>NW_028136172.1:0-615247 GCF_964662115.1 Mustela nivalis
GTTTTCTTTTTTAACCTCAGGTGTCCCACCAAATGAGGGATTCCAGAGTAGAGCCCTGGGGAGGGGCGACTGGACAATAAGAAATCTGTTTAAAAATTGGGGCCTAGGGACATGTCAAGCCCATTATGACATCTAATGGTCCAGCCACTGAGAGGACTTACTAGAGGACAGGACTTATGCTGAGGGTCACAATGCGTGTGTATGCCCTCATAACACTCAAGAATGGGTGGGGCCTCAGGGTGAATGCTTTTTTCTCCTAAACTGAACGTTGAACTACGTGCCAACCACAAGGGTTCTTGCCATGGGTAAAGAGGAGTTCTGATTTCTGCATCACACTCACCCCTGGGCAGTGATTGCAGATAAGGTCTCGTTCTGAAGCCTGAAAACTGAGGTAGGGAAGAGATGATGACCTAAGGCCATGGCGGGTTTTATGTGCTCAGTGTGCGGTCAGCTTTCTGGGTGTTGGTCAGGAGGTCCGGGCTCAGGTTGTGTTCGACAGTGCATTAGTGCCCAGGTTAGACTATATAATTTGGGTAAAGTCGAGTGCTGTGTAGGTTTACCCTCATTTAAGGTGCCTGGGCAGCTCATGAGGCAATAATTTTTTTTTTTCTAGAGGGCAGGCAGAGTGCTGCATTGTGGGTCCGGAATAGCCAAACTTGAGGGCTTCGGGGCCAGGAGTGTGAGGACGGAAGTCTGAGAAGACAAGCTAGACTTGGGTTTCGGGGGGGCATGGCTGTTACCCCCTGCATATCTGACCAATATCTCATCCATGTGAAGTCATGGCGAGGATGAGACGTTGGCTCAGGTTGGAGTTTCTGAGCATGACGGCCGCTTCATGAAGGGAGCAGAATCTCGAGGCCATTGAGGTTTTCCCATGTTGGGAGTTGTGGGATGCCCCCTTCAAGGATTTCTTCTGCGGGACAATTGAGACCTGTTGGACAGCTCCAGGACATTCCATATGGAATGACTCCAGAGCACCGTTCGCGGATGGATGCCTGGGTAGCCCGCCTCGCATTCCAATTTTCTCCTAGCAACAAGACAGTTTAGATCTGATGGCTCTGCCTGGTCAACCGGGGTGGCTGACTGGAAATGGACTTTCCTGAGGATGGGTCCTAATGTGTTTTTGTGTCCATGAGGGCCTTGGAATGGGGCGGTGGCACCGGGACCCCGAAGTACTCTCCTAAGCTTTGGACATGGCTCCCATGCACAGGTTTCCTTGTGGAGACGAGATGAGTTCTGATGGGTGCCTCAGGAAAACCCCTATGCTCGTATTGGAATCAGGCTTTTGAGGACACATGCCTGTAACCCAAAGCAATGGATCCTATTATGGCCTAGGGTCCTGTCTGGTTCAATCTTCTTCTCTGGGGACATCCATCTATGGTATGAGTGGAGGTCGATTATCAGCTGGCGTTAGACAGCCCTTGTTTGTTCAGGGCGACCAAATATATTGGGATGGCCTCAGGGACTTTGGAGGTTTCTCCTAATTTGTATGATTTTGGACCATGGAATGGGCAGAATTCCCATGGATTGGTAGGCACAGTCCTAATGTGTGGCTCCAGTGGCCCAGCCTGGAGGGTGTGTGGCCCAAGACTTTGAGGACAGAAGTCGAAAACACAAACTCAGCTTATGTTTGGGGACGTAGGTATGGCAGGCCCGATCGACAAACCATGAGAAGAACTCTTCAGGATATGAAGAAAGTGCGAGTCTGAGGTGCTTGCTCAGGCTTTTGTCTCTGGATTTTGTATCAGCGATGGCCGTGGAATGTCGGGGAGGCCTCATGGGCCATGGACGAATCTTCCTCTCTGAGGATTTGGCCCGATTCCCAATTGCTTTTCGTCAATCTGTGGGATGGGAGTACTCATTTCAGTTTTGTTACCTCAGGTGTCCCACCAAAAGAGGAATTCCAAAGCCAAGCCGTGGGGAAGACTGAAGGGACAACCCGAACTATGGTTAAAAATTGGGGCCTAGGGGCATGGCAATTCCAATATGCTATCTCTTCATCCAGCCACTGAGTGGCCTTACTTGAGGACTGGGCTCAGCCTGAGCATCACAATGTGTGTTTGTGACCAATGTGGCCCGCGAGCATGGGCGGGGCCTCATGGGCCACACTGGTTTCAACTACACTGAACGTTGGACAACATGCCAACCACAAGGTTTCTTGCCATGGGGAAGGAGTTCTGATTTCTGCATCACCTTCAACCCTGGGCAGTGATTGGAGATAATGTCTAGGTTCTGAAACCTGAAAACCGAGGTTGGGAAGAGATGACGACCTAAGGCCATGGTGGCTCGATGGGCTCAGTTTGCGGCCAGCTGTCTGGGAGGGTCCACGGGGTCCAGGCTCAGGCTGTGTCAGAAAGGGCATTAGTGCCCTGGTCAACCTATGTATTTGGGGTACAGCCAATGTCGGTGCAGGTTGATCCTCATTTGGGGTTACTGGGTAGCCCCAGAGGACAATGTTTTTCTTCTGGAGGGCCGGCAGAGTGCTGCATTGTAGTTCTGGGTTTGCCATTGGAGGTCTTGTGGGCCAGTAGTCTGACGACAAAAGTCTGAGAACACAAGCTAGGCTTAGGTTTCTGGGTGAGGCCATGGCAGGCACAATCTACAGACCTGAATCGAGATCTCGTGCATCTGAAGTCAGGGCGAGGATCAGACGATCGCTCAGGTTGGAGTTTCTGTCCCTGATGGCCCCTTCATGAATGGGGGGGGGGCATCACGGGGCCATGGGTGTTTTCCCACGATGGGAGTTGTGAGAATCTCCAAACTGCAGAAAGTCTTCTGCAGGACAATTGAGACCTGTTGTTTGGCTCCAGGTCAATGATTCTGAGCAGGGTTCTAAGGATGGTTGGATGGGTAGCCCACCTCGCATTTCAATTGTCTCCCAGCAACAAGACAGTTTAGATCTGGATCTGTGGGGAGCAACCGTGGACGCTGAGTTGAAATGGACACCCCTGGGGATGGGTCCTAATGTGCTTTTGTGTCTATGGAGACTTTGGAATGAAGCGGTGGCACTGGGGCCCTAAAGGGTTCTCCTAAACAGAGGCTTTGACACAGCCCCAACGTGCAAGTTTCCCAAGTGTAGATGAGATGTTTTCTGATGGGTGAGTCAAGAAACAGCTATATGCTGCTTTTGAAATCCAGGCCTCTGAGGAGAGATGCCTGGAAACCAAAGCAATGGATCTGATTAGTGCCTAGGGGCCTGTTCTTTCCTTTTTACCTCTGGGGACATCTGTCTATGGGTCTGAGTGCAGGTAGGTGCTCTGTAGGGCTCAGATTGCCCCTGTTTTTCCTGGGAAGCCACCACTATTGAGATGGATCAGGGACTTTGGAGGTTTATCCTATTAGAAGGGTTGTGGCCTTTGGAATGGGCACACACATTTCCCTCTGAGAGGACAAGTACAGTCCTCAGGTTTGGCTCCAGGGGCCTGAGCCTGTAGGTTGTGTAGGCCAGGGCTGTTTGCACAGTTGTGTGAAAACACACACCCTCCATGCTAGGGCCCCTGGAACCACACATCAGGATTGTTCCTGCCCTCTCAAAGGGAATTCTTCATATTCCATTGGCCACAACCATATAAATCAGGAGAAATCTCCAATGTCCCTGGGACCATCCCAATATTGTAGGCTGCTCGGAACAAACAGGGGTGATCTGACACTAGCTGAGCAATTAGCTCCACACAGACTCGGAGACAGATGTCCCCAGAGAAGAACATTGAACTGGAGAGGCCCCTAGGCCCTAATCAGATCCATTGCTTTGGTTTCCAGTCATCTCTTCTCAGAGGCCTGGTTTCCAATACCAGCCTATGGGGTTTCCATAGGCTCCTTCAGAGCAAGTCTTGTCTGCACATTGGAAACTTGCTCGAGGAGCTATGTCAGAACCTCAGAGGCCTGGTTTTCAATACCACCATATGGGGGTTTCCTGAGGCATCAGTCAGAACAAATGTCTTCTCCACATGGGAAACGTGCTCTTTCAAGCTGTGTCAAAACCTCCGGCTAGGAAATTCCTTCAGGGCCCCGGTGCCACCACCTCATTCCAAGGTCTCCATGGACACAATCCCACATTAGGACCCATCTGCAGGAGAGTCTATTTCAACTCAGTGCCCTTGGGTGCTCCCCTAGAGCCAGCAGATCGAACCTATCTTGTCACTAGGAGACAATTGGAATGTGAGGCGGGCTGGCTAGGCATCCATCTGTAGAAAACTACTCTGAAGTAATTCCATATGGAACGTCCTGGAGCCATCCAACAGGTCACAGCTGTCCTGCAGAAGGAATCCTTGCGCTTTGGAGCACCTCACCACTCCCATCATGGGAAAAGCTCTGTGGCCTCGTGGTGCACCGTCCCCTTCATGAAAGAGCCATCTTGGACAGAAACTCCAACCTGAGCCAACGTCTAATCCTCGCCCTGACTTCAGATGCACGAAATCTTGATTCAACTCTGCAGAGTGTGCCTGCCGAAACCCCGCCCCGAAGCAAAACCTAGCTATTGTTCTCAGACTTCGTCCTCACACTCCGAGCCCACCAGCCCTCCAGTTAGGGAATTCTGGAGAGACACAATGCAGCACTCTGACTGCCCTCCAGAAGGGAAACGTTGTCCTATGGGGCTAACCAGAAACACCAAATGAGGATCAACCTGCATGCCACTTGACTCTACCCCAATTATACAGTTTCGCTTCGGCGTTAATGCCCTGTCTTGCACAGCCTGAGGTCTGAATTTTCAACCGACACCCAGACAGCTGGCTGTACACTGAGCACATCAGACCCGCCATGGCTTTAGGTCATCATCTCTTTTCAACCTTGGTTTTCAGGCTTCAGAACCTAGACCTTATATATACTCACTACCCAGGGGTGAACGTGATGCAGAAATGAAACTCCTTCTTCCTCAAGGCAAGAAACCTTGTGGTTGGCATGTTTTCCAACGTTCAGTGTAGGAGAATCCAGTGTAGCCCATGAGTCCCCGCCCATGCTTGAAAAACCGCAATGGGCACAAACACATTGGGACCCTCAGTGTGAGCCCTGTCCTCAAGTAAAGCCTCTCAGGGTCTGGACCAAGAACCCGCATTGCCATCCCTAGTCCCCCAATATTAATGAGAGGTTGAGAGTTCTAATCACCCCTATTCAGGTCTCTGCTCTGGAACCCCTGAGGAAAAAAAATATTGAAGGGTCTCCTCCATCCCCGGAATGAGCCCCAAAACTTGGGATCTGACCAAATCTTAAAAGAGAAAGAATCATCCATGGCCAAAGAGGCCATCCCGTCATTCCATGGCCACCATTGACACAAAATCTAGAGACAAAAGCCTGGAGATATGCCTCACACTTGCCCTTTGTTCATAGCCTGATAAATTCTTCTCACGGTCTATAGATCAGGCATGTCATACCTACGTCCCCAAATCTAAGCTGAGTTTGGGTTTTCAGGTTTCTGTCCCCACTGTCCTGGCCCACACACCCTCCAGGCTGGGGCCCCTGGAGCCATGCCTCAGGACTGTGCCTGCCTTCTCCAAGCAAATTCTGCCTATTCCATTGGCCACAACCCTAAAGATTAGGAGAACACTCCAACGTCCCTGAGGCCTTCCCAATAGTGTTGGCCACTCAGGGCAAACAGGGTGATCTGTCCCAAGATGAGCAACTACCTCAACTCAGATCCATAGACAGATAACCCCAGAGAAGAAGATTGAACCGGACAGGCACCTAGGCCCTAATCAGATCCATTGCTTTTGATTCCAGGCATCTCTCCTCAGAGGCCTGGTTTCCAATACCAGCATATGTGTTCTTCAAGAGGTACCAGTCTGAACAAATCTCATTTCCACATGGGAAACATGCATTTTGGAGCTGTGTCACAACCTCCAGTTAAGGGAAACCTTCAGGTCCCAGCAGCCAACACCCCATTCCAAGGTCTCCATGGACACAAACCCGCATTATGACCCATCCGCAGGCGAGTCCATTTCAACACATCCCCTTTGGTTGCTCCCCAAAAGAAGCAGATCGAACCTGCCTTGTCACTAGGAGACAATAGGAATGTGAGGCGGGCACTCCAGGAATCCATCCTTAGAACCCTGCACTGCCGTGGTTCCGCATGGGACGTCCTGGAGCAATCTGACCGGTCTCGACTGTCCCGTAGAAGGAATCCTTGCCGATTGGAGCAACATACAATGCCAATCGTGGGAAAGTCTCCATAGACCCATGATGCCCCCCACCATCATGAAGGGGCCATCCTGAACAGAAACTTCAACCTGAGCCTACGTCTGATCCTCGCCCTGACTTCAGATGCATGAGATTTAGATTTAGCTCTACAGAGTGTGCCTGCCATGATCTTGACCCAAAACCTAAGCCTAGCTTGTGTTCTCTCACTTCCTTCCTCACAATTCTGGCCCACAAGCCCTCCAGTGTGAGAATTCCGTCGCCACAATGCAGCACTCTTCCTTCCCTCCAGAAGAAAAACGTTGCCCCTGGGGCTACCCAGAAACGCCAAATGAGGATCAACCTGCATGCCACTCAACTTTACTCCAATTATACAGTCTAAGCTTGGCACTAATGCCCTGTCTGACACAGCCTGAGCCTGGACCTCCTGGATGACACCCAGAAAGGTGGTGTCACACCTAAGGACTGTGCCAGTGCTCTCCAAGGGAACTCTGCCCGTTTCATTTGCCACAACCTTACAGATTAGGAGAAACCTCCAATTCCCAAGACGAGCCCAATAGTGTTGGCCTCCCCCAACAAACATGGGTGATCTGACACAAGCTGAGCAGTGACCTCCATTCTGAATCTTAGACAGAGACACTCAGAGGAGAATATTGAAAAGGACAGGCCCCTAGACCGTAATCAGATCCATTGCTTTGGATTCCAGGCATTGTTCCCCAGATGCTTGGTTTCCAATACCAGGTTGTGGGGTTTTCAGAACAAATCTCGTCTCTACATGGGAAACTTGCTCTTTGGAGCTGCATCAAAACCTCAGGTTAGGAGAATTCTTCAGGGCAACAGAGCCACTGCCCCATTCCAAGGCATCCATGGACACAAATCCACATCATGACTGATCCTCATGAGAGTCCATTTCAATTCAGCCCCCTCGGTTGTTCCCCCAGTGACAGCAGATCGAATCCTCCTTTTCACTAGGACACAACTGGAATGCAAGTTGGACTGCCCAGGCATCCATCATTAGAACTGTGCTTTGGAGCATTTCTTATGGGACGTCCTTGATCCATCCAAAAGGTCGTGACTGTCCCGCTGACGGAATCCTTGTGGTTTGGAGCATCACACACTCACAAAGTTGGAAATCTTCCATGGTTTCCTGATGCCCCCCCACCTTCATGAAGGAGACATCATGTACAGAAACTCCAACCTAAGCCAACATCTGATCCTCGCCCTGACTTCAGATGCACGAGATCTCATTTCAGGTCTGTAGAGTGTGCCTGCCATGTCACCGCTGCGAATTCTAAGCTGAACTTGTGTTCTCAGACTTCTGTCCTAAAACACCTGGCCCACAAGCCCTGAAGTTGGCATTTCTGGAGCCAGAATGCAGCACTCTGCCTGCCCTCCAGAAGAAAATCTTTGCCCTATGGGGCCAACCAGAAACCCCAAATGAGGACCAACCTTCACATCACTCGACTGTACCCCAATTATACAGTCTAGCCTGGGGACTAATGCCCTGCATGACACAGCCTGAGCCCAGAGCTCATGATGGACACAGACATCTGGCCGCACACTAAGTGCATCGGACCCACCATGGCCTTAGGTCGTCATCTCTTACCAACCTCGGTTTTCAGGCTTCAGAATCTAGACCTTATCTCTACTCACTGCCATGCCGTGTACGTGATGCAGAAATCAGAACTCCTCCTTCCCCATGACCAGAAACCCTGTGGTTGGCATGTTGTCCAACGTGCAGTGTAGGAGAAACCAGCATGGCCCATGAGGCCTCAGACATGCTTGAGGGCTGCGATGGGCACAAACACACATTAGGACCCTAAGCATGAACCCTGGCCTCAAGTAAAGCCTCTCCGGGGCTGGACCAAGAGCCCACATATGGAGATTACCATGCCCCTACTCCCCAAACCTTAACCAGTGCTTGAGAAGTCTAGTCACCCCTACTCAGATCTCTTCTCTAGAATCCCTCCTTGGTGGGACACATGAGGTTAAAAAAAAATAGAGAAAGAACTCCTACCGTCCAAAGAATGACCGCAAACCCTTGGAATTGGGCCAAATTCACAGAGAGAAATACTCGTCCATGGCTGATGAGGCCATCCTGACATTCCACGGCCACCATTGACACAAAATCCGGAGACAAAAGCCTGAAAAAGCGCCACACACTCGCCCTTTGTTCAAAGCCTGAAAAATTCTCACGGTCTGTAGATCGGGCCTGCCATACCTATGTCCCCAAACCTAAGCCAAGTTTGTGTTTTCAGACTTCTGTCTCCATTGTCCTGGACCACACACCCTCAAGGCTTGGCCCCATGGAGCCACACCTCAGGACTGTGCCTGCCCTCTCCATGGGAATTCTGCTCATTCGTTTGGCACAACCTGACAGATTAGGAGAAACATCCGAAGTCCCCGAGGCCACCCCAATATTGTAGGATGTCCGGGACAAACAGGGACCATCTGCCACAAGCTGAGCCACTACCTCCAATCAGACCTGTAGATAGATATCCATAGAAAAGAAGATTGAAGAGGACAGGCACCTAGGCCCTAAACGAATTCATTGCTTTTGTTTTCATGTATCTCTCCTCAGAGGCCTGGATTCCAATACCAGCACATGGGGGTTTCTGGAGCTACCAATCAGAACAAATCGCATGCCACATGGGAATCATGCTATATGGAACTGTGTCAAAACCTCCAGTTAGGAGCAAATTTCACGTCACTGGAGCCACCGCCCCATTCCAATGTCTCAATGGACACAATCCCACATTATGACCCATCCTCAGGAGAGTCCATTTCAACACAAACCTGGCGGTTGCTCACCCAGTGCCAGCAGATCAAACCTGCTTTGTCACTAGGAGACAATTGGAATGCGAGTTCGTTGCCCAGGTATCCATGTTAGAACTCTGCTCTGGAGAAATTCCTAATGGGGTGTCCTTGATCCATTCAACAGGTCTCAACTGTCCTGCAGAAGGAATCCTTGTGGTTTGCAGCATCACACACTCGCACCGTGGGAAAACCTCCATGGCCTCGTGATGCCTCCACCTTCAGGTAGAGGACATCATGGACAGAAACTCCCGTCTGATCCTCGCCCTGACCTCAGATGCATGAGATCTCAATTCAGCTCTGCAGAGTGTGCCTGCCTTGCCCTCGCCCCAAAACCTAAGCCAGCTCGCATTCTCAGACTTCCATCCTCACACTCCTGGCCCACAAGCCTTCCACTTTGGGAATTCTGGAGACAAAATGCAGCACTCTGCCTGCCCTCCAGAAAAGAGACTTTGCCCTAGGGGACTACCCAGAAACATCAAATGAGGATCAACCTGCAATTCTCTAGACTGTACCCCAATTATACAGTCTAGCCTGGGCACTAATGCCCTGTCTGAAACAGCCTGACCCCAGACCTCGTGACCGACACCCAGACACCTGGCCTCACACTGAACACATCGAACATGCCATGGCCTTCGGTCATCATCTCTTCCCAACCTTGGTCTTCAGGCTTCAGAACCTAGACATTATCTCCACTCACAACTAAGTGATGTACGTGATGCAGAAATCAGAACTTCACCTTCACCATGACCAGAAACCTTGTGGTTGGCATGTTGTCCAACGTTCAGTATATGAGAACCCAGCATGGCCCATGAGGCCTCAGACACGCTTGAGGGCTGCGATGGGCACAAACACACATTAGGACCCTAAGCATGAACCCTGGCCTCAAGTAAAGCCTCTGCGGGGCTGGACCAAGAGCCTGCATATGGGACTTGCCATGCCCCTACTCCCCCAATCCTAGCCAGAGCTTGAGAAGTCTAGTCAACCTTATTCAGAGCTCTTTTCTGGAATCCCTCTTTGGTGGGACACATAAGGTAAAAAAAAAAAAAAAAAAAAAAAAACCAAGATAAAGAAAAAAAAAAAGTAAGGACTCCTACCATCCAAAGAATGACCCCAAACAATTGGAATCTGGCCAAATCCACAGAGAGAAATACTCGTCCATGGTCGATGAGGCCAGCCTGACATTCCACGGCCTTCATTGACACAAAATCCGGAGACAAAAACCTGAAAAAGCGCCACACACTTGCCCTTTGTTCAGAGCCCCCCAAATTCTCAAGGTCTGTAGATCGGGCCTGTCATACCTATGTCCCCAAACCTAAGCCGAGTTTGTGTTTTCAGATTTCTGTCTCCATTGTCCTCACCCACACATTCTAAAGGCTGAGCCCCATGGAGCCACACCTCAGGACTGTGCCTGCCCTCTCCAAGGGAATTCTGCTCATTCATTTGGCACAACCTGACAGATTAGGAGAATCATCCAAAATCTCTGAGGCCATCCCAATAGTGTCGGATGTCCTGGACATACAGGGACCCTCTGGCACAAGCTGAGCCACTACCTCCAATCAGAACCTTAGACAGATATCCATAGAAAAGAATATTAAACAAGACAGGCACCTAGGCCCTAATTGGATCCATTGCTTTTGTTTTCAGGCATCTCTCCTCAGAGGCCTGGATTCCAATACCAGCATAAGGGGGTTTCCAGAGCTACCTATCAGAAAAAATCTCGTCTCCACATGGGAATCTTGCTCTATGGAGCTGTGTCATAACCTCCAGTTAGGAGAAAACTTCAGGTCACTGGAGCCACTGCCCCATTTGAATATCTCCATGGACACAATCCCAAAATATGACCCATCCTCAGGAGAGTCCATTTCAACTAAACCCCCTCGTTTGCTACTCCAGAGCCAGCAGATTGAACCTGCCTTGTCGCTAGGAGACAATTGAAATGCGAGTTGGGCTCTTCAGGCATCCATCCATAGAACCCTGCTCTTGCGTCGTTCCTTATGGGACATCCTTGAGCCATCCAACAGGTCTCGACTGTCCCACAGGAGTCCTTGTGCATGGACCACCTAACAACTCATATCATGGAAAGCTTCCAAGGTCACATGATGCCCCCAATCTTCATGAAGGCAGATCATGGAAAGAAACTCCAACCTGAGCCAACAGCTGATCTTCGCCTTGACTTCAGATGCACGAGATCTTGATTCAGCTCTTCAGAGTGTACCTGCTGTGCCCTCACCCCAAAACCTAAGCGTAGCTAGTGTTCTCCGACTTCCGTCCTCACTCTCCTGGACCACACGCCCTCTATTTTGGGATTTCCGATGACACAGTGCTGCACTCTGCCTGCCCTCTAGAAGAAAAATATTGCCCTATGGGTCTACCCAGAAACCTCAAATGAGGATAAACCTGCACGTCACTCAACTGTACACCAATTATATAGTCTAGCCTGTGCACTAATGCCCTGTCTGACAGAACCTGCGGCCTGAATTCCCTACCGACACCCAGACAGCTTGCAGTACACTGAGAACATCAGAACCGCCATGGCCTTAGGTCGCCATCTCTTTCCAACTTCGGTTTTCATGCTACAGAATCCTAGACCTTATCTCTACTCACTTCCCATGGGTGAACGTGATGCAGAAATCAGATCTCCTCCATCCCTCTCGCCAGAATCTTGTGGTTGGCATCTTGTCCAACGTTCAGTGTAGGACCCCTGTAGGGCCTACAGGGGTAGTAGTAGGGCCCCTGAGGGTAGTGTAGGGTCCCTGAGGCCCTGCCTATGCTTAAGAGCTGCGGTGGGCTCAAACACACATTGGGACCCTCAGTTTGAGCCCTGTCCTCAAGTAAAGCCTCTCAGTGGCTGGACCATGAGCCCGCATATGGGGCCTGCCATGCCCCAAGTCACCCAATCTTAACCAGAGGTAGAGACATCTAGTCACCCCTACTCAGGGCTCTGCTCTGGAATCCCTCTTTCGTGGGACATTTGAGGTAAATAAACACAGAAAGGACTCCTCCCACTCACAGAATGACCCCAATCACTTGGGATTGGGCCATCCCAAGTGATTGGGGTCCAGAGAGAAAGACTCGTCCATGGCCCATTAGGCCAGCCCGACATTCCACGGCCACTATTGACACAAAATCCAGAGACATAAGCTTCAGCAAGCGTTCACACTCACCCTTAGGTCATAGCCCAAAAAATTCTCCTCATAGTCTGTAGATTGGGCCTGCCATACCGACGTCCCCAAACCTAAGCCGAGTTTGTGTTTTCAGACTTCTATCCTGACATCCCTGTCCCACACACCCTCCAGACTGAGGCCCCTGGAGCCACACCTCAGGACTGTGCCTGTCCTCTCCAAGGAAATTCTTCCCATTCCATTGGCCACAACCCTACAGATAAGGAGAAACCTCCAAAGTCCCAGAGGCCATTCCAATAGTGTAGGCCACCCAGGGCAAAGAGGGGCGATCTCTCACAAGCTGAGCAACGACGTCAACTCACCCATAGACAGATAACCCAAGAGAAGAAGATTAAACTGGACTGGCCCCTAGAATGTAATTGGTTCCATTGCTTTTTTTTCTAAGCATCTCTCCTCAGAGGCCTGTTTTCCAATACCAGCATATGGGGGATTCCAGAGATACCAATCAGAACAAATCTGGTCTTCACATGGGAAACTTATCCTTTGGAGCTCTGTAAAAGCCTCCAGTTAGGAGAAAACTTCAGGTAGCCGGAGGAACCGTCCTATTCCAAGGTCTCCATGGACACATACCCGCATTATGACCATTCGGCAGGAGAGTACATTTCAACGCAGCCCCGTCGATTACTCCCCCAGAGGCAGAATATCAAACCTGCCTTGTCGCTAGGAGACAACTGGAATGCAAAGCAGACTCGCTAGGCATCCATCCTTGGAATCCTGCTCTGGCGCCATTCCATATGGGATGTCCTGGAGCCTTCCAACAGGTCTTGACTGTCCCACAGAAGGAATCCTTGCAGATGGGAGCATCTCACAACTCCTATCGTGGGAAAACCTACATGGCCTCATGAGATGCTCCCCTTTATAAAGGGGCCATCATGGACAGAAACTCCAACCTGAGCAAACTTCTGATGCATTGCTTTGGTTTCTAGGTATCTCTCCTCAGAGGCCTGGTTTCCAATATCAGAATATGGGGGTTTCCTAAGGAAACAATCAGAACAGATCTCATCTCCACATGGGAAACTTGCTCTTTGGAGCTGTGTCAATACCTCAGGTTAGGAGGATCCTTCCGGGCGCTGGCACCATGGCCCAATCCCAAGGTCTCCAAGGACACAAACTTACATTATGATCCATTCTCAGGAGAGTCCATTTCAAATCAGCCCCCTCGGCTGCTCACCCAGAGCCAGCAGATCAAACCTTCCTTGTCACTAGGAGACAGTTAGAATGGGAGGCGGGCTTCCCAGGCATCCATCCTTAGAACCCTGCTCTGGAGAACTTCTTTATGGGACGTCTTGAATCCAACCAACCTGTCTTGACTGTCTCGCAGAATGAATCCTTGTGGTTTGAATCATCACACAATAACACTGTGAGAAAACCACCATTTCCTCATGATGCCCCACACCTTCATAAATGGGCCATCACGGACAGAAACTCCATCCTAAGCCAAAGTCTGATCCTCGCCCTGAATTCAGAAGCATGAGATCTCGATTCAGCACTTGAGAGTGTGCCTGCTGGGCCCTCGCCCTGAAACCTAAGCCTAACTTGTGTTCTCAGACTTCCGTCCTCAGAATCCTGGCCACACCCCTCCAGTTTGGAAATTCTGGAGACACAATGCAGCACTCTGCCTGGCCTCCAGAAGAAAACTGTTGCCCTATAGGGCTAACCAGAAACGCCAAATGAGTAACAACCTGCATGCCACTCGACCATACCCCAATTATACAGTCTAGCCTGTGCACTAAAGCCCTGTCTGACACAGCCTGAGGGCAGACCTCCAGTCCAACACCCAGACAGCTGGCCGTACACAGAGCATATCACACCCACAATGGCTTTAGGCCATCATCTCTACCCAACCTCAGTTTTCACCTTCAGAACCTAGACCTTATCTCCACTCACTGCTCAGGAGTGAACGTGATGCAAGAATCAGAACTTCTCCTTCGCCTTGGCAAGAAACCTAGTGGTTGGCATGTTGTCCAATGTTCATTGTAGGAGAAAGCAGCATGGACTAGGAGGCCCCACCTATCCCTGAGGGCCACAATTTGCACAAACACACATTGTGACCCTCAGCGTGAGCCCTATCCTCATGTAAAGCCTCTTAGTGACTGGAACAACAGCCCACATATGGGGCTTGCCAAGCCCCTAGTCCCCCAATCTCAACCAGAGTTCGAGATGTCTAGTCACCCCTACTCAGGGCTCTACACTGGAATCCCTCTTTGGTGGAACATCTGAGGTAAAAAAAAAAAAATACAGAAAGGACTCTTCCCATCCACAGAATGATCCCAACCCCTTGGGATCAGGCCAAATCACCAGAGAAAGAATTGTCCATGGCCCTTGAGGACTCCCCGACATTCCACGGCCACCGTTGACACAAAATCCGGAGACAAAAGCCTGAGCAAGCGCCACATACTCGCCCTTTGTTCATAGCCCGGAAAATTCTCACGGTCTGTAGATCGAGCCTTCATACATACATCCCCAAACCTAAGCTGAGTTTGTGTTTACCGACTTCTGTCCCCACAGTCCTGGCACACACACCATCCAAGCTGGGGCCCCTGGAGCCACACCTAAGGACTGTGGCTTCCCTTTCCAGGGGAATTCTGCCATTTCCTTTGGCCACAACGCTATAGATTAGGAGAATCCTCCAAACTCCCCGAGGCCATCCCAATAGTGTTGGCTGCCCAGGACAAACAGGGATGATCTTTCACAAGTTAGGAAACTACCTCCCCTCAGACCCAGGGAAAGATATCCCCATAGAATAAGATTGAACTGGACAGGCACTTAGGCCCTAATCAGATCCATTGCTTTTGTTTCCAGGCATCTCTCCTCAGTGGCCTGTTTTCCAATACCAGCATACGGGAGATTACTGAGGCACTCATCAGAAAAATCTCGTCTCCACATAGGAAATGTACTCTTTGGAGCTCTATAAAAACCTCTGTTTAGGAGAATCTTTCAGGGCCCCGGATCAAGGGCCCCATTCCAAGGTCTCCATGGACTTAAAACCACATTATGATCTATCCTCGGGAGAGTCCATGTCAACTCAACCCCCTTGGTTTTTCCCCCAGGGCCTGCAGATCAAACCTGCCTTGTTGCTAGGAGACAACTAGAATGGGAGGCGGGCTGCCCAGGCATCCATCCTTAGAACCCTACTCTGGAGTCGTTCAACATGGGACATCCTAGAGCCATCCAACAGGTCTCAAGTGTCCCACAGAAGGAATCTTTGCAGTCTGGAGCATCTCACAACTCCCATTGTGGTAAAATCTACATGGCCTCTTGAGACGCTCCACGTTATAAAGGGGCCATCTTGGACAGAAACTCCAACCTGAGCAAACGTCTGATATTCGCCCTGACTTCAGGTGCATGAGATCTTGATTCAGCTCTGCAGAGTGTGCCTTCTGTGCCCTCACCCCAAAAACTAAGCCTAGCTTGGGTTCTCAGACTACCGTCCTCACACCCCTGGCCCAAAAGTCCTACAGTTTGGCAATACTGGGGCCACAATGCAGCACTCTGCCTGCCCTCCAGAAGAAAAAAGTTGCCTTATGGAGCTACCTAGAAACCCGAATGAGGATCAACTGAACGCCACTCGACTGAACCCCAAATATACAGTCTACCCTGTCTAATGCCTTGTCTGACACAGCATGAGCCCACACCTCCAGACCTATGCTCAACAGCTGGCCGCACAATGAGCTCATTGGACCCATCAGGTCCTTAGGTCTTCATCTCTTCCCAACCTCAGTTTTCAGGTTTCAGAACCAAGACCTAAACTCCAATCACTGTCCAGGGGTGAACGTGATGCAGAAATCACAACTCTTCCTTCGCCATGGCTGGAAATCTTGTGGTTGGCATATTCTCCAACGTTCAGTGTAGGAGAATCCAGCATGGCCCATGAGGCACTTCCCATGCTTGAGGGCCTTGTTGGGCACAAATAGGCATTGTGACCCTCAGCATGAGCCCTGTCCTCAAGGAAGGCCTCCCAGTGTCTGAATCAAGAGCCCACATATTGGACTTGCCATGCCCCTAGGCCCCCAAACTTAAACAGAGGTGGGGTTATCCAGTTGTCCCTCCCAATGACTCTGCTCTGGAATCCCTCTTTTATTGGGACACTTGAGGTACATAAAATAAAATATAAAATAAAATAAAATAAATAAATTAAAATAAAATAAAATAAAATAAAATAAAAAACAGAAAGGACTCCTCCCATCCCACAGAATGTACCCAAACTCTTGGGATCGGGTCAAATCATCAGAGAAGGAAAGACGTCCACAACCCATGAGGCCACGCCAGCATTCCACCCACATTGTTGACACAAATCCAGAGACAAAACCTGAGCAAGCACCTCAAACACACCCTTTTTCATATCCCGAAGTGTTATCACGGTCTGTAGATTGGGCGTGCCATACCTATGTCCCCATTCCTAAGCGGAGTTTGTGTTTTCAGACTTTTGTCCCCACAGGCCTGGCCCACACAGCCTCAAGGCTGGGCCCCTAGAGCCAAACTCAGAACTGTGCCTGACCTCTCCAGGCGATTTCTGCCCATTCCATTGGCCACAACCCTATAGATTAGGAGAAACTCCAAAGTCCCGAGGCCATCCAAATATTATGGGTTGCCCAGGACAAACAGGGGCGATCTGACACAAGCTGAGCAACTACATCCCCTCAGATCCGTAGAAACATATCCTCAGGAAAGAGATTGAACCGGACAGGCACCTAGGCCCTAATCATATTCATTGCTTTTGTTTCCAGTCATCTCTCCTCAGAGGCCTGGTTCACAATACCAGCATATGGGAGATTCCTTAGGCACTCATCAAAACAATTCTCTTTTCTACATAGAAAACGTACTCTTTAGAGCCCATCAAAACCTCTGGTTATGAACATCCCCAAGGCCCCGGATCAAGCACCCCATTCCAAGGTCTACATGGACACAAATGCACATTATGAACCATCCTCAACTCACCCATTTCAACACACCCGCCTCGGTTGCTCCCCTAGATCCAGCAGATCGAACTTGCCTTGGCGCTATGAGACACCTGGAATGGGAGGCAGGCTGCCCAGGCATCTATCCTTAAAACCCTGCTCTGGATAACTTCCTTATGGGATGTCCTGGAGCCATCCAACAGGTCTCGACTGTCCCACAGAAGGAATCATTGCGGTTTGGAGCATCTCACAATACCCATCGTGGGAAAACCTCCATGTCCTCGTGACACCCTCCCCTTCATGAAGGGGCCTTCATGGACAGAAACTCCGACGTAAGCCAACGTCTGATCCTAGCTCTGTCTTCAGGTATACGGGATCTCGAATCATCTCTGCAGAGGGTGCCTTCCGTCCCCTCACCCCGAAATCTAAGTCTGGCTTGTGTTCTCAGAATTTTTTCCTCACACTCCTGGCCCACAAGCCTTCCAGTTTGGGAATTCTGGAGCCACTATGTGGCACTGTGTCTTCCCTCCAGAAGAAAAACGTTGCCCTCTGGGGCTACGCAGTAACCACAAATGAGTACCATCCTGCACGAAACTCGACTGCACCCCAATGATACAGTCTAGCCTGGGAACTAATTCCCTGTCTTCCATAGCCTGAGCCTGCACCTCCCAACCCACACTCAACAGCTGGCCGAACACTGAGCACATCAGACACACCATGGCCTTAGGTCTTCATCTCTTCCCAACCTCAGTTTTCAGGCTTCAGAACCTAGACCTTAAATCCAATCACAGTCCAGGAGTGAAAGTGTTGCAGAAATTAGAACTCCTTCTTCCCCATGGCCAGAAAACTTGTGGTTGCCATATTGTGCAACGTTCAGTGTAGGAGAAACCAGCATGGTACATTAGGCCACGCCCTGACTTGAGGGGCTCCTTGGGCACAAAAACACATTGTGAAACTCAGTGTGAGACCTATCCTCAAGGAAGGCCTCTCAGTGTCTGGACCAAGAGCCCACATATGGGGCTTGCCATGTTCTTAGGTCCCAATGTTAACCAGAGGTCTGGTAGTCCAATCGCCCCTTCCCAGGACTCTGCTCTGGAATCCCTCTTTTGGTGGTCCACCTTAGTTAAAAAAAAATAATAATAAAAAAATAAACAAAAAAACAAGAAAGGCCTCCTCCCTTCCCACAGAATGACCCCAAACTCTTGGGATCGGGTCAAATCCCCAAAGGGAGCCTCATCGATGGCCCATGAGGACACCCCGACATTCCATGGCAATCGGTGACACATTTCCAGAAAAAAAAAAAAAAAAGCATGAGCAAGCACCTCACATTCGCCCTTTGTTCATATCCCGAAGAGTTCTCCTCACGGTCTATAGATCGGGCCGGCCATACCTACATCCCACAACCTAAGTGGAGTTTGTGTTTTCAGACTTTTGTCCAAATAGCCCTGGACCACACACGCTCCACACTTGGGTCCCTGGAGCCACACCTCAGGAATGTGCTTCCCTTTCAAGGGAATTCTTCCCATTCCATTGGCCACAACTTTGCAAATTAGGAAAAACCTCCAAAGTCACTGAGGCCATCCCAATAGTGTAGGCCGCCCAGGACAAACAGGGTTGATCTCAAACCAGCTGAGCAACTACCTCCACTCAGACAACAGCTGTCCCCAGAGAAGAATATTGAACCGGACAGGCCCCTAGGCCCTAATCAGATCCATTGCTTTGGTTACCAGGCATCTCTCCTCAGAGGCCTCGTTTCCAATACCAGCATATGGTGGTTTCCTGAGGCACCAATAAGAACAAATCTCGTCTCCCCATGGAAAACTTGCTCATTGGAGCTTTGTCATAAACTCTGGTTAGGAGAATCCTTCAGGGCCCTGGTGCCACTGCCCCATACCAAGGTCTCCATGGACTCAAACCAACATTAAGACCATTCTCAGGAAAGTCCATTTCAACTCAGCCCCCTCTGTTGCTACCCCAAGCCAGCAGATCAAACGTTTCTTGTTGCTAGGAGACAATTGGAATGTGAGGCTGGCTGCCGAGGCATCCATACTTAGAACCCTGTTCTGGAAAAATACCTTATAAGACGTCCTGGAGCCATCCAACAAATCTTAATTGTCCAACAGAAGGAATCCTTGCGGTTTGGAGCATCTCACAACTCCAAAAGTGGGAAAACCCCAATGGCCTCATAATGCCCCCACTTCCTGAAGGGGCCAACATGGACAGAAACTCAAACCTGAGCCAAAGTCTGAACCTCGACCTGACTTCAGACGCATGAGATCTCAATTCAGCTCTGCAGAGTGTGCCTGCCATGTCCTTGCCCCGAAACCTAAGCCTAGCTTGTGTTCTCAGACTTCCGTCCTCACTCTCCTGGCCCACAAGCCCTCCAGTTTGGGAATTCCGAAGTCACAATGCAGCACTCTGCCTGCCCTCCAGAAGAAAAACTTTGCCCTATGCTGCTAATAAGAAACCCCAAATGATTTTCTAATGCATGCCACTCGATTGTAAAGCAATTATACAGCCCACCCTGTATACTAATGCCCTGTCTGGCACAGCCTGAGACAAGACATCCCAAACGACACCCAGACACCTGGCCCCAACCTGGACACATAGGACCCGCTATGGCTGTAGGTCGTCATCTCTTCCCAACCTCGGTTTTCAGGCTTCAGAACCTAGACCTTATCTCCAATCACTGCCCAGGGGTGAACGTGATGCAGAAATTAGAATTCCTCCTTCCCCATGGCCAGAAAACTTGTGGTTGGCATGTTGTCCAACGTTCAATGTGGGAAAACCTGCATTGTCCGAAAGGCCACGCCAGTGCTTGAGGGCCGCCTAGGGCACAGACATGCATTGTGACCTGCAGCGTGAGTCCCGTATTAAAGTAACGCCTTTCAGTGGCTGGACCAAGATCCTGCATATGGGGCTTGTCATATCCATAGGCCCCCAGGCTTAACCAGAGGGCGAGTATTCCAGTTGTCAGTACCCACTGCTATGCTCTAGAATCCCTCTACTGGGGGGACACATGAAGCAGAAAACAGGACACTTCCCTTCCCACAGAATGACCCCAAACTCTTGGGGGCTGGACAAACTACCAGAGAGGGAGACTTCTACGACCCATGAGGCAACTCCTACATTAAACGGCCATTGTGGACAAAACATCCAGAGATAAAAGCCTGAGCGACTGCCTCCCTCTCACCCTTCTTTCATATCCAGAGGAGCTCCCCTCATGGACTGTAGATCAGGCCTGCTGTAACCTCGGCCCCAAACCTGAGCTGAGTTTGGGTTTTTGGATGTCTGTCTGCACAGACATGGCCCACACAGCCTCCAGGCTGGGGTCTCTGGAGCCACACCACAGAACTGTGCCTGCTCTCTCCTAAGAAACTGCCCATTCCATTGGCCACAACTCTACAAAATAGTAGAAACCTCAAGGTCCCCAAGGACATCCCTCTACCGCAAGCCGAACTGGACATATAGGGGCATTATGACACAAGCTGAGCAAATACTACCTCCATGCAAACACACAGACAGATATCCGCAGAGACAGAAGATTGAACCAGACAGGCCCCTAGGCCCTATTATGAACTCTTGCTTTGGTGTCCAGGTATCACTCCTCAGAGGCCTGGGTTCGAAGACCAGCATACGGGGCTTTCCTGAGGCACCAGACAGAAGACCTCTCATCTCCACATGGGAAGCTTCCTTGTTGGAGTTGTGTCAAGCCCTTCGGGTTGGAGAATCCTGCAGAGTCCCTTAGCTACTGCCACATTCCAAGGTCTCCATGGCCACCAACCCACATTATGACTCATCCTCAGGGGAGTCCATTTAAACTCAGCCTCTGGGTAGCTCACCGAAGAGCCCGCAGATTGAGCGTGCCTTGTCTCGACCAGGCAATGGGAAGGGGAGTTGGCATTTCTCGGCATCCATGCTTAGGCCCCTGCTCTCGAGTCTTTCTGTATGGGGCTTCCTGGAACCATCCAATAGTCCTCGACTGTTCTGAAGAAGGAAACGTTGAAGTTTGGAGCAGCTCACAACTCCCAGCTGAGGGAAACCTCCCTGGCCTCATGACGCCACCACCCCTTTCAGGAAGGGGCCGTCATGGACACAAACTGCAGCTTGAGGCAACATCTGATAATCGCCCTGACCTCACTTGCAGGAGATCTCGATTCAGCCTCTGCAGAGTGGGCCTGCCATGTTCTTGGCCCCCAAACTCGTGCTAGCTTGTGTTTTCAGACTTCCTTCCTCACAATCCTGGCCACACCCCTCCAGTTTGGCAATTTTGGAGACACAATGCAGCACTCTGCCTGCCCTCCAGAAGAAAAATGTTGCCCTATAGGGCTAACCAGAAACGCCAAATGAGTAACAACCTGCATGCCACTCGACCATACCCCAATTATACAGTCTAGCCTGTGCACTAAGCCCTGTCTGACACAGCCTGAGGGTTAGACCTCCAGTCCAACACCCAGACAGCTGGCCGTAACACAGAGCATATCACACCCACAATGGCTTTAGGCCATCATCTCTACACAACCTCAGTTTTCACCTTCAGAACCTAGACCTTATCTCTACTCCCTGCTCAGGAGTGAACGTGATGCAAGAATCAGAATTTCTCCTTCGCCTTGGCAAGAAACCTAGTGGTTGGCATGTTGTCCAATGTTCATTGTAGGAGAAAGCAGCATGGACTAGGAGGCCCCACCTATCCCTGAGGGCCACAATTTGCACAAACACACTTTGTGACCCTCAGCGTGAGCCCTATCCTCATGTAAAGCCTCTTAGTCACTGGAACAACGGCCCACATATGGGGCTTGCCAAGCCCCTAGTCCCCCAATCTCAACCAGAGTTCGAGATGTCTAGTCACCCCTACTCAGGGCTCTACTCGGGAATCCCTCTTTGGTGGGACACCGGAGATAAAAAAAAAAAAAATACAGAAAGGACTCTTCCCATCCACAGAATGATCCGAACCACTTGAGATCAGCCCAAATCACCAGAGAAAGAATTGTCCATGGCCCTTGAGGACACCCCGACATTCCACGGCCACCATTGACACAAAATCCAGAGACAAAACCCTGAGCAAGCGCCACATACTCGCCCTTTGTTCATAGCCCGGAAAATTCTCATGGTCTGTAGATCGAGCCTTCATACATACATCCCCAAACCTAAGCTGAGTTTGTGTTTTCAGACTTCTGTCCCCACAGTCCTGGCACACACACCATCCAAGCTGGGGCCCCTGGAGCCACACCTCAGGACTGTGGCTTCCCTCTCCAGGGGAATTCTGCCATTTCCATTGGCCACAACCCTATAGATTAGGAGAATCCTCCAAACTCCCCCAGGCCATCCGAATTGTGTTGGCTGCCCAGGAAACACAGGGATGATCTTTCACAAGTTAAAAAACCACCTCCACTCAGACCCAGAGACAGATATCCCCATAGAATAAGATTGAACTGGACGGGCACTTAGGCCCTAATTAGATCCATTTCTTTTGATTCCAGTCATCTCACCTCAGAGGCCTGATTTCCCATACCAGCATATGGGAAATTCCTTAGGCACTCATCAAAACAATTCTCTTCTCTACATAGGAATCATACTCTTTAGAGCTCCATCAAAACCTCCGGTTATGAACATCCCTCAAGGCCCCGGATCAAGCACCCCATTCCAAGGTCTACATGGACACAAATGCACATTATGACCCATCCTCAACTCACCCATTTCAACACACACGCCTCGGTTGCTCCCCTAGATCCAGCAGATCGAACTTGCCTTGGCTCTATGAGACACCTGGAATGAAACGCAGGCTGCACAAGCATCCATTCTTAGAACCCTGCTCTGGATAACTTCCTTATGGGATGTCCTGGAGCCATCCAACAGGTCTCGACTGTCCCAAGAAGGAATCATTGTGGTTTGGAGCATCTAACAATTCCCATCGTGGGAAAACCTCCATGTCCTCGTGACATCCTCCCCTTCATGAAGGGGCCTTCATGGACAGAAACTCCGACGTAAGCCAACGTCTGATCCTAGCTCTGTCTTCAGGTATACGGGATCTCGAATCATCTCTGCAGAGGGTGCCTGCCGTCCCCTCACCCCGAAATCTAAGTCAGGCTTGTGTTCTCAGAATTTTTTCCTCACACTCCTGGCCCACAAGCCTTCCAGTTTGGGAATTCTGGAGCCACTATGTGGCACTGTGTCTTCCCTCCAGAAGAAAAACGTTGCCCTCTGGGGCTACCCAGTAACCACAAACGAGTACCATCCTGCACGAAACTCGACTGCACCCCAATGATACAGTCTAGCCTGGGCACTAATTCCCTGTCTTCCACAGCCTGAGCCTGCACCTCCCAACCCACACTCAACAGCTGGCCGAACACTGAGCACATCGGACACACCATGGCCTTAGGGCTTCATCTCTTCCCAACCTCAGTTTTCAGGCTTCAGAACCTAGACCTTAAATCCAATCACAGTCCAGGAGTGAAAGTGTTGCAGAAATTAGAACTCCATCTTCCCCATTGCCAGAAAACTTGTGGTTCCCATACTGTGCAACGTTCAGTGTAGGAGAAACCAGCATGGTACATTAGGCCACGCCCTGACTTGAGGGGCTCCTTGGGCACAAAAACACATTGTGAAACTCAGTGTGAGACATATCCTCAAGGAAGGCCTCTCAGTGTCTGGACCAAGAGCCCACATAAGGGGCTTGCCATGTTCTTAGGTCCCAATGTTAACCATAGGTCTGGTTGTCCAGTTGACCCACCGACGAATCTGCTCTGGAATCCCTCTTTTGGTGGTCCACCTTAGGTAAAATAAATAAATAAATAAATAAATAAATAAATAAATAAATAAATGAACAAAAAAAAACAGAAGGCCTCCTCCCTTCCCACAGAATGACCCCAAACTCTTGGGATCGGGTCAAATCCCCAGAAAGGGAGCCTCATCGATGGCCCATGAGGACACCCCTACATTCCATGGTAATCGGTGACACATTTCCAGAAAAAAAAAAAAAAAAAGCATGAGCTAGCACCTCACATTCGCCCTTTGTTCATATCCCGAAGAGGTCTCCTCACGGTCTATAGATCGGGCCGGCCATACCTACATCCCACAACCTAAGTGGAGTTTGTGTTTTCACACTTTTGTCCAAATAGCCCTGGACCACACACGCTCCACACTTGGGTCCCTGGAGCCACACCTCAGGACTGTGCTTCCTTTTCAAGGGAATTCTTCCCATTCCATTGGCCACAACTTTGCAAATTAGGAAAAACCTCCAAAGTCACCGAGGCCATCCCAATAGTGTAGGCCGCCCAGGACAAACAGGGTTGATCTCAAACCAGCTGAGCAACTACCTCCACTCAGACAACAGATGTCCCCAGAGAAGAATATTGAACCGGACAGGCCCCTAGGTCCTAATCAGATCCATTGCTTTGGTTTCCAGGCATCTCTCCTCAGAGGCCTCGTTTCCAATACCAGCATATGGTGGTTTCCTGAGGCACCAATAAGAACAAATCTCGTCTCCCCATGGAAAACTTGCTCATTGGAGCTTTGTCATAACCTCTGGTTAGGAGAATCCTTCAGGGCCCTGGTGCCACTGCCCCATACCAAGGTCTCCATGGACTCAAACCAACATTAAGACCATCCTCAGGAAAGTCCATTTCAACTCAGCCCCCTCTGTTGCTACCCCAAGCCAGCAGATCAAACGTTTCTTGTTGCTAGGAGACAATTGGAATGTGAGGCTGGCTGCCCAGGCATCCATACTTAGAACCCTGTTCTGGAAAAATACCTTATAAGACGTCCTGGAGCCATCCAACAAATCTTAATTGTCCAACAGAAGGAATCCTTGCGGTTTGGAGCATCTCACAACTCCAAAAGTGGGAAAACCCCCATGGCCTCATAATGCCCCCACTTCCTGAAGGGGCCAACATGGACAGAAACTCAAACCTGAGCCAAAGTCTGAACCTCGACCTGACTTCAGACGCATGAGATCTCAATTCAGCTCTGCAGAGTGTGCCTGCCATGTCCTTGCCCCGAAACCTAAGCCTAGCTTGTGTTCTCAGACTTCCGTCCTCACTCTCCTGGCCCACAAGCCCTCCAGTTTGGGAATTCCGAAGCCACAATGCAGCACTCTGCCTGCCCTCCAGAAGAAAAACTTTGCCCTATGCTGCTAGTAAGAAACCCCAAATGATTTTCTAATGCATGCCACTCGATTGTAAAGCAATTATACAGCCCACCCTGTATACTAATGCCCTGTCTGGCACAGCCTGAGACAAGACATCCCAAACGACACCCAGACACCTGACCCCAACCTGGACACATAGGACCCACTATGGCTGTAGGTCGTCATCTCTTCCCAACCTCGGTTTTCAGGCTTCAGAACCTAGACCTTATCTCCAATCACTGCCCAGGGGTGAACGTGATGCAGAAATTAGAATTCCTCCTTCCCCATGGCCAGAAAACTTGTGGTTGGCATGTTGTCCAACGTTCAATGTGGGAAAACCTGCATTGTCCGAAAGGCCACGCCAGTGCTTGAGGGCCGCCTAGGGCACAGACATGCATTGTGACCTGCAGCGTGAGTCCCGTATTAAAGTAACGCCTTTCAGTGGCTGGACCAAGATCCTGCATATGGGGCTTGTCATATCCATAGGCCCCCAGGCTTAACCAGAGGGCGAGTATTCCAGTTGTCAGTACCCACTGCTATGCTCTAGAATCCCTCTACTGGGGGGACACATGAAGCAGAAAACAGGACACTTCCCTTCCCACAGAATGACCCCAAACTCTTGGGGGCTGGACAAACTACCAGAGAGGGAGACTTCTACGACCCATGAGGCAACTCCTACATTAAACGGCCATTGTGGACAAAACATCCAGAGACAAAAGCCTGAGCGACTGCCTCCCTCTCACCCTTCTTTCATATCCAGAGGAGCTCCCCTCATGGACTGTAGATCAGGCCTGCCGTAACCTCGGCCCCAAAAATGAGTTGAGTTAGGGTTTTTGGATGTCTGTCTGCACAGCCATGGCCCACACAGCCCCCAGGCTGGGGTCTCTGGAGCCACACCCAGAACTGTGCCTGCTCTCTCCTAAGAAACTGCCTATTCCATTGGCCACAACTCTACAAAATAGTAGAAACCTCAAGGTCCCCAAGGACATCCCACTACCGCAAGCCGCACTGGACAAATAGGGGCATTATGACACAAGCTGAGCAACTACTACCTCCATGCAGACACACAGACAGATATCCGCAGAGACAGAAGATTGAACCAGACAGGCCCCTAGGCCCTATTATGAACTCTTGCTTTGGTGTCCAGGTATCACTCCTCAGAGGCCTGGGTTCGAAGACCAGCATACAGGGCTTTCCTGAGGCACCAGACAGAAGACCTGTCATCTCCACATGGGAAGCTTCCTTGTTGGAGTTGTGTCAAGCCCTTCGGGTTGGAGAATCCTGCAGAGTCCCTTAGCTACTGCCACATTCCACGGTCTCCATGGCCACCAACCCACATTATGACTCATCCTCAGGAGAGTCCATTTAAACTCAGCCTTCTGGGTAGCTCACCCAAGAGCCCGCAGATTGAGCGTTCCTTTTCTCGACCAGGCAATGGGAAGGTGAGTTGGCGTTTCTCGGCATCCATGCTTAGGGCCCTGCTCTCGAGTCTTTCTGTATGGGGCATCCTGGAACCATCCAATAATACTCGACTGTCCTGAAGAAGGAAACTTTGAAGTTTGGAGCAGCTCACAACTCCCAGCGTAGGGAAACCTCCCTGGCCTCATGACGCCTCCACCCCCTTCAGGAAGGGGCCGTCATGGACACAAACTCCAGCTTGAGGCAACGTCTGATACTCGCCCTGACCTCACCTGCAGGAGATCTCGATTCAGCCTCTGCAGAGTGGGCCTGCCATGCTCTTGGCCCCAAAACTCGTGCTAGCTTGTGTTTTCAGACTTCCTTCCTCACAATCCTGGCCACACCCTTCCAGTTTGGCAATTTTGGAGACACAATGCAGCACTCTGCCTGCCCTCCAGAAGAAAAATGTTGCCCTATAGGGCTAACCAGAAACGCCAAAAGAGTAACAACCTGCATGCCACTCGACCATACCCCAATTTTACAGTCTAGCCTGTGCACTAAAGCCCTGTCTGACACAGCCTGAGGGCAGACCTCCAGTCCAACACCCAGACAGCTGGCCATACATAGAGCATATCACACCCACAATGGCTTTAGGCCATCATTTCTACCCAACCTCAGTTTTCACCTACAGAACCTTGAACTTATCTCCACTCACTGCTCAGGAGTGAACGTGATGCAAGAATCAGAACTTCTCCTTCGTCTTGGCAAGAAACCTAGTGGTTGGCATGTTGTCCAATGTTCATTGTAGGAGAAAGCAGCATGGACTATGAGGCCCCACCTATCCCTGAGGGCCACAATCTGCACAAACACACATTGTGACCCTCAGCGTGAGCTCTATCCTCATATAAAGCCTCTTAGTGACTGGAACAACAGCCCACATATGGGGCTTGCCAAGCCCCTAGTCCCGCAATCTCAACCAGAGTTCGAGATGTCTAGTCACCCCTACTCAATGCTCTACTCTGGAATCCCTTTTTGGTGGGACACCTGAGGTAAAAAAAAAAAAATACAGGAAGGACTCTTCCCATCCACAGAATGATCCCAACCCCTTGGGATCAGGCCAAATCACCAGAGAAAGAATTGTCCATGGCCCTTGAGGACACCCTGACATTCCACGGCCACCGTTGACACAAAATCCAGAGACAAAACCCTGAGCAAGCGCCACATACTCGCCCTTTGTTCATAGCCCGGAAAATTCTCACGGTCTGTAGATCGAGCCTTCATACATACATCCCCAAACCTAAGCTGAGTTTGTGTTTTCAGAATTCTGACCCCACAGTCCTGGCCCACACACCATCCAAGCTGGGGCCCCTGGAGCCACACCTCAGGACTGTGGCTTCCCTCTCCAGGGGAATTCTGCCATTTCCATTGGCCACAAGACTATAGATTAGGAGAATCCTCCAAACTCCCCCAGGCCATCCGAATTGTGTTGGCTGCCCAGGACACACAGGGATGATCTTTCACATGTTAGGAAACCAACTCCACTCAGACCCAGAGACAGATATTCCCATAGAATAAGATTGAACTGGACGGGCACTGAGGCTCTAATCAGATCCATTGATTTTGATTCCAGTCATCTCTCGTCAGAGGCCTGGTTTCCAATACCAGCATATGGGAGATTCCTTAGGCACTCATCAAAACAATTCTCTTCTCTACATAGGAAATATACTCTTTAGAGCTCCATAAAAACCTCCGGGTATGAACATCCCTCAAGGCCCCGGATCAAGCACCCCATTCCAAGGTCTACATGGACAGAAATGCACATTATGACCCATCCTCAACTCACCCATTTCAAAACACCCGCCTCGGTTGCTCCCCTAGATCCAGCAGATCGAACTTGCCTTGGCTCTATGAGACACCTGGAATGGGAGGCAGGCTGCCCAGGCATCCATCCTTAGAACCCTGCTCTGGATAACTTCCTTATGGGATGTCCTAGAGCCATCCAACAGGTCTCGACTGTCCCACAGAAGGAATCATTGTGGTTTGGAGCATCTCACAATTCCCATCGTGGGAAAACCTCCATGTCCTCGTGACACCCTTCCCTTCATGATGGGGCCGTCATGGACAGAAACTCCGACCTAAGAAAACGTCTGATCCTAGCTCTGTCTTCAGGTATACGGGATCTCGAATCATCTCTGCAGAGGGTGCCTGCCGTCCCCTCACCCCGAAATCTAAGTCTGGCTTGTGTTCTCAGAATTTTTTCCTCACACTCCTGGCCCACAAGCCTTCCAGTTTGGGAATTCTGCAGCCACTATGTGGCACTGTGTCTTCCCTCCAGAAGAAAAACGTTGCCCTCTGGGGCTACGCAGTAACCACAAATGAGTACCATCCTGCACGAATCTCGACTGCACCCCAATGATACAGTCTAGCCTGGGCACTAATTCCCTGTCTGCCACAGCCTGAGTCTGCACCTCCCAACCCACACTCAACAGCTGGCCGAACACTGAGCACATCAGACACACCATGGCCTTAGGGCTTCATCTCTTCCCAACCTCAGTTTTCAGGCTTCAGAACCTAGACCTTAAATCCAATCACAGTCCAGGAGTGAAAGTGTTGCAGAAATTAGAACTCCATCTTCCCCATTGCCAGAAAACTTGTGGTTCCCATACTGTGCAACGTTCAGTGTAGGAGAAACCAGCATGGTACATTAGGCCACGCCCTGACTTGAGGGGCTCCTTGGGCACAAAAACACATTGTGAAACTCAGTGTGAGACCTATCCTCAAGGAAGGCCTCTCAGTTTCTGGACCAAGAGCCCACATAAGGGGCTTGCCATGTTCTTAGGTCCCAATGTTAACCAGAGGTCTGGTTGTCCTGTTGCCCCCACCCACGACTCTGCTCTGGAATCCCTCTTTTGGTGGTCCACCGGAGGTTAAAAAATAAAAAATAAAAAAAAATAAACAAACAAAAAAAAAAAACAGAAAGGCCTCCTCCCTTCCCACAGAATGACCCCAAACTCTTGGGATCGGGTTAAATCCCCAGAAAGGGAGCCTCATCGATGGCCCATGAAGACACCCCGACATTCCATGGCAATCGGTGACACATTTCCAGAAAAAAAAAAAAAAAAGCATGAGCAAGCACCTCACATTCGCCCTTTGTTCATATCCCGAAGAGTTCTCCTCACGGTCTATAGATCGGGCCGGCCATAACTACATCCCACAACCTAAGTGGAGTTTGTGTTTTCAGACTTTTGTCCAAATAGCCCTGGACCACACACGCACCACACTTGGGTCCCTGGAGCCACACCTCAGGACTGTGCTTCTCTTTCAAGGGAATTCTTCCCATTTCATTGGCCACAACCTTGCAAATGAGGCAAAACCTCCAAAGTCACCGAGGCCATCCCAATAGTGTAGGCCGCCCAGGACAAACAGGGGTGATCTCAAACCAGCTGAGCAACTACCTCCACTCAGACAACAGATGTCCCCAGAGAAGAATATTGAACCGGACAGGCCCCTAGGCCCTAATCAGATCCATTGCTTTGGTTTCCAGGCATCTCTCCTCAGAGGCCTCGTTTCCAATACCAGCATATGGTGGTTTCCTGAGGCACCAATAAGAACAAATCTCGTCTCCCCATGGAAAACTTGCTCATTGGAGCTTTGTCATAACCTCTGGTTAGGAGAATCCTTCAGGGCCCTGGTGCCACTGCCCCATACCAAGGTCTCCATGGACTCAAACCAACATTAAGACCATCCTCAGGAAAGTCCATTTCAACTCAGCCCCCTCTGTTGCTACCCCAAGCCAGCAGATCAAACGTTTCTTGTTGCTAGGAGACAATTGGAATGTGAGGCTGGCTGCCCAGGCATCCATACTTAGAACCCTGTTCTGGAAAAATACCTTATAAGACGTCCTGGAGCCATCCAACAAATCTTAATTGTCCCACAGAAGGAATCCTTGCGGTTTGGAGCATCTCACAACTCCAAAAGTGGGAAAACCCCCATGGCCTCATAATGCCCCCCCTTTCCTGAAGGGGCCAACATGGACAGAAACTCAAACCTGAGCCAAAGTCTGAACCTCGACCTGACTTCAGACGCATGAGATCTCAATTCAGCTCTGCAGAGTGTGCCTGCCATGTCCTTGCCCCGAAACCTAAGCCTAGCTTGTGTTCTCAGACTTCCGTCCTCACTCTCCTGGCCCACAAGCCCACCAGTTTGGGAATTCCGAAGCCACAATGCAGCACTCTGCCTGCCCTCCAGAAGAAAAACTTTGCCCTATGCTGCTAATAAGAAACCCCAAATGATTTTCTAATGCATGCCACTCGATTGTAAAGCAATTATACAGCCCACCCTGTATACTAATGCCCTGTCTGGCACAGCCTGAGACAAGACATCCCAAACGACACCCAGACAGCTGGCCCCAACCTGGACACATAGGACCCGCTAAGGCTGTAGGTCGTCATCTCTTCCCAACCTCGGTTTTCAGGCTTCAGAACCTAGACCTTATCTCCAATCACTGCCCAGGGGTGAACGTGATGCAGAAATTAGAATTCCTCCTTCCCCATGGCCAGAAACCTTGTGGTTGGCATGTTGTCCAACGTTCAATTTGGGAAAACCTGCATTGTCCGAAAGGCCACGCCAGTGCTTGAGGGCCGCCTAGGGCACAGACATGCATTGTGACCTGCAGCGTGAGTCCTTTATTAAAGTAACGCCTCTCAGTGGCTGGACCAAGATCCTGCATATGGGGCTTGTCATATCCATAGGCCCCCAGGCTTAACCAGAGGGCGAGTATTCCAGTTGTCAGTACCCACTGCTATGCTCTAGAATCCCTCTACTGGGGGGACACATGAAGCAGAAAACAGGACACATCCCTTCCCACAGAATGACCCCAAACTCTTGGGGCTGGACAAACTACCAGAGAGGGAGACTTCTACGACCCATGAGGCAACTCCAACATTAAACGGCCATTGTGGACAAAACATCCAGAGACAAAAGCCTGAGCGGCTGCCTCCCTCTCACCCTTCTTTCATATCCAGAGGAGCTCCCCTCATGGACTGTAGATCAGGCCTGCCGTAACCTCGGCCCCAAACCTGAGCTGAGTTAGCGTTTTTGGATGTCTGTCTGCACAGACATGGCCCACACAGCTCCCAGGCTGGCGTCTCTGGAGCCACACCACAGAACTGTGCCTGCTCTCTCCTAAGAAACTGCCCATTCCATTGGCCACAACTCTACAAAATAGTAGAAACCTCAAGGTCCCCAAGGACATCCCACTACCGCAAGCCGCACTGGACAAATAGGTGCATTATGACACAAGCTGAGCAACTACTACCTCCATGCAGACACACAGACAGATATCCGCAGAGACAGAAGATTGAACCAGACAGGCCCCTAGGCCCTATTATGAACTCTTGCTTTGGTGTCCAGGTATCACTCCTCAGAGGCCTGGGTTCGAAGACCAGCATGCGGGGTTACTGAGGCACCAGACAGAAGACCTCTCATCTCCACATGGGAAGCTTCCTTGTTGGAGTTGTGTCAAGCCCTTCGGGTTGGAGAATCCTGCAGAGTCCCTTAGCTACTGCCACATTCCAAGGTCTCCATGGCCACCAACCCACATTATGACTCATCCTCAGCAGAGTCCATTTAAACTCAGCCTTCTGGGTAGCTCACCGAAGAGCCCGCAGATTGAGCGTGCCTTGTCTCGACCAGGCAATGGGAAGGTGAGTTGGCGTTTCTCAGCATCCATGCTTAGGCCCCTGCTCTCGAGTCTTTCTGTATGGGGCATCCTGGAACCATCCAATAGTACTCGACTGTCCTGAAGAAGGAAACTTTGAAGTTTGGAGCAGCTCACAACTCCCAGCGTAGGGAAACCTCCCTGGCCTCATGACACCCCCACCCCCTTCAGGAAGGGGCCGTCATGGACACAAACTCCAGCTTGAGGCAACATCTGATAATCGCCCTGACCTCACCTGCAGGAGATCTCGATTCAGCCTCTGCAGAGTGGGCCTGCCATGCTCTTGGCCCCAAAACTCGTGCTAGCTTGTGTTTTCAGTCTTCCTTCCTCACAATCCTGGCCACACCCCTCCAGTTTGGCAATTCTGGAGACACAATGCAGCACTCTGCCTGCCCTCCAGAAGAAAAATGTTGCCCTATAGGGCTAACCAGAAACGCCAAATGAGTAACAACCTGCATGCCACTCGACCATACCCCAATTATACAGTCTAGCCTGTGCACCAAGCCCTGTCTGACACAGCCTGAGGACAGACCTCCAGTCCAACACCCAGACAGCTGGCCATACACAGAGCATATCACACCCACAATGGCTTTAGGCCATCATCTCTACCCAACCTCAGTTTTCACCTTCAGAACCTAGACCTTATCTCCACTCACTGCTCAGGAGTGAACGTGATGCAAGAATCAGAACTTCTGCTTCGCCATGGCAAGAAACCTAGTGGTTGGCATGTTGTCCAATGTTCATTGTAGGAGAAAGCAGCATGGACTATGAGGCCCCACCTATCCCTGATGGCCACAATCTGCACAAACACACATTGTGATTCTCAGCGTGAGCCCTATCCTCATGTGAAGCCTCTTAGTGACTGGAACAACAGCCCACATATGGGGCTTGCCAAGACCCTAGTCCCCCAATCTCAACCTGAGTTCGAGATGTCTAGTCACCCCTACTCAGGGCTCTACTCTGGAATCCGTCTTTGGTGGGACACCTGAGGTAAAAAAAAAAATACAGAAAGGACTCTTCCCATCCACAGAATCATCCCAAACCCTTGGGATCAGGCCAAATCACCAGAGAAAGAATTGTCCATGTCCCTTGAGGACACCCCGACATTCCACGGCCACCATTGACACAAAATCCAGAGACAAAACCCTGAGCAAGCGCCACATACTTGCCCTTTGTTCATAGCCCGGAAAATTCTCACGGTCTGTAGATCGAGCCTTCATACATACATCGCCAAACCTAAGCTGAGTTTGTGTTCAGACTTCTGTCCCCACATTCCTGGCCCACACACCATCCAAACTGGGCCCCTGGAGCCACACCACAGGACTGTGGCTTCACTCTCCAGGGGAATTCTGCCATTTCCATTTGCCACAACCCTATAGATTAGGAGAATCCTCCAAATTCCCCCAGGCCATCCGAATTGTGTTGGCTGCCCAGGACAAACAGGGATGATCTTTCACAAGTTAGGAAACCACCTCCACTCAGACCCAGAGACAGAATTCCCCATAGAATAAGATTGAACTGGACGGGCACTTAGGCCCTAATCAGATCCATTGCTTTTGATTCCAGTCATCTCTCCTCAGAGGCCTGGTTTCCAATACCAGCATATGGGAGATTACTTAGGCACTCATCAAAACAATTCTCTTCTCTACATAGGAAACATACTCTTTAGAGCTCCATCAAAACCTCCGATTATAAACATCCCTCACGGCCCCGGATCAAGCACCCCATTCCAAGGTCTACATGGGCACAAATGCACATTATGACCCATCCTCAACTCACCCATTTCAAAACACCCGCCTCGGTTGCTCCCCTAGATCCAACAGATCGAACTTGCCTTGGCTCTATGAGACACCTGGAATGGGAGGCAGGCTGCCCAGGCATCCATCCTTAGAACCCTGCTCTGGATAACTTCCTTATGAGATGTCCTGGAGCCATCCAAAATGTCTTGACTGTCCCACAGAAGGAATCATTGTGGTTTGGAGCATCTCACAATTCCCATCGTGGGAAAACCTCCATGTCCTCGTGACACCCTTCCCTTCATGAAGGGGCCGTCATGGAAAGAAATTCCGACCTAAGAAAACGTCTGATCCTAGCTCTGTCTTCAGGTATCCGGGATCTCGAATCATCTCTGCAGAGGGTGCCTGCCGTCCCCTCACCCCGACATCTAAGTCTGGCTTGTGTTCTCAGAATTTTTTCCTCACACTCCTGGCCCACAAGCCTTCCAGTTTGGGAATTCTGCAGCCACTATGTGGCACTGTGTCTTCCCTCCAGAAGAAAAACGTTGCCCTCTGGGGCTACCCAGTAACCACTAATGAGTACTATCCTGCACGAAACTCGACTGCACCCCAATGATACAGTCTAGCCTGGGCACTAATTCCCTGTCTGCCACAGCCTGAGCCTGCACCTCCCAACCCACACTCAACAGCTGGCCGAACACTGAGCACATCAGACACACCATGGCCTTAGGGCTTCATCTCTTCCCAACCTCAGTTTTCAGGCTTTAGAACCTAGACCTTAAATCCAATCACAGTCCAGGAGTGAAATTGTTGCAGAAATTAGAACTCCATCTTCCCCATTGCCAGAAAACTTGTGGTTCCCATACTGTGCAACGTTCAGTGTAGGAGAAACCAGCATGGTACATTAGGCCACGCCCTGACTTGAGGGGCTCCTTGGGCACAAAAACACATTGTGAAACTCAGTGTGAGACCTATCATCAAGGAAGGCCTCTCAGTGTTTGGACTAATAGCCCACATATAGGGCTTGCCATGTTCTTAGGTCCCAATGTTAACCAGAGTTCTGGTTGTGCAGTTGCCCCCACCCACGACTCTGCTCTGGAATCCCTCTTTTGGTGGACCACCTGAGGTTAAAAAAACAAAAAACAAAAAACAAAAAAAAATAAACAAACAAAAAAAAGGCCTCCTCCCTTCCCATAGAATGACCCCAATCTCTTGGGATCGGGTCAAATCCCCCGAAAGGGAGCATCATCGATGGACCATGAGGACACCGCGACATTCCATGGCAATCGGTGACACATTTCCAGAAAAAAAAAAAAAAAAAACCATGAGCATGCACATCACATTCGCCCTTTGTTCATATCCCGAAGAGGTCTCCTAACGGTCTATAGATGGGGCCGGCCATACCTACATCCCCCAACCTAAGTGGAGTTTGTGTTTTCAGACTTTTGTCCAAATAGCGCTGGACCACACACTCTCCACACTTGGGTCCCTGGAGCCACACCTCAGGACTGTGCTTCCCTTTCAAGGGAATTCTTCCCATTCCATTGGCCACAACCTTGCAAATTAGGAAAAATCTCCAAAGTCACAGAGGCCATCCCAATAGTGTAGGCTGCCCAGGACAAACAGGGGTGATCTCAAACCAGCTGAGCAACTACCTCCACTCAGACAACAGATGTCCCCAGAGAAGAATATTGAACCGGACAGGCCCCTAGGCCCTAATCAGATCCATTGCTTTGGTTACCAGGCATCTCTCCTCAGAGGCCTCGTTTCCAATACCAGCATATGGTGGTTTCCTGAGGCACCAATAAGAACAAATCTCGTCTCCCCATGGAAACTTGCTCATTGGAGCTTTGTCATAACCTCTGGTTAGGAGAATCCTTCAGGGCCCTTGTGCCACTGCCCCATACCAAGGTCTCCATGGACTCAAACCAACATTAAGACCATCCTCAGGAAAGTCCATATCACCTCAGCCCACTCTGTTGCTACCCCAAGCCAGCAGATCAAACGTTTCTTGTTGCTAGGAGACAATTGGAATGTGAGGCTGGCTGCCCAGGCATCCATACTTAGAACCCTGTTCTGGAAAAATACCTTATAAGACGTCCTGGAGCCATCCAACAAATCTTAATTGTCCCACAGAAGGAATCCTTGCGGTTTGGAGCATCTCACAACTCCAATAGTGGGAAAACCCCCATGGCCTCATAATGCCGCCCCTTCTTGATGGGGCCAACATGGACAGAAACTCAAACCTGAGCCAAAGTCTGAACCTCGACCTGACTTCAGACGCATGAGATCTCAATTCAGCTCTGCAGAGTGTGCCTGCCATGTCCTTGCCCCGAAACCTAAGCCTAGCTTGTGTTCTCAGACTTCCGTCCTCACTCTCCTGGCCCACAAGCCCTCCAGTTTGGGAATTCCGAAGCCACAATGCAGCACTCTGCCTGCCCTCCAGAAGAAAAACTTTGCCCTATGCTGCTAATAAGAAACCCCAAATGATTTTCTAATGCATGCCACTCGATTGTAAAGCAATTATACAGCCCACCCTGTATACTAATGCCCTGTCTGGCACAGCCTGAGACAAGACATCCCAAACGACACCCAGACAGCTGGCCCCAACCTGGACACATAGGACCCGCTATGGCTGTAGGTCGTCATCTCTTCCCAACCTCGGTTTTCAGGCTTCAGAACCTAGACCTTATCTCCAATCACTGCCCAGGGGTGAACGTGATGCAGAAATTAGAATTCCTCCTTCCCCATGGCCAGAAACCTTGTGGTTGGCATGTTGTCCAACGTTCAATGTGGGAAAACCTGCATTGTCCGAAAGGCCACGCCAGTGCTTGAGGGCCGCCTAGGGCACAGACATGCATTGTGACCTGCAGCGTGAGTCCCGTATTAAAGTAACGCCTCTCAGTGGCTGGACCAAGATCCTGCATATGGGGCTTGTCATATCCATAGGCCCCCAGGCTTAACCAGAGGGCGAGTATTCCAGTTGTCAGTACCCACTGCTATGCTCTAGAATCCCTCTAATGGGGGGACACATGAAGCAGAAAACAGGACACATCCCTTCCCACAGAATGACCCCAAACTCTTGGGGGCTGGACAAACTACCAGAGAGGGAGACTTCTACGACCCATGAGGCAACTCCTACATTAAACGGCCATTGTGGACAAAACATCCAGAGACAAAAGCCTGAGCGACTGCCTCCCTCTCACCCTTCTTTCATATCCAGAGGAGCTCCCCTCATGGACTGTAGATCAGGCCTGCCGTAACCTCAGCCTCAAACCTGAGCTGAGTTAGGGTTTTTGGATGTCTGTCTGCACAGCCATGGCCCACACAGCCTCCAGGCTGGGGTCTCTGGAGCCACACCCAGAACTGTGCCTGCTCTCTCCTAAGAAACTGCACATTCCATTGGCCACAACTCTACAAAATAGTAGAAACCTCAAGGTCCCCAAGGACATCCCACTACCGCAAGCCGCACTGGACAAATAGGGGCATTATGACACAAGCTGAGCAACTACTACCTCCATGCAGACACACAGACAGATATCCGCAGAGACAGAAGATTGAACCAGACAGGCCCCTAGGCCCTATTATGAACTCTTGCTTTGGTGTCCAGGTATCACTCCTCAGAGGCCTGGGTTCGAAGACCAGCATACGGGGCTTTCCTGAGGCACCAGACTGAAGACCTCTCATCTCCACATGGGAAGCTTCCTTGTTGGAGTTGTGTCAAGCTCTTCGGGTTGGAGAATCCTGCAGAGTTCCTTAGCTACTGCCACATTCCAAGGTCTCCATGGCCCCCAACCCACATTATGACTCATCCTCAGGAGAGTCCATTTAAACTCAGCCTTCTGGGTAGGTCACCCAAGAGCCCGCAGATTGAGCGTGCCTTGTCTCGACCAGGCAATGGGAAGGGGAGTTGGCGTTTCTCGGCATCCATGCTTAGGCCCCTGCTCTCGAGTCTTTCTGTATGGGGCATCCTGGAACCATCCAATAGTACTCGACTGTCCTGAAGAAGGAAACTTTGAAGTTTGGAGCAGCTCACAACTCCCAGCCTAGGGAATCCTCCCTGGCCTCATGACGCCCCCACCCCCTTCAGGAAGGGGCCGTCATGGACACAAACTCCAGCTTGAGGCAACATCTGATACTCGCCCTGACCTCACCTGCAGGAGATCTCGATTCAGCCTCTGCAGAGTGGGCCTGCCATGCTCTTGGCCCCAAAACTCGTGCTAGCTTGTGTTTTCAGACTTCTTTCCTCACAATCCTGGCCACACCCCTCCAGTTTGGCAATTCTGGAGACACAATGCAGGACTCTGCCTGCCCTCCAGAAGAAAAATGTTGCCCTATAGTGCTAACCGGAAACGCCAAATGAGTAACAACCTGCATGCCACTCGACCATACCCCAATTATACAGTCTAGCCTGTGCACTAAAGCCCTGTCTGAAACAGCCTCAGGGCAGACCTCCAGTCCAACACCCATACAGCTGGCCGTACACAGAGCATATCACACCCACAATGGCTTTAGGCCATCATCTCTACCCAACCTCAGTTTTCACCTTCAGAACCTAGACCTTATCTCCACTCACTGTTCAGGAGTGAACGTGATGCAAGAATCAGAACTTCTCCTTCGCCTTGGCAAGAAACCTAGTGGTTGGCATGTTGTCCAATGTTCATTGTAGGAGAAAGCAGCATGGACTATGAGGCCCCACCTATCCCTGAGGGCCATAATTTGCACAAACACACATTGTGACCCTCAGCGTGAGCCCTATCCTCATGTAAAGCCTCTTAGTGACTGGAACAACAGCCCACATATGGGGCTTGCCAGTCCCCTAGTCCCCCAATCTCAACCAGAGTTCGAGATGTCTAGTCACCCCTACTCAGGGCTCTTCTCTGGAATCCCTCTTTGGTGGGACACCTGAGGTAAAAAAAATATATATATATATATATATATATATATATATATATATATATATATATGAGCAAGCGCCACATACTCGCCCTTTGTTCATAGCCCGGGAAATTCTCACGGTCTGTAGATCGAGCCTTCATACATACATCCCCAAACCTAAGCTGAGTTTGTGTTTTCAGAATTCTGTCCCCACAGTCCTGGCCCACAGACCATCCAAGCTGGGGCCCCTGGAGCCACACCTCAGGACTGTGGCTTCCCTCTCCAGGGGAATTCTGCCATTTCCATTGGCCACAACCCTATAGATTAGGAGAATCCTCCAAACTCCCCCAGGCCATCCGAATTGTGTTGGCTGACCAGGACAAACAGGGATGATCTTTCACATGTTAGGAAACTACCACCACTCAGACCCAGAGACAGATATCCCCATAGAATTAGATTGAACTGGACAGGCACTTATGTCCTAATCAGATCCTTTGCTTTTGATTCCAGTCATCTCTCCTCAGAGGCTTGGTTTCCATACCAGCATATGGGAGATACCTTAGGCACTCATCAAAACAATTCTCTTCTCTACATAGGAAACATACTCTTTAGTGCTCCATCAAAACCTCCGGTTATGAACATCCCTCAAGGCCCCGGATCAAGCACCCCATTCCAAGGTCTACATACACACAAATGCACATTATGACCCATCCTCAACTCACCCATTTCAAAACACCCGCCTCGGTTGCTCCCCTGATCCAGCAGATCGAACTTGCCTTGGCTCTATGAGACACCTGGAATGGGAGGCAGGCTGCCCAGGCATCCATCCTTAGAACCCTGCTCTGGATAACTTCCTTATGGGATGTCCTAGAGCCATCCAACAGGTCTCGACTGTCCCACAGAAGGAATCATTGTGGTTTGGAGCATCTCACAATTCCCATCGTGGGAAAACCTCCATGTCCTCGTGACACCCTTCCCTTCATGATGGGGCCGTCATGGACAGAAACTCCGACCTAAGAAAACGTCTGATCCTAGCTCTGTCTTCAGGTATACGGGATCTCGAATCATCTCTGCAGAGGGTGCCTGCCGTCCCCTCACCCCGAAATCTAAGTCTGGCTTGTGTTCTCAGAATTTTTTCCTCACACTCCTGGCCCACAAGCCTTCCAGTTTGGGAATTCTGCAGCCACTATGTGGCACTGTGTCTTCCCTCCAGAAGAAAAACGTTGCCCTCTGGGGCTACCCAGTAACCACAAATGAGTACCATCCTGCACGAAACTCGACTGCACCCCAATGATACAGTCTAGCCTGGGCACTAATTCCCTGTCTGCCACAGCCTGAGTCTGCACCTCCCAACCCACACTCAACAGTTGGCCGAACACTGAGCACATCAGACACACCATGGCCTTAGGGCTTCATCTCTTCCCAACCTCAGTTTTCAGGCTTCAGAACCTAGACCTTAAATCCAATCACAGTCCAGGAGTGAAAGTGTTGCAGAAATTAGAACTCCATCTTCCCCATTGCCAGAAAACTTGTGGTTCCCATACTGTGCAACGTTCAGTGTAGGAGAAACCAGCATGGTACATTAGGCCACGCCCTGACTTGAGGGGCTCCTTGGGCACAAAAACACATTGTGAAACTCAGTGTGAGACATATCCTCAAGGAAGGCCTCTCAGTTTCTGGACCAAGAGCCCACATAAGGGGCTTGCCATGTTCTTAGGTCCCAATGTTAACCAGAGGTCTGGTTGTCCTGTTGCCCCCACCCACGACTCTGCTCTGGAATCCCTCTTTTGGTGGTCCACCGGAGGTTAAAAAAAATAATAATAAAAAAAAATAAACAAAAAAAAAAAAAAACAGAAAGGCCTCCTCCCTTCCCACAGAATGACCCCAAAATCTTGGGATCGGGTCAAATCCCCAGAAAGGGAGCCTCATCGATGGCCCATGAGGACACCCCGACATTCCATGGCAATCGGTGACACATTTCCAGAAAAAAAAAAAAAAAGCATGAGCAAGCACCTCACATTCGCCCTTTGTTCATATCCCGAAGAGTTCTCCTCACGGTCTATAGATCGGGCCGGCCATAACTACATCCCACAACCTAAGTGGAGTTTGTGTTTTCAGACTTTTGTCCAAATAGCCCTGGACCACACACGCACCACACTTGGGTCCCTGGAGCCACACCTCAGGACTGTGCTTCTCTTTCAAGGGAATTCTTCCCATTTCATTGGCCACAACCTTGCAAATGAGGCAAAACCTCCAAAGTCACCGAGGCCATCCCAATAGTGTAGGCCGCCCAGGACAAACAGGGGTGATCTCAAACCAGCTGAGCAACTACCTCCACTCAGACAACAGATGTCCCCAGAGAAGAATATTGAACCGGACAGGCCCCTAGGCCCTAATCAGATCCATTGCTTTGGTTTCCAGGCATCTCTCCTCAGAGGCCTCGTTTCCAATACCAGCATATGGTGGTTTCCTGAGGCACCAATAAGAACAAATCTCGTCTCCCCATGGAAAACTTGCTCATTGGAGCTTTGTCATAACCTCTGGTTAGGAGAATCCTTCAGGGCCCTGGTGCCACTGCCCCATACCAAGGTCTCCATGGACTCAAACCAACATTAAGACCATCCTCAGGAAAGTCCATTTCAACTCAGCCCCCTCTGTTGCTACCCCAAGCCAGCAGATCAAACGTTTCTTGTTGCTAGGAGACAATTGGAATGTGAGGCTGGCTGCCCAGGCATCCATACTTAGAACCCTGTTCTGGAAAAATACCTTATAAGACGTCCTGGAGCCATCCAACAAATCTTAATTGTCCAACAGAAGGAATCCTTGCGGTTTGGAGCATCTCACAACTCCAAAAGTGGGAAAACCCCCATGGCCTCATAATGCCCCCCCTTCCTGAAGGGGCCAACATGGACAGAAACTCAAACCTGAGCCAAAGTCTGAACCTCGACCTGACTTCAGACGCATGAGATCTCAATTCAGCTCTGCAGAGTGTGCCTGCCATGTCCTTGCCCCGAAACCTAAGCCTAGCTTGTGTTCTCAGACTTCCGTCCTCACTCTCCTGGCCCACAAGCCCTCCAGTTTGGGAATTCCGAAGCCACAATGCAGCACTCTGCATGCCCTCCAGAAGAAAAACTTTGCCCTATGCTGCTAATAAGAAACCCCAAATGATTTTCTTATGCATGCCACTCGATTGTAAAGCAATTATACAGTCCACCCTGTATACTAATGCCCTGTCTGGCACAGCCTGAGACAAGACATCCCAAACGACACCCAGACACCTGACCCCAACCTGGACACATAGGACCCACTATGGCTGTAGGTCGTCATCTCTTCCCAACCTCGGTTTTCAGGCTTCAGAACCTAGACCTTATCTCCTATCACTGCCCAGGGGTGAATGTGATGCAGAAATTAGAATTCCTCCTTCCCCATGGCCAGAAAACTTGTGGTTGGCATGTTGTCCAACGTTCAATGTGGGAAAACCTGCATTGTCCGAAAGGCCACGCCAGTGCTTGAGGGCCGCCTAGGGCACAGACATGCATTGTGACCTGCAGCGTGAGTCCCGTATTAAAGTAACGCCTCTCAATGGCTGGACCAAGATCCTGCATATGGGGCTTGTCATATCCATAGGCCCCCAGGCTTAACCAGAGGGCGAGTATTCCAGTTGTCAGTACCCACTGCTATGCTCTAGAATCCCTCTACTGGGGGGACAAATGAAGCAGAAAACAGGACACTTCCCTTCCCACAGAATGACCCCAAACTCTTGGGGGCTGGACAAACTACCAGAGAGGGAGTCTTCTACGATTCATGAGGCAACTCCTACATTAAACGGCCATTGTGGACAAAACATCCAGAGACAAAAGCCTGAGCGACTGCCTCCCTCTCACCCTTCTTTCATATCCAGAGGAGCTCCCCTCATGGACTGTAGATCAGGCCTGCCGTAACCTCGGCCCCAAAAATGAGCTGAGTTAGGGTTTTTGGATGTCTGTCTGCACAGCCATGGCCCACACAGCCCCCAGGCTGGGGTCTCTGGAGCCACACCACAGTACTGTGCCTGCTCTCTCCTAAGAAACTGCCTATTCCATTGGCCACAACTCTACAAAATAGTAGAAACCTCAAGGTCCCCAAGGACATCCCACTACCGCAAGCCGCACTGGACAAAAAGGGGCATTATGACACAAGCTGAGCAACTACTACCTCCATGCAGACACACAGACAGATATCCGCAGAGACAGAAGATTGAACCAGACAGGCCCCTAGGCCCTATTATGAACTCTTGCTTTGGTGTCCAGGTATCACTCCTCAGAGGCCTGGGTTCGAAGACCAGCATACAGGGCTTTCCTGAGGCACCAGACAGAAGACCTGTCATCTCCACATGGGAAGCTTCCTTGTTGGAGTTGTGTCAAGCCCTTCGGGTTGGAGAAACCTGCAGAGTCCCTTAGCTACTGCCACATTCCACGGTCTCCATGGCCACCAACCCACATTATGACTCATCCTCAGGAGAGTCCATTTAAACTCAGCCTTCTGGGTAGCTCACCCAAGAGCCCGCAGATTGAGCGTGCCTTGTCTCGACCAGGCAATGGGAAGGGGAGTTGGCGTTTCTCGGCATCCATGCTTAGGCCCCTGCTCTCGAGTCTTTCTGTATTGGGCATCCTGGAACCATCCAATAATACTCGACTGTCCTGAAGAAGGAAACTTTGAAGTTTGGAGCAGCTCACAACTCCCAGCGTAGGGAAACCTCCCTGGCCTCATGACGCCTCCACCCCCTTCAGGAAGGGGCCGTCATGGACACAAACTCCAGCTTGAGGCAACGTCTGATACTCGCCCTGACCTCACCTGCAGGAGATCTCGATTCAGCCTCTGCAGAGTGGGCCTGCCATGCTCTTGGCCCCAAAACTCGTGCTAGCTTGTGTTTTCAGACTTCCTTCCTCACAATCCTGGCCACACCCCTCCAGTTTGGCAATTTTGGAGACACAATGCAGCACTCTGCCTGCCCTCCAGAAGAAAAATGTTGCCCTATAGGGCTAACCAGAAACGCCAAATGAGTAACAACCTGCATGCCACTCGACCATACCCCAAATTTACAGTCTAGCCTGTGCACTAAAGCCCTGTCTGACAGAGCCTGAGGGCAGACCTCCAGTCCAACACCCAGACAGCTGGCCATACATAGAGCATATCACACCCACAATGGCTTTAGGCCATCATCTCTACCCAACCTCAGTTTTCACCTTCAGAACCTTGAACTTATCTCCACTCACTGCTCAGGAGTGAACGTGATGCAAGAATCAGAACTTCTCCTTCGCCTTGGCAAGAAACCTAGTGGTTGGCATGTTGTCCAATGTTCATTGTAGGAGAAAGCAGCATGGACTATGAGGCCCCACCTATCCCTGAGGGCCACAATCTGCACAAACACACATTGTGACCCTCAGCGTGAGCTCTATCCTCATATAAAGCCTCTTAGTGACTGGAACAACAACCCACATATGGGGCTTGCCAAGCCCCTAGTCCCCCAATCTCAACCAGAGTTCGAGATGTCTAGTCACCCCTACTCAATGCTCTACTCTGGAATCCCTTTTTGGTGGGACACCTGAGGTAAAAAAAAAAAAATACAGGAAGGACTCTTCCCATCCACAGAATGATCCCAACCCCTTGGGATCAGGCCAAATCACCAGAGAAAGAATTGTCCATGGCCCTTGAGGACACCCCGACATTCCACGGCCACCGTTGACACAAAATCCAGAGACAAAACCCTGAGCAAGCGCCACATACTCGCCCTTTGTTCATAGCCCGGAAAATTCTCACGGTCTGTAGATCGAGCCTTCATACATACATCCCCAAACCTAAGCTGACTTTGTGTTTTCAGACTTCTGTCCCCACAGTCCTGGCCCACACACCATCCAAATTGGGGCCCCTGGAGCCACACCTCAGGACTGTGGCTTCCCTCTCCAGGGGAATTCTGCCATTTCCATTGCCCACAACCCTATAGATTAGGAGAATCCTCCAAACTCCCCCAGGCCATCCGAATTGTGTTGGCTGCCCAGGACACACAGGGATGATCTTTCACATGTTAGGAAACCACCTCCACTCAGACCCAGAGACAGATATTCCCATAGAATAAGATTGAACTGGACGGGCACTGAGGCTCTAATCAGATCCATTGATTTTGATTCCAGTCATCTCTCGTCAGAGGCCTGGTTTCCAATACCAGCATATGGGAGATTCCTTAGGCACTCATCAAAACAATTCTCTTCTCTACATAGGAAATATACTCTTTAGAGCTCCATAAAAACCTCCGGTTATGAACATCCCTCAAGGCCCCGGATCAAGCACCCCATTCCAAGGTCTACATGGACAGAAATCCACATTATGACCCATCCTCAACTCACCCATTTCAAAACACCCGCCTCGGTTGCTCCCCTAGATCCAGCAGATCGAACTTGCCTTGGCTCTATGAGACACCTGGAATGGGAGGCAGGCTGCCCACGCATCCATCCTTAGAACCCTGCTCTGGATAACTTCCTTATGGGATGTCCTAGAGCCATCCAACAGGTCTCGACTGTCCCACAGAAGGAATCATTGTGGTTTGGAGCATCTCACAATTCCCATCGTGGGAAAACCTCCATGTCCTCGTGACACCCTTCCCTTCATGATGGGGCCGTCATGGACAGAAACTCCGACCTAAGAAAACGTCTGATCCTAGCTCTGTCTTCAGGTATACGGGATCTCGAATCATCTCTGCAGAGGGTGCCTGCCGTCCCCTCACCCCGAAATCTAAGTCTGGCTTGTGTTCTCAGAATTTTTTCCTCACACTCCTGGCCCACAAGCCTTCCAGTTTGGGAATTCTGCAGCCACTATGTGGCACTGTGTCTTCCCTCCAGAAGAAAAACGTTGCCCTCTGGGGCTACCCAGTAACCACAAATGAGTACCATCCTGCACAAAACTCGACTGCACCCCAATGATACAGTCTAGCCTGGGCACTAATTCCCTGTCTGCCACAGCCTGAGTCTGCACCTCCCAACCCACACTCAACAGCTGGCCGAACACTGAGCACATCAGACACACCATGGCCTTAGGGCTTCATCTCTTCCCAACCTCAGTTTTCAGGCTTCAGAACCTAGACCTTAAATCCAATCACAGTCCAGGAGTGAAAGTGTTGCAGAAATTAGAACTCCATCTTCCCCATTGCCAGAAAACTTGTGGTTCCCATACTGTGCAACGTTCAGTGTAGGAGAAACCAGCATGGTACATTAGGCCACGCCCTGACTTGAGGGGCTCCTTGGGCACAAAAACACATTGTGAAACTCAGTGTGAGACCTATCCTCAAGGAAGGCCTCTCAGTTTCTGGACCAAGAGCCCACATAAGGGGCTTGCCATGTTCTTAGGTCCCAATGTTAACCAGAGGTCTGGTTGTCCTGTTGCCCCCACCCACGACTCTGCTCTGGAATCCCTCTTTTGGTGGTCCACCGGAGGTTAAAAAAAAAAAATAAAAAAAAATAAACAAACAAACAAAAAAAAACAGAAAGGCCTCCTCCCTTCCCACAGTATGACCCCAAAGTCTTGGGATCGGGTCAAATCCCCAGAAAGGGAGCCTCATCGATGGCCCATGAAGACACCCCGACATTCCATGGCAATCGGTGACACATTTCCAGAAAAAAAAAAAAAAAGCATAAGCAAGCACCTCACATTCGCCCTTTGTTCATATCCCAAAGAGTTCTCCTCACGGTCTATAGATCGGGCCGGCCATAACTACATCCCACAACCTAAGTGGAGTTTGTGTTTTCAGACTTTTGTCCAAATAGCCCTGGACCACACACGCACCACACTTGGGTCCCTGGAGCCACACCTCAGGACTGTGCTTCTCTTTCAAGGGAATTCTTCCCATTCCATTGGCCACAACCTTGCAAATGAGGCAAAACCTCCAAAGTCACCGAAGCCATCCCAATAGTGTAGGCCGCCCAGGACAAACAGGGGTGATCTCAAACCAGCTGAGCAACTACCTCCACTCAGACAACAGATGTCCCCAGAGAAGAATATTGAACCGGACAGGCCCCTAGGCCCTAATCAGATCCATTGCTTTGGTTTCCAGGCATCTCTCCTCAGAGGCCTCGTTTCCAATACCAGCATATGGTGGTTTCCTGAGGCACCAATAAGAACAAATCTCGTCTCCCCATGGAAAACTTGCTCATTGGAGCTTTGTCATAACCTCTGGTTAGGAGAATCCTTCAGGGCCCTGGTGCCACTGCCCCATATCAAGGTCTCCATGGACTCAAACCAACATTAAGACCATCCTCAGGAAAGTCCATTTCAACTCAGCCCCCTCTGTTGCTACCCCAAGCCAGCAGATCAAACGTTTCTTGTTGCTAGGAGACAATTGGAATGTGAGGCTGGCTGCCCAGGCATCCATACTTAGAACCCTGTTCTGGAAAAATACCTTATAAGACGTCCTGGAGCCATCCAACAAATCTTAATTGTCCCACAGAAGGAATCCTTGCGGTTTGGAGCATCTCACAACTCCAAAAGTGGGAAAACCCCCATGGCCTCATAATGCCCCCACTTCCTGAAGGGGCCAACATGGACAGAAACTCAAACCTGAGCCAAAGTCTGAACCTCGACCTGACTTCAGACGCATGAGATCTCAATTCAGCTCTGCAGAGTGTGCCTGCCATGTCCTTGCCCCGAAACCTAAGCCTAGCTTGTGTTCTCAGACTTCCGTCCTCACTCTCCTGGCCCACAAGCCCTCCAGTTTGGGAATTCCGAAGCCACAATGCAGCACTCTGCCTGCCCTCCAGAAGAAAAACTTTGCCCTATGCTGCTAATAAGAAACCCCAAATGATTTTCTAATGCATGCCACTCGATTGTAAAGCAATTATACAGCCCACCCTGTATACTAATGCCCTGTCTGGCACAGCCTGAGACAAGACATCCCAAACGACACCCAGACACCTGGCCCCAACCTGGACACATAGGACCCGCTATGGTTGTAGGTCGTCATCTCTTCCCAACCTCGGTTTTCAGGCTTCAGAACCTAGACCTTATCTCCAATCACTGCCCAGGGGTGAACGTGATGCAGAAATTAGAATTCCTCCTTCCCCATGGCCAGAAACCTTGTGGTTGGCATGTTGTCCAACGTTCAATGTGGGAAAACCTGCATTGTCCGAAAGGCCACGCCAGTGCTTGAGGGCCGCCTAGGGCACAGACATGCATTGTGACCTGCAGCGTGAGTCCTGTATTAAAGTAACGCCTCTCAGTGGCTGGACCAAGATCCTGCATATGGGGCTTGTCATATCCATAGGCCCCCAGGCTTAACCAGAGGGCGAGTATTCCAGTTGTCAGTACCCACTGCTATGCTCTAGAATCCCTCTACTGGGGGGACACATGAAGCAGAAAACAGGACACATCCCTTCCCACAGAATGACCCCAAACTCTTGGGGGTTGGACAAACTACCAGAGAGGGAGACTTCTACGACCCATGAGGCAACTCCAACATTAAACGGCCATTGTGGACAAAACATCCAGAGACAAAAGCCTGAGCGGCTGCCTCCCTCTCACCCTTCTTTCATATCCAGAGGAGCTCCCCTCATGGACTGTAGATCAGGCCTGCCGTAACCTCGGCCCCAAACCTGAGCTGAGTTAGCGTTTTTGGATGTCTGTCTGCACAGACATGGCCCACACAGCTCCCAGGCTGGCGTCTCTGGAGCCACACCACAGAACTGTGCCTGCTCTCTCCTAAGAAACTGCCCATTCCATTGGCCACAACTCTACAAAATAGTAGAAACCTCAAGGTCCCCAAGGACATCCCACTACCGCAAGCCGCACTGGACAAATAGGGGCATTATGACACAAGCTGAGCAACTACTACCTCCATGCAGACACACAGACAGATATCCGCAGAGACAGAAGATTGAACCAGACAGGCCCCTAGGCCCTATTATGAACTCTTGCTTTGGTGTCCAGGTATCACTCCTCAGAGGCCTGGGTTCGAAGACCAGCATGCGGGGTTACTGAGGCACCAGACAGAAGACCTGTCATCTCCACATGGGAAGCTTCCTTGTTGGAGTTGTGTCAAGCCCTTCGGGTTGGAGAATCCTGCAGAGTCCCTTAGCTACTGCCACATTCCAAGGTCTCCATGGCCACCAACCCACATTATGACTCATCCTCAGGGGAGTCCATTTAAACTCAGCCTCTGGGTAGCTCACCGAAGAGCCCGCAGATTGAGCGTGCCTTGTCTCGACCAGGCAATGGGAAGGGGAGTTGGCATTTCTCGGCATCCATGCTTAGGCCCCTGCTCTCGAGTCTTTCTGTATGGGGCTTCCTGGAACCATCCAATAGTCCTCGACTGTTCTGAAGAAGGAAACGTTGAAGTTTGGAGCAGCTCACAACTCCCAGCGCAGGGAATCCTCCCTGGCCTCATGACGCCCCCACCCCCTTCAGGAAGGGGCCGTCATGGACACAAACTCCAGCTTGAGGCAACATCTGATACTCGCCCTGACCTCACCTGCAGGAGATCTCGATTCAGCCTCTGCAGAGTGGGCCTGCCATGCTCTTGGCCCCAAAACTCGTGCTAGCTTGTGTTTTCAGACTTCTTTCCTCACAATCCTGGCCACACCACTCCAGTTTGGCAATTCTGGAGACACAATGCAGGACTCTGCCTGCCCTCCAGAAGAAAAATGTTGCCCTATAGGGCTAACCGGAAACGCCAAATGAGTAACAACCTGCATGCCACTCGACCATACCCCAATTATACAGTCTAGCCTGTGCACTAAAGCCCTGTCTGAAACAGCCTCAGGGCAGACCTCCAGTCCAACACCCATACAGCTGGCCGTACACAGAGCATATCACACCCACAATGGCTTTAGGCCATCATCTCTACCCAACCTCAGTTTTCACCTTCAGAACCTAGACCTTATCTCCACTCACTGTTCAGGAGTGAACGTGATGCAAGAATCAGAACTTCTCCTTCGCCTTGGCAAGAAACCTAGTGGTTGGCATGTTGTCCAATGTTCATTGTAGGAGAAAGCAGCATGGACTATGAGGCCCCACCTATCCCTGAGGGCCATAATTTGCACAAACACACATTGTGACCCTCAGCGTGAGCCCTATCCTCATGTAAAGCCTCTTAGTGACTGGAACAACAGCCCACATATGGGGCTTGCCAGTCCCCTAGTCCCCCAATCTCAACCAGAGTTCGAGATGTCTAGTCACCCCTACTCAGGGCTCTTCTCTGGAATCCCTCTTTGGTGGGACACCTGAGGTAAAAAAAAAAAAAATATATATATATATATATATACAGAAAGGACTCTTCCAATCCACAGAATGATCCCAACCACTTGGGATCAGGCCATATCACCAGAGAAAGAATTGTCCATGGCCCTTGAGGACATCCCGAAATTCCACGGCCACCATTGACACAAAATCCAGAGACAAAACCCTGAGCAAGCGCCACATACTCGCCCTTTGTTCATAGCCCGGAAAATTCTCACGGTCTGTAGATCGAGCCTTCATACATACATCCCCAAACCTAAGCTGAGTTTGTGTTTTCAGAATTCTGTCCCCACAGTCCTGGCCCACAGACCATCCAAGCTGGGGCCCCTGGAGCCACACCTCAGGACTGTGGCTTCCCTCTCCAGGGGAATTCTGCCATTTCCATTGGCCACAACCCTATAGATTAGGAGAATCCTCCAAACTCCCCCAGGCCATCCGAATTGTGTTGGCTGACCAGGACAAACAGGGATGATCTTTCACAAGTTAGGAAACTACCACCACTCAGACCCAGAGACAGATATCCCCATAGAATTAGATTGAACTGGACAGGCACTTATGTCCTAATCAGATCCATTGCTTTTGATTCCAGTCATCTCTCCTCAGAGGCCTGGTTTCCAATACCAGCATATGGGAGATACCTTAGGCACTCATCAAAACAATTCTCTTCTCTACATAGGAAACATACTCTTTAGTACTCCATCAAAACCTCCGGTTATGAACATCCCTCAAGGCCCCGGATCAAGCACCCCATTCCAAGGTCTACATACACACAAATGCACATTATGACCCATCCTCAACTCACCCATTTCAAAACACCCGCCTCGGTTGCTCCCCTGATCCAGCAGATCGAATATGCCTTGGCTCTATGAGACACCTGGAATGGGAGGCAGGCTGCCCAGGCATCCATCCTTAGAACCCTGCTCTGGATAATTTCCTTATGGGATGTCCTGGAGCCATCCAACAGGTCTCGACTGTTCCACAGAAGGAATCATTGCGGTTTGGAGCATCTCACAATTCCCATCGTGGGAAAACCTCCATGTCCTCGTTACACCCTCCCCTTCATGAAGGGGCCGTCGTGGACAGAGACTCCGATCTAAGCCAACGTCTGATCCTAGCTCTGTCTTCAGGTATACGGGATCTCAAATCATCTCTGCAGAGGGTGCCTGCCGTCCCTTCACCCCGAAATCTAAGTCTGGCTTGTGTTCTCAGAATTTTTTCCTCACACTCCTGGCCCACAAGCCTTCCAGTTTGGGAATTCTGGAGACACTATGTGGCACTGGGTCTTCCCTCCAGAAGAAAAACTTTGCCCTCTGGGGCTACCCAGTAACCACAAATGAGTACTATCCTGCACGAAACTCGACTGCACCCCAATGATACAGTCTAGCCTGGGCACTAATTCCCTGTCTGCCACAGCCTGAGCCTGCACCTCCCAACCCACACTCAACAGCTGGCCGAACACTGAGCACATCAGACACACCATGGCCTTAGGGCTTCATCTCTTCCCAACCTCAGTTTTAGGCTTCAGAACCTAGACCTTAAATCCAATCACAGTCCAGGAGTGAAAGTGTTGCAGAAATTAGAACTCCATCTTCCCCATTGCCAGAAAACTTGTGGTTCCCATACTGTGCAACGTTCAGTGTAGGAGAAACCAGCATGGTACATTAGGCCACGCCTTGACTTGAGGGGCTCCTTGGGCACAAAAACACATTGTGAAACTCAGTGTGAGACCTATCCTCAAGGAAGGCCTCTCAGTGTCTGGACCAAGAGCCCACATATGGGGCTTGCCATGTTCTTAGGTCCCAATGTTAACCATAGTTATGGTTGTGCAGTTGCCCCCACCCACGACTCTGCTCTGGAATCCCTCTTTTGGTGGTCCACCTGAGGTAAAAACACAAAAAACAAAAACAAAAAAAAATAAACAAAAAAAACCAGAAAGGCCTCCTCCCTTCCCACAGAATGACCCCAAACTCTTGGGTTCGGGTCAAATCCCCAGAAAGGGAGCATCATCGATGGCCCATGAGGACACCCCGACATTCCATGGCAATCGGTGACACATTTCCAGAAAAAAAAAAAAATCATGAGCATGCACATCACATTCGCCCTTTGTTCATATCCCGAAGAGGTCTCCTCACGGTATATAGATCGGGCCGGCCATACCTACATCCCCCAACCTAAGTGGAGTTTGTGTTTTCAGACTTTTGTCCAAATAGCCCTGGACCACACACGCTCCACACTTGGGTCCCTGGAGCCACACCTCAGGACTGTGCTTCCCTTTCAAGGGAATTCTTCCCATTCCATTGGCCACAACCTTGCATTTTTGGAAAAACCTCCAAAGTCACCGAGGCCATCCCAAGAGTGTAGGCCGCCTATGACAAACAGGGGTGATCTCAAACCAGCTGAGTAACTAACTCCACTCAGACAACAGATGTCCCCAGAGAAGAATATTGAACCGGACAGGCCCCTAGGCCCTAATCAGATCCATTGCTTTGGTTTCCAGGCATCTCTCCTCAGAGGCCTCGTTTCCAATACCAGCATATGGTGGTTTCCTGAGGCACCAATAAGAACAAATCTCGTCTCCCCATGGAAACTTGCTCATTGGAGCTTTGTCATAACCTCTGGTTAGGAGAATCCTTCAGGGACCTGGTGCCACTACCCCATACCAAGATCTCCATGGACTCAAACCAACATTAAGACCATCCTCAGGAAAGTCCATTTCAACTCAGCCCCCTCTGTTGCTACCCCAAGCCAGCAGATCAAACGTTTCTTGTTGCTAGGAGACAATTGGAATGTGAGGCTGGCTGCCCAGGCATCCATACTTAGAACCCTGTTCTGGAAAAATACCTTATAAGACGTCCTGGAGCCATCCAACAAATCTTAATTGTCCCACAGAAGGAATCCTTGCGGTTTGGAGCATCTCACAACTCCAATAGTGGGAAAACCCCCATGGCCTCATAATGCCGCCCCTTCCTGATGGGGCCAACATGGACAGAAACTCAAACCTGAGCCAAAGTCTGAACCTCGACCTGACTTCAGACGCATGAGATCTCAATTCAGCTCTGCAGAGTGTGCCTGCCATGTCCTTGCCCCAAAACCTAAGCCTAGCTTGTGTTCTCAGAATTCTGTCCTCACTCTCCTGGCCCACAAGCCCACCAGTTTGGGAATTCCGAAGCCACAATGCAGCACTCTGCCTGCCCTCCAGAAGAAAATCTTTGCCCTATGCTGCTAATAAGAAACCCCAAATGATTTTCTAATGCATGCCACTCGATTGTAAAGCAATTATACAGCCCACCCTGTATACTAATGCCCTGTCTGGCACAGCGTGAAACAAGACATCCCAAACGACACCCAGACACCTGGCCCCAACCTGGACACATAGGACCCGCTATGGCTGTAGGTCGTCATCTCTTCCCAACCTCGGTTTTCAGGCTTCAGAACCTAGACCTTATCTCCAATCACTGCCCAGGGTTGAACGTGATGCAGAAATTAGAATTCCTCCTTCCCCATGGCCAGAAACCTTGTGGTTGGCATGATGTCCAACGTTCAATGTGGGAAAACCTGCATTGTCCGAAAGGCCACGCCAGTGCTTGAGGGCCGCCTAGGGCACAGACATGCATTGTGACCTGCAGCGTGAGTCCCGTATTAAAGTAACGCCTCTCAGTGGCTGGACCAAGATCCTGCATATGGGGCTTGTCATATCCATAGGCCCCCAGGCTTAACCAGAGGGCGAGTATTCCAGTTTTCAGTACCTACTGCTATGCTCTAGAATCCCTCTACTGGCGGGACACATGAAGCAGAAAACAGGACACTTCCCTTCCCACAGAATGACCCCAAACTCTTGGGGGCTGGACAAATTACCAGAGAGGGAGACTTCTACGACCCGTGAGGCAACTCCTACATTAAACGGCCATTGTGGACAAAACATCCAGAGACAAAAGCCTGAGCGACTGCCTCCCTCTCACCCTTCTTTCATATCCAGAGGAGCTCCCCTCATGGACTATAGATCAGGCCTGCCGTAACCTCGGCCCCAAACCTGAGCTGAGTTAGGGTTTTTGGATGTCTGTCTTCACAGCCATGGCCCACACAGCCTCCAGGCTGGGGTCTCTGGAGCCACACCACAGAACTGTGCCTGCTCTCTCCTAAGAAACTGCCCATTCCATTGGCCACAACTCTACAAATTAGTAGAAACCTCAAGGTCCCCAAGGACATCCCACTACCGCAAGCCGCACTGGACAAATAGGGGCATTATGACACAAGCTGAGCAACTACTACCTCCATGCAGACACACAGACAGATATCCGCAGAGACAGAAGATTGAACCAGACAGGCTCCGAGGCCCTATTATGAACTCTTGCTTTGGTGTCCAGGTATCACTCCTCAGAGGCCTGGGTTCGAAGACCAGCATACGGGGCTTTCCTGAGGCACCAGACAGAAGACCTCTCATCTCCACATGGGAAGCTTCCTTGTTGGAGTTGTGTCAAGCCCTTCGGGTTGGAGAATCCTGCAGAGTTCCTTATCTACTGCCATATTCCAAGGTATCCATGGCCACCAACCCACATTATGACTCATCCTCAGGAGAGTCCATTTAAACTCAGCCTTCTGGGTAGGACACCCAAGAGCCCGCAGATTGAGCATTCCTTGTCTCGACCAGGCAATGGGAAGGTGAGTTGGCGTTTCTCGGCATCCATGCTTAGGCCCCTGCTCTAGAGTCTTTCTGTATGGGGCATCAAGGGACCATCCAATAGTACTCGACTGTCCTGAAGAAGGAAACTTTGAAGTTTGGAGCAGCTCACAACTCCCAGCGTAGGGAAACCTCCCTGGCCTCATGACGCCCCCACCCCCTTCATGTAAGGGCCGTCATGGACACAAACTGCAGCTTGAGGCAACATCTGATACTCGCCCTGACCTCACCTGCAGGAGATCTCGATTCAGCCTCTGCAGAGTGGGCCTGCCATGCTCTTGGCCCCAAAACTCGTGCTAGCTTGTGTTTTCACACTTCCTTCCTCACAATCCTGGCCACACCCCTCCAGTTTGGCAATTCTGGAGACACAATGCAGCACTCTGCCTGCCCTCCAGAAGAAAAATGTTGCCCTATAGGGCTAACCAGAAACGCCAAATTAGTAACAACTTGCATGCCACTCGACCATACCCCAATTATACAGTCTAGCCTGTGCACTAAAGCCCTGTCTGACACAGCCTGAGGGCAGACCTCCAGTCCAACACCCAGACAGCTGGCCATACACAGAGCATATCACACCCACAATGGCTTTAGGCCATCATCTCTACCCAACCTCAGTTTTCACCCTCAGAACCTAGACCTTATCTCCATTCACTGTTCAGGAGTGAACGTGATGCAAGAATCAGAACTTCTCCTTCGCCTTGGCAAGAAACCTAGTGGTTGGCATGTTTTCCAACGTTCAGTGTAGTTGAAACCAGTGTGGCCCATGAGGCCCCGCCCATGTTTATGGGCCACATTGGTCACAAACACACATTGTGTCCCTCAGCCTGATCCCAGGCCTCAGGTTAGGCCTTACAGTGGCTGGATGAAGAGACAGCATATTGGGCTTGCCATGCCCCTATGCCCCAAATTTTACCCATAGTTCGGGTTCTCCCTTCACTTTTCCCCAGGGCTCTTCTTTGGAATTACTCTTTTGGCGGGACACCTGAGGTAACAAACCTGAAAGGAGTCCTCCCATTCCACAGATTGATGAAAAACAATTGGGGTTGGGCCAAATCCACAGAGTGGAAAATTCGTCCATGGCCCATGAGGCCTCCCCGACATTCCACGGCCATCTCTGATACAAAATCCAGAGACAAAAGCCTGAGCAAGCGCCTCACACTCGCTCTCTCTTCATATCCGGAAGAGTTCTTCTCATGGTTTATAGATCGGGCCTGCCATACCTACGTCCCCAAACCTAAGCTGAGTTTGTGTTTTCAGACTTCTGTCCTCAAAGTCCTGGGCCACACACCCTCCAGGCTGGGGCCCCTGGAGTCACACATTAGGACTGTGCCAACCCAATCCATGGGAATTCTGCCGATGCCATTGTCCAAAACAGTAAAATTTGGAGAACCCTACAAATCCCTGAGGCCATCCAATAGTGCAGGTTGCCCGGGACAAACAAGGGCGGTCTGATACCTGCTGAGCATCTACCTCCACTCATACCATAAATGGATGTCCCCTGAGAAGAAGATTGAACCAGACAGGACCCTACGCCATAATCGGATACATTGCTTTGGATTACAGGCATGTCTCCTCAAAAGCCTGGATTCCAATACCAGCATAGAAGTTTTCCTGAGGCAGCCATCAAAACAAATCTCGTCTCCACAAGGAACCTTGTGCATCGAGCTATGTCAAAAGCTTAGGAGAATACTTCAGGGTCCCGGTGCCACCGCCCCTTTTTAAGGCCCTCATGGACACAAACACACATTAGGACCCATCCTCAGGAAAGTCCATATCAAGTCAGCCACCCCGGTTGCTCCCGCAGAGCCATCAGATCTAAACTGTCTTGTTGCTGGGAGACATTTGGAATGCGAGGCCGGCTTCCCAGGCGTCCATCCTCGAACAGTGCCCTGATGTCCTGAAGCTGCCCAACAGGTCTCAATTGTCCCGCAGAAGGAATCCTTGATGGGGGCATCCCACAACTCCCAACGTGGGAAAAACTCCATGGCCTTGAGATTCCGCTCCCTTCATGAAGGGTCCGTCATGCACAGAAACTCCAACCTGAGCCAACGTCTGATCCTCGCCCTGACTTCAGATGCATGAGATATTGGTTCAGATCTACAGTGGTACCTGCCGTGTCCTCGACCTGAAACCCAAGTCTAGCTTGTGTTCTCAGACTTCCGTCCTCACACTCCTCTACACGAAGCCCTCAAGTTTAGCAATTCCGGACTGACAAGGAAGCACTCTGCCTGCCCTCTAGAAAACAAATTTTGCCTAATGAGCTGCCCAGACAACTTATATGAGGATAAATCTACATGGCACTCGACTGTACCCAAATTATATAGTCTAACCTGGGCACTAATGCACTGTCTGACACAACCTGAGCCCGGACCTCCTGACCAACACCCAGACAGCTGACTGCACACTGAGCACATCAGACCTGCCATGGCCTTAGGTCATCATCTCTTCCCTACCTCAGTTTTTAGGCTTCAGAACCTAGACCTTATCGCCAATCACTGCCCAGGGGTGCCTGTGATGCAGAAATCAGAACTCTTCCTTAACCATGGCAAGAAACCTTGTGGTTGGCATGTTGTCCAACGTTCAGTGTAGGAGAAACCAGGATTCACCATGAGGCCCTGCCCATTCTTGTTTGCGAAGTGGGCATAGACACGCATTGTGACCCTCAGCGTGAGTCCTGTCCTCTAGTAAGTCCTCTCAGTGGCTCGACTATTAGATGTCATAATGGGCTTGACATGTCCCTAGGCCATGATTTTTAACCAGATTTCTGGTTGTCCGTTCGGCCCTCCCCAGGGCTCTACTCTGGAATCACTCATTTGGTGGGACACCTGAGGTTAAAAAACAAAACATGGCAAATCAACAACAACAACAAAACGGACTTCTTCCATCCCACAGAATGACCCCAAACTCTTTGGACGGGGCCATACCCCCAGAGTGTAAGACTCGTCCATTTCCCATGAAGTCACCAGGGAATTTCACGACCATGAGTGACACGATATCCAGAGACAAAAACTTGAGCACGAGCCTCACACTCGCCCGTTATTCATATCCCGAAGAGTTCTCCTCATGGTCTGTAGATCAATCCTGCCATATCTATGACCTGAAACAGAAGCCGCGTTTGTGTTTTCAGATGACTGTCCAAACAGCTCTGCCTACACACCCTACATGCTCAGGCCCCTGGAGCCAAACCTGAGGACTGTACTTGCCCTCTCCAAGGGAATTGTATGTGTTCATTCCAATGGCCACAACCTACTAATAGGATAAACCTGCAAACTCCCTGAGGCCATCCCAATAGTGGTGGCTTCCCAGGACAAACTCGGGCAATCTGAGCCCATCTGAGCACCTACATGCACTCAGACGCATAGACTGATGTTCCCAGAGGTAAAAAGGTACGAACAGGCCCCTAGGCACTATTCGGATTCATTGTTGTGGTATCCAGTCATCTCTCCTCAGAGGCCTGGATTTCAATACCAGCATATGGCTGTTTCCTGACTCATCCGGCATAAAAAATCTCATCTATATATGGGAAACTTGCACGTTGGAGCTGTGTCAAAGCCTCTGTTTGAAAAAACCCTTCAGGACCCCAGTGCCACCGCTTCATTCCAAGGTCTCCATAGACACAAAAACATATTAGGATCCATCCACAGGAGAGTCCATTTCAACTCAGATCCAGATTGCTCGCCCAGATCCAGCAGATATAACCTGTCTTGTTGCTAGGACACAATTGGAATGCAAGGTGGGCTACCCAGGCATCCATCCTTAGAACCCTGCTCGGAATCGTTGGCCTGGAGCCAACCAACATGTCTCAATTGTCCTGCACAAGAATCTTTGCAGTTTGGAGCTTCTCACAACTAACATCGTGGGAAAACCCCCATGGCCTCTTGACCCCCCCGCCCCTTCATGAAGGGGCCATCAGGGACAGAAACACCAACCTGAGCGATCTTCTGATCCTCGCCCTGACTTCAGAAGCACGAGATCTCGATTCAGGTCTGTAGATTGTTCCTGCCTTGTCCTCACCCAGAAACCTAAGCCTAGCTTGTGTTCTCAGATTTCCGTCTTCAGACTACTGGCCCACAAGCCTCCAGTTTGCAAACCAGAACTATAATGCAGCACTCTTCCACCCTTCAGGAAGAAAAACATTGCCCTGTGGGGCTACCCAGAAACTCCAAATGAGGATCAACCTACACGCCATTCGACTGTACCCCAAATATATAGGCTGACCTGGGCACTATTGCCCTTTCTACACAGCCTGAGCCTGGACTTCCTGGCCCCACCCAGAAAGCTGGTCGAACACTGAGCACGCCGGATGAGCCATGTCCTTAGGTCGTCATCTCTTCCCAACCTCGATTCTCAAGTTTCAGATCCTAGACCTTATCTCCAATCACTGCCCAGGCTTGTAAGTGATGCAGAAATCACAACTCCTTCCCCGTGGCTAGAAACCATGTGGTTGGCATGTTTTCCAATGTTCAGTGTAGTTGAAACCAGTGTGGCCCATGAGGCCCCGCCCATGCTTATGGGCCACATTGGTCACAAACACACATTGTGACCCTCAGCCTGATCCCAGTCCTCAGGTAAGGCCTCTCAGTGGCTGGATGAAGAGACAGCATATTGGGCTTGCCATGCCCCTAGGCCCCAAATTTTACCCATAGTTCGGGTTGTCCCTTCGCTTTTCCACAGGGCTCTTCTTTGGAATTCCTCTTTTGGCGGGACACCTAAGGTAACCAACCTGAAAGGAGACCTCCCATTCCACAGATTGACAAAAAAGAATTGGGATCGGGCCAATTCCACAGAGAGGAAGATTCCTCAATGTCCCATGAGGTTTCCCAGACAATCCACGGCCATCACGGATACCGAATCTAGAGACAAAAGACTGAACAAGCACCTCAGACTCGCTCTTTCTTCATATCCTGAAGAGTTCTTCTTATGGTTTATAGATCGGGCCTGCCATACCTACGTCTCCAAACCTAAGCTGAGTTTATGTTTTCAGACTTCTGTCCTCAAAGTCCTGGGCCACACACCCTCCACGCTGCGGTCCCTGGAGCCACACATAAGGACTGTGCCTACCCAATCCATGGGAACTCTGCCCATTCCATTGTCCAAAACCGTAAAATTAGGAGAACCCTCCAAATCCCTGAGGCCATCCCAATTGTGCAGGTCGCCCGTGACAAACAAGCGCGGTCTGATAGCAGCTGAGCATCAACCTCCACTCATACCATAGATGGATGTCTGCAGAGAAGAAGATTGAACCAGACAGGACCCTGGCCATATCGGATCCATTGCTTTGGTTACAGGCATGTCTCCTCAAAAGCCTGGATTCCAATACCAGCATAGGGGTTTTCCTGAGGCAGCAATCAGAACAAATCTCGTCTCCACAAGGAAACATGTGCATCGAGCTATGTCAAAAGCTTAGGAGAATACTTCAGGGTCCTGGTGCCACGGCCCCATTCCAAGGCCCCATGGACACAAAGACACATTAGGACCCATCCTCAGGAAAGTCCATATCAAGTCAGCCACCCCGGTTGCTCCTGCAGAGCCATCAGATCTAAACTGGCTTGTTGCTAGGAGACAATTGGAATGCGAGGCTGGCTTCCCAGGCATCCTCCCTCGAACGGTGCTCTGGAGTCATTCCATATGGGATGTCCTGGAGCTGCCCAAAGGTCTCAATTGTCCCGCAGAAGGAATTCTTGAAGGGGGCAACCCACAACTCCCACGTGGGAAAAACTCCATGGACACGAGATTCCAGCTCCCTTCATGAAGGGGCCGTCAGGCACAGAGACTCCAACCTAAGCCAAAGTCTAATTCTCTCCCTGACTTGAAATGGATGAGATATTGGTTCAGATCTGCAGGGGGTACCTGCCGTGCCCTTGCCCTGAGCCCAAGTATAGCTTTTGTTCTCCGAATTCCGACCTCACTCTCCTGGCCTCAAAGCCCTCATGATTGGTAAATCCGGTCCCACAATGCAGCACATGGCCTGCTTTCTGGAAAAAAAATATTGCCTAAAGAGCTGCCAAGGCACCTTATATGAAGATAAACCTACACGGTACTCGACTTTGCCCGAATTATATAGTCTAACCTGGGCACTAATGCACTGTCTGACACAACCTGAGCCCGGACTTCCTGACCAACACCCAGACAGCTGACCGCACACTGAGCACATCAGAACCGCCATGGCCTTAGGTCATCATCTCTTCCCTACCTCAGTTTTCAGGCCTCAGAAACTAGACTTTATCTCCAATCACTGCCCAGGGGTGAGTGTGATGCAGAAATCAGAACTTCTCCTTACACATGGCAAGAAACCTTGTGGTTGGCATGTTGTCCAACGTTCATTGTAGGAGAAACTAGCATTCACCCTGAGGCCCGCCTATTCTTCAGTGCGACGAGGGCATAAATATGCATTGTGACCCTCAGGGTGAGTCCTGTCCTCTAGTAAGTCCTCTCAGAGCCTGGATCACTAGATGTCATAATGGGCTTGACATAGCCCTAGGCCCCAATTTTTAACCAGATTTCTGTTTGTCCAGTCACCCCTCCCCAGAGCTCTACTCTGGAATTCCTCATTTGGTGGGACAACGGAGGTTAAAAAATGAAACAAAACAAAGCAACAACAACAAAAAAAACGACTTCTTCCATCCCACAGAATGACCCCAACCTCTTTGGAAGGGGCCAAATACCCAGAGAGTAAGACTCGTTCATTTCCCATGAAGTCACCCGGAAATTTCACGACCATGAGTGACATGATATGCAGAGACAAAAACATGAGCAATAGCCTCACACTCGCTTTTTTTTCATATACCAAAATGTTCTCCTCATGGTCTGTAGATCAGTCATGCCCTACCTATGACCCGAAACAGAAGTCGAGTTTGTGTTTTCAGACAACTGTCCAAACAGCCCTGGCTTACACACCCTATAGGCTCAGGCCCCTGAAGCCAAACCTGAGGACTGTTCTTGCCCTCGCAAGGGAATTGTGTGAGCCCATTCCAATGGCGACAACGCAACTAAAAGTATAAACCTTTAAATTCCCTGATGCCATCCCATAGTGTTGGCTTCCAAGGACAAACACGGGCAATCTGAGTTCATCTGAGCACCTACCTGCACTCTGACCCATAGATAGATGTCACCCGAGGTAAAAAGAAACCAACAGGCCCCTAGGCACTAATCGGATTCATTGCTTTGGTTTCCAGGCATCTCTCCTCAGAGGCCTGGATTTCAATACCAGAATATGGCTGTTTCTTGACTCACCCATCAGAACAAATCTCCTCTACACATGGGAAACTTGCATGGTGGAGCTGTGTCAAACCTCTGTTTAGGAGAAGCCTTCAGGGCCCTAGTGCCACCGCTTAATGCCACAGTCTCCATAGACACAAAAACATATTAGGACCCATCCACAGGAGAGTCCATTTAAACTCAGCCTCCTCGGTTGCTCCCCGAGATCCAACAGATCTAGCCTATCTTGTAGCTAGGAGAATATTGGAATGCGAGGTGGGCTACCCAGCCATCCATCCTTAGAACCCTGCTCAGAATCGTTGGCCTGGAGCCAACCAACTGGTCTCAATTGTCCCACAGTAGAATCTTTGCAGTTTGGAGCTTCTCACAACTCCCATGGTGGGAAAACCCCCACGGCCTCGTGAATCCCCCCCTTTATGAAGGGGCCATCAGGGACAGAAAGTCAAACCTGAGGCATCGTCTGATGCTCAACCTGACTTCAGGTGCACGAGATCTCGATTCAGGTCTGTAGATTGTGCCTGCCATGTCCTCACCATAAAACCTAAGCCTAGCTTGTGTTCTCAGAGTTCCGTCCTCAGACTACCGGCCCACAAGCCCTCCAGTTTGGCAATCCGGAAGTAAAATGCAGCACTCTGAGGGCCCTCCAAGAAAAACATTGCCCTCTGGGGCTACCTAGAAACCCCAAATGAAGATCAACCTGCACGCCATTTGGCTGTACACCAAATATATAGGCTGATCTGGGCATCATTGCCTTCTCTGACACAGCCTGAGCTGGACCTCCTGGCCCCACCCAGACAGCTGGCCGCACACTAGGCACATTGGAACCGCCATGGCCTTAGTTCGTCATCTCTTCCCAACCTCGGTTTTCAGGCTTCAGTACCTAGACCTTATCTCTAATCACTGCCCAGGTTTGAAAATGTTGCAGAAATCAGAACTCGTTCCCTTGGCAAGAAACCTCGTGGTTGGCATGTTGTCCAACGTTCAGTGTAGTTGAAACCAGTGTGGCACATGAGACCCAGCCCATGCTTGAGGGCCACATTGGTCTCAAACACACATTGTGACCCTCAGCCTGAGCCCGGTCCTCAGGCAAGGCCTCTCAGTGGCTGCATGAAGAAACAGCATATTGGGTTTGCCATGCCCCTAGACCCCAATTTTTAACCATAGTTCGGGTTGTCCCTTCACTCTTGCCCAGGGCTCTGCTTTGGAATTCCTCTTTTGGTGGGACACCTCAGGTAACAAACCTGAAAGGAGTCCTCCCATCCCACAGATTCACGAAAAAGAATTGTGATCGGACCAGATCCACAGAGAGGAAGATCCGTCCATGGCCCAGGAGGCCTCCCCGACATTCCTCGGCCATCGCTGATACAAAATCCAGAGACAAAAGCCTGAGCAAGCGCCTCAGACTCGCTCTTTCTTCATATCCTGAAGAGTTCTTCTCCTGGTTTGTAGGTCGGGCTTGCCATACCTACGTTCCCAAACCTAAGATGAGTTTGTGTTTTTTATTTTCTGTCCTCAAATTCCTGGGCCACATACCCTCCAGACTGAGCCCCTGGAGCCACACATTAGTACTGTGCCTACCCAATCCATGGGAATTCTGCCCATGCCATTGTCTCAAACCGTTCAAATTAGGAGAACCCTCCATAGTCCCTGAGGCCATCCCAATGGTGTAAGTTGTCCCGGACAAACAAGGGCCGTCTGACACCAGCTGAGCATCAACCTCCACTCATACCATAGATGGATGTCCCCAGAGAAGAAGATTGAACCAGGCAGGACCCTAGGACATAATGGGATCCATAGCTTTGGTTTACAGGCATGTCTCCTCAAAAGCCTGGATTCCAATACCAGCATAGGGCTTCTCCTGAGGCACCCATCAGAACAAATCTCGTCTCCACAAGGAAACTTGTGCATGGGAGCTATGTCAAAGGCTTAGGAGAATACTTCAGGGTGCCGGTGTCACTGTCCCATTCCAAGGCCCTCAGGGACACAAACAAACATTAGGACCCATCCTCCGGAAAGTCCATTTCAACTCAGCCACCCCGGTAACACCTGCTGAGCCATCAGATCTATACTGTCTTGTTGCTAGAAGAAAATTGGAATGCGAGGCGGGCTTCCCAGGCATTCATCCTCGAATGGTGCTCTCGAGTCATTCCATATGTGATGTCCTGGAGCTGTCCAACAGGTCTCAATTGTCCCGCAGAAGGAATCTTTGAAGGGCCATCTCACAACTCCCAACGTGGGAAAACCTCCATGGCCTAGAGATTCCACTCCCTTCATGAATGGGCCATCATGTACAGAAACTCCAACCAGAGCCAATGTCTGATCCTCGCCCTGAATTCAGATGCATGAGATATTGGTTCAGATCTGCCGAGGTACCTGCCGTACCCTCGACCTGAAACCCAAGTCTAGCTTGTGTTCTCAGACTTCCGTCCTCACACTCCTGGCCCAGAAGACCTCAAGTTTGGCAATTCCGAACCCACTGTGCAGCACTCTGCCTGCCCTCTAGAAAAAAAATGCCTCATGAGCTGCCCAGGCACATCATATGAGGATAAACCTACACTCCACTTGACTGTACGTAAATTATATACTCTAAGCTGTGCACTAATGCACGGTCTGACACACCTGAGCCCGGTCCTCCTGACTAACACACAGACAGCTGACCACACACTGAGCACAACAGTCCAGCCATGGCCCTCGGACATCATCTCTTCCATACCTCAGTTTTCAGGCTTCAGAACCTACCTTTTCTCCAATCACTGCCCAGGGGTGATGGTATGTAGAAATCAGAACTCCTCCTTACCCATGGCAAGAAACCTTGTGGTTGGCATGTTGTCCAACGTTCAGTGTAGGAGAAACCAGCATTCACCCTGAGGCACAGCCCATTCTCAAGTGCGACGAGGGCATAAACACACCAAACTCTTTGGACGAGGCCAACCTTCTAAAGAGTAAGACTCGTCCATTTCCCATGAAGTCACCCGGAAATTTCACGACCATGAGTCACACGATATCCAGAGATAAACTTGAGCAAGAGCCTCACACTCACCCTTTTTTCATATCCCGAAGAGTTCTTCTCATGTTCTGTAGATCAGTCCTGCCATACCTATGACCCGAAACATAAGCCGAGGTTGTGTTTTCAGACAACTGTCCAAACAGCCGTGGCCTACACACCCGAAAGGCTCAGGCCCTTGGAGCCAAACCTGAGGACTGTACTTGCCCTCTCCAAGGGAATTGTGTGTACCCATTCCAATGGCCGCAATCCTACTAATAGGATAAACCTCCAAAGTTCCTGAGGCCATCCCAATAGTGGTGGCTTCCCAGGACAAACAGGAGCAATCTGAGCACATCAGAGCACCTACCCGCACTCAGACCCATAGACTGATGTCCCCAGAGGAAAAAAGGAATGAACAGACCACTAGGCACTAATCGGATCCATTGCTATGGTTTCCAGGCATGTCTCCTCAGAGGCCTGGATTTCAATACCAGCATATGGCTGTTTCTTGACTCACCCATCAGAACAAATCTCATCTACATATGGGAAACTTGCACGGTGGAGCTGTGTCAAAGTCTCTGTTTAGAAGAACCCATCAGGGACCCAGTGCCACCGCTTCATTCCAAGGTCTCCATAGACACAAAAACATATTAGGACACATCCACAGGAGAGTCAATTTCAACTCAGCCTCCTCAGTTGCTCCCCCAGATCCAGCAGATCTAACCTTTCTTGTAGCTAGGAGAAAATTGGAATGCCAGGTGGGGTACCCAGCCATCCATCCTCAGAACCATGCTTGGAATCCTTGGCCTGGCGCCAACTAACAGGTCTCAATTGTCCTGGAGAAGAATCTTTGTAGTTTGGAGCTTCTCACAACTCCCATCGTGCGAAAACCCCCATGGCCTCGTGATTCCCCCCCTTCATGAAGGGACCATCAGGGACAGAAAGTCCAACCTGAAGATCGTCTGATCCTCACCCTAACTTCAGATGCACGAGATCTCGATTCAGGTCTGTAGATTGTGCCTGCCATGTCCTCACCCATAAAAACTAAGCCTAGCTTGTGTTCTCAGACTTCAGTCCTCAGACTACTGGCCCACAAGCCCTCCAGTTTGGCAATCCAGAAGTACAATGCGGCACTCTGCCTGCTCCCTGGAAGAAGAACATTGCCCTCTGGGGCTACCCAGAAACCCCAAATGAGGATTAACCTGCACGCCATTTGGCTGTACACCAAATATATAGGCTGAAGTGGGCACAATTGCCCATTCTGACACAGCCTGAGCCTGGAACTCCTGGCCCCACCCAGACAGCTGGCCGCACAATGAGCACATCGGACCTGCCATGGCCTTAGGTCGTCATCTCTACCCAACCTCGGTTTTCAGGCTTCAGAACCTTGACCTTATCTCCAATCACTGCCCAGGTTTCAAAATGGTGCAGAAATCCGAACTCGTTCCCTTGGCATGAAACCTCGTGGTTGGCATGTTGTCCAACGTTCAGTGTAGTTGAAACCAGTGTGGCACATGAGACCCAGCCCATGCTTGAGGGCCACATTGGTCTCAAACACACATTGTGACCCTCAGCCTGAGCCCGGTCCTCAGGCAAGGCCTCTCAGTGGCTGCATGAAGAAACAGCATATTGGGCTTGCCATGCCCCTAGACCCTAATTTTTAACCATATTTCGGGTTGTCCCTTCACTCTTGCGCAGGGCTCTGCTTTGGAATTCCTCTTTTGGTGGGACACCTCAGGTAACAAACCTTAAAGGAGTCCTCCCATCCCACAGATTCACGAAAAAGAATTGGGATAGGGCCAAATCCACAGAGAGGAAGATTCGTCCATGGCCCATGAGGCCGCCTCGACATTCCACGGCCATCGCTGATACAAAATCCAGAGACAAAAGCCTAACTAAGCGCCTCAGACTCGCTCTTTCTTCATATCCTGAAGAGTTCTTCTCATGATTTGTAGTTCGGCCGTGCCATACCTACGTTCCCAAACCTAAGCTGAGTTTGTGTTTTTTGAGTTCTGTCCTCAAAGTCCTGGGCCACACACCCTCCAGGCTGGGCCCCTGGAACCACACATTAAGACTGTGCCTAACCAATCCATGGGAATTCTGCCCATTCCATTATCCAAAACCGTACAAATTAGGAGAAACCTCCAAATTCCCTGAAGCCATACCAATGGTGTAGGTTGTCTGGGACAAAAAAGGGCCGTCTGACACCAGCTGAGCATCTACCTCCACTCATACCATAGATGGATGTCCCCAGAGAAGAAGATTGACCAGACAGGACCCCAGGCCATAATGGGATCCATAGCTTTGGTTTACAGGCATGTCTCCTCAAAAGCCTGGTTTCCAATACCAGCTGAGGGCTTCTCCTGAGGCACCCATCAGAACAAATCTCGTCTACACATGGGAAACTTGCATGTTGGAGCTCTCTCAAAGCCTCTGGTTAGAAGGACATTTCAGGTTCCCGGTGCCAGCGCCTCATTCCAAGGTCTCCATGGAGACACACCCACATTAGGACCCATCCACAGGAGAGTCCATTTCAACTCAGCCCCCTCAGTTGCACCCCCTGATCCAGCAGATCTAACCCGTCTTGTCGCTAGGAGATGATTGGAATGAGAGGCAGGCTTCCCAGACATCCATACTTAGAACCATTCTCAGAATTATGCTGTATGGGAAGTCCTGGAGCCAACCAACAGGTCTCAATAGTCCCGCAGAAGAATCTATACTGTTTGGAGCATCTCACAACTCCCATCGTGGGCAAACCTCCATGGCCTCGTGATCCCGCCCCCTGTGCTTCATGAAGGGGCCATCAGGGACAGAAGCTCCAACCTGATCGATCGTCTGATCCTCGCCCTGACTTCAGATGCAGGACATCTTGATTCAGCTCTGCAGAGTGTGTCTGCCGTGCCCTTGCCCAGAAACGTAAGTCTAGTTTGTGTTCTCAACTTCCATCCTCACATTCCTGGCCCACAAGCCCTCCAGTTTGGCAATTCCAGAACTACAAGGCAGCACTCTGCCTGCTTTCCGGAAGAAAAACATTGCCCTCTGGGTCTACCCAGATTCCCCAAATGAGGATCAACCTGCATGCCACTTGACTGGACCCCAATTATACAGGCTGCCCTGGGCACTACTGCCCTTTCTGGCACAGCCTGAGACTGAACCTCCTGGCTCGCACCCACCCAGCTAGCCACACACTGAGCACATCGGACCCGCCATGGCCTTAGGTCATCATCTCTTTCCAACCTCGGTTTTCAGGCTTCAGAACCTAAACCTTATCTCCAGTCACCACCCAGGGTTGAACATGATGCAGGAATCAGAACTCCTTCCCCATGGCAAGAAACCTTGTGGTTGGCATGTTGTCCAACGTAAAATGTAGTTGAAACCAGTGTGGCCCATGAGGCCCTGCAGATGCTTGAGGACCAAGTCGTTCACAAACATGCATTCTGACCCTCAACGTGAGCCCAGTTCTCAAGTAAGGCCTCTCAGTGGCTGGACCAAAAGACAGCATATTGGGCTTGTCATGCCCCTAGGCCCCAATTTTTAACCAGATTTCTGGTTGTCCAGTCTCCCCTCCCCAGGGCTCGGCTTTGGAATCCCTCTTTTGGTGGGACACCTGAGGTAACAAAACTGAAAGGACTCCTCCCATCCCACAGTTTGACCCAAAACAATTGGAATCGGGCCAAATCCACAGAGTGGAAGACTCGTCCATGGCCCATGAGGCCTCCTGGACATTCCACGCCCATCGTTGACACAAAATCCAGAAACAAAAGCCTGAACAAGTGCCTCACAATCTCTCTTTCTTCATATCTGGAAGAATTCTCCTCACGGTCTGTAGATCGGGCCTGCCATACCTACGTCCCTAAACCTAAACTGAGTTTGTGTTTTAGACTTCTGTCTCCACAGTCCTGAGGCACACACCCTGCAGGCTGGGGCCCCTGGAGCCGCATCAAAACTGTGCCTTCCCTCTCCACGGGAATTCTGCCCATTCCATTGTCCATAATCATAAAATTAGGAGAAACCTCCAAAGTCCCCAAGGCCTTCACAATAGTGTAGGCCGCCTGGGACAAACAAGGGCCATCTGACACCAGCTGAGCATCTAACTCCACTAATACCTTAGATGGATGTACACAGAGAAGAAGATTCAACCGGACAGGCCCCTAGGCTCTAAACGGAGCCATTGCTTTGGTTTCCAGTTATCTCTCTTCAGAGGCCTATATTCCAATAACAGTATATGGGGGTTTCCTGAGGCACCAATCAGAACAAATCTCGTCTCCACATGGGAAACTTGTCCTTTGGAGATGTCTCAAAACCTCCGGTTAGGAGAATCCTTCAGGGCCCATGCACCAACGCCCCATTCCAAGGTCTCCATGGACACAAACCCACATTAGCATCCATCCTCAGGAGAGTCCATTTCAACTCAGCCCCCTTGGTTGCTCTGACAGAGCCAGCATATCAAACCTGTCTATTTGCTAGGAGACAACTGCAATGTGAGGCGGGCTTCCCATGCATCCATCCTAAGATCCCTGCTCTGGTGTCATTCTGTATGGTATGTACTGGAGTGATACAAAAGGTCTCAATTGTTGATCAGAAGGAATCCTTGTTGTTTGGAGCATCTCACAACTCCCATCGTGGGTAAACCTCCATGGACTGGAGATGCTGTCCCCTTCATAAAGTGGCCAGAATGGACAGAAATTCAAACCTAAGCCTAGGTTTGAACCTCGCCCTGACTTAAGATTCATGATATCCCGATTCAGATCTGCAGAGGGTGCCTGCCGTGCCCTCGCCCAGAACCTATGCCTAACATGTGTTCTCAGACTTCCGTCCTCACACTCCCCGTCCACAAGGCATCCACTTTGGAAATTCCGGAGCCACAATGCAGCACTCTGCCTGTCCTCCAGAAGAAAAACATTGCCCTTGGGGCTACCCAGAAATTTCAAATAAAGATCAACCTGCACGGCACTCAGTTGTACCCCAATTATACAATCTACCCTGGGCACTAAGGCCCTGTCTGACACAGCCCAAGCTTGGACCTCCCGACCAACACCCAGACAGCTGGCTCCACGCTGAGCATATCGGACCCGACATGGCCTTAGGTTGTCATCTCTTCCCAACCTCGGTTTTCAGACTTCACAACCTGGACCTTATGTCCAATCACTACCCAGGGGTGAATGACATGCAGAAATCAGAATTAATACTTCCCCATGGCAAGAACTCATGTGGTTGACATGTTGACTATCATTCAGTGTAGGAGAAACAAGCATGCACCATGAGTCCCCACCCATGCTTGAGTACCACGAGGGCATAAACACGCATTGTGACCCTCAGCATGAGTTCTGTCCTCAATGAAGGTCTCTCAGTGGCTGGACCATTAGAAGGCATATTGGGCTTGCCATGCCCCTAGGCCAGTATTTTTAGTTAGATTTCTTGTTGTCCAGGGCTCTGCTCTGGAATCCCTCTTTTGGTGGGACACCTTAGTTAACAAAACTGAATCCCACAGATTAACCCAAAACAATTGGGATCTGGCCAAATCCACAGAGAGAAACAATCTTCCATGGCCCATGAGGACTCCTCGACATTCCACGGCCATCTTTGACACAAAATCCAGGGGCAAAAGCCTGACAAGTGTCACACTTTCACCCTTTATTCATATCCCAAAAAGTTCTCCTCATAGTCTGTAAATCGGGCCTGCCATACCTACGTCCCCAAACCTAAGCTGAGTTTGTGTTTTAAGACATCTGTCCCCAAAGTCCTTGCCCACACACCCTCAAGGCTGGGCTCTTGGAGCCACACATCAGGTCTGTGCCTGCCCACTCCACAGGAATTCTGCCCATGCCATTGTCCATAATCATACAATTTAGGAGAAACCTCCAAAGTCCCCGAGGCCATCCCTATAGTGTAGGCCGCCCGGACAAACAGGAGCGGTCTGACACCAGCTGAGCAACTACCTCCATTTCATAAAATAGACAGATGTCGACAGAGAAGAAGATTGAACCAGAGAGGCTCCTAGGACCTAATTGGATGCATTGCTGTGGTTTCTATGTATCTCTCCTCAGAAGCCTGGTTCTAATACCAGCATATGTGGGTTTCCTGAGGCACCAATTAGAACAAATCTTGTCTCCGCATGGAAAACTTGCTCTTTCGAGTTGTTTCAAAATCTCCGGTTAGAATCCTTTAGAGCCCTGGGGCCACCACCCCATTAAACGTCCTCATGGACACAAACACACATTAAGACCCATCTTCAGGAGAGTCCATTTCAACTCAGCTCCCACGATTGCTCCTGCATAGCCATCAGATCGTACCTGTCTTGTGGCAGGGAGACAATTGGTGTAAGAGGCAGTCTGCTCAGGCATCCATCCTTAGAACCCGGCTCTGGAGTCATTCCATATGGGATGTCCTGGAGCCATCCAACAGTTCTCAATTTTCCCGCAGAAGGAATCCTTGCAGTTTGGAGCATCCCACAACTCCCAACGTGGGAAAACCTCCATGGCCTCGAGATTCCACCCCTTTGATGAAGGGGCCATCATGGACAGAAACTCCAACCTGCGCCTAAGTCTGATCCTCGTCCTGACTTCAGATGAATGAAATTTTGATTCGGATCTGCAGAGGGTGCCTGCCGTGCCCTCGCCCTGAAACTTAAGTCTAGCTTATGATCTCAGACTTACGTCCTCATACTCCTGGTCCCGACGCCCTTAAGTTTGGCAATTCTGGACCCACAATGCTGCACTCTGCCTGCCCCAGTGAGATTCCCTGACACAATAAATGAGGATGAACCTACATGGAACTCAACTGTACCCAAATTATACAGTCTAACCTGGGCACTAATGCACTGTCTGACACAGCCTGAATCCATACCTCCTGAAGAACACCCAGAAAGCTGACCGCACACTGAGCACATCGGACCCTCAATGACCTTAGGTTATCATCTCATCCCAACCTCGATTTTCTGGATTCAGAACTTAGATCTTATCTCCAGTCACTGCCCAGGCGTGAACATGATGCAGAAATCAGAATTCCTCCTTCCCCATGGAAAGAAACCTTGTGGTTCGTATGTTGTCCAAAGTTCAGTGTAGGAGAATCAAGCATGGCCCATGAGTCCCCGCCCATGCTTGATGCCTACATTGGGCACAAACATGCATTGTGACCCTCAGTGTGAGCACTGTACTCAAGTAAGACCTCTCAGTGGCTGGACCAAGGTACCCCATATGGGGATTGCCATGCCCTTAGGCCCCCAATCTTATACAGAGTTCGGGTTGTCCAGTCGCCCCTTCCCAGGGTTCTGCTCTGGAATCCCTCTTTAGTGGCACACCTGAGGTAAAAAAAAAACAAAACAAAACAAAAAAAAAAACAGAATGGACTCCTCCCATCCCACGGAATGACCCCAAAATATTGGGATCATCCAAATCCCCATAGAGGAACTCTCACCCATGGTCCATGAGGACGCCCCTACATTCCACGGCCATCAGTGACACAAAATCCAGAGTCAAAAGCCTGAGCAAGTGCCTCACACTCACTCTTTGTTCATATCCTGAAGAGTTCTGCTCAAGGTCTGTAGATCGGGCCTCCCATACCTATGTCCCCAAACCTAAGACGAGTTTCTGTTTTCAGACTTCTGTCCCCACAGCTCTGACCCACACACCCTCCATGCTTGAGCCCCTAGAGCCACACCTCAGGATTGTGCCTTCCCTCCCCAAAGGAATTCTGCCCATTTCATTGGCCACAAACTTGCAAATTAGGAGAAACCTCCAAAGTCAAAGTGGCCATCCCAATAGTATAGACTGCCCAGGACAAATAGGGGCAATCTGACACCAGCTGAGGAACTACCTCCACTCAATCCCATAGACAGATGAACCGAGAGAAGAAGATTAAACCAGACAGGCCCCAGGCCCTAATCAGATCCATTGCCTTGGTTTCCAGGCATCTCTCCTCAGAGTTCTGGTTTCCAATACCAGCATATTGGGGGTTACTGAAGCACCAATGAGAACAAATCTTGTTTCCCCATGGGAAAATGCTTCTTGGAGCTGTGTCAAAACCTCTGGTTAGGAGCATCCTTCAGAGCCCTGGTGCCACTGCCCCATTCCAAGGTCTCCATGGACACAATCCCACATTATGACCGATCCTCAGGAGAATGCATTTCAACTCAGCCCCCTCGGCTGCTACATCATAGGCAGCAATCAAACGTGCCATTTCGCTAGGAGACAATTGGAATGCAAGGCCGGATGCCCAGGCATCTATCCTTAGAACCCTGCTCTGCAATTGTTCCATATGGGATGCCCTGGAGCCATCCAACAGGTTTCAACTGACCCGCAGAAAATCCTTGTGGTTTGGAGCATTTCACTACTGCCATCATGGGAAAACACCAATGGCGGTGTGATGACCCCCCTTCATGAAGGGGCCATCATGGACAGAAACTCCAACCTGAGCCAACATATGAACCTCGCCCTGACCTCAGATGCATGAAATCTCAATTCAGCTCTGCAGAGTGTGCCTGCCATGTCCTCGCCCTGAAACCAAAGCAAAGCTTCAGTTCTCAGACTTACATCCTTGCATTCCTGGCCCCAAGGACTCCAGTTTGGCAGTTTCGGAGCCAGAATGCAGCACTCTGCCTGCCCTCCAGAAGAAAGACTTTGCCCTATGGGGCTACGGAGAAACCCCAAATAATTATCTTCTGCATGCCACTCAACTGTACCCCAATTATACAGCGTATCTGGGCACGAATGCCCTGTCTGGCACAGCCTGAGTGCAGACCTCCTGAACGACACCTAGAAAGCTGGCCCCAAACTGAACACATCGGACCCGCCATGGCCTTAGGTCGTCATCTCTTCCAAACCTCGGTTTTCAGGCTTCAGAACCTAGACCTTATCTCCAATTAGTGCCCAGAGGTGAACGTGATGCAGAAATCAAAACTCCTCCTTCCCCTTGGCAAGAAACCCTGAGGTTGGCATGTCCAAGGTTCAGTGTAGGAGAAACCTGCAAGCTCAATGAAGTCCCGCCCAATATTGAGGACCACCTTGGGCACAAACACACATTGTGACCCTCAGCATGAGTCCACTATTCAAGTAACGTCTCTGAGTGGCTGGACCAAGAATCTGCATATGGGCTTGCCATGCCCATAGGACCCCAGGCCTAACCAGAGGGTGGGTATTCCAGTTGTATGTACCCAGTGCTCTGCTCTAGAATCCCTCTATTGTGGGAACACATGAGGCAGAAAACAGGACTCCTCCCTTCCCACAAAATGACCCCAATCTCTTGGGAGCCGGACAAATCACCAGAGAGGGAGACTTCCATGGCCCATGAGACCATGCTTACATTAAATGACCATCATGAATACAACATCCAGAGACATAAGCTTGAACGACCGCCTCTCACTCGCCTTACTTTCTAATCACAATGAGCTCCCCTCACGGACTGTAGATCACTCCTGCCATAACCTCAGCCCCAAACCTCAGCCGAGTTTGTGTTTTTGGATGTCTGTCCCCACAGCCCTGGCCCACACAGCCGCCAGGCTGGGGCCTCTGGAGCCACACCACAGGACTGTCCTGCTCTCTCCAAGGAGACTATGCCCATTCCATTGCCCATAACCCCACAGAATAGGAGAAACCTCAAGGCCCCCGAGGACATCCCACTACTATAAGCATCTCTGGACAAAGGCATCCTGACACTAGCTGAGCAACTACCTCCATGCAGAAACACAGACAGATGTCGGCAGAGACAGTAGATTGAACCAGACAGGCCCCTGGGCCCTAATCTGAACTCTTGCTTTGGTTTCCAGGTGTCACTCCTCAGAGGCCTGGGTTTGAAGACCAGCATCTGGGGCTTTCCTGAGACACCAAACAGAACAACTATCGTCTCCACATGGGAAGCTTCATTGTTGGAGCTGTGTCAAAGCCTTCGGTTTGGAGAAACCTGCAGAGTCCCTGAGCCACCGCCACATTCCAAGGTCTCCATGGCCACCAACCCACAGTATGACTCATCCTCAGGAGAGTCCATTTCAACTCAGCCCTCTGAGAAACCCGCCCAAGAGCCTGCAGATTGAGCCTGCCTTGCCCCAAGCAGCCAGTGGGAATGTGAGGTGGCATTTGCAGACATTCATGCTTAGACCCCTTCTCTCGAGTCTTTCTGTAGGGGTCATCCTAGAACCATCTCATAGTACTCGACTGTCCTACAGAGGAAACCTTGATGTTTGGGGCAGCTCATAACTCCCAGCGTTGGGAAACCTCCCTGGCCTCATGACGCCCCCACCCCCTTCAGGAAGGGGCCATAATGGACACAAACTCCAACCTGAGGCAACGTCTGATACTCGCCCTGACCTCAGATGCAGGAGATCTTGATTCAGTCTCTGCAGAGTGGGCCTGCCATGCCCTCGGCCCCAAACCTAACGCTAGCTTGTGTTTTCAGACTTCCCTCTTCACACTCCTGGCAAACAAGCCCTCCAGACTGGGAATTCCAGAACCACAACACAGTTTTCTGCCTGCCCACCAGAAGAAAAACGTTGCCCTATGGGGCTCTCCAGAAACCACAAATGAGAACCAATCTGCTCTGGCCTCGACCGCACCCTAACTGGAAAAGCTACCCTGGTCAGTATTGCTCTGTCTGACACAGCCCGACAGACAAGGAAACAGCTGGCTGCACACTAAGCACATCAGACAAGCCATGGCCTTATGCCGTCATCTCTTCCCAACCTGGGTTTTCAGACATCTGACCCTAGATATTATATCAAATCCTGGCAAACGTGGGTAACTGAAGCACAAATCAGATCTTCTCCTTCCCCATGGCTGGAAAGCTTGCTGTTGGCATGGAGTCATACCTTCAGTGTAGGAGAAACCTTCATGGCCCCTGAGGCCAAGTCTAAACTTGAGTGCCTCCTTGGGTACAAACTCGCATTGGGACCATCAGCATGGGCCCCATGTCGAAGTAAGGTCTCTCAGGACCTGGACTAAGAGCCCGCATATGGGGCTTGCCAAGCCCCTATGATCCCAATCTTCACAAGAGCTCGAGTATTCCATTTGCTCGAACCCAGGACTGTGATCTGGAGTCCCTCTCCTGGAAGAACACCTGAGCCAGACAGCAGGACTCCACCCTTCCCACAAAATGTCCCCAAAATCTTAAGAGCTGGACCAACTTCTCAGAGAGGGAGACTCTTCCATAGCCCCTGAGGTCACCCCTACATTCCACGGCTATGGGAGACAAAACATCCAAAGACAAAAGCTTGCGTGACTGCCTCCCATTTGCCCTTCTTTCATAAGCTGAGGATCTCCTCTCACGGTCTGTGGGTCCATCCTGCAATGCTCTCGGCTCCGCACCCAAGCCGAGTTTGTGTTTTCATACTTCTGTGCCCACAGCCCGGACCCACACACCCTCCAGGCTAGGGCCTATGGAGACACACTGAAGGACTGTGCCAGTCCTCTCCAAGAAAACTGTACCCAATCCATTGGCCACAACCCTAGAGATTAGGAGAATCCAATAAGGTCTCCAAGGCCATGCCTCGGCCATGGACTAAGAGGGGCACTCTGACACCAGCTGAGCAACTATCTCCACTTAGATACTCAGACAGTGTCCCCAGAGACAGAAGATTGAAACGGACAGGCATCTAGGCTCTAATCTGAACCCTAGCTTTGGTTTCCAGGTGTCTCTACTCAGAGAACTGGTTTGAAGACCAGTATCTGGGGCTTTTCTGAGGCACCAAAGAGAACCTGTCTCATCTCGACATAGGGATCTCTTTTTAATTGGAGCAATATTACACCCTTCGGTTAGGCGAATACTTCATGGCCCCTGAGCTGCCAATATATTCCAAGGTCTCCATGCACACAAACCCACATTATGACCCATCCGCAGGAGAGTCCATTTCAATTCAGCCCCCTAGTTAGCTCGCCCCAGAGCCAGTAGTTCAAACATGTCTTGTCACAAAGAGCCAATGGGAATGTGAGGTATGCTGTACAGGCATCCATCCTTCGAATCCTGCTCTCCAGTCTTTCCGTATGGGACATCCTGGAGCCATTCAACAGGACTCGACTGTCCAGCAGATGGAAAGCTTGTGGTATGGGTCAACGCACAAACTAGAGTTTGTGCTGGTGTCTAAGGTGCTGTGCAGGATTCTCCAATCTTGAGGGTTTGGCACAGGTCGAAGGGCATGGTTTCCTACTGGGGACAGGAGATATTCTATTGTGTGGCTCAGGGACCACATGTTGTATCCTAAGTTGGTATTTCAGAACAGGACCCTGAGGACAGATGCCTGAAAACCTAATCTAGTGTTCCAATGACGTCCTAGGAGCATGTCAGGTACAATCTTCTGACCCAGGAACATTGAAATGGCTGTCTGCTTGGATGTAGGTGATCAGGGCGTTTCAGACTGGCATTTGTGTCCAGTGCTGCCGACAATATTGGGTTGGGCTTAGGGCTCTTGCGTGTTTCTCCTAAACTGGAAGGTTTGGGCAGGTTTGACGGGCACAGTTTCCTTGGGGATGGCAGGCCTAGTCATGTGTTGTGGATCCAGAGACCCTGTCCTGGAGGGCATATGAGCCATGGTTTTGGGAGAGAAGTCTGCAAACACAAATGTGGGTTATGGTTAGTGGAAAGGTGATCACAGGCCCAATGAGTAGATCTGGAGTGCAGCTTGTCAGGAGTTGTAATTAGGGTGACTGGAAGGCAGTAGCACAGGCTTTTCTCTCTATATTGTGTGTCCAGGATGGCCTCGGAATGCAGGTATAGTCTCATGGGTCCATGGGAAACTTTTCCTCTCTATGGATCTGTGCAGCTCATAGTTTGGTGGCTTTTTTGGGGAAGGGAAGAGTGTTGTTTTCCATCTTATGGGTGCCCCAAAACAGGGATTCCAGATACAGGCTCTTTTTCTGGGCATCTGGGACTTCCCACCAAGGGTTAGGATTTGCACCTAGGGGTGTATGAGGCCTGCAATGCGGGATCATGATGGTGCAACTGAGAGGGATTGTTTGAAAGCTTGCTCAGGCTGAGTCTCACAATGCCTGTTTGCTCCCATGGCGGCCCTCAGGAGTGGGAGTGGTCTCATTGGTCATATATCTGGCTCCCTCTTAGAGAGTTGGACACCCAACCCAACAGCCAAATGTCCTGCCATGAGGAAGGATGAGTTCTCTTCCGTCAGGTTCCTCTGTGCTTCAGGTTGCCCCATTGGCAGGGATTCCAGCAAGGTCTCGAGATAGGTGCCTGAATATCAAGGATGGGTGGAGATGACGTACTTGGGCCATAGCAATCCCAAATGCTAGATATGAGGCCTAAAACTCGGTCGGGGCTCAGGCTCTGTCAGACACAGCGCTAGTGGCCATGGCAGCCTTTATATCAGAGTAGATTCGAGGGCGGAGCAGATTGATCCTCATGTGGAGTTTCTTGGGAAGATTCCCAGGCATTTGTTCATTCAATAGGGAAGGCAGAATGCTGTGTTGTGGCTCCAGATTTCCCAATCACGAGAGCTTGGGGACCAGTCAGTTTTGGGTGGAATTGTAAACAAAAGCTATGGTTCAATTCAGTGCCAAGCAGAAGGCAGTTCCAATTTGTAGCAGTTTACTCGAGACATCCAGCACTGGAATAAGGGTGGATGTCAGATGCTTGCTCACACTAGAGTTTTTGTCTATGATGACCGACAAGTGGAGGGGTGGTATAAAGAGGCCATGGAGGAGTTCACATGCTGAGGCCTGTGAACTGCTGCAAAAAGTAACATTTCTTTGTACAGTGTAGGTGAAGTCTGGTTTGTTTACTCTAGGTTTCCCCATGTGGAAAGTTTGTGAAGAAGAGCTCTCCGGCATGGATGCCAGGAAAGCACACCTCCATTGACAACTGCAGGTGAGGAACATGGCAGATTCGTTCTGGTGGCTTTGGGACAAAGTGCCAAGGCCTTGAGTTGACATGGGATCTCTTGCAGATGGGTCACAATGCTTGTTTGTTACCAGGGAGAACTTAGAATGTGCTGGTTGCTAAGGTGCCATGCAGGATTCTCCTACCCTGAGGGTTTGGCACAGGTCGAAGAGCATGGTATTCTTCTGGGGACAGGGGATGTTCTGTCGTGTGGCTCAGAGAAAACATGATGTGTCATAGATTGGTATTTTAGAACAGGCCCCTGAGGACAGATGCCTGAAAACCTAATGGGGTTCCATTGAGAGCCTAGGGGCATTTTAGGTTCAATCGTCTATCTCACGATCATTGACTTGGCTATTTCCCTGGATGTAGGTGATAAGGGTGTTTCAGACTGCGCATTTCCATCCCGAGTGGCCGGCAATATTGGTGGGGGCTCAGGGGACACACAGGTTTCTCCTAATCTGGAAGGTTTGGGCAAATCTGATATGCACAGTGTCCTTGGGGTTGGCAGCCAGAGTTCTGTGGTGTGGCTCCAGAGATCACATTCTGGTGGGCATGTGAGCCATGGTTTTGGGAGAGAAGTCTGCAAACACAAATACAAATTAGGGTGAGTGGCGAGGTGATCACAGGCCCAATGCGTAGACCTGGAGGGAAGCTCGTCATGAACTATAATTAGGGAGACTGGAAGGCAGTAGCACAGGCTTTTCTCTCTGGATTGTGTGTCCAGGATGGCCTTGGAATGCAGGTGTGGTCTCATGGGTCCATGGGAGTCTTTTCCTCTCTATGGATCCTGGTGGCTCTCCATAGTTTGGTGGCTTTTTCGGGGAAGGGGAGAGTGATGTTTTCCACCTTATGGGTGCCCCAAAACAGGGATTCCAGAGACGGGCTCTGGTTCATGGCATCTGGGACATCACAACAAGTGCTAGGATTTGGGCTTAGGGCATATTAGGCCTGCAATGCGGGTTCATGGTGGTGCAACAGAGAAGGATTGTTTGAAAGCATGCTCAGGCTGAGGGTCACAAGGCCTGTTTGCCTCCAGGGCATCCCTGAGGCGTTTGTGTGGTCTCACTGGACTTGTAAATGACTCCCCCTTTCAGGGTTGAACACCCATCCTAACAGCCAAGTTTCCTGATATGAAGAAGGAGGAGTTCTCTATTGTGCTTCAGGATGCCCCATTGTCAGGGATTCCAGCAAAGGTCTGGGGACAGGTGCCTGAATACCAAGGATGGGTAGAGATGAAATACTTGAGCCATGGCATTCCCAAATACTAGATGTGGGGCTCAAACTCTGGTGACTGACACTAGGTCTGGGCTCAGGCTCTGTCAGACACAGCACTAGTGGCCAGGGCAACCTATAAATCAGGGTCCCTCCGATATAGGGCCGAGCAGATTGATCCTCATGTGGGGTTTCTGGCCAGACTCACCAGGCACTTGTTTCTATCGGGAAGGCAGAATGCTGTGTTGTGTCTCCATAATTCGCTATCAAGAAGGCTTGGGGACCAGTCGGGTGAGGAAGGAATTGTAAACACAAGCTACAGTTCAATTCACTGCCAAGCGGAAGGCAGTTCCTGTGTCCAGCAGCTTTTTCGAGATATCCAGCACCTTAGTAAGGGAGGACGTCGGATATTTGCTCACACTGGAGTTTGTGTCTATGATGACTGACAAATGGAGGGGTGGCGTCAAGAAGCCATGGAGGGATTTTCACGTTGAGACTCATGAGCTGCTCCAAATAGCAAGGTTTCATTCTACTGGACAGGTGGAGTGTGGTTTATTTGCTCCAGGGTCCCCCATGTGGAAAGTTTGGGTAGCAGAGCTCTACCGCATGGATGCCTGGAATGTTCAACTTCATTGACCATTGCAACTGAAGAACATGGCAGCTTTATTCTGGTGTCTCTGTAGCAAAGTACCAAGTCCTTGATTTGACATGGAATCTCTTGCAGATGGGCCACACAGCTGGTTTGTTACCAGGTAGATCTTAGAATGTGCTGGTGGCTTAGTAGTTGTGCAGGAATCTACTACTCTGGGATTTTGCACAGATTGTAGGGCACGGTTTCCTTCTGGGGACAGGAGATGTTCTGTTGTGTGGCCCAGCCACCACATGTTGTATCATAAGTTCGCATTCTAGAACAGGCCTCTGAGGACACATGTCTGAAAACCGAATCAATGGTTCCAATGACGTCCTAGGGGCATGTTAGGTTCATTATTCTGACTCAGGACCATTGACTTGGCTGTGTTCCTGGATGTAGGGGATCAGGGTATTTCAGACTGTGCATTTGTGTTCAGAGCGGCCGCCGAAATTGGGGTAGGCCCAGAGGCCTTGTAGGTTTCTCCTAATCTAGACAGTTTGGGCAACTGTGATGGAAACAGTTTCCTTGTGGATGGCAGGGACAGTCCTGCAGTGTGGATCCAGAGACCCCATCCTGGAGGGCATGTGTGCCATGGTTTTGGTAGATAAGTCTGCAAACACAAATTCGAATTAGGGTGAGTGGCGAGGTGATCACAGGCCCAATGCATATACCTTGAGAGCAGCTCATCTGGAACTGTAATTAGGGTGAATGGAAGGCAGTAGCACAGGCTTTTCTCTCCGGATTGTGTGTCCAGGATGGCCTCGGAATGCAGGTGTGTTCTCATGGGTCCATGGGAGACATTGCCTCTCTATGGATCCTGGTGGCTCCTCATAATTTGGTGACATTTTTGGGGAAGGGATGAGTGCTGTTTTCCATCTGAAGGGTGCACCAAAACAAAAATTCCAGAGATGGTCTCTGGGTCTGGGCACCTCGAAAATCCCACCAAGTTTTATGATTTGAACCTACAGACATACCAGGCCTGCAATGAGGGATCATTGTGGTGAATCTGAGAGGGATTTTTTGAAAGCATGCTCAGGGTGAGGGTCACAATGCCTGTTTGTGCCAAGGGTAGTCCTCAGGAGTGTGTGTGTGGTGTCATTGATGTTGTAACTGGCTCCCCCTTTGAGGGTAGAACACCCATCCCAAAAGCCAGGTTTATTGCCATGGGGAAAGAAGAGTTCTCTATTGTGCTTCAAGTTCCCTAATTGGCCGGGATCCCTGCCAAGGTCTGGGGACAGGTGCCTGAATATCAAGGATGGGTAGAGATGACATACTTTGGCCATGGCAATCCCAAATATTAGATATGGGGCCTGCTCTTTAGTGGCTGAAACTCAGTCGAGCTCAGGCTCTGTCAGACACGGCACTAGTGGCCATGGCAGCCTATAAATCGGTGTTGACTCGAGGGCCGACCTGATTGATCCTCATGTGGGTTTTCAGGGCAGACTCACCAGGCATTTCTTCATTCGATGGGGAAGGCAGAATGCTGCGTTGTGGCCCCAGATTTCCCTATCAAGAGGGCTTAGGGACCAGTCAGGTGAGGATGGAATTGTAAACACAAGCTATGGTTCAATTCAGTGCCAAGTGGAAGGCAGTTCCAATGTGCAGTGGTTTATTCAAGACATCCAGCACCGGGATAAGGGTGCATGTCAGATGTTTGCTTAGACTGGAGTTTGTGTCTATGATGACCGACCAATGGAGTGGTGGCTTCAAGAGGCCATGGAGCAGTTTACACGCTGAGGCCTGTGAGTTGATCCAAACATAAGGTTTCCTTCTACTGGACAGGGGAGGTCTGGTTTGTTTACACCAGGTTCCCCCATGTGCAAAGTTTGGGTAGCATAGTACTCGCACATGGATACTGGAAAGCACACCTACATTGACCATTGCACCTAAGGAACATGGCAGGTTCTTTCTGGTTGCTCTAGGGCAAAGTACCAAGGCCTGGATTCTAATAAAGTTGGGTCACAATGCAGTTTTGTTACCACGGAAATCTTACTATGTGCTGGTGGCTAAGGGTCCATGTATGATTAGTCTATCCTGATGGTTTGACACCGGTCGAAGAACATGGTTTCTTTCTGGGTATCGGAGATGTTCTGTTGTGGGGCTCACGGACCAAATGTTGTATCATAAGTTGGTATTCCAGAACAGGCCTCTGAGGACAGATGCCTAAAAACTTCATCTAGGGTTCCAATGAAGTCCAAGGGGAATTTCAGGTTGAATCATCAGACTCAGGAACATTGACTTCGGTGTCTGCCTATATGTAGGCAACCAGAATGTTTCTGACTGTGCCTTTGTGTACAGAGTGGCCTCCAATATTGGGGTGGGCTCTGGGGCCTTGCAGGTTTCTCCTAATCTTGAAGGTTTAGGCAAATTTGTGGGCACGGTTTCCTTGGGGGTGGCAGGCACAGTCCTGTGGTGTGGCTCCAGAGACTCCATCGTGGAGGGCATGTAAGCCATGGTTTTGGGAGAGAAGTCTGCAATCACAAACTCAGATTAGGTTGAGTTGCGAGGTGATCGTAGGCCCAATGCATAGACCTGGAGGGCAGATCGTCAGGAACTGTAAATCACGTACCTCGAAGGCACTAGCACTGGCTTTTGTATCTGGATTGTGTGTCCATGATAGCCTTGGAATGCAGGTGTGTTCTAATGTTTCCATGAGAGTATTTTCCTCTCTACGGATCCTGGAAGCTCCCAATAGTATGGTGGCTTTCTCGTTTGAATGGAAGAGTGCTGTTTTCAATCTTAGATGTTCCCCAAAAAGGGATCCCAGAGAAGGGCTGTGAGTCTGGGTGCTTGGAAAATCCCACCAGGATTAGGATTTGGGCCTAGGGGTGTACCAGGCCTACAATGTGAGACTTGGAGGTACAACTGAGAGCGTTTGTTTGAAAGCATGCTAGTCTGAGTGTCACAATGCCTGATGTGATTAGGGCAGCCCTTATGAGTGGGAGTTGTCTCCTTGGCCATGCAGCTGGCTACCACTTTAATGTAGGACACCCATCCCAACTACCAGGATTCCTGCCATGGAAAAGGAAGAATTCTCTATTGTGCCTCAGGTTCCCCCATTAGCAGGTATTCTAGCAAATGTCTGGGGACAGATGCCTGAATACCAAGGATGGGTAGAGATGAGGGACCTGAGACATGGCCAGTCTCACATGCCTGACTCTCTGAGTAGCTGACATGAATTGAGCACTCAGGCTCTGTCAGAAACAGAACTAGTGGTCAGGGCTGAGTATGAATCAGGGATCCCTCAAGGGCTGAGCAGATTGATCCTCATGCAGAGTTTCTGGGCAGAATCACCATGCCCTTCTTCTTTCTAAGGGGAAGGCAAAAAGCTGCGTTGTGGCCCCAGAATTCCCTATCAAGCGGGCTTGGGGACCAGTAGGGTGAGGATGGAATTGTAAACTCAAGCTAAGGTTCAATTCAGTGCCAAGCAAAAGGCAGTTCCATTGTGCAGTGTCTGATTCCAGATATCCAGCACCTGAGTAAAGGTGAAAGTCAGACATTTCCTCATGCTGGAGTTTATGTCTATGATGACCGATGAATGGAGGGGTGGCGTCAAGAGGCCATGGAGGATTTCACATGCTGGGGCTTGTGAGATGCTTCAAACAGCAAAGTTTCCTTCTACCACACAGGGGGAGACTGGTTTATTTGCTCCAGGGTCCCCCATGTGGAAAGTTTGGGTAGCAGAGCACTCCCACGTGGATGCCTGAAAAGCACACCTCCATTAAAATTGCAGCTGAGAAACATGGCCAATTCGTTCTGGTGGCTCTTGGGCGAATTACCAAGGCCTGGAGTTGACATGAAGTCTCATGAAGATGGGTCATAATGCAGGTTTGTTACCATGGAGACCTTACAGTGTGCTGGTGGCTAAGGGACCATGTAGGATTCATCTACCCTGAGGGTTTGACACTGGTCAAAGGGCACGGTTTCCTTCTCGGACCAGAGATGTTCTGATGTGGGGCTAACGGACCAAATGTATCATAATTTGGTATTGCAGAACAGGCCTCTGAGGATAGATGCCTGAAAATTTAATCTAGGGTTCCAATAAAATCCTAACGGAATGTCAGGTTCAATCCTCTGACTCAGTATCATTGACTTCAAAGTCTGCCTAGATGTAGGTGATCAGGGTGTTCCAGACTGTGCATTTGTGTACAGAGTGGCAACCAGTATTGGGGTGGGCTCAGGGGCCTTGCAGGTTTCTCCTAATCTGGAAAGATAGGGCAATTTGATGGGCACAGTTTCCTTGGCAATGCTGGGCACAGTCCTGTGGTGTGGCTCCAAAGACCCCATGCTGGAGGGCATGAGAGCCATGGTTTTCGGAGGGAAGTCTGCAAACACAAATGCGGGTTAGGTTTAGTGGCGAAGTGATTGTAGGCCCAATGCATACTCCTGGAGGGAAGCTCCGTGTGAAATGTAAATCGCATGCCTCAAAGGAGGTAGCACAGGCTTTTTTATCTGGATTGTGTATCCACGATGGACTAAGAATGCAGGTGTGGTCTCAGGTGTCCATGGGTGATATTTCTTCTCAAGTATCCTGGCGGCTCCTTATAATGTGGTGGCTTTCTCAGAGAGGAAAGAGTTCTGTTTTCCATATTAAGGGTGTCCCATAACAGGGATTGCAGAGAAGTGCTCTGGCTCTGGGCACCTGGAAATACCCACCAAGGGTTATGATTTGGGCATAGGGGCTTACCAGGCCTCCAATGCAAGTCCTGGAGATACAACTGAGAGCGTTTGTTTGAAAGCATGCTCAGGTTGAGGGTCACTATGCAAGCTTTTGCATAGGGTGGCCCTCAGGAATGGGGGTGGTCTCAATGGCCATTCAGTAGGCTAACACTCTGAGTGTTGGACACCCTTCCGAACTTACAGGAATCCTGCCATGGGGAATGAGGATTTCTCTATTGTGATTCAGGTTCCCTCATTGGTAGGGATTCCAGGAAAGGTCTGGGGACACATGCCTGAATACCAAGGATGGGTAAAGATGACGGCTCTGTTCCGTGGCCAGTCTAACATGCGGGATATGGGCCCCGCCTTCTAGGTGGCTGACGCGAGGTCGGGGCTTAGGCTCTGTCAGACACAACACTAGGGGCCAGGGCTGTCTATAATTCAGGGTTCCCTCAAGGGACAAGTAGATTGATCATAATGTGGAGTTTCTGGGCAGACTCACCAGGCCCTTCTTCTTTCTATTGGGAAGGCAGAATGCTGTGTTGTGGCTGCAGAATTCCCTATCATGAGGGCTTGTAGACCAGTAGGGTGAGGATGGAATTGTAAACCCAAGCTATGAATAAATTCAGTGACAAGCGAATGGCATTTCCAGTGTGCAGCGGCTGATTCGAATATCCAGCACCTGAGTAAGCGCAGACGTCAGATGTTTGCTCAAGCTGGAGTTTGTGTCTATAATGACCGACAAATGGAGAGGAGTTGAAAAGAGGTCATAGAGGATTTCCCACACTTGAGCTTGTGAGATGCTCCAAACAGCCAGGTTTCCTTCTACAGGACAGGGCAGTCAGATTTGTTTGCTCGAGAGTCCCCCATGTGGAAAGTTTGGGTAGCAGAGCACTCCCACATGGATGCCTGGAAAGCACACTTCCACTGAACATTGCAGCTGAGGAACATGACAGGTTCTTTCTGAAGGCTCTGGGGTGAAGTACCAAGGCCTGTAGTTGACATGGAATCTCATGAAGATGGCTCACAATGCTGGCTTGTTACCAGTGAGATCTTAGAATCTGCTGGTGGCTACGGGCCAAGTAGGATTCATCTACCCTGAGGGTTTGACACAGTTCCAAGAGCACGGCTTCCATCTAGAGAAAGGAGATGTTCTGTTGTGGGGATCAGGGACCATATGTTGTATCTTAAGTTGGTACTCCAGAACAGGTCTCTGATTACAGATGCCTGAAAACCTAATCAGGGGTTACAATGAGGTCATAGGAGCATGTCAGGTTCAATCTTCTGACTGAGAAACACTGACTTGGGTATCTGCCTGGATTCAGGTGATCAGCGTATTTCAGACTGCACATTTGTGTCCAGAGGGGCCTCCAGTATTGGGGTGGGCTCAGGGGCCTTGCAGGTGTCTCCTTATCTCGAAGTTTTAGGCAAATGTGACGGACACATTTTCCTTGGGGATGGCAGGCACAGTCCTTTGGTGTGGCTCCAGAGACCCCATCCTGGAGGAAATATGAGCCATGGTTTTGGGATAGAAGTCTGTAAGCACAAACTCGGGTTAAGGTTAGCGGTGAGGTGATCGCAGGCCCAATGCATAGACCTGGAGGGCAGCTCGTCTGGAACTATAAATTAGTTGCCTTGAAGGTGGTAGCACAGGCTTGTGTATCTGGCTTTTGTGTCCAGGATGGCCTCGGAATACAGGTGTGGTCTCATGGATCCATGGGAGATTTTTCCTCTCAAGGATCCTAGCGGCTCCCTATACTATGGTGGCTTTCTTGGCGAAGGGGAGAGTGCTATTTTCCATCTTAGGGGTGTCCCACAACAGGGATTCCATAGACAGGCTGTGTTTCTGGGCCCCTGAAAAATCCCACCAGGTGTTAGGATTTGTGCTTAGGGGCATATCAGGCCTGCAAATTTGGATTCTGGAATGCAACTGAGAGTGTTTGTTTGAAAGCATGCTCATGTTGGGGGTCACAATGCCTGCTTGTGTCCAGGGCGGCCCTCATGAGTGGGCGGGTTATCATTGGCCATTCAGCTGGCTACCACTCTGAGGTCTGGAAACCCATCCCAAGAGCCATCATTCCTGCCATGGGGAAGGAGGATTTCCCTATTGTGCTTCTGGTTCCCCCATTGGCAGGGATTTCAGCAAATGTCTGGGGACAGATGCCTGAATCAAGAATGGGTAGAGATGACAGCCCTGGGACATGGCTGGTCTCACATTCTGGAGTTGGAGCCCAGTCTCTGGGTCCTGACACGAGGTCAGAGATGAGGTTCTGTCAGACTCAGCGCTAGTGGCCAGGTAAACCTATAAATGGGGTTCACTCGAGGGTCGAGTAGATTTATCCTCATGTAGGGTTTCTGGGCAGTCTCTCCAGGCTGTTTTTTTCTTGCTATGGGGAAGGCAGAATGCTGTGTTGTGGCTTCAGAATTCCCTATCAAGAGAGCTTACTGAACACCAGGGTGAGGATGGAATTGCAAACCCAAGCTACTTTTTTTTTTTTCCAAGATTTTATTTATTTGTCAGAGAGCGAGCGAGAGCAAGCACAGGCAGACAGAGTGGAAGGCAGAGTCAGACGGAGAAGCAGGCTCCCTGCGGAGCAAGGAGCCTGATGTGGGACTCGATCCCAGGACGCTGGGATCATGACCTGAGCCGAAGGCAGCTGTTTAACCAACTGAGCCACCCAGGCGTCCCGCCAAGCTACTTTTAAATTCAGTGCCAAGCATAAGGCAATTCCAGTGTGTAGCAGCTGATTCAAATATCCAGCACTTGAGTAAGTGCAGATGTCAGTTGATTGCTCACGCTGGAGTTAGTGTCTATGATGACCAACAAATGGATGGGTGGCCTCAAGAGGCCATGGAGGATTACCCACCCTCAGGCTTGAGATACTCCATACAGCAAAGATTCCTTTTACCGTACAGGGGAGTCTGGTTTGTTTCCTCCAGGGTTCCCCATGTGGAAAGTTGGTATCAGAGCACTCCCGCTGGATGCCTGGAAAGTACACCTACATTGACCATGGCAGCAGAGGAACATGGCAGTTTCATTCTGGTGGCTCTGGGCCGAAGTACCAAGGGCTGGAGTTGTCATGGAGTCTCATGAAGATGGGTCACAATGCTGGTATGTTGTCAGGGAGATCATAGAATGTGCTGGTTGTCAGGGGGCCTTGAAGGATTCATCTACCCAGAGTGTTTGACACAGGTCCAGAGCACAGCTTTCTTCTAAGGACAGGAGATGTTCTTTTGTGTGGCTCAGTGACCATATTGTATCATACATTGATATTCAGAACAGCCTTCTGAGTACAGATACCTGAAAACCTATTCTAGTGTTCCAGTGAATCCTAGGAGCATGTCAGGTTCAATCTTCTGTCTGAGGACCATTGAATTGGATATCAGCCTGGATGTAGGTGATATGGTGTGTCAGACTGTGCATTTGCGTCCAGAGTGGCCTCCAATATTGGGCTGGGCTTAGGGGCCTTGTAGGTTTCTCCTAATCTAGAGGGTTTGTTTAATAGTGACAATCACAGTTTCCTTTGGGAAGACAGGTACAATCCCGTGGTGTGGCTCCAGTTATCACAAACTGGAGGGCATGTGAGCCATGGTTTTGGGAGGGAAGTCTGAAAACACAAACTTGGGTTAGGGTTAGTGGCAAGGTTATCACAGGCCCAATGCATAGACATGGATGGCAGCTCTTCAGGAACTGTTAATCGGGTGACTCAAAGGCAGAATCACAGGCTTTTTTCTCTGTATTGTGTGCAGGATGGCCTCAGAATGCAGTTGTGGCCTCATGGGTCCATGGGAGATTTTTCCTCTCTAAGGATCCTGGTGGCTCCCAATAGTTGGTGGCTTTTTCGGGGAAGGGAAGAGTGCTGTTTTTCATGTTAGGGGTGCCCCAAAATATGGATTCCAGAGACGGACTCTGGGTTTGGTCCCCTGGAAAATCCCACCAAGTGTTAGGATTTGGGCCTAGTGGCTTACCAGGCCTGCATTCAGGATCCTGGAGGTGCAACTGAGAGGGCTTGTTTGAAATCATTCTCAGGCTGAGGGTCACAATACTTGCTTATGCCCAGGTGGCCCTCATGAGTGGGCGTGGTCACATTGGCCATGCAGCTGGCTCCCACTTTGAGGGTTGGAAAACCATCCCAACAGCCAGAATCCTGCCATGGGGAAAGAGGAGTTTTCTATAGTGCTTCAGGTTCCCCCATTAGCGGGGATTCCAGCAAAGGTCTGGGGACAGAGGCCTGAATACCAAGAATGGGTAAAGATGATGGACATGGGCCATGGCCAGTATCAAATCGTGGATATGGGCCCCGATCACTGGGTGGCTGACACTAGGTCTTGGCTCAGGCTCTGTCAGACACAGCACTAGTGCCCAGGGCAGCCTATAAATTGGGGTTCCCTCAAGTGCCGAGCAGATTGATCCTCATGTATGGTTTCTGGGCAGACCACCAGGCCCTTCTTGTTTGTAAGGGGAAGGCAGAATGCTGCTTTGTGGCTCTAGAATTCACTATCAAGAGGGCTTGTGGACCAGGAGGCTGAGGATGGAATTGTAAACCTAAGCTATGGTTACATTCTGTATCAAGCAAAAGGAATTTCCAGTGTGCAATGTTTGAATCCAATATTCAGCACTTGAGTGAGGGTGGATGTCAGATATTTGCTCATGCTGGAGTTTGTGTCTATGATGACACAAAAATGGAGGGGTGGCGTCAAGAGGTTATGGAGGATTTCCCAATCTGATGTTTTTGAGATGCTCCAAACAGCAAGGTTTCCTTCTACCAGACAGGGGCAGTCTGATTTGTTTCCTCCATGGTTCCCCATGTCGAAAGATCGGATAACATAGATCTCCCACATGGGTGACTGGAAAGCACACCTTCATTGACCATGACAGCGAAGGAACATGGCATCTGGTGGCTTTGAGGCGAAGAAATAAAGACTGGATTGGACATGGAACCTCATGAAGATGGGTCAAAATGTTGGTTTGTTACCAGGGAGATCTTAGAATGTGCTGGTGGTTAATGGGCCATGCAGGATTCATCTAGCCTGAGGATTTGACACAGGCCCAAGAGCCCGGATTGCTTCTGGGGGCAGGAGATATTCTGTTGTGGGGCTCAGCGGCCATATGTTGTATCATAAATTGGTAATCCAGAACAGGTCTCTGAGGACAGAAGCCTGAAAACCTAATAAAGGGTTTGAATGAGGCCCTAGGGGAATGTCATTCAATCTTCTGACTCAGGATCATTGACTCTGGTGTCTGACTGGATGCAGGTGATGAGGGTGTTTCAGACTGTGCATTTGTGTCCAGAGTGGCATCCAATACTAGGGTTGGCTCAGGTTCCTTGCAGGTTTCCCTTATATGGGGTTTTTGGACAACTGTGATGGGTAGTTTTCTTGGGGATTGCAGGAACTGTCCTGTGGTGTGACTCCAGAGACCCCATCCTGGAGGACATGTGCGCCATGATTTTGAGAGAGAAGTCTGCAAACACAAACTTAGGTTAGGGTTAGTGGCAAGGTGATCATAGTCCCAATCCATAGACCAGGAGGGCAGCAAGTCTGGAACTGTAAATCACGTAACTCAAAGGTGGTAGCACAGGTAATTGTATCTGGATTTAATTTCCAGAATGGCCTTTATTGCAGGTGTTGTCTCAAGGGTCCATGGGAGATTTCTCCTCTCAAGGATCCTGGCGGTTCTCAATAGTTTGTTGGATTTCTCCGGGAAGGGATGAGTACTGTTTTCCAGCTTAGGCGTGCCCCAAAACAGGCATTCCAGAGATGAGCTCTGGGTCTAAGTGCTTGGAAAATCCCACCAAGGGTTAATATTTAGGCCTAGGGCCATACCAGGCCTGCAATGCGGGATCCTGGAGGTGCAACTGAGAGCGTTTGTTTGAAAGTATGGTCAAGCTGAGGGTCCCAATGCCTGCTTTTGCCCCGGAGGCCATCAGGATTGGGCGATGTCTACTCAGCCATGCAGCCAGTTCCCATTCCTAGGGTTGGACACCCATCCAAAAGCCAGGATTCCTGCCATGGCGAAGGATGAATTCTCTATTGTGCTTCAGGTCCCCCCATTGGTAGGGATTCCAGCTAAGATCTAGGGGACAGATGCCTGAATACCAAGGATGGGTAGTAATGACAGCCCTGGGCCATGGCCGGTCTCACATGGTTAATGTGGGCCCCACCCTCTGGGTTGCTGACACGAGGTAGGGGCTCAGGCTCTGTCAGACACAGCACTAGTGGCTAGGGCAAACTATAAATAGGGGTTCCCTCCTGGGATGAGTATATTGATCTTCATGTGCAGTTTATGGGCAGACTCACCAGGTCCTTCTATCTATGAAGAAGGCAGAATGTTGCGTTGTGGCTCCAGAATTCCCTATCAAGAGATATGGCAGACCAGTAGGGTGAGGATGAAATTGTAGTCTGAAGCTAGGCTTAAATTCATTGCAAAGCGAAAGGCAGTTCCAGTGTGCAGCAGCTGATTCCAATATCAGCGCCTGAATATGGGCGGATGTCAGATGTTTGCTCAGGCTGGAGTTTGTGTCTATGATGACCAACAAATGGAGAGGTGGCTTCAAGAGGCCATGGAGGATTTCCCACCCTGGGGCTCAGGGGCCATAATTTGTATCATAAGTTGGTATTCCAGAAGAGGCCTCTGAGGACAGGTGCCTGAAAAGTTAATCCCTCTTCCAATGAGGTCCTAGGGCCATGTCAGGTTCAATTATCTGACTCAGGACCATTGATTTGGGTGTCTGCCTGGATGGAGGTGATCAGGGTGTTTCAGACTGTGCATTTGCATCCAGAGCAGCCTACAATATTGGGATGTGCTCAGGAGCCTTCCAGGTTTCTCCTAATCAGGAGGGTTTGGGCAACTGTGATGGGCCCAGTTTCCTTGGGGATGGCAAGCACAGTCTTGTGGTGTGACTCTAGGGGCCCCATCCTGGAGGACATGTGAGCAATGGTTTTTAGAGAGAGATCTGCAAACACAAACTCGGGATAAGGTTAATGGAGAGGTGTTCACAGCCCCAATCCAAAGATCTGGAGGGCAGCACGTCAGGAACTGTAAATCAGGTGACTCGAAGCCAGTAGCACAGTCTCTTGTATCTGGATAGCATATCCACGCTGGCCTTGGAATACAGGTGTGGACTCATGGGACCATGGGAGATTCTTCTTCTCAAGGATCCTGGGGGATCCCATTAGTTTGGTGGCTTTCTCAGGGAAGTGAAGAGTGCTGTTTTCCATCTTAGGGGTGCCTCAAAACAGGGATTCCAGTGACGGGCTCTGGGTATGTGCACATGGAACATCCCACGATGTGTTAGGATTTGGGATTAAGGGCATATCAGGCCTGCAATGCAGGATCCTGGAGGTGCAACTAAGAGCATTTTTTTGAAGGCTTGATCAAGCTGAGGGTTACAATGGCTACTTGTGCCCAGGGCAGCCCTCATGAGTGGGCATTGTCTCCTTGGCCATGCAGCTGGCTCCCACTTTGAGGTTTGGACACCCATATCAACAGCCAGGATTCCTACCATGGGGAAGGAGGAGTTCTCTATTGTGGTTTAGGTTACCCCATTGGTAGGGATTACATAAAAGGTCTGGGGACAGGTGCCTGAATACCAAGGATGGGTAGAGATGATGTAATTGGGCCCTGGCCAATCTCACATGCTGGATATGGGCTCATATCTCTGGGTGCCTGAAACTAGGTCTTGGCTCAGGCTCTGTCAGACACAGTACTAGTACTAGTACTAGTACTAGTGCCCAGGACAGCCTATAAATCAAGGTTCCATCGAGTGCCAAGTAGATTGATCCTCATGTGGAGTTTCTGGGAAGATTCACCAGGCCCTATTTCTTTCTAGTGGGAATGCAGAATGTTGCCTTGTGGCTCCAAATTCCCTCTCTAGAGGGCTTGCAGACCAGGAGGCTGAGGATGGAATTCTAAACCCAAGCTATTGTTAAATTTAGTGTCAAGTGAAACGCAGTTCCAGTGTGCAGTAGTGGAAAAGAAAATGCAGAATCTAAATAACGGCAGATTTCAGATGTTTTCTCATGCTGGAGTTTTTGTCTATGATGACTGACAAATGGAGGGGTTGTGTCAAGGGCCATGAAGGATTTCTCCTGCTGGTGCTTCTGAGATGCTCCAAACAGAGGGTTCCCTTCTACTGGTCAGTGGCAGTCTGGTTTGTTTGCTCCAGGGTCCGACATGTGGAAAGAATAAGTAGAAGAGCACTCCCACATGGATGCCTGGAAAGCACACCTCCACTGACCATATCAGGTGAGGAACATGGCAGGTTCATTCTGGTGGCTCTGGGGCGAATTACCAAGGACTTGAAGTGACATGGAATCTCATGAAGATGGATCACAATGCTGTTTGTTTGTTACCAGAGAGATCTTAGAATGTGCTGGGGGCTAAGGGGCTGTGCATAATTCATATACCCCGACCCTTGACACAAGTTGAAGAGCACGAATTCCATCTGGGGACAGGAGATATTCTATTGTGGGGTTCCGGGACCAATCTTCTGACTCAGGACCATTGACTTGGGTGTCTTCCTGGATGGAGGTGATCAGGGTGTTGCACACTGTGCATTTGTGTCCAGAGTGGTCTCCAATATTGGACTGGGCTCAGGGGACTTGCAGGTCTCTCCTAATCTGGAGGGTTTGGGCAACTGTGATGGACACAGTTTCATTGGGGATAGCAGGATCTTTCCTGTGGTGTGGCTACAGAGACCCATCATAGAGGGCATGTGAGCCATGGTTTTGGGAAAGAAGTCTGCAAACACAAACTTGGGGTAGGGTTAATGGCGAGGTGATCACAGGCCCAATGCGTAGATCTGTAGGGCAGCTCGTCTGGAACTGTAAACCAGGTGATTCGAAGGTGGTAGCACAGTCTCTTGTATCTGGATTGTGTGTCCCGGATGGCCTCGGAATGAAGGTGTGGTCTTATGGAGCCCTGGGAGATTTTTCCTCTCTACGCATCCTGGCAGCTCCTAATAGTTTTCTCAGGGGAGGGAAGAGTGCTGTTTTCCATCATAGGGGTGCTTCAAAACAGAGATTCCAGAGACGGGCTCTGGTTATGTTGGCATGGAAAATCCCACGAAGTGTTAGGATTTGGTCCTAAGGGCATACCAGGCCTGCGATGCGGGACCCTGCAGAAATAACTGAGAGCATTTGTTTGAATGCATGCTAAGGTTGAGGGACACAATGCCTGCTTTGGCCCAGGCGGCCCTTATGATTGGGCGTTGTCTCATTGGCCATGCACCTGGTTCTAATTCTGAGGGTTGGGCACCCATAGCAACAGCCAGGCTTCCTGCCATGGGGAAGGAGGAGTTCTCAATTGTGCTTCAGGTTCCCCCACTGGTAGGGATTCCAGCAAAGGTCTGGGATAGTTGCCGGAATACCAAGGATGGGTAGAGATGACTGGGCCATGGCCAGTCCCACATGCTGGATAAGGGCCCCACACTCTGGGTGGCTGACACGAGGTTGGGGCTCAGGCTCTCTCAGACACAGCGCTAGTGGCCAGCGCAAAGTATAAATCGGGGTTCCCTCGAGGGCCAAGTAGATTGATCTTCATGGGGAGTTTCTGGGCAGACTCACCAGGCCCTTCTTCTTTCTATGGGGAAGGCAGAATGTTGCGTTTTGTCTCCCTAATTCCCTCTCAAGAGGACTTGCAGTCCAGTAGGGTGAGGATGGAATTGTAAACCCAAACTATGCAAGAATACAGTGTCAAGTGAAAGGTATTTCCAGTGTGCGTGACTGATTCGAATATCCAGCACCTGAGTAAGAGCAGATGTCAGATGTTTGCTCATGCTGGAATTTGTGTCTATGATGACTAACAAATGGAGGGTTGGCATCAAGAGAATGTGGAGGACTTCCCAGGCTGGGGCTTGTGAGATGCTCCAAACAACCAAGGTTTCCTTCAACCTGACAGGAGCAGTCTTATTTGTTTGCTCTAGGGTTCCCTATGTGGAATTTTTGTGTAGCAGAGAACTACCTCTTGGATGCCTAGAAAGCACACGTCCATTGACCTTTGTACCTGAGGAACATGGCAGATTCGTTTCATGGCTCTTGGGCAAAGTACCAACACCTTGAGTTGGCATCAAGTCTCAGGAAGTTGGGTCACAATGCTGGTTTGTTACCAGGGAGATCATAGAAGGTGCTGGGGCTAATGGGTCATGCAGGATCCATCTACCCTGAAAGTTGGACATAGATCCAAGAGCACATTTTCCTTCTGGAGACAGGAGATGTTCTGTTGTGGGAATCAGGGACCACATGTTGTATCATAACTTGGTATTCCAGAACAGGACTCTGAGAACAGATGTCTGAAGACCCAATCTAGGGTTCCAGTGAAGTCCTAGGGGCATGTCAGGTTCAATCATCTGACTCAGAACCATTGACTTGGCTTTCTGCCTCGATGGAGGTGCTCAGGGTGTTTCAGACTGCACGTTTGCATCCAGAGCAACCTCCAATATTGGGTGGGTTCAGGGGCCTGGCAGGTTTCTCCTAATCTGGAGGGTTTGGACAACCTGATGGGCACAGTTTTCTTGGGGATGGCAGGAACTTTCCTGTGATGTGGCTTGAGGGACCACATCTTGGTGGGCATGTAAGCCATGGTTTTGGGAGAGAAGTCGGCAAACACAAACTGGGGTTAGGGTTAGTGTCGAGATGATCACAGGCCCAATGCATAGACATGGAGGGCAGCTCGTCAGGAAATGTAAATAGGATGACTCGAAGGCAGTAGCAAAGACTTTTCTCTCTGGATTGTGTGGACAGGATGGCCTCGGAATGCAGGTTTGTTTTCATGCGTCCATGGGAGATTTTTTCTCTCTAAGGATCCTGGCGGCTCCCAATAGTTTGGTGCCTTTCTCAGGGAAGGGAAGAGTGCTGTTTTCCATCTTAATGGTGCCCCAAACAGGGATTCTGAGACGGACTCTGGGTCTGGGCACCTGGAAAATCCCACCAAGGGTTAGGATTTGGGCCTAGGGGCATACCAGGCCTGCAATGCTGGTACTGGAGGAGCAACTGAGAGTGTTTGTTGGAAAACATGCTCAGGCTGAGGATCACCATGCCTGCCTGTGCCCATGTCGGCCCTCAGGAGTGGGCATGGTCTCCTTGGCCATGCAGCTGGCTCCCACGCTGAGGGTTGGACAACCAATATTCCTGCCATGGGGAAGGAGGTGTTCTCTATTGTGTTTCAGGTTCGCCATTGGCAGGAATTCCAGCAAAGTTTGGGGGACAGATGACTGGATACAAAGGATGGGTACAGATGATGGCCCAGGGCCATGGCCGATCTCTCATGCTAAATATGGGCCCTCAACTCTGGGTGGCAGACACGAGGTCGGGGCTTAGACTCTGTCAGACACAGCACTAGTGGTCAGGAAAATTTATTAATCAGGGTTGCCTCGTGGTCTGAGTAGATTGATCCTCATATGAGGTTTCTGGGCAGACTCAACAGGTCCTTCTTCTTTCTATGTGGAAGGCAGAATACTGCGTTGTGGCTCCAGAATTCCCTATCAAGAGATATTGTGGAGCAGTGTGGTGAGGATAGAATAGTAATACAAAGCTATGGTTAAGTTCAGTGAAAAGCAAAAGGCAGTTCCAGTGTGCAGCTGCCGTTTCGAATATCCAGCACCTGAGTAAGGGTGGATGTGAGATGTTTGCTCACACTGGAATTTGTGTCTGTGATTACCCACAAATGGAAGGGTGGCGTCAAGAGGCCATGGAGGATTTCCCATGCTGGGGCTTGTGAGATGCTCCAAATAGCAAAGTTTCTTTCTACCGGACAGGAGAAGTCTGGTTTGTTTTCTCTGGTTTCTCCATGTGGAAAGTTTTGTAGCAGAGAACCCCACAGGGATGCCTGGAAATCACCCCTCAATTGACCATTGCACCTGAGGAACATGGCAGGTGCATTCTGGTGGCTCTGGGGCAATATATCGAGACCTTAAGTTGACATGGAGTCTCATGAAGATGGGGCACAATGATGGTTTGTTACCAGGAATATCAGAATGTGCTGGTTGCTAAGGGGCCATTCAGGATCCAAATACCCTAAGGGTATGACACAATTCCAGGAGCATGGCTTCCTTTTTGGGGAGGATATATTCTGTTCTGTGGCTCAGGGACTATATATTTTATCATAAGTTGATATTCCAGAGCAGGCCTCTGATGACAGATACCTGTAAACCTAATCTAGTGTGCCAATGAAGTCCTCGGGGCATGTCAGGTTCAATCTTCTGACTCAGGAGCATTGACTTGGGTGTCTGCCTGTATGGAGGTGATCAGGGTGTCTCAGACTGTGCATTTGTGCCCAGAGCGGCCTCCATTATTTGGCTGCGCTCAGGGGCCTTGCAGGTTTCTCCTAATCTAAAGGTATCGGGCAAAAGTGATGGGCACAGTTTCCTTGAGGATCTCATGCACAGTCTTGTGGTGTGGCTTCAGATGCCAGAACCTGGAGGTCATGTGAGCCATGGTTTTAGGAAGGAAGTCTGCAAACACAAACTCAGTTTAGGTTAATGGCAAGGTGATTGCAGGCCCAATGCATAGACCTGGAAGGCAGCTCGTCAGGAACTGTAAATCCGATGACTCAAAGGTGATAGCACATGATATGTATCTGGATTGTATGTCCAGGATGGCCTCGGAATGCAGGTGTGTTCTCATGGGTCTATGGCAGATTTTTCCACTCAAGGATCCTGGTGGCTACCAAGAGTTTGGTGACTATCTCGGGGAAGGGAAGAGTGCTGTTTTCCATCTTAAGGGTCCCCCAAAATAGGGATTCCAGAGATGGGCTCTGTGTCTGGGCCCCTGTAAAATCCCACCAGGGTTAGGATTTGGGCCTAGGTGTGTACTAGGCCTGCAATTCGGGATCCCAGAGATGCAATTGAGAGCGTTTGGTTGAAAGCATGCTCAGGCTGAGGTCACAATGCCTGCTTGTGCCCGGGGAAGCCATCATGAGTGCACATGGTCTCCTTGGCCATGGAGCTGCCTTCCACTTTGAGGGTTGAGCAACTATCCCAACTGTCAGAATACCTTCCATGGGGAAGGAGGAGTTCTCTATTGTGCTTCAGGTTCCCCCAATGGCAAGGATTTCAGCAAAGGTGTGGGTACAGATGCCTGAATACCAAGAATAGAAGAGAAGACAGACTTGGGCCATAGCTGGTCTCACATGCTGTATATGGGCCCTGATCTCTCAGTGGCTGACACTAGGTCCTGGCTCCGGCTATGTCAGACACAGCACTAGTGCCCAGGGCAGCCTATGAATCAGGGTTCCGTCTAGCACCGAGAAGATTGACCATCATATGGAGTTTCTGGGCAGACTCTCCAGGCCCTTTTTCTTTCTATGGGGAAGGCAGAATATTGTGTTGTAGCTCCAGAATTCCCTCACAATAGGGCTTGTGGACCAGTAGGCTGAGGATGGAATTATAAACCCAAGCTATGGCTTAATTCAGTCAAACTAAAGGCAGTTCCAGTGTGCAGCGATCGAATTGAAATCCAGCACCTGAGTAAGGGCAGATGTCAGATGTTTGCTCATGCTGGAGTTTGTGTCTATGATTAGTGACAAATGGAGTGGTGGCTTCAAGAGGAAATGGAGGATTTCCCACGCTGGGGCTTGTGAGATGCTCCAAACAGAAGGTTTCCTTCTACCGGACAGGGGCATTCTGTTTTTTTTGTCTCAAGGGTCCCCGCCAATTGCAAAGTTCGTGTAGCAGAGCACACCCGTATGGTTGCCTGGAAACCACACCTCCACTGACCATTGCAGCTTAGGAACATGGCAAGTTCATTCTGGTGGCTCTGGGGCGAAGTACTAAGGGCTTATTTTTACATGGAATGTCATGAATATGGGTAACAATGCTGTTTTGTTACCTGGGAATTCTTAGCCTGTCATCTGTACACATCCTTGGTATTAAGGCAACTTTCCACAGACCTTTCCTGTAACCCTGCCAATGGGGGAACCTGAAGCACAATAGAGAACTCCTCTTTCCATTGCAGGAAGCCTGGCTGTTGCAATGGGTGTCCAACCCTCAAATTGGGATCCAGCTATATGGCCAATGAGACTACGCCCTCTCCTGAGGGCCCCCCTGGGCACAAAGAGGCATGATGACCCTCAGCCTGAGCATGCTTTCAAACAAGCCCTCTCTGTTACACCATTAGGATCCTGCATTGCAGGCCTGGAATGCCCCTAGGCCCAAATCCTAACACTTGGTGGGATATCCGGGCACCCAGACCCAGAGCCCGTCTCTGGAATCCCTGTTTTGGCATAAGCCTAAGTTGGAAAACAGCATTCTTCCCTGTTTTGGAGCACCCCTAAGATGGAAAAGAGCACTCTTTTCTTCTCTGAAAAACCACCAATCTATGGAGATCCACCAGGATCCTTAGAGAGGAAAAGTCTCCCATTGAACCATGAGACCACGTCTACATTCAGAGCCCATCCTGGACACACAATCCAGATAGAAAAGCCTGTGCTACCAGCTTTCAGTCACCCTAATTACAGTTCCTGACGTGATGCCTTCTAGGTCTATGCATTGGACCTGCCATCACCTTGCCACTATCCCTGACCCAAATTTGTGTTTGCAGACTTCCCTCCCAAAACCATGGCTCTCATATCCTCAAGGAGGTGGTCTCTGAAGCCTTACCACAGGACTGGGCCTGCCATCCCCAAGGAAACTGTGCCCATCACAGTTCCCCAAAGCCTCCAAGTTAGGAGAAACCTGCAAGGCCCCTGAGCCCACCCCAATATTGGAAGTGGCTCTGGATGCAAATGCACAGTCTGAAACACCCTGATCACCTACATCCAGTCAGACAACCATATCAATGGTCCTTAGTAAGAAAATTGAACCTGATGGGCACCAAGGACATCATTGGATCTCTAGATTAGGTTGCCAGCATCAATCCTCAGAGGCCTGTTCTTGAATACCAAGTCAGGATACAACATATGTACCCTGAGCCACAAAACAGAACATCTCCTCTCCCAAGATGGAAACTGTGCACATCGACCTGTGCCAAACCCTCAGCGTGGCCCATAGCCACCAATACATTCTAAGACCTCCCTTGTAACAAACCAGTTTTGGGACACATCTGTAAGAGATTCCAAGTCAACTCAAGGCCTTGGTACTTGGCACCAGAACCACCAAAACGAACCTGTCATGTTCCTCAGCTGCAATGGTCATTGGACGTGTGCTTTCCAGTCATCCATGCGGGAGGGCTCTGCTACGCAAACTTCCACTTGAGGGACCCTGGAGGAAAAAAAACCAGACTCCTCCTGTCCATTAGAAGGAAACCTTGTTGTTTGGAGCATCTCACAATCTTAAGCGTGGGTAATCCTCCATTGCCTCCTGAAGCCACCCCTCCATTAGTCGTCATCCTAGACACAAACTCCAGTGTGAGCAAATATCTGACATCTGCCCTTACTCAGGTGCTGGATATCTCGTATAAGCTGCTGCACATTGAAACTGACTTCCGCTTGGCACTCAATTTAAGCATAGCTGGTGTTTATAATTGCATTCTCACCCTATTTGTCCCCAAACCCTCTTGATAGGGAATTCTGGATCCATAAGGCAGCATTCTGCCTGCCCCACAGAAAGAAGTGCTTCGTGAGTCTCGCCAGAAACCCTACATGAGGATCAATTTACTCGGCCCTGGAGAGAACCCCAATATATAGACTTCTCTGGCCACTAGTGCTGTGTCTGACACAGCCTGAGCCCAGACCTCGTGTCAGCCACCCAGAGAGCGGGGCCCATATCCAGCATGTGAGAACGGCCATGGCCCAAATCTGTCATCTCTATGCATCCTTGGTATTCAGGCATCTGTCCCCAGACCTTTGCTGTAATCCCTGCCTATGGGGGAACATGAAGCACAATAGATATTTCCTCCTTCCCCATGGCTGGAAACCTGGCCATTGGAATGTGTGTCCATCCCTCAGTGTGGGAGCCAGAAAATGGACAATGGGACCACGCCCACTCCTGAGGGCCACCCTGGGCACAAACAGGCATTGTAATGCTCAGCCTGAGCATGTTTCCAAACAAGCCCTCTCAGTTGCACCACCAAGATCCTGCATTGCAGGCCTGGTCTGCCCATAAGCCCAAATCCCAACCCTTGGTGGGATTTTCCAGGCGCCTAGACCCAGAGCCCATCTCTGGAATCTCTGTTTTGGGGCACACCTAAGATCGAAAATAGCAGTCTTCCCATACCAAAAAGTCATCAAAATATTGGGAGCCGCCTGTATCCTTAGAGGAAAAATCTCCCATGGACCCATGAGGCCACAGCTACATTCTGACGTCACCCTAGACACACAATCCAGATATAAAAGCCTGTGCTTCCGCCTTCGGGTCATTCCAGTTACTGTTCCTGACGAGTAGCCTTCCAGGTCTACACATTGCCCTGCGATAACCTAGCCACTAAACCTAACCCAAGTTTGTGTTTGCAGACTTCCCTCCCAGAACCATGGCTCACATGCCCTCCAGGGTGGAGTCTCTGGAGCCACACCACAGGACTGTGTTGCCATCCCCATGGAAATTGTGCATGTCAGTTAACCAAACCCTCCAGAGTTGGTTGAAACATTCAAGGCCCCTGTGGCCACCCCAATATTGGAGGTTACTCTGGACATAAGTGCACAGTCTGAAACGCCCTGATCACCTACATCCTGGCAGACACCCAAGTCAACTGTCCTAAGTCTGAAGATTGAACCTCTCATGCCCCTGGGACTCATTGGAACCCTAGATTAGGTTGTCGGGCATCTGTCTTCAGAGGCCTGTTCTTGAATAGGAACTTATGATACGGCATGTGGTCCCTGAGCCACAAAGCACTACATCTCCTGTCCCCAGAAGGTAACCGTGCTCTTCGACCTGTGTTAAACCCTCAGGGTAGGAGAATCCTGCAGGCACCTTAGCCACCAACACATTCTAAGATCTACCTGGTAAAAAAAAAAACAGCATTGTAACCCATCTTAAAGAGATTCCATGTCAACTCAAGACCTTGGTGCTTCGCCCCAGAAGCACCGTAAAGAACCTGCATGTTCCTCAGCTACATTGGTCAATGGAGGTGTGCTCTCCAGGCCTCCATGTGGAAGGGCTCTGCTACCCATACTTTTCACATGGGGGGCCCTGCAGAAAACATACCAGACTCTAACTGTCCAGTAGAAAAAACAACCTTGCTGTTTGGAGCATCTCACATGCATCAGCCTCTTGATGCCACTCCTCCATTCGGTCATCAGAGACAAACTCCAGTGTGCGTAAACATCTGAAATCCACCTTTACTCAGGTGCTGGATATTTCATTTGTTGGCCACGATAGATACAAACTCTATCATGAGCAGACATCTGACCCTCGCCTGTACTCAGATGCTGGAGATCTCGAAAAAAACCACTGCACATTGGAATGGCCATGTTCTCGGCACTGAGATTAAGCATAGATTGTGTTTTCTGCCTTCTGTTCTCACACTCCTCGCCTTCAAGTCCCCTATATTGGGAATTTGGGAGCCACAATGCAGCCTTCTGCCTGCCCACCAGAAAAAAGAGGTGCCCTATGGGTCTGCGTGAAACTCCATATAAGGTTCCACCAGCAAAGCCCTCTATAGCACCACAATATCATAGGCCACATTGTGAACTAATGCTCTGTCTGACACAGCTCGAGCCCCGACCTCCTGGTAGCCACCTAGATAGCGGGACCCATATCTGGCAGGTGTGACCTGCCTTGACCTGAGTCCTTCATCTCAAACCAACCTGGTTATTCACGTACCAGTCCCAGAACATAGCTCAAATTACTGTGCATGGGGGAATCTGAAGCACAAAAGAGTACTCCTCCTTCCTCATAGAAGGAAAATTAAATGTTGATATGGTGGTCCAACCCTCATATTGGGATCCAGGTGCATGGAACAAGAGCCAATGCCCACTCAGGATGGGCATCTGGGCACAAACAGGCATTGTGACCCTTACCCTGAGACCCATTTCCAACAAGTCTCCATGGGAGCTGAACCAAAGCCCCACAGAGCCAGGCAGTCAAGCCTCTAGGCCCAAATACTAAGCCTTTGTAGGGTTATCCAGGCACAGGGACCTATAACCCATCTCTGGAATCCCTGTGTTGACGGGAACCGTGAAACAGTAAACCACGCTCTCTCCTTCTCAGTGAGACACCAAACTCTTGGGTGCTGGGCAGAATCCCCAGAGAGGTAGAATATTCCATGGACACATGAGGACACACCACCATTCCAAGGCCATCCTAGACACAATCCAGACAGAAAAGCCTTTGCTCCTGCCTCCCAGCCACACGAATTTCAAATCCTGAGGAGCTGCCCTCAGCGTCTGCAGATCGGGGCTTCCATCACCTCCCTCCTAATTGATACACAATTTTGTGTCTGAAGACTTTGGTCCCAGAGCCCTTAACCACATTCCCTGCAGGATGGGGCTGACAGAACCACACTACATCACTGGGCCTGATCTCTGGATGAAATTCTGCCATCTCAGTTGCACAAACCCTCCAGATTAGGAAAAGCCTGCAAGGCCCCTGAGCCCACCCCAATTTCATAGGCCACTCTGGAAAAAATGCACAGTCTGACACAGCCTGAGCATCTACCTCCAGGAAGACTCACAGGTCAAAGTCCCTAAGTCCGAAGGTTGAGGATGACATGCCCCTACAACCTCATAAGAACCCTAGCCTAGATATTCAGGCCTCTGTGCCCAGAGGCCTGGTCTTGAAATCCAACATATGATCCGACATGTGGTCCCTGAGCCATACAAGAGAACCCCTCCTGTCCCGAGAAGGGAACCTGGCTCCTGGGAACTGGGTCTAACCCTCAGGTAGGAGAATCCTGCATGGCCACAGACCCACAACCACATTCTTTTTTTTTATATAGATTTTATTTATTTATTTGACAGAGAGAGATCACAAGTAGGCATAGAGGAAGGCAGAGAGAGAGAGAGGAAGAAGCAGGCTCCCTGCTGAGCAGAGAGCCTGATGCGGGACTCAATCCCAGGACCCTGAGATCATGACCTGAGCCGAAAGCAGCGGCTTAGCCCAGTGAGCCACCCAGGCACCCTCACCACCACATTCTAAGGTCTCCCTGGACACCAAGCAGCATTGTGACTCATTAGACTGAGAACATCCGTCAACTTAGATCACTTGGAAATTTGAACAAAAACCAGCAGATCAAGCCTGCAATGTTCCTCAGCTGCAATGGTCATGCAAGGAAGACTTCCCAGGCCCCCATTCAGAGACCTCTGCTGTCGAATCTTTCTATATGGGGGACCCTGGAGCCTTGTAAGCGGACTTCCCCTGTCCCACAGTAGGACACCTTGCTGTTTGGAGCAGCTCACAAGGTCCTGCTTGGGAAAATCTCCAATAATTCTTGAGGCCACCCCACAATTTGTTAACCATCATGGATGCAAACCCAGCGTGAGCAGACATCTGACCCTCGCCCATACTCAGGTGCTGGAAATCTCGAAACAACCACTGCACAATGGAATGGTCCTGTGGTCGGCACTGAGCTTATCCGTGGCTTGTGTTTTCAGACTTCTGTCTTCACACTCCTCGCCTACAAGCCCTCCATATTGGGAATTCTGAAGCCACAGTGCAGCTTTCTGCCTGCCCACCAGAAAGAAGAAGTGCCCTATGGGTCTTCGCAGAAACCCACATGAGGATCCTCCTGCACAGCCCTCAATGGCACCCCAATATAATAGACCGACCTCTGCATAAATTGTCTGTCTGACATCGCCTGATCCCCGACCTCCTGTCAGCCACCCAGATAGTGGGCCCCATATCCTCCAGGTGGGTCCAACCTTGGCCCGAGGCCATCATCTTGAAGCAACCTGGATATTCAGGTACCTGTCCCAGACTTAGCTCAAATTCCTGCCCATAGGGGACTCGGAAGCACAAAAGAGTGCTCCTCCTTCCCCATGGCCAGAAAACTGAATGTTGAGATGGCTGTACAACCCTGAGTGGGAACCAGGTGCATGGTCCATGAGACCACGCCTACACAGGATGGGCAGCTGGGCACTAACAGGCATTGTGACCCTCAGAATGAGACCCCTTTCCAAAGATCCCCCTTGGGATCTGGACCAGGAACCCAAATCGAAGCTTTGGTTAAGTTTTCCCAGTGTCTGGACCCAGAAACCATCTCTGGAATCCCTGTTTGGACAGGATCCCAGAGATGGAATACAGTCTTTTCCTCTTCCCCAGAAAGAAATCAAACTCTTGGGTGCCAAGCAGAATCACCAGAGTGGAAGAATATCCCATGGACACATGAGGTCACCCCTCCATTTAGTGGCCATCCTAGACACAAAATCCAGACAGAAAAGCCTGTGCTCCTCCCTCCCAGCCACCTGAATTTCAAATCCCGAGGAGCTTCCCTCAGGGTCTTCAGATTCGGACTGCCATCACCTCACTCCTATCTCTTATCCGAGGTCGTGTCTAAAGTCTTTGGTCCCAAAGTCCTGACACACATGACCTCCAGGATGGGGCCTCGAGAAACACATTACATCACTGGCCCTGCTCTTCTGAGGAAACCCTGCCCATCTCAGTTTCCCAAAATGTCCAGATTAGGAGAAAACTGCAAGGCCCCTGACTGCACCCCAATATCATAGGCCACTCTGGAAAAAGTGCACAGCCTGACACAGCCTCAGAACCTACCTCCAGGATGACATGCAGGCCAATGGCACTTAGTCCGAAGATTGAAACTTCCATGGCCCTAAAACCTCATCAGAACCCTAGCTTATGTTTTGAGGTCTCTCTCCCTAGAGGTCTGTTCTGGAAATTCAAGCATATGGTCCAACCTGTGGTCCGTGAGCCATACAAGAGCACACCTCCTGTCCCAAGAAGGAAACCTGTCTCCTGGGTACTGGGTCTAATCCTAAGGATAGAGAATCCTCAATGGTTAGAGAGCTGCCACCACATTCTAAGGTCTCCCTGGACACCAAGCAGCATTGGGACCTGTTAGACTGAGAACTTCCATCAACGCAAATCACTTGGAACTTGGAATCAGTGTCATTGGTTCAAGCTTACCCTGTTCCTCAGCTGCAATGGTAACACGAGATTGGCTTCCCAGGCCTCCATTCAGAGAGCATTGCTATCGAATCTTCCATATGGGGGACCCTGGAGCCCTGTAAGAAGACTTCTGCTGTCCCTTAGTAGGACACCTTGATGTTTGGAGCAGCTCACAAGCTCCAGCTTGGAAAAACCTCCAAGAATTCTTGAGGCCTCCCCACCATTTGTTGGCCATCATGGATACAAACTCCAGCGTGAGCAGACATCTTCCCCTCGCCCAGGTGCTGGAGATCTCGAAACAACTGCTGTACATTGGAATAGACATGTGCTCGGCACTGAGCGTAACCGTAGCTTATGTTTTCATACTTCTGTCCTCACACTCCTCGCCTGCAACCCTCCAACTTGGATATTCTGGAGCCGTAATGCAGCCATCTGCCTGCTCACCAGATAGAAGAAGTGAAAAAAGGGTCTGTGCAAAAATCCCCCATGAGGATCCAGTTGCACAGCTCTCAAAAGCACCCCAATATCATAGGCCGAACTCTCCACGAATGTTCTGTCTGACACAGCTCGAGCCCGAGCTCCTGACAGCCACCCAGAAAGCAGGCCTCATTTTCTGCAGGTGGGTCCTGCCTTGGCCCGAGGACCTCATCTCAAAGTGAACTGGGTATTCAGGCCCCTGTCCCAGAACTTAGCTCAAATTCCTGCCCATGGGGTAACCTGAAGCATAAAAAAGTACCCCTCCTTCCCCATGGCAGGAAAACTGAATGTTGAGATGGCAGTCCAACCCTCAGAGTGGGAGCCAAGTGCATAGCCCATGAGGTCACACCCACTCAGCATGGGCATCTGGGCAAAAACAGGCATTGTGACACTCAGATTGATACCCATTTCCAACAAGAACACTCGGGAGCTGTACCAGGAAAACATAGAGCAGGACCCTAGGCCCAAATCCTAAGCCTTGTTGCGGTGATCCAGGCTCCAGAACCCAGGACCCATCTCTGGAAAGGCTGTTTGGACGGGATCCCTGACTCATAAAACTGCGCTCCTCCCATCCCCCAGAAATACACCAAACTCTTGGGTGCCGAGCAGAATTCCCAGAGAGGTAGAATCTCACATGGACCCATGAGGCCACCCCTCCATTTCGTGGCCATCATAGACAAACAAGTCAGACAGAAAAGACTGTGCTCCTGCCTCACAGCCGTCCGAATTTCATATCTGGAGATGATTCGCTCAGGGTCTACAGATTGGGTCTGCCATCACCTCGAGCTTAACTCTTACCCGAGTTTGTGTCTGAAGACTTTGGACCCAGAGTGTTGACCCATATGCCCTCCAGGATGGGGCCTCCAGGAACACACAACAGCACTGGGCCAGCTCTCCCAAGGAATGTCAGCCTGTCTCATTTTCCCAACCCACTAGATTAAGAGAAAATTGCAAGGCCCCTAATACCACCCCAATTCCATAGGAAGCTCCAGAAAAAATGCATAGTCTGACACAGCCTCAGAATATACCTCCAGGAAGACACCCAGGTCAATGGGAAGGGATGAAATGGCCTAACCCAAGGCAGTTTCGATGTGCTGGGTGTGAAGCCAACTGTCTCAATGTCTCTCACAAGGTCTGGGCTCAGGCTATGTAAGACAGAGCATAGTGTTTAGGGTAGCCTATGCAATTGGGGTGTTGCCGAGGGCTGAGCAGGTTGATTTTCATTTGGGGTTTCTGAGCAATGCCATAGACAATGTTTTTCTTAGGGGGCAGGCAGAGTGCTTCGTTCTGGAACCAGAATTCCCAATCATGAGGGTTTGGGCCAGGAGTGCTAGGGTAGAGTCTGACAACAAAACATAGGGTGAGGTGGGGAGCAGGCCCACTCTGCAAAGGCTGAAAGGATATCTCATGCATCTGAAGTCAGGCTGAGGATCAGACATTGGCTGAGGTTGGATTGTGCCCTTGATGGCACCTTCATGAAGCAGGTGCCTCATGAGGCCAACGAAGTTTTCCCACGCTGAGTTTGGAGGTTGCCACAAACCACAAGGTTTCCTTCTGCGAGACAGTCGAGTCCTGTTGAATGGCTCCAGTACATACCATACGGAAGGACTGAAGAGGAGGGTTCAAAGGATGGATCCCTGAACAACATGCCTCGCATTCCCTTTGGCCATTAACGACAAGATATGTTTGTTCTGCTGGCTCTGGGGCAAGCTAACCAGTGGGCTGAGTTGAAATGGCCTCTCCTGAGGATGCGTCATAATGTGGGTTTCTGTCCATGGAGACCTTGGAATGTGATGGTTGTACTGTGGCCCTGCAGAATTCTCCGACCAGAAGGGTTTGATACAGATCCAGTAAGAAAGCACTCCATGTGGAGACGAGAGAGGTTTGGTTTGGAGCCTCAGAAAAACCTAATATGCTGGTATAAGAAACCAGTCCTCTGAGGACAGACACATGAAAACTAAAGCTAAGGTTCATATTAAAGCCCAAGGGCCTGTCCCTTTCAATCTTCTGTCTCTGGGGACACTGTCTGAAAGTCTAAGTGGTGATAATGGCTCAGCTGGAGTCAGAGTGCCCCTTTTAGTCCAGGGCAGCCTACACTATCAGGATGGCCTCAGGGGCCTTGGAACTTTTCCCTAACCTGTAGGGTTGTGGTCAATGGATTGGGCACACTTTCCTTGGAGATGGCAGGCACAATCTTTCACTGTGGCTCCAGATGCCCTAGCCTGGAGGGTGTGTGGGTCCAGGCTGTGGGCACATAAGTCTGAAAACAAAAACTCAGCTTATGAGTGGCGCCGAGGGTATGGCAGGCCGGATGTACAGATAAAGAGTGAGCTCCTTGGCTTGTGAATCAAGGGCGAGATTCCTTCAGGCTTTTGTGTCTGGATGCGTCCAGGATAGCCGTGGATTGTAGGGAGTGGCCTCAGTGACTGTGGACGAGTAACCTCTCTGGGGATTTGTCCCAGCTAACAGGAGTTTAGGGTCATTTTGTGGGAAGGGTGGAGTCCTGTTGTCTGGCTCATGTGTCTCTCCAAGAAAGTGATTCCAGAGCAGAGCCCCAGGAACAGGGGGGAGACTGGAAAACTCAAACACTGGTGAGGATTGGGTGTATAGGGGCTTGGCACGCCCCATATGAGGGCTCTTGGTCAAGGCCCTGACAGGCCTTTCTTTGATATTGGGCTCATGCTGAGGGTCACAGAGTGAATTTGTGCCCAAGGCAGCACTCAAGTTTGGGCGTGGTTTCAGGGGAAATGAAGGTTTCTCCCACCCTGAAGGTGTGACTCCATGCCAAGAGCAAGCCTTACAGCCATTGGGAAGAAGGAGTTCTGATTTGTGCTTCAGATGCCCAACTGTGTGGGGAATTGATATAATATCTGGGTTTAGATATCGGAAAACCAAGGTTAGGAAGAGATAACGGCATAAGACCATGGCGTGTCAGAAGTGCTAGGTGTGTGGCCAGCTGTCTCCTTGCCTGTCTGGACGTCTGGCATCAGGCTGTGAAAGGCAGAGCATTAGTGCCCAGAGCAGCCTATCAAATCTGAGTGCCGTCGAGGCAAGAGCAGGTTGATCCTCATCTGGGTTTTATGGAAAGCCCCACAAGGAAACGTTTTCTACGGGTGTGCAGTAACTGGGCAGGCTTGTGGTTCTGCAAATCCTACTCTGGAGGGATTGTTTGCCAGGAGTGTGAGGAAGGAAGTCTGAAAACACAAGCTAGCACGAGTTTTGGGACCGAGGGCACGGCAGGCCACTCTGCAGAGGCTGAATCAAGATCTCCTGCATTGCGGTCATGTCTAATATGAGACGTGCTTCAAGCTAGAGTTTTTGACCATGATGGCCTCTCCCTGAAGGATATGGGGGCTTCATAAGGCCCGGAAGGTTTGCCGTTTTCTCCTACACTGAAGGTTTGACTCACTGCCAGCAGCAAGGTTTCTTGCCATGGGGAAGGAGGGGTTTTGACTTATGCATCAGGTTCCCCCTGTGCAGGGATTGGAGATAAGGTCTAGGTTCAGATGACTGAAAACCCAGGTTGGGAATGGATGGTGGCCTAAGGCAGTGGCGGGTCCAATGTGCTGGGTGTGCAGCCAGCTCTGTCGGTGTCTGTTGGAAGGTCTGGGCTCAGGCATTTGCGACAGAGCATCAGTGTTTAAGGTAGCCTATGCAATTGGGGTGTTGCCGAGGGCAAAGCAGTTTGATCCTCATTTGGGGTTTCTGTGCAGCACCATAGACAATGTTTTTCTCCTCGGAGGCAGGAAGAGTGCTTCAGTGTGGCCCCAGAATTCCCAGTAGGGAGGGTTTGTGGGCCAGGAGTGTGAGGACGGAAGTCTGAAAACACAAGCTAGGGTGAGGATTGGAGCCAAGGGCAGAGCAGGCCCAATCTACAGAGGCTGAATCAAAATCTCCTGCATCTGAAGTCAGGCTGAGGATCAGACGTTGGCTGAGGCTGGAGCATGTGTCCCTGATGGCACCTTCATGAAGCGGGGGCATCATGAGGCCAAGGAAGTGTTCCCACGCTGAGTTTGGAGGATGCCCCAAACCACAAGGTTTCCTTCTGCGGGACATTCGAGTCCTGTTGCATGGCTCCAGGACATACCATATGGAAGGACTGGAGAGCAGGGTTCGAAGGATGGATCCCTGTACAGCATGCCTCACATTCCCCTTGGCCATAAGCGACAAAATATATTTGATCTGCTGCCTCTGGGGCACGCTACCCAGGGGGCTGAGTTGAAATGGCCTCTCCTGAGGATGCGTCATAATGTGCGTTTGGAGTCCATGGAGACCTTGGAATGTGCTGGTTGTTCAGTGGCCCTGCTGAACTCTCCTACCTGAAGGGTTTGATACATCCCCAGTTAGAAATCTCCCCATGTGGAGACGAGAGAGGTTTGGTTTGATGCCTCAGAAAAGCCCCGTGTGCCTGTCTACGAAAACAGTCCTCTGAGGACAGACACATGCAAACCAAAGCTAAGGTTCAGATTAGGGCCTGTGGGCCTGTCCATTACAACCTTCGGTCTCTGGGGACACTCTCTGAGAGTCTAAGTGGAGATAGTTGCTCCGCTGGTGTCAGAGAGCCCCTCTTAGTCCAGGGTGGCCTATATTATTGATGGCCTCAGGGACCTTGGAGCTTTTCCCTAACCTGTAGGGTTGTGGTCAATGGATTGGGCACACTTTCCTTGGAGAGGGCAGGCACAATCTTTCGCTGTTTGGTCCAGAGGCCCTAGCCTGGATGTTGTGTGGGTCCAGGCTGTGGGCACAGATGTCTGAATACACAAACTCAGCTTATGAGTGGCGCCTAGGGTATGGCCGGCCGGATGAACAGCCCGAGAGGGAGCTCCTGGGCCTCTGAAACAAGGGCGAGTGGGAGGCGTTCCTTCAGGCTTTTGTCTCTGGATGTTGTGTCCGGGATAGCCGTGGATTGGAGCGGTGGCCTCAGGTACTGTGGACGAGTATCCCTCTCTGGGGATTTGTCCGAGCTCCCAAGAGTTTGGGGTCATTTTGTGGGAAGGGTGGAGTCGTGTTGTCTGGCTCATGGGTCTCTCCAAGAAAGGGATTCCAGAACAGAGCTCCAGGTTCGGGCGGGCGACTGGAAAATTCAAAGCATGGTGCGGATTGGGTGCATAGGGGCTTGGCAAGCCCCATATGTGGGCTCTTGGTCCAGGCCCTGACAGGCCTTTCTTTGACATGGGGCTCATGCTGAGGGTCACAGTGTGAATTTGTGCCCAAGCAGCACTCAAGTTTGGGCGTGGAATCAGGGGCCATGAAGGATTCTCCCACCCTGAAGGTGTGACTCCATGACAAGAGCAAGCTTGACAGCCATGGGGAAGGAGGAGTTCTGTTTTGTGCTTGCAATACCCAGCTGTGTGGAGAATTGATATAATGTCTAGGTTCAGATATCTGAAAACCAAGGTTAGGATGAGGTGACGGCATAAGACCATGGCGTGTCCGAAGTGCTGGGTGTGCGGCCAGCTGTCTCCTTGTCTGTCTGGACGTCTGGCTTCAGGCTGTGTCAGGCAGAGCATGAGTGCCCAGAGCAGCCTATCCAGTTCGGGTACCATCGAGGACCGAGCAGGTTGATCCTCATTGGGTTTTCTGGAGAGCCCCACAGGGAAACGTTTTTCTTCCGTTGGGCAGACACTGGGCTGGGTTTTGGTTCCGGAGTTCCTAGTCCAGAGGGCTTGTTTGCCAGGAGTGGGAGGAAGGAAGTCTGAAAACACAAGCTATCGTGAGGTTTGGGACCGAGGGCACGGCAGGCCCACTCTGCAGAGGCTGAATCGAGATCTCCTGCACTGAGGTCATGTCAACTATGAGACGTGCCTCAGGCTAGAGTTCTTGTCCAGCATGGCCTCTTCCTGAAGGGTGTGGGGGCTTCATGAGGCCAGAAAGTTTTGCCTACGATGGGATTTGTGAACTGCTCCAAAACTGAAGGTTACCTTCTGCACGACAGTCGAGTCCTATTGGATGGTTCCAAGAGGCCCCATATGGAAAGACTCGAGAGCAGGTGTCTAAGCATGGATGCCTGGGAACGCCACCTCATATTCCCACTCTTTAGTCAGGACAAGGCAGGCTCAATCTGCGGGCTCCTGGGTGAGCTACCCAGAGGGGAGAGTTGAAATGGACTCTCCTGAAGATGAGTCCTACTGTGGCTTGGTGGCCTGGGAGACCTTGGAATGTGGAGGTGGCTCAGGGACTCTGAAGGATTCTCCAACATGAGGTGTTTGACACGGCTCCAACAAGGAAACTTCCCATGTGGAGACGAGAGGAGTTCTGTTCCGTGCCTCAGGAAAGCCCCATACCCTGTTTTTCGAACCAAAGCCTCTGAGGAGTGACTCCTGGAAACCAAAGCAAGAGTTGAGACTACGGCCTAAAGGCCTGTCCGGCTCAACCTTCTATCTCTGTTGACATCTGTGTGCATGTATTCATGGATGTAGCTGCTCAGCTTGTGTCCGAATGCCCCTGTGAGTCCAGTGAGGCTCCCAGTAGTGGGATGTCCTCGGAGGCCTTGAGGTTTCTCATATTCTGGAGGTGTGTGGCCAAAGGAATGGACACAGTTTCCCAGGAGAGAGCAGGCACGGTCCTGTGGTATGGCTCCAGAGGACCCAGCCTAGAGGCTGTGTTTGCCAGGGCTGTGGGGACAGATGTCTGAAAAAGCAAACTTGGCTCAGCTAGGGGCCAATGTAATGGCAGGCCTGATCTCTAGTCCGTGAGGGGAGATCCTCTGGAAATCAAAGTAGGGCAAGTGGGAGGCAGTCACTCAGGATTTTGTCTCTGGGTGTTGCGTTTACAGTGTCCGGTCAGGGTAGGGGTTGTCTCAGAGGCCGAGGAAGAGCCTTCCTCTCGGGGGATTGTCCAAGCTCCCAAGTGTATGTGTTCATTCTGTGGGAATGAAGAGTACTGTTTTCTGCCACAGGGGACACCCCAGGAGAGGGACTCTAGAGCACAGCAGTGGGTTCCCTCAACTGGAATACACACCATCTAGTTAGTCCTGGGTGCCTATGGGCATGGCAAGCCACATATGCGGGCTCTTGGTCCAGTCACTGAGAGGCGTTACTTGAATAAGTTACTCACGCTGAGGGTCACAATGTGTGTTTGTGCCCAAGGCGGCCCTCACGCTTGGGCGTGGCCTCATGGGCCCTGCCGTTTTCTACTACAATGAAGGTTTGACTCACTGCCAGCAGCAAGGTTTCTTGCCATGGGGAAGGAGGGGTTCTGACTTGTGCATCAGGTTCCCCCCTGTGCAGGGATTGGAGATAAGGTCTAGGTTCCGATGACTAAAAACCCAGGTTGGGAATGGATGGTGGCCTAAGGCAGAGGCGGGTCCAATGTGCTGGGTGTGCAGCCAGCTGTGTCGGTGTCTGTTGGAAAGTCTGGGCTCAGGCTATTTGCGACAGAGCATCACTGTTTAAGGTAGCCTATGCAATTGGGGTGTTGCCGAGGGCCAAGCAGTTTGATCCTCATTTGGGGTTTCTGGGCAGCGCCATAGACAATGTTTTTCTCCTGGGAGTCAGGCACAGTGCTTCCTTGTGGCCCCAGAATTCCCAGTAGGGAGGGTTTGTGGGCCAGGAGTGTGAGCACAGATGTCTAAAAACACAAGCTAGTGTGAGTATTGGAGCCAAGGGCAGAGCAGGCCCAATCTGCAGAGCCTGAATCAGAATCTCCTGCAACTGAAGTCAGGCTGAGGATCAGACGTTGGCTGAGGCTGGAGTATTTGTCCATGATGGCACCTTCATGAAGTGGGGGCCTCATGAGGCCAAGGAAGTTTTCCCACGCTGAGTTTGGAGGTTGCCCCAAACCACAAGGTTTCCTTCTGCAGGACATTCGAGTCCTGTTGCATGGCTCCAGGACATAACATATGGAAGGACTGGAGAGCAGGGTTCGAAGGATGGAACCCTGTACAGCATGCCTCGCATTCCCATTGGCTATTAGCGACAAGATATGTTTGATCTGCTGCCTCTGGAACACGCGACCCAGGGGGCTGAGTTGAAATGGCCTCTCCTGAGGATGCGTCATAATGTGCGTTTGGGTCCATGGAGACCTTGGAATGTGCTGGTTGTTCAGTGGCCCTGCGGAAATCTCCTACCTGAAGTGCTTGATACATCCCAGTAAGAAAGCTGCCCATCTGGAGATGATAGATGTTTGGTTTGGTGCCTCAGAAAAGCCCCATGTGCTGGTCTACGGAAACAGTCCTCTGAGAACGGAAACATGGAAACCAAAGCTAAGGTTCAGATTAGGGCCTGGGGGCCTGTCCATTTCAACCTTCGGTCTCTGGGGACACTCTCTGAGAGTCTAAGTGGAGATAGTTGCTCCGCTGGTGTCAGAGAGCCCCTCTTAGTCCAGGGTGGCCTATACTATTGATGGCCTCAGGGACCTTGGAGCTTTTCCCTAACCTGTAGGGTTGTGGTCAATGGATTGGGCACACTTTCCTTGGAGAGGGCAGGCACAATCTTTCGCTGTTTGGTCCAGAGGCCCTAGCCTGGATGTTGTGTGGGTCCAGGCTGTGGGCACAGAAGTCTGAATACACAAACTCAGCTTATGAGTGGCGCCTAGGGTATGGCAGGCCGGATGTACAGCCCGAGAGGGAGCTCCTGGGCCTCTGAAACAAGGGCGAGTGGTAGGTGTTCCTTCAGGCTTTTGTCTCTGGATGTTGTGTCCCGGATAGCCGTGGATTGGAGCGGTGGCCTCAGGTACTGTGGACGAGTATCCCTCTCTGGGGATTTGTCCCAGCTCCCAAGAGTTTGGGGTCATTTTGTGGGAAGGGTGGAGTCGTGTTGTCTGGCTCATGGGTCTCTCCAAGAAAGGGATTCCAGAGCAGAGCTCCAGGTACGGGCGGGGCGACTGGAAAATTCAAACCGTGGTGAGGATTGGGTGCATAGGGGCTTGGCAAGCCCCATATGAGTGCTCTTGGTCCAGGCCCTGACAGGCCTTTCTTTGACATGGGGCTCATGCTGAGGGTCACAGTGTGAATTTGTGCCCAAGCAGCAGTCAAGTTTGGGCGTGGCATCAGGGGCCATGAAGGTTTCTCCCACCCTGAAGGTGTGACTCCATGCCAAGAGCAAGCTTGACAGCCATGGGGAAGGAGGAGTTCTGTTTTGTGCTTGCTATACCCAGCTGTGTGGAGAATTGATATAATGTCTAGGTTCAGATATCTGAAAACCAAGGTTAGGATGAGGTGACGGCATAAGACCATGGCGTGTCCGAAGTGCTGGGTGTGCGGCCAGCTGTCTCCTTGTCTGTCTGGACGTCTGGCTTCAGGCTGGGTCAGGCAGAGCATGAGTGCCCAGAGCAGCCTATCCAGTTCGGTACCGTCGAGGCCCGAGCAGGTTGATCCTCATCTGGGTTTTCTGGAGAGCCCCACAGGGAAATGTTTTTCTTCCGTTGGGCAGACACTGGGCTGGGTTTTGGTTCCGGAGTTCCTAGTCCAGAGGGCTTGTTTGCCAGGAGTGGGAGGAAGGAAGTCTGAAAACACAAGCTAGCGTGAGGTTTGGGACCGAGGGCACGGCAGGCCCACTCTGCAGAGGCTGAATCGAGATCTCCTGCACTGAGGTCATGTCAACTATGAGACGTGCCTCAGGCTAGAGTTCTTGTCCAGCATGGCCTCTTCCTGAAGGGTGTGGGGGCTTCATGAGGCCAGAAAGTTTTGCCTACGATGGGATTTGTGAACTGCTCCAAAACTGAAGGTTACCTTCTGCACGACAGTCGAGTCCTATTGGATGGTTCCAAGAGGCCCCATATGGAAAGACTCGAGAGCAGGTGTCTAAGCATGGATGCCTGGGAACGCCACCTCATATTCCCACTCTTTAGTCAGGACAAGGCAGGCTCAATCTGCGGGCTCCTGGGTGAGCTACCCAGAGGGGAGAGTTGAAATGGACTCTCCTGAAGATGAGTCCTACTGTGGCTTGGTGGCCTGGGAGACCTTGGAATGTGGAGGTGGCTCAGGGACTCTGCAGGATTCTCCAACATGAGGTGTTTGACACGGCTCCAACAAGGAAACTTCCCATGTGGAGACGAGAGGAGTTCTGTTCCGTGCCTCAGGAAAGCCCCATACCCTGTTCTTCGAACCAAAGCCTCTGAGGAGTGACACCTGGAAACCAAAGCAAGAGTTGAGACTACGGCCTAAAGGCCTGTCCGGCTCAACCTTCTATCTCTGTTGACATCTGTGTGCATGCATTCATGGATGTAGCTGCTCAGCTTGTGTCCGAATGCCCCTGTGAGTCCAGTGAGGCTCCCAGTAGTGGGATGTCCTCGGAGGCCTTGAGGTTTCTCATATTCTGGAGGTGTGTGGCCAAAGGAATGGACACAGTTTCCCAGGAGAGAGCAGGCACGGTCCTGTGCTATGGCTCCAGAGGACCCAGCCTAGAGGCTGTGTTTGCCAGGGCTGTGGGGACAGATGTCTGAAAAAGCAAACTTGGCTCAGCTAGGGGCCAATGTAATGGCAGGCCTGATCTCTAGTCCGTGAGGGGAGATCCTCTGGAAATCAAAGTAGGGCAAGTGGGAGGCAGTCACTCAGGCTTTTGTCTCTGGGTGTTGCATTTACAGTGTCCGGTCAGGGTAGGGGTTGTCTCAGAGGCCGAGGAAGAGCCTTCCTCTCGGGGGATTGTCCAAGCTCCCAAGTGTTTGTGTTCATTCTGTGGGAATGAAGAGTACTGTTTTCTGCCACAGGGGACACCCCAGGAGAGGGACTCTAGAGCACAGCAGTGGGTTCCCTCAACTGGAATCCACACCATCTAGTTAGTCCTGGGTGCCTATGGGCATGGCAAGCCACATATGCGGGCTCTTGGTCCAGTCACTGAGAGGCGTTACTTGAATAAGGTACTCACGCTGAGGGTCACAATGTGTGTTTGTGCCCAAGGCGGCCCTCACGCTTGGGCGTGGCCTCATGGGCCATGCCGTTTTCTCCTACACTGGAGGTTTGACTCACTGCCAGCAGCAAGGTTTCTTGCCATGGGGAAGGAGGGGTTCTGACTTGTGCATCAGGTTCCCCCCTGTGCAGGGATTGGAGATAAGGTCTAGGTTCCGATGACTGAAAACCCAGGTTGGGAATGGATGGTGGCCTAAGGCAGTGGCGGGTCCAATGTGCTGGGTGTGCAGCCAGCTCTGTCGGTGTCTGTTGGAAGGTCTGGGCTCAGGCTATTTGCGACAGAGCATCACTGTTTAAGGTAGCCTATGCAATTGGGGTGTTGCCGAGGGCCAAGCAGTTTGATCCTCATTTGGGGTTTCTGGGCAGCGCCATAGACAAGGTTTTTCTCCTGGGAGGCAGGCACAGTGCTTCATTGTGGCCCCAGAATTCCCAGTAGGGAGGGTTTGTGGGCCAGGAGTGTGAGGACGGAAGTCTGAAAACACAAGCTAGTGTGAGGATTGGAGCCAAGGGCAGAGCAGGCCCACTCTGCAGAGGCTGAATCAAAATCTCCTGCATCTGAAGTCAGGCTGAGGATCAGACGTTGGCTGAGGCTGGAGTATGTGTCCATGATGGCACCTTCATGAAGTGGGGGCCTCATGAGGCCAAGGAAGTTTTCCCACGCTGAGTTTGGAGGTTGCCCCAAACCACAAGGTTTCCTTCTGCGGGACATTCGAGTCCTGTTGCATGGCTCCAGGACATATCATATGGAAGGACTGGAGAGCAGGGTTCGAAGGATGGATCCCTGTACTGCATGCCTCGCATTCCCATTGGCTATTAGCGACAGGATATGTTTGATCTGCTGCCTCTGGAACACGCGACCCAGCGGGCTGAGTTGAAATGGCCTCTCCTGAGGATGCGTCATAATGTGCGTTTGGGTCCATGGAGACCTTGGAATGTGCTGGTTGTTCAGTGGCCCTGCGGAACTCTCCTACCTGAAGTGTTTGATACATCCCAGTAAGAAGGGTGCCCATGTGGAGATGAGAGAGGTTTGGTTTGGTGCCTCAGAAAAGCCCCATGTGCTGGTCTACGAAAACAGTCCTCTGAGAACGGAAACATGGAAACCAAAGCTAAGGTTTAGATTAGGGCCTGGGGGCCTGTCCATTTCAACCTTCTGTCTCTGGGGACACTGTCTGAGAGTCTAAGTGGAGATAGTTGCTCCGCTGGTGTCAGAGAACCCCTCTTAGTCCAGGTTGGCCTATACTATTGATGGCCTCAGGGACCTTGGAGCTTTTCCCTAACCTGTAGGGTTGTGGTCAATGGATTGGGCACACTTTCCTTGGAGAGGGCAGGCACAATCTTTCGCTGTTTGGTCCAGAGGCCCTAGCCTGGATGTTGTGTGGGTCCAGGCTGTGGGCATAGAAGTCTGAATACACAAACTCAGCTTATGAGTGGCGCCTAGGGTATGGCCGGCCGGATGTACAGCCCGAGAGGGAGCTCCTGGGCCTCTGAAACAAGGGCGAGTGGGAGGCGTTCCTTCAGGCTTTTGTCTCTGGATGTTGTGTCCGGGATAGCCGTGGATTGGAGCGGTGGCCTCAGGTACTGTGGACGAGTATCCCTCTCTGGGGATTTGTCCCAGCTCCCAAGACTTTGGGGTCATTTTGTGGGAAGGGTGGAGTCGTGTTGTCTGGCTCATGGGTCTCTCCAAGAAAGGGATTCCAGAGCAGAGCTCCAGGTACGGGCGGGGCGACTGGAAATTTCAAACCGTGGTGAGGATTGGGTGCATAGGGGCTTGGCAAGCCCCATATGAGGGCTCTTGATCCAGGGCCTGACAGGCCTTTCTTTGACATGGGGCTCATGCTGAGGGTCACAGTGTGAATTTGTGCCCAAGCAGCACTCAAGTTTGGGCGTGGCTTCAGGGGCCATGAAGGTTTCTCCCACCCTGAAGGTGTGACTCCATGCCAAGAGCAAGCTTGACAGCCATGGGGAAGGAGGAGTTCTGTTTTGTGCTTGCTATACCCAGCTGTGTGGAGAATTGATATAATGTCTAGGTTCAGATATCTGAAAACCAAGGTTAGGATGAGGAGACGGCATAAGACCATGGCGTGTCCGAAGTGCTGGGTGTGCGGCCAGCTGTCTCCTTGTCTGTCTGGACGTCTGGCTTCAGGCTGTGTCAGGCAGAGCATGAGTGCCCAGAGCAGCCTATCCAGTTCGGGTACCATCGAGGACCGAGCAGGTTGATCCTCATCTGGGTTTTCTGGAGAGCCCCACAGGGAAACGTTTTTCTTCCGTTGGGCAGACACTGGGCTGGGTTTTGGTTCCGGAGTTCCTAGTCCAGAGGGCTTGTTTGCCAGGAGTGGGAGGAAGGAAGTCTGAAAACACAAGCTAGCGTGAGGTTTGGGACCGAGGGCACGGCAGGCCCACTCTGCAGAGGCTGAATCGAGATCTCCTGCACTGAGGTCATGTCAACTATGAGACGTGCCTCAGGCTAGAGTTCTTGTCCAGCATGGCCTCTTCCTGAAGGGTGTGGGGGCTTCATGAGGCCAGAAAGTTTTGCCTACGATGGGATTTGTGAACTGCTCCAAAACTGAAGGTTACCTTCTGCACGACAGTCGAGTCCTATTGGATGGTTCCAAGAGGCCCCATATGGAAAGACTCGAGAGCAGGTGTCTAAGCATGGATGCCTGGGAACGCCACCTCATATTCCCACTCTTTAGTCAGGACAAGGCAGGCTCAATCTGCGGGCTCCTGGGTGAGCTACCCAGAGGGGAGAGTTGAAATGGACTCTCCTGAAGATGAGTCCTACTGTGGCTTGGTGGCCTGGGAGACCTTGGAATGTGGAGGTGGCTCAGGGACTCTGCAGGATTCTCCAACATGAGGTGTTTGACACGGCTCCAACAAGGAAACTTCCCATGTGGAGACGAGAGGAGTTCTGTTCCGTGCCTCAGGAAAGCCCCATACCCTGTTCTTCGAACCAAAGCCTCTGAGGAGTGACACCTGGAAACCAAAGCAAGAGTTGAGACTACGGCCTAAAGGCCTGTCCGGCTCAACCTTCTATCTCTGTTGACATCTGTGTGCATGCATTCATGGATGTAGCTGCTCAGCTTGTGTCCGAATGCCCCTGTGAGTCCAGTGAGGCTCCCAGTAGTGGGATGTCCTCGGAGGCCTTGAGGTTTCTCATATTCTGGAGGTGTGTGGCCAAAGGAATGGACACAGTTTCCCAGGAGAGAGCAGGCACGGTCCTGTGCTATGGCTCCAGAGGACCCAGCCTAGAGGCTGTGTTTGCCAGGGCTGTGGGGACAGATGTCTGAAAAAGCGAACTTGGCTCAGCTAGGGGCCAATTTAATGGCAGGCCTGATCTCTAGTCCGTGAGGGGAGATCCTCTGGAAATCAAAGTAGGGCAAGTGGGAGGCAGTCACTCAGGATTTTGTCTCTGGGTGTTGCATTTACAGTGTCCGGTCAGGGTAGGGGTTGTCTCAGAGGCCGAGGAAGAGCCTTCCTCTCGGGGGATTGTCCAAGCTCCCAAGTGTTTGTGTTCATTCTGTGGGAATGAAGAGTACTGTTTTCTGCCACAGGGGACACCCCAGGAGAGGGACTCTAGAGCACAGCAGTGGGTTCCCTCAACTGGAATCCACACCATCTAGTTAGTCCTGGGTGCCTATGGGCATGGCAAGCCACATATGCGGGCTCTTGGTCCAGTCACTGAGAGGCGTTACTTGAATAAGGTACTCACGCTGAGGGTCACAATGTGTGTTTGTGCCCAAGGCGGCCCTCACGCTTGGGCGTGGCCTCATGGGCCATGCCGTTTTCTCCTACACTGGAGGTTTGACTCACTGCCAGCAGCAAGGTTTCTTGCCATGGGGAAGGAGGGGTTCTGACTTGTGCATCAGGTTCCCCCCTGTGCAGGGATTGGAGATAAGGTCTAGGTTCCGATGACTGAAAACCCAGGTTGGGAATGGATGGTGGCCTAAGGCAGTGGCGGGTCCAATGTGCTGGGTGTGCAGCCAGCTCTGTCGGTGTCTGTTGGAAGGTCTGGGCTCAGGCTATTTGCGACAGAGCATCACTGTTTAAGGTAGCCTATGCAATTGGGGTGTTGCCGAGGGCCAAGCAGTTTGATCCTCATTTGGGGTTTCTGGGCAGCGCCATAGACAATGTTTTTCTTTAGGGAGGCAGGCACAGTGCTTCATTGTGGCCCCAGAATTCCCAGTAGGGAGGGTTTGTGGGCCAGGAGTGTGAGGACGGAAGTCTGAAAACACAAGCTAGTGTGAGGATTGGAGCCAAGGGCAGAGCAGGCCCACTCTGCAGAGGCTGAATCAAAATCTCCTGCATCTGAAGTCAGGCTGAGGATCAGACGTTGGCTGAGGCTGGAGTATGTGTCCATGATGGCACCTTCATGAAGTGGGGGCCTCATGAGGCCAAGGAAGTTTTCCCACGCTGAGTTTGGAGGTTGCCCCAAACCACAAGGTTTCCTTCTGCGGGACATTCGAGTCCTGTTGCATGGCTCCAGGACATATCATATGGAAGGACTGGAGAGCAGGGTTCGAAGGATGGATCCCTGTACTGCATGCCTCGCATTCCCATTGGCTATTAGCGACAAGATATGTTTGATCTGCTGCCTCTGGAACACGCGACCCAGCGGGCTGAGTTGAAATGGCCTCTCCTGAGGATGCGTCATAATGTGCGTTTGGGTCCATGGAGACCTTGGAATGTGCTGGTTGTTCAGTGGCCCTGCGGAACTCTCCTACCTGAAGTGTTTGATACATCCCAGTAAGAAGGCTGCCCATGTGGAGATGAGAGATGTTTGGTTTGGTGCCTTAGAAAAGCCCCATGTGCTGGTATACGAAAACAGTCCTCTGAGAACGGAAACATGGAAACCAAAGCTAAGGTTCAGATTAGGGCCTGGGGGCCTGTCCATTTCAACCTTCTGTCTCTGGGGACACTGTCTGAGAGTCTAAGTGGAGATAGTTGCTCCGCTGGTGTCAGAGAACCCCTCTTAGTCCAGGGTGGCCTATACTATTGATGGCCTCAAGGACCTTGGAGCTTTACCCTAACCTGTAGGGTTGTGGTCAATGGATTGGGCACACTTTCCTTGGAGAGGGCAGGCACAATCTTTCGCTGTTTTGTCCAGAGGCCCTAGCCTGGATGTTGTGTGGGTCCAGGCTGTGGGCACAGAAGTCTGAATACACAAACTCAGCTTATGAGTGGCGCCTAGGCTATGGCCGGCCGGATGTACAGCCCGAGAGGGAGCTCCTGGGCCTCAGAAACAAGGGCGAGTGGGAGGCGTTCCTTCAGGCTTTTGTCTCTGGATGTTGTGTCCGGGATAGCCGTGGATTGGAGCGGTGGCCTCAGGTACTGTGGTCGAGTATCCCTCTCTGGGGATTTGTCCCAGCTCCCAAGAGTTTGGGGTCATTTTGTGGGAAGGGTGGAGTCGTGTTGTCTGGCTCATGGGTCTCTCCAAGAAAGGGATTCCAGAGCAGAGCTCCAGGTACGGGCGGGGCGACTGGAAATTTCAAACCGTGGTGAGGATTGGGTGCATAGGGGCTTGGCAAGCCCCATATGAGGGCTCTTGGTCCAGGGCCTGACAGGCCTTTCTTTGACATGGGGCTCATGCTGAGGGTTACAGTGTGAATTTGTGCCCAAGCAGCACTCAAGTTTGGGCGTGGCTTCAGGGGCCATGAAGGTTTCTCCCACCCTGAAGGTGTGACTCCATGCCAAGAGCAAGCTTGACAGCCATGGGGAAGGAGGAGTTCTGTTTTGTGCTTGCTATACCCAGCTGTGTGGAGAATTGATATAATGTCTAGGTTCAGATATCTGAAAACCTAGGTTAGGATGAGGTGACGGCATAAGACCATGGCGTGTCCGAAGTGCTGGGTGTGCGGCCAGCTGTCTCCTTGTCTGTCTGGACGTCTGGCTTCAGGCTGTGTCAGACAGAGCATGAGTGCCCAGAGCAGCCTATCCAGTTCGGGTACCGTCGAGGACCGAGCAGGTTGATCCTCATTGGGTTTTCTGGAGAGCCCCACAGGGAAACGTTTTTCTTCCCTTGGGCAGACACTGGGCTGGGTTTTGGTTCCGGAGTTCCTAGTCCAGAGGGCTTGTTTGCCAGGAGTGTGAGGAAGGAAGTCTGAAAACACAAGCTAGCGTGAGGTTTGGGACCGAGGGCACGGCAGGCCCACTCTGCAGAGGCTGAATCGAGATCTCCTGCACTGAGGTCATGTCAACTATGAGACATGACTCAGGCTAGAGTTCTTGTCCAGCATGGCCTCTTCCTGAAGGGTGTGGGGGCTTCATGAGGCCAGAAAGTTTTGCCTACGATGGGATTTGTGAACTGCTCCAAAACTGAAGGTTACCTTCTGCACGACAGTCGAGTCCTATTGGATGGTTCCAAGAGGCCCCATATGGAAAGACTCGAGAGCAGGTGTCTAAGCATGGATGCCTGGGAACGCCACCTCATATTCCCACTCTTTAGTCAGGACAAGGCAGGCTCAATCTGCGGGCTCCTGGGTGAGCTACCCAGAGGGGAGAGTTGAAATGGACTCTCCTGAAGATGAGTCCTACTGTGGCTTGGTGGCCTGGGAGACCTTGGAATGTGGAGGTGGCTCAGGGACTCTGCAGGATTCTCCAACATGAGGTGTTTGACACGGCTCCAACAAGGAAACTTCCCATGTGGAGACGAGAGGAGTTCTGTTCCGTGCCTCAGGAAAGCCCCATACCCTGTTCTTCGAACCAAAGCCTCTGAGGAGTGACACCTGGAAACCAAAGCAAGAGTTGAGACTACGGCCTAAAGGCCTGTCCGGCTCAACCTTCTATCTCTGTTGACATCTGTGTGCATGCATTCATGGATGTAGCTGCTCAGCTTGTGTCCGAATGCCCCTGTGAGTCCAGTGAGGCTCCCAGTAGTGGGATGTCCTCGGAGGCCTTGAGGTTTCTCATATTCTGGAGGTGTGTGGCCAAAGGAATGGACACAGTTTCCCAGGAGAGAGCAGGCACGGTCCTGTGGTATGGCTCCAGAGGACCCAGCCTAGAGGCTGTGTTTGCCAGGGCTGTGGGGACAGATGTCTGAAAAAGCAAACTTGGCTCAGCTAGGGGCCAATGTAATGGCAGGCCTGATCTCTAGTCCGTGAGGGGAGATCCTCTGGAAATCAAAGTAGGGCAAGTGGGAGGCAGTCACTCAGGATTTTGTCTCTGGGTGTTGCATTTACAGTGTCCGGTCAGGGTAGGGGTTGTCTCAGAGGCCGAGGAAGAGCCTTCCTCTCGGGGGATTGTCCAAGCTCCCAAGTGTTTGTGTTCATTCTGTGGGAATGAAGAGTACTGTTTTCTGCCACAGGGGACACCCCAGGAGAGGGATTCTAGAGCACAGCAGTGGGTTCCCTCAACTGGAATCCACACCATCTAGTTAGTCCTGGGTGCCTATGGGCATGGCAAGCCACATATGCGGGCTCTTGGTCCAGTCACTGAGAGGCGTTACTTGAATAAGGTACTCACGCTGAGGGTCACAATGTGTGTTTGTGCCCAAGGCGGCCCTCACGCTTGGGCGTGGCCTCATGGGCCATGCCGTTTTCTCCTACACTGGAGGTTTGACTCACTGCCAGCAGCAAGGTTTCTTGCCATGGGGAAGGAGGGGTTCTGACTTGTGCATCAGGTTCCCCCCTGTGCAGGGATTGGAGATAAGGTCTAGGTTCCGATGACTGAAAACCCAGGTTGGGAATGGATGGTGGCCTAAGGCAGTGGCGGGTCCAATGTGCTGGGTGTGCAGCCAGCTCTGTCGGTGTCTGTTGGAAGGTCTGGGCTCAGGCTATTTGCGACAGAGCATCACTGTTTAAGGTAGCCTATGCAATTGGGGTGTTGCCGAGGGCCAAGCAGTTTGATCCTCATTTGGGGTTTCTGGGCAGCGCCATAGACAATGTTTTTCTTTAGGGAGGCAGGCACAGTGCTTCATTGTGGCCCCAGAATTCCCAGTAGGGAGGGTTTGTGGGCCAGGAGTGTGAGGACGGAAGTCTGAAAACACAAGCTAGTGTGAGGATTGGAGCCAAGGGCAGAGCAGGCCCACTCTGCAGAGGCTGAATCAAAATCTCCTGCATCTGAAGTCAGGCTGAGGATCAGACGTTGGCTGAGGCTGGAGTATGTGTCCATGATGGCACCTTCATGAAGTGGGGGCCTCATGAGGCCAAGGAAGTTTTCCCACGCTGAGTTTGGAGGTTGCCCCAAACCACAAGGTTTCCTTCTGCGGGACATTCGAGTCCTGTTGCATGGCTCCAGGACATATCATATGGAAGGACTGGAGAGCAGGGTTCGAAGGATGGATCCCTGTACTGCATGCCTCGCATTCCCATTGGCTATTAGCGACAAGATATGTTTGATCTGCTGCCTCTGGAACACGCGACCCAGCGGGCTGAGTTGAAATGGCCTCTCCTGAGGATGCGTCATAATGTGCGTTTGGGTCCATGGAGACCTTGGAATGTGCTGGTTGTTCAGTGGCCCTGCGGAACTCTCCTACCTGAAGTGTTTGATACATCCCAGTAAGAAGGCTGCCCATGTGGAGATGAGAGATGTTTGGTTTGGTGCCTCAGAAAAGCCCCATGTGCTGGTCTACGAAAACAGTCCTCTGAGAACGGAAACATGGAAACCAAAGCTAAGGTTCAGATTAGGGCCTGGGGGCCTGTCCATTTCAACCTTCTGTCTCTGGGGACACTGTCTGAGAGTCTAAGTGGAGATAGTTGCTCCGCTGGTGTCAGAGAACCCCTCTTAGTCCAGGGTGGCCTATACTATTGATGGCCTCAGGGACCTTGGAGCTTTTCCCTAACCTGTAGGGTTGTGGTCAATGGATTGGGCACACTTTCCTTGGAGAGGGCAGGCACAATCTTTCGCTGTTTGGTCCAGAGGCCCTAGCCTGGATGTTGTGTGGGTCCAGGCTGTGGGCACAGAAGTCTGAATACACAAACTCAGCTTATGAGTGGCGCCTAGGCTATGGCCGGCCGGATGTACAGCCCGAGAGGGAGCTCCTGGGCCTCTGAAACAAGGGCGAGTGGGAGGCGTTCCTTCAGGCTTTTGTCTCTGGATGTTGTGTCCGGGATAGCCGTGGATTGGAGCGGTGGCCTCAGGTACTGTGGTCGAGTATCCCTCTCTGGGGATTTGTCCCAGCTCCCAAGAGTTTGGGGTCATTTTGTGGGAAGGGTGGAGTCGTGTTGTCTGGCTCATGGGTCTCTCCAAGAAAGGGATTCCAGAGTAGAGCTCCAGGTACGGGCGGGGCGACTGGAAAATTCAAACCGTGGTGAGGATTGGGTGCATAGGGGCTTGGCAAGCCCCATATGTGGGCTCTTGGTCCAGGGCCTGACAGGCCTTTCTTTGACATGGGGCTCATGCTGAGGGTTACAGTGTGAATTTGTGCCCAAGCAGCACTCAAGTTTGGGCGTGGCTTCAGGGGCCATGAAGGTTTCTCCCACCCTGAAGGTGTGACTCCATGCCAAGAGCAAGCTTGACAGCCATGGGGAAGGAGGAGTTCTGTTTTGTGCTTGCTATACCCAGCTGTGTGGAGAATTGATATAATGTCTAGGTTCAGATATCTGAAAACCTAGGTTAGGATGAGGTGACGGCATAAGACCATGGCGTGTCCGAAGTGCTGGGTGTGCGGCCAGCTGTCTCCTTGTCTGTCTGGACGTCTGGCTTCAGGCTGTGTCAGACAGAGCATGAGTGCCCAGAGCAGCCTATCCAGTTCGGGTACCGTCGAGGACCGAGCAGGTTGATCCTCATTGGGTTTTCTAGAGAGCCCCACAGGGAAACGTTTTTTTTCCGTTGGGCAGACACTGGGCTGGGTTTTGGTTCCGGAGTTCCTAGTCCAGAGGGCTTGTTTGCCAGGAGTGTGAGGAAGGAAGTCTGAAAACACAAGCTAGCGTGAGGTTTGGGACCGAGGGCACGGCAGGCCCACTCTGCAGAGGCTGAATCGAGATCTCCTGCACTGAGGTCATGTCAACTATGAGACGTGCCTCAGGCTAGAGTTCTTGTCCAGCATGGCCTCTTCCTGAAGGGTGTGGGGGCTTCAAGAGGCCAGAAAGTTTTGCCTACGATGGGATTTGTGAACTGCTCCAAAACTGAAGGTTACCTTCTGCACGACAGTCGAGTCCTATTGGATGGTTCCAAGAGGCCCCATATGGAAAGACTCGAGAGCAGGTGTCTAAGCATGGATGCCTGGGAACGCCACCTCATATTCCCACTCTTTAGTCAGGACAAGGCAGGCTGAATCTGCGGGCTCCTGGGTGAGCTACCCAGAGGGGAGAGTTGAAATGGACTCTCCTGAAGATGAGTCCTACTGTGGCTTGGTGGCCTGGGAGACCTTGGAATGTGGAGGTGGCTCAGGGACTCTGCAGGATTCTCCAACATGAGGTGTTTGACACGGCTCCAACAAGGAAACTTCCCATGTGGAGACGAGAGGAGTTCTGTTCCGTGCCTCAGGAAAGCCCCATACCCTGTTCTTCGAACCAAAGCCTCTGAGGAGTGACACCTGGAAACCAAAGCAAGAGTTGAGACTACGGCCTAAAGGCCTGTCCGGCTCAACCTTCTATCTCTGTTGACATCTGTGTGCATGCATTCATGGATGTAGCTGCTCAGCTTGTGTCCGAATGCCCCTGTGAGTCCAGTGAGGCTCCCAGTAGTGGGATGTCCTCGGAGGCCTTGAGGTTTCTCATATTCTGGAGGTGTGTGGCCAAAGGAATGGACACAGTTTCCCAGGAGAGAGCAGGCACGGTCCTGTGCTATGGCTCCAGAGGACCCAGCCTAGAGGCTGTGTTTGCCAGGGCTGTGGGGACAGATGTCTGAAAAAGCAAACTTGGCTCAGCTAGGGGCCAATGTAATGGCAGGCCTGATCTCTAGTCCGTGAGGGGAGATCCTCTGGAAATCAAAGTAGGGCAAGTGGGAGGCAGTCACTCAGGATTTTGTCTCTGGGTGTTGCGTTTACAGTGTCCGGTCAGGGTAGGGGTTGTCTCAGAGGCCGAGGAAGAGCCTTCCTCTCGGGGGATTGTCCAAGCTCCCAAGTGTTTGTGTTCATTCTGTGGGAATGAAGAGTACTGTTTTCTGCCACAGGGGACACCCCAGGAGAGGGACTCTAGAGCACAGCAGTGGGTTCCCTCAACTGGAATCCACACCATCTAGTTAGTCCTGGGTGCCTATGGGCATGGCAAGCCACATATGCGGGCTCTTGGTCCAGTCACTGAGAGGCGTTACTTGAATAAGGTACTCACGCTGAGGGTCACAATGTGTGTTTGTGCCCAAGGCGGCCCTCACGCTTGGGCGTGGCCTCATGGGCCATGCCGTTTTCTCCTACACTGGAGGTTTGACTCACTGCCAGCAGCAAGGTTTCTTGCCATGGGGAAGGAGGGGTTCTGACTTGTGCATCAGGTTCCCCCCTGTGCAGGGATTGGAGATAAGGTCTAGGTTCCGATGACTGAAAACCCAGGTTGGGAATGGATGGTGGCCTAAGGCAGTGGCGGGTCCAATGTGCTGGGTGTGCAGCCAGCTGTGTCGGTGTCTGTTGGAAGGTCTGGGCTCAGGCTATTTGCGACAGAGCATCACTGTTTAAGGTAGCCTATGCAATTGGGGTGTTGCCGAGGGCCAAGCAGTTTGATCCTCATTTGGGGTTTCTGGGCAGCGCCATAGACAATGTTTTTCTCCTGGGAGGCAGGCACAGTGCTTCATTGTGGCCCCAGAATTCCCAGTAGGGAGGGTTTGTGGGCCAGGAGTGTGAGGACGGAAGTCTGAAAACACAAGCTAGTGTGAGGATTGGAGCCAAGGGCAGAGCAGGCCCACTCTGCAGAGGCTGAATCAAAATCTCCTGCATCTGAAGTCAGGCTGAGGATCAGACGTTGGCTGAGGCTGGAGTATGTGTCCATGATGGCACCTTCATGAAGTGGGGGCCTCATGAGGCCAAGGAAGTTTTCCCACGCTGAGTTTGGAGGTTGCCCCAAACCACAAGGTTTCCTTCTGCGGGACATTCGAGTCCTGTTGCATGGCTCCAGGACATATCATATGGAAGGACTGGAGAGCAGGGTTCGAAGGATGGATCCCTGTACTGCATGCCTCGCATTCCCATTGGCTATTAGCGACAAGATATGTTTGATCTGCTGCCTCTGGAACACGCGACCCAGCGGGCTGAGTTGAAATGGCCTCTCCTGAGGATGCGTCATAATGTGCGTTTGGGTCCATGGAGACCTTGGAATGTGCTGGTTGTTCAGTGGCCCTGCGGAACTCTCCTACCTGAAGTGTTTGATACATCCCAGTAAGAAGGCTGCCCATGTGGATATGAGAGATGTTTGGTTTGGTGCCTCAGAAAAGCCCCATGTGCTGGTCTACGAAAACAGTCCTCTGAGAACGGAAACATGGAAACCAAAGCTAAGGTTCAGATTAGGGCCTGGGGGCCTGTCCATTTCAACCTTCTGTCTCTGGGGACACTGTCTGAGAGTCTAAGTGGAGATAGTTGCTCCGCTGGTGTCAGAGAACCCCTCTTAGTCCAGGGTGGCCTATACTATTGATGGCCTCAGGGACCTTGGAGCTTTTCCCTAACCTGTAGGGTTGTGGTCAATGGATTGGGCACACTTTCCTTGGAGAGGGCAGGCACAATCTTTCGCTGTTTGGTCCAGAGGCCCTAGCCTGGATGTTGTGTGGGTCCAGGCTGTGGGCACAGAATTCGGAATACACAAACTCAGCTTATGAGTGGCGCCTAGGGTATGGCAGGCCGGATGTACAGCCCGAGAGGGAGCTCCTGGGCCTCTGAAACAAGGGCGAGTGGGAGGCGTTCCTTCAGGCTTTTGTCTCTGGATGTTGTGTCCGGGATAGCCGTGGATTGGAGCGGTGGCCTCAGGTACTGTGGTCGAGTATCCCTCTCTGGGGATTTGTCCCAGCTCCCAAGAGTTTGGGGTCATTTTGTGGGAAGGGTGGAGTCGTGTTGTCTGGCTCATGGGTCTCTCCAAGAAAGGGATTCCAGAGTAGAGCTCCAGGTACGGGCGGGGCGACTGGAAAATTCAAACCGTGGTGAGGATTGGGTGCATAGGGGCTTGGCAAGCCCCATATGTGGGCTCTTGGTCCAGGGCCTGACAGGCCTTTCTTTGACATGGGGCTCATGCTGAGGGTTACAGTGTGAATTTGTGCCCAAGCAGCACTCAAGTTTGGGCGTGGCTTCAGGGGCCATGAAGGTTTCTCCCACCCTGAAGGTGTGACTCCATGCCAAGAGCAAGCTTGACAGCCATGGGGAAGGAGGAGTTCTGTTTTGTGCTTGCTATACCCAGCTGTGTGGAGAATTGATATAATGTCTAGGTTCAGATATCTGAAAACCTAGGTTAGGATGAGGTGACGGCATAAGACCATGGCGTGTCCGATGTGCTGGGTGTGCGGCCAGCTGTCTCCTTGTCTGTCTGGACGTCTGGCTTCAGGCTGTGTCAGACAGAGCATGAGTGCCCAGAGCAGCCTATCCAGTTCGGGTACCGTCGAGGACCGAGCAGGTTGATCCTCATTGGGTTTTCTAGAGAGCCCCACAGGGAAACGTTTTTTTTCCGTTGGGCAGACACTGGGCTGGGTTTTGGTTCCGGAGTTCCTAGTCCAGAGGGCTTGTTTGCCAGGAGTGTGAGGAAGGAAGTCTGAAAACACAAGCTAGCGTGAGGTTTGGGACCGAGGGCACGGCAGGCCCACTCTGCAGAGGCTGAATCGAGATCTCCTGCACTGAGGTCATGTCAACTATGAGACGTGCCTCAGGCTAGAGTTCTTGTCCAGCATGGCCTCTTCCTGAAGGGTGTGGGGGCTTCATGAGGCCAGAAAGTTTTGCCTACGATGGGATTTGTGAACTGCTCCAAAACTGAAGGTTACCTTCTGCACGACAGTCGAGTCCTATTGGATGGTTCCAAGAGGCCCCATATGGAAAGACTCGAGAGCAGGTGTCTAAGCATGGATGCCTGGGAACGCCACCTCATATTCCCACTCTTTAGTCAGGACAAGGCAGGCTGAATCTGCGGGCTCCTGGGTGAGCTACCCAGAGGGGAGAGTTGAAATGGACTCTCCTGAAGATGAGTCCTACTGTGGCTTGGTGGCCTGGGAGACCTTGGAATGTGGAGGTGGCTCAGGGACTCTGCAGGATTCTCCAACATGAGGTGTTTGACACGGCTCCAACAAGGAAACTTCCCATGTGGAGACGAGAGGAGTTCTGTTCCGTGCCTCAGGAAAGCCCCATACCCTGTTCTTCGAACCAAAGCCTCTGAGGAGTGACACCTGGAAACCAAAGCAAGAGTTGAGACTACGGCCTAAAGGCCTGTCCGGCTCAACCTTCTATCTCTGTTGACATCTGTGTGCATGCATTCATGGATGTAGCTGCTCAGCTTGTGTCCGAATGCCCCTGTGAGTCCAGTGAGGCTCCCAGTAGTGGGATGTCCTCGGAGGCCTTGAGGTTTCTCATATTCTGGAGGTGTGTGGCCAAAGGAATGGACACAGTTTCCCAGGAGAGAGCAGGCACGGTCCTGTGCTATGGCTCCAGAGGACCCAGCCTAGAGGCTGTGTTTGCCAGGGCTGTGGGGACAGATGTCTGAAAAAGCAAACTTGGCTCAGCTAGGGGCCAATGTAATGGCAGGCCTGATCTCTAGTCCGTGAGGGGAGATCCTCTGGAAATCAAAGTAGGGCAAGTGGGAGGCAGTCACTCAGGATTTTGTCTCTGGGTGTTGCGTTTACAGTGTCCGGTCAGGGTAGGGGTTGTCTCAGAGGCCGAGGAAGAGCCTTCCTCTCGGGGGATTGTCCAAGCTCCCAAGTGTTTGTGTTCATTCTGTGGGAATGAAGAGTACTGTTTTCTGCCACAGGGGACACCCCAGGAGAGGGACTCTAGAGCACAGCAGTGGGTTCCCTCAACTGGAATCCACACCATCTAGTTAGTCCTGGGTGCCTATGGGCATGGCAAGCCACATATGCGGGCTCTTGGTCCAGTCACTGAGAGGCGTTACTTGAATAAGGTACTCACGCTGAGGGTCACAATGTGTGTTTGTGCCCAAGGCGGCCCTCACGCTTGGGCGTGGCCTCATGGGCCATGCCGTTTTCTCCTACACTGGAGGTTTGACTCACTGCCAGCAGCAAGGTTTCTTGCCATGGGGAAGGAGGGGTTCTGACTTGTGCATCAGGTTCCCCCCTGTGCAGGGATTGGAGATAAGGTCTAGGTTCCGATGACTGAAAACCCAGGTTGGGAATGGATGGTGGCCTAAGGCAGTGGCGGGTCCAATGTGCTGGGTGTGCAGCCAGCTGTGTCGGTGTCTGTTGGAAGGTCTGGGCTCAGGCTATTTGCGACAGAGCATCACTGTTTAAGGTAGCCTATGCAATTGGGGTGTTGCCGAGGGCCAAGCAGTTTGATCCTCATTTGGGGTTTCTGGGCAGCGCCATAGACAATGTTTTTCTCCTGGGAGGCAGGCACAGTGCTTCATTGTGGCCCCAGAATTCCCAGTAGGGAGGGTTTGTGGGCCAGGAGTGTGAGGACGGAAGTCTGAAAACACAAGCTAGTGTGAGGATTGGAGCCAAGGGCAGAGCAGGCCCACTCTGCAGAGGCTGAATCAAAATCTCCTGCATCTGAAGTCAGGCTGAGGATCAGACGTTGGCTGAGGCTGGAGTATGTGTCCATGATGGCACCTTCATGAAGTGGGGGCCTCATGAGGCCAAGGAAGTTTTCCCACGCTGAGTTTGGAGGTTGCCCCAAACCACAAGGTTTCCTTCTGCGGGACATTCGAGTCCTGTTGCATGGCTCCAGGACATATCATATGGAAGGACTGGAGAGCAGGGTTCGAAGGATGGATCCCTGTACTGCATGCCTCGCATTCCCATTGGCTATTAGCGACAAGATATGTTTGATCTGCTGCCTCTGGAACACGCGACCCAGCGGGCTGAGTTGAAATGGCCTCTCCTGAGGATGCGTCATAATGTGCGTTTGGGTCCATGGAGACCTTGGAATGTGCTGGTTGTTCAGTGGCCCTGCGGAACTCTCCTACCTGAAGTGTTTGATACATCCCAGTAAGAAGGCTGCCCATGTGGATATGAGAGATGTTTGGTTTGGTGCCTCAGAAAAGCCCCATGTGCTGGTCTACGAAAACAGTCCTCTGAGAACGGAAACATGGAAACCAAAGCTAAGGTTCAGATTAGGGCCTGGGGGCCTGTCCATTTCAACCTTCTGTCTCTGGGGACACTGTCTGAGAGTCTAAGTGGAGATAGTTGCTCCGCTGGTGTCAGAGAACCCCTCTTAGTCCAGGGTGGCCTATACTATTGATGGCCTCAGGGACCTTGGAGCTTTTCCCTAACCTGTAGGGTTGTGGTCAATGGATTGGGCACACTTTCCTTGGAGAGGGCAGGCACAATCTTTCGCTGTTTGGTCCAGAGGCCCTAGCCTGGATGTTGTGTGGGTCCAGGCTGTGGGCACAGAATTCGGAATACACAAACTCAGCTTATGAGTGGCGCCTAGGGTATGGCAGGCCGGATGTACAGCCCGAGAGGGAGCTCCTGGGCCTCTGAAACAAGGGCGAGTGGGAGGCGTTCCTTCAGGCTTTTGTCTCTGGATGTTGTGTCCGGGATAGCCGTGGATTGGAGCGGTGGCCTCAGGTACTGTGGTCGAGTATCCCTCTCTGGGGATTTGTCCCAGCTCCCAAGAGTTTGGGGTCATTTTGTGGGAAGGGTGGAGTCGTGTTGTCTGGCTCATGGGTCTCTCCAAGAAAGGGATTCCAGAGCAGAGCTCCAGGTACGGGCGGGGCGACTGGAAATTTCAAACCGTGGTGAGGATTGGGTGCATAGGGGCTTGGCAAGCCCCATATGTGGGCTCTTGGTCCAGGGCCTGACAGGCCTTTCTTTGACATGGGGCTCATGCTGAGGGTCACAGTGTGAATTTGTGCCCAAGCAGCACTCAAGTTTGGGCGTGGCTTCAGGGGCCATGAAGGTTTCTCCCACCCTGAAGGTGTGACTCCATGCCAAGAGCAAGCTTGACAGCCATGGGGAAGGAGGAGTTCTGTTTTGTGCTTGCTATACCCAGCTGTGTGGAGAATTGATATAATGTCTAGGTTCAGATATCTGAAAACCTAGGTTAGGATGAGGTGACGGCATAAGACCATGGCGTGTCCGAAGTGTTGGGTGTGCGGCCAGCTGTCTCCTTGTCTGTCTGGACGTCTGGCTTCAGGCTGTGTCAGGCAGAGCATGAGTGCCCAGAGCAGCCTATCCAGTTCGGGTACCGTCGAGGACCGAGCAGGTTGATCCTCATTGGGTTTTCTGGAGAGCCCCACAGGGAAACGTTTTTTTTTCCGTTGGGCAGACACTGGGCTGGGTTTTGGTTCCGGAGTTCCTAGTCCAGAGGGCTTGTTTGCCAGGAGTGTGAGGAAGGAAGTCTGAAAACACAAGCTAGCGTGAGGTTTGGGACCGAGGGCACGGCAGGCCCACTCTGCAGAGGCTGAATCGAGATCTCCTGCACTGAGGTCATGTCAACTATGAGACATGACTCAGGCTAGAGTTCTTGTCCAGCATGGCCTCTTCCTGAAGGGTGTGGGGGCTTCATGAGGCCAGAAAGTTTTGCCTACGATGGGATTTGTGAACTGCTCCAAAACTGAAGGTTACCTTCTGCACGACAGTCGAGTCCTATTGGATGGTTCCAAGAGGCCCCATATGGAAAGACTCGAGAGCAGGTGTCTAAGCATGGATGCCTGGGAACGCCACCTCATATTCCCACTCTTTAGTCAGGACAAGGCAGGCTCAATCTGCGGGCTCCTGGGTGAGCTACCCAGAGGGGAGAGTTGAAATGGACTCTCCTGAAGATGAGTCCTACTGTGGCTTGGTGGCCTGGGAGACCTTGGAATGTGGAGGTGGCTCAGGGACTCTGCAGGATTCTCCAACATGAGGTGTTTGACACGGCTCCAACAAGGAAACTTCCCATGTGGAGACGAGAGGAGTTCTGTTCCGTGCCTCAGGAAAGCCCCATACCCTGTTCTTCGAACCAAAGCCTCTGAGGAGTGACACCTGGAAACCAAAGCAAGAGTTGAGACTACGGCCTAAAGGCCTGTCCGGCTCAACCTTCTATCTCTGTTGACATCTGTGTGCATGCATTCATGGATGTAGCTGCTCAGCTTGTGTCCGAATGCCCCTGTGAGTCCAGTGAGGCTCCCAGTAGTGGGATGTCCTCGGAGGCCTTGAGGTTTCTCATATTCTGGAGGTGTGTGGCCAAAGGAATGGACACAGTTTCCCAGGAGAGAGCAGGCACGGTCCTGTGCTATGGCTCCAGAGGACCCAGCCTAGAGGCTGTGTTTGCCAGGGCTGTGGGGACAGATGTCTGAAAAAGCAAACTTGGCTCAGCTAGGGGCCAATGTAATGGCAGGCCTGATCTCTAGTCCGTGAGGGGAGATCCTCTGGAAATGAAAGAGGGCAAATGGGAGGCAGTCACTCAGGCTTTTGTCTCTGGGTGTTGCGTTTACAGTGTCCGGTCAGGGTAGGGGTTGTCTCAGAGGCCGAGGAAGAGCCTTCCTCTCGGGGGATTGTCCAAGCTCCCAAGTGTTTGTGTTCATTCTGTTTGAATGAAGAGTACTGTTTTCTGCCACAGGGGACCCCCCAAAAGAGGGACTCTAGAGCACAGCAGTGGGTTCCCTCAACTGGAATACACACCATCTAGTTAGTCCTGGGTGCCTCTGGGCATGGCAAGCCAAATATGCGGGCTCTTGGTCCAGTCACTGAGAGGCGCTACTTGAATAAGGTACTCACGCTGAGGGTCACAATGTGTGTTTGTGCCCAAGGCGGCCCTCACGCTTGGGCGTGGCCTCATGGGCCATGCCGTTTTCTCCTACACTGGAGGTTTGACTCACTGCCAGCAGCAAGGTTTCTTGCCATGGGGAAGGAGGGGTTCTGACTTGTGCATCAGGTTCCCCCCTGTGCAGGGATTGGAGATAAGGTCTAGGTTCCGATGACTGAAAACCCAGGTTGGGAATGGATGGTGGCCTAAGGCAGTGGCGGGTCCAATGTGCTGGGTGTGCAGCCAGCTCTGTCGGTGTCTGTTGGAAGGTCTGGGCTCAGGCTATTTGCGACAGAGCATCACTGTTTAAGGTAGCCTATGCAATTGGGGTGTTGCCGAGGGCCAAGCAGTTTGATCCTCATTTGGGGTTTCTGGGCAGCGCCATAGACAATGTTTTTCTTTAGGGAGGCAGGCACAGTGCTTCATTGTGGCCCCAGAATTCCCAGTAGGGAGGGTTTGTGGGCCAGGAGTGTGAGGACGGAAGTCTGAAAACACAAGCTAGTGTGAGGATTGGAGCCAAGGGCAGAGCAGGCCCACTCTGCAGAGGCTGAATCAAAATCTCCTGCATCTGAAGTCAGGCTGAGGATCAGACGTTGGCTGAGGCTGGAGTATGTGTCCATGATGGCACCTTCATGAAGTGGGGGCCTCATGAGGCCAAGGAAGTTTTCCCACGCTGAGTTTGGAGGTTGCCCCAAACCACAAGGTTTTCTTCTGCGGGACATTCGAGTCCTGTTGCATGGCTCCAGGACATACCATATGGAAGGACTGGAGAGCAGGGTTCGAAAAATGGATCCCTGTACAGCATGCCTTGCATTCCCATTGGCTATTAGCGACAAGATATGTTTGATCTGCTGCCTCTGGAACACGCGAACCAGGGGCTGAGTTGAAATGGCCTCTCCTGAGGATGCGTCATAATGTGCGTTTGGGTCCATGGAGACCTTGGAATGTGCTGGTTGTTCAGTGGCCCTGCGGAACTCTCCTACCTGAAGTGTTTGATACATCCCAGTAAGAAAGCTGCCCGTGTGGAGATGAGAGATGTTTGGTTTGGTGCCTCAGAAAAGCCCCATGTGCTGGTCTACGAAAACAGTCCTCTGAGAACGGAAACATGGAAACCAAAGCTAAGGTTCAGATTAGGGCCTGGGGGCCTGTCCATTTCAACCTTCTGTCTCTGGGGACACTGTCTGAGAGTCTAAGTGGAGATAGTTGCTCCGCTGGTGTCAGAGAGCCCCTCTTAGTCCAGGGTGGCCTATACTATTGATGGCCTCAGGGACCTTGGAGCTTTTCTCTAACCTGTAGGGTTGTGGTCAAAGGATTGGGCACACTTTCCTTGGAGAGGGCAGGCACAATCTTTCGCTGTTTGGTCCAGAGGCCCTAGCCTGGATGTTGTGTGGGTCCAGGCTGTGGGCACAGAATTCGGAATACACAAACTCAGCTTATGAGTGGCGCCTAGGGTATGGCAGGCCGGATGTACAGCCCGAGAGGGAGCTCCTGGGCCTCTGAAACAAGGGCGAGTGGGAGGCGTTCCTTCAGGCTTTTGTCTCTGGATGTTGTGTCCGGGATAGCCGTGGATTGGAGCGGTGGCCTCAGGTACTGTGGACGAGTATCCCTCTCTGGGGATTTGTCCCAGCTCCCAAGAGTTTGGGGTCATTTTGTGGGAAGGGTGGAGTCATGTTGTCTGGCTCATGGGTCTCTCCAAGAAAGGGATTCCAGAGCAGAGCTCCAGGTACGGGCGGGGCGACTGGAAAATTCAAACCGTGGTGAGGATTGGGTGCATAGTGGCTTGGCAAGCCCCATATGTGGGCTCTTGGTCCAGGCCCTGACAGGCCTTTCTTTGACATGGGGCTCATGCTGAGGGTCACAGTGTGAATTTGTGCCCAAGCAGCACTCAAGTTTGGGCGTGGCATCAGGGGCCATGAAGGTTTCTCCCACCCTGAAGGTGTGACTGCATGCCAAGAGCAAGCTTGACAGCCATGGGGAAGGAGGAGTTCTGTTTTGTGCTTGCTATACCCAGCTTTGTGGAGAATTGATATAATGTCTAGGTTCAGATATCTGAAAACCAATGTTAGGATGAGGTGACGGCATAAGACCATGGCGTGTCCGAAGTGCTGGATGTGCGGCCAGCTGTCTCCTTCTCTGTCTGGACGTCTGGCTTCAGGCTGTGTCAGGCAGAGCATGAGTGCCCAGAGCAGCCTATCCAGTTCGGGTACCGTCGAGGCCCGAGCAGGTTGATCCTCATCTGGGTTTTCTGGAGAGCCCCACAGGGAAACGTTTTTCTTCCGTTGGGCAGACACTGGGCTGGGTTTTGGTTCCAGAGTTCCTAGTCCGGAGGGCTTGTTTGCCAGGAGTGTGAGGAAGGAAGTCGGAAAACACAAGGTAGTGTGAGGTTTGGGACCGAGGGTACGGCAGGCCCACTCTGCAGAGGCTGAATCGAGATCTCCTGCACTGAGGTCATGTCAACTATGAGACGTGCCTCAGGCTAGAGTTCTTGTCCAGCATGGCCTCTTCCTGAAGGGTGTGGGGGCTCCATGAGGCCAGAAAGTTTTGCCTACGATGGTATTTGTGAACTGCTCCAAAACTGAAGGTTACCTTCTGCACGACAGTCGAGTCCTATTGGATGGTTCCAGGAGGCCCCATATGGAAAGACTCGAGAGCAGGTGTCTAAGCATGGATGCCTGGGAACGCCACCTCATATTCCCACTCTTTAGTCAGGACAAGGCAGGCTCAATCTGCGGGCTCCTGGGTGAGCTACCCAGAGGGGAGAGTTGAAATGGACTCTCCTGAAGATGAGTCCTACTGTGGCTTGGTGGCCTGGGAGACCTTGGAATGTGGAGGTGGCTCAGGGACTCTGCAGGATTCTCCAACATGAGGTGTTTGACACGGCTCCAACAAGGAAACTTCCCATGTGGAGACGAGAGGAGTTCTGTTCCGTGCCTCAGGAAAGCCCCATACCCTGTTCTTCGAACCAAAGCCTCTGAGGAGTGACACCTGGAAACCAAAGCAAGAGTTGAGACTACGGCCTAAAGGCCTGTCCGGCTCAACCTTCTATCTCTGTTGACATCTGTGTGCATGCATTCATGGATGTAGCTGCTCAGCTTGTGTCCGAATGCCCCTGTGAGTCCAGTGAGGCTCCCAGTAGTGGGATGTCCTCGGAGGCCTTGAGGTTTCTCATATTCTGGAGGTGTGTGGCCAAAGGAATGGACACAGTTTCCCAGGAGAGAGCAGGCACGGTCCTGTGCTATGGCTCCAGAGGACCCAGCCTAGAGGCTGTGTTTGCCAGGGCTGTGGGGACAGATGTCTGAAAAAGCAAACTTGGCTCAGCTAGGGGCCAATGTAATGGCAGGCCTGATCTCTAGTCCGTGAGGGGAGATCCTCTGGAAATCAAAGTAGGGCAAGTGGGAGGCAGTCACTCAGGATTTTGTCTCTGGGTGTTGCATTTACAGTGTCCGGTCAGGGTAGGGGTTGTCTCAGAGGCCGAGGAAGAGCCTTCCTCTCGGGGGATTGTCCAAGCTCCCAAGTGTTTGTGTTCATTCTGTGGGAATGAAGAGTACTGTTTTCTGCCACAGGGGACACCCCAGGAGAGGGACTCTAGAGCACAGCAGTGGGTTCCCTCAACTGGAATCCACACCATCTAGTTAGTCCTGGGTGCCTATGGGCATGGCAAGCCACATATGCGGGCTCTTGGTCCAGTCACTGAGAGGCGTTACTTGAATAAGGTACTCACGCTGAGGGTCACAATGTGTGTTTGTGCCCAAGGCGGCCCTCACGCTTGGGCGTGGCCTCATGGGCCATGCCGTTTTCTCCTACACTGGAGGTTTGACTCACTGCCAGCAGCAAGGTTTCTTGCCATGGGGAAGGAGGGGTTCTGACTTGTGCATCAGGTTCCCCCCTGTGCAGGGATTGGAGATAAGGTCTAGGTTCCGATGACTGAAAACCCAGGTTGGGAATGGATGGTGGCCTAAGGCAGTGGCGGGTCCAATGTGCTGGGTGTGCAGCCAGCTGTGTCGGTGTCTGTTGGAAGGTCTGGGCTCAGGCTATTTGCGACAGAGCATCACTGTTTAAGGTAGCCTATGCAATTGGGGTGTTGCCGAGGGCCAAGCAGTTTGATCCTCATTTGGGGTTTCTGGGCAGCGCCATAGACAATGTTTTTCTCCTGGGAGGCAGGCACAGTGCTTCATTCTGGCCCCAGAATTCCCAGTAGGGAGGGTTTGTGGGCCAGGAGTGTGAGGACGGAAGTCTGAAAACACAAGCTAGTGTGAGGATTGGAGCCAAGGGCAGAGCAGGCCCACTCTGCAGAGGCTGAATCAAAATCTCCTGCATCTGAAGTCAGGCTGAGGATCAGACATTGGCTGAGGCTGGAGTATGTGTCCATGATGGCACCTTCATGAAGTGGGGGCCTCATGAGGCCAAGGAAGTTTTCCCACGCTGAGTTTGGAGGTTGCCCCAAACCACAAGGTTTCCTTCTGCGGGACATTCGAGTCCTGTTGCATGGCTCCAGGACATATCATATGGAAGGACTGGAGAGCAGGGTTTGAAGGATGGATCCCTGTACTGCATGCCTCGCATTCCCATTGGCTATTAGCGACAAGATATGTTTGATCTGCTGCCTCTGGAACACGCGACCCAGCGGGCTGAGTTGAAATGGCCTCTCCTGAGGATGCGTCATAATGTGCGTTTGGGTCCATGGAGACCTTGGAATGTGCTGGTTGTTCAGTGGCCCTGCGGAACTCTCCTACCTGAAGTGTTTGATACATCCCAGTAAGAAGGCTGCCCATGTGGATATGAGAGATGTTTGGTTTGGTGCCTCAGAAAAGCCCCATGTGCTGGTCTACGAAAACAGTCCTCTGAGAACGGAAACATGGAAACCAAAGCTAAGGTTCAGATTAGGGCCTGGGGGCCTGTCCATTTCAACCTTCTGTCTCTGGGGACACTGTCTGAGAGTCTAAGTGGAGATAGTTGCTCCGCTGGTGTCAGAGAACCCCTCTTAGTCCAGGGTGGCCTATACTATTGATGGCCTCAGGGACCTTGGAGCTTTTCCCTAACCTGTAGGGTTGTGGTCAATGGATTGGGCACACTTTCCTTGGAGAGGGCAGGCACAATCTTTCGCTGTTTGGTCCAGAGGCCCTAGCCTGGATGTTGTGTGGGTCCAGGCTGTGGGCACAGAAGTCTGAATACACAAACTCAGCTTATGAGTGGCGCCTAGGCTATGGCCGGCCGGATGTACAGCCCGAGAGGGAGCTCCTGGGCCTCAGAAACAAGGGCGAGTGGGAGGCGTTCCTTCAGGCTTTTGTCTCTGGATGTTGTGTCCGGGATAGCCGTGGATTGGAGCGGTGGCCTCAGGTACTGTGGTCGAGTATCCCTCTCTGGGGATTTGTCCCAGCTCCCAAGAGTTTGGGGTCATTTTGTGGGAAGGGTGGAGTCGTGTTGTCTGGCTCATGGGTCTCTCCAAGAAAGGGATTCCAGAGTAGAGCTCCAGGTACGGGCGGGGCGACTGGAAAATTCAAACCGTGGTGAGGATTGGGTGCATAGGGGCTTGGCAAGCCCCATATGTGGGCTCTTGGTCCAGGGCCTGACAGGCCTTTCTTTGACATGGGGCTCATGCTGAGGGTTACATTGTGAATTTGTGCCCAAGCAGCACTCAAGTTTGGGCGTGGCTTCAGGGGCCATGAAGGTTTCTCCCACCCTGAAGGTGTGACTCCATGCCAAGAGCAAGCTTGACAGCCATGGGGAAGGAGGAGTTCTGTTTTGTGCTTGCTATACCCAGCTGTGTGGAGAATTGATATAATGTCTAGGTTCAGATATCTGAAAACCTAGGTTAGGATGAGGTGACGGCATAAGACCATGGCGTGTCCGAAGTGCTGGGTGTGCGGCCAGCTGTCTCCTTGTCTGTCTGGACGTCTGGCTTCAGGCTGTGTCAGACAGAGCATGAGTGCCCAGAGCAGCCTATCCAGTTCGGGTACCGTCGAGGACCGAGCAGGTTGATCCTCATTGGGTTTTCTAGAGAGCCCCACAGGGAAACGTTTTTTTTCCGTTGGGCAGACACTGGGCTGGGTTTTGGTTCCGGAGTTCCTAGTCCAGAGGGCTTGTTTGCCAGGAGTGTGAGGAAGGAAGTCTGAAAACACAAGCTAGCGTGAGGTTTGGGACCGAGGGCACGGCAGGCCCACTCTGCAGAGGCTGAATCGAGATCTCCTGCACTGAGGTCATGTCAACTATGAGACGTGCCTCAGGCTAGAGTTCTTGTCCAGCATGGCCTCTTCCTGAAGGGTGTGGGGGCTTCATGAGGCCAGAAAGTTTTGCCTACGATGGGATTTGTGAACTGCTCCAAAACTGAAGGTTACCTTCTGCACGACAGTCGAGTCCTATTGGATGGTTCCAAGAGGCCCCATATGGAAAGACTCGAGAGCAGGTGTCTAAGCATGGATGCCTGGGAACGCCACCTCATATTCCCACTCTTTAGTCAGGACAAGGCAGGCTGAATCTGCGGGCTCCTGGGTGAGCTACCCAGAGGGGAGAGTTGAAATGGACTCTCCTGAAGATGAGTCCTACTGTGGCTTGGTGGCCTGGGAGACCTTGGAATGTGGAGGTGGCTCAGGGACTCTGCAGGATTCTCCAACATGAGGTGTTTGACACGGCTCCAACAAGGAAACTTCCCATGTGGAGACGAGAGGAGTTCTGTTCCGTGCCTCAGGAAAGCCCCATACCCTGTTCTTCGAACCAAAGCCTCTGAGGAGTGACACCTGGAAACCAAAGCAAGAGTTGAGACTACGGCCTAAAGGCCTGTCCGGCTCAACCTTCTATCTCTGTTGACATCTGTGTGCATGCATTCATGGATGTAGCTGCTCAGCTTGTGTCCGAATGCCCCTGTGAGTCCAGTGAGGCTCCCAGTAGTAGGATGTCCTCGGAGGCCTTGAGGTTTCTCATATTCTGGAGGTGTGTGGCCAAAGGAATGGACACAGTTTCCCAGGAGAGAGCAGGCACGGTCCTGTGCTATGGCTCCAGAGGACCCAGCCTAGAGGCTGTGTTTGCCAGGGCTGTGGGGACAGATGTCTGAAAAAGCAAACTTGGCTCAGCTAGGGGCCAATGTAATGGCAGGCCTGATCTCTAGTCCGTGAGGGGAGATCCTCTGGAAATCAAAGTAGGGCAAGTGGGAGGCAGTCACTCAGGATTTTGTCTCTGGGTGTTGCATTTACAGTGTCCGGTCAGGGTAGGGGTTGTCTCAGAGGCCGAGGAAGAGCCTTCCTCTCGGGGGATTGTCCAAGCTCCCAAGTGTTTGTGTTCATTCTGTGGGAATGAAGAGTACTGTTTTCTGCCACAGGGGACACCCCAGGAGAGGGACTCTAGAGCACAGCAGTGGGTTCCCTCAACTGGAATCCACACCATCTAGTTAGTCCTGGGTGCCTATGGGCATGGCAAGCCACATATGCGGGCTCTTGGTCCAGTCACTGAGAGGCGTTACTTGAATAAGGTACTCACGCTGAGGGTCACAATGTGTGTTTGTGCCCAAGGCGGCCCTCACGCTTGGGCGTGGCCTCATGGGCCATGCCGTTTTCTCCTACACTGGAGGTTTGACTCACTGCCAGCAGCAAGGTTTCTTGCCATGGGGAAGGAGGGGTTCTGACTTGTGCATCAGGTTCCCCCCTGTGCAGGGATTGGAGATAAGGTCTAGGTTCCGATGACTGAAAACCCAGGTTGGGAATGGATGGTGGCCTAAGGCAGTGGCGGGTCCAATGTGCTGGGTGTGCAGCCAGCTGTGTCGGTGTCTGTTGGAAGGTCTGGGCTCAGGCTATTTACGACAGAGCATCACTGTTTAAGGTAGCCTATGCAATTGGGGTGTTGCCGAGGGCCAAGCAGTTTGATCCTCATTTGGGGTTTCTGGGCAGCGCCATAGACAATGTTTTTCTCCTGGGAGGCAGGCACAGTGCTTCATTGTGGCCCCAGAATTCCCAGTAGGGAGGGTTTGTGGGCCAGGAGTGTGAGGACGGAAGTCTGAAAACACAAGCTAGTGTGAGGATTGGAGCCAAGGGCAGAGCAGGCCCACTCTGCAGAGGCTGAATCAAAATCTCCTGCATCTGAAGTCAGGCTGAGGATCAGACGTTGGCTGAGGCTTCAGTATGTGTCCATGATGGCACCTTCATGAAGTGGGGGCCTCATGAGGCCAAGGAAGTTTTCCCACGCTGAGTTTGGAGGTTGCCCCAAACCACAAGGTTTCCTTCTGCGGGACATTCGAGTCCTGTTGCATGGCTCCAGGACATATCATATGGAAGGACTGGAGAGCAGGGTTCGAAGGATGGATCCCTGTACTGCATGCCTCGCATTCCCATTGGCTATTAGCGACAAGATATGTTTGATCTGCTGCCTCTGGAACACGCGACCCAGCGGGCTGAGTTGAAATGGCCTCTCCTGAGGATGCGTCATAATGTGCGTTTGGGTCCATGGAGACCTTGGAATGTGCTGGTTGTTCAGTGGCCCTGCGGAACTCTCCTACCTGAAGTGTTTGATACATTTCAGTAAGAAGGCTGCCCATGTGGAGATGAGAGAGGTTTGGTTTGGTGCCTCAGAAAAGCCCCATGTGCTGGTCTACGAAAACAGTCCTCTGAGAACGGAAACATGGAAACCAAAGCTAAGGTTCAGATTAGGGCCTGGGGGCCTGTCCATTTCAACCTTCTGTCTCTGGGGACACTGTCTGAGAGTCTAAGTGGAGATAGTTGCTCCGCTGGTGTCAGAGAACCCCTCTTAGTCCAGGGTGGCCTATACTATTGATGGCCTCAGGGACCTTGGAGCTTTTCCCTAACCTGTAGGGTTGTGGTCAATGGATTGGGCACACTTTCCTTGGAGAGGGCAGGCACAATCTTTCGCTGTTTGGTCCAGAGGCCCTAGCCTGGATGTTGTGTGGGTCCAGGCTGTGGGCACAGAATTCGGAATACACAAACTCAGCTTATGAGTGGCGCCTAGGGTATGGCAGGCCGGATGTACAGCCCGAGAGGGAGCTCCTGGGCCTCTGAAACAAGGGCGAGTGGGAGGCGTTCCTTCAGGCTTTTGTCTCTGGATGTTGTGTCCGGGATAGCCGTGGATTGGAGCGGTGGCCTCAGGTACTGTGGTCGAGTATCCCTCTCTGGGGATTTGTCCCAGCTCCCAAGAGTTTGGGGTCATTTTGTGGGAAGGGTGGAGTCGTGTTGTCTGGCTCATGGGTCTCTCCAAGAAAGGGATTCCAGAGCAGAGCTCCAGGTACGGGCGGGGCGACTGGAAATTTCAAACCGTGGTGAGGATTGGGTGCATAGGGGCTTGGCAAGCCCCATATGTGGGCTCTTGGTCCAGGGCCTGACAGGCCTTTCTTTGACATGGGGCTCATGCTGAGGGTCACAGTGTGAATTTGTGCCCAAGCAGCACTCAAGTTTGGGCGTGGCTTCAGGGGCCATGAAGGTTTCTCCCACCCTGAAGGTGTGACTCCATGCCAAGAGCAAGCTTGACAGCCATGGGGAAGGAGGAGTTCTGTTTTGTGCTTGCTATACCCAGCTGTGTGGAGAATTGATATAATGTCTAGGTTCAGATATTTGAAAACCTAGGTTAGGATGAGGTGACGGCATAAGACCATGGCGTGTCCGAAGTGCTGGGTGTGCGGCCAGCTGTCTCCTTGTCTGTCTGGACGTCTGGCTTCAGGCTGTGTCAGGCAGAGCATGAGTGCCCAGAGCAGCCTATCCAGTTCGGGTACCGTCGAGGACCGAGCAGGTTGATCCTCATTGGGTTTTCTGGAGAGCCCCACAGGGAAACGTTTTTTTTCCGTTGGGCAGACACTGGGCTGGGTTTTGGTTCCGGAGTTCCTAGTCCAGAGGGCTTGTTTGCCAGGAGTGTGAGGAAGGAAGTCTGAAAACACAAGCTAGCGTGAGGTTTGGGACCGAGGGCACGGCAGGCCCACTCTGCAGAGGCTGAATCGAGATCTCCTGCACTGAGGTCATGTCAACTATGAGACGTGACTCAGGCTAGAGTTCTTGTCCAGCATGGCCTCTTCCTGAAGGGTGTGGGGGCTTCATGAGGCCAGAAAGTTTTGCCTACGATGGGATTTGTGAACTGCTCCAAAACTGAAGGTTACCTTCTGCACGACAGTCGAGTCCTATTGGATGGTTCCAAGAGGCCCCATATGGAAAGACTCGAGAGCAGGTGTCTAAGCATGGATGCCTGGGAACGCCACCTCATATTCCCACTCTTTAGTCAGGACAAGGCAGGCTCAATCTGCGGGCTCCTGGGTGAGCTACCCAGAGGGGAGAGTTGAAATGGACTCTCCTGAAGATGAGTCCTACTGTGGCTTGGTGGCCTGGGAGACCTTGGAATGTGGAGGTGGCTCAGGGACTCTGCAGGATTCTCCAACATGAGGTGTTTGACACGGCTCCAACAAGGAAACTTCCCATGTGGAGACGAGAGGAGTTCTGTTCCGTGCCTCAGGAAAGCCCCATACCCTGTTCTTCGAACCAAAGCCTCTGAGGAGTGACACCTGGAAACCAAAGCAAGAGTTGAGACTACGGCCTAAAGGCCTGTCCGGCTCAACCTTCTATCTCTGTTGACATCTGTGTGCATGCATTCATGGATGTAGCTGCTCAGCTTGTGTCCGAATGCCCCTGTGAGTCCAGTGAGGCTCCCAGTAGTGGGATGTCCTCGGAGGCCTTGAGGTTTCTCATATTCTGGAGGTGTGTGGCCAAAGGAATGGACACAGTTTCCCAGGAGAGAGCAGGCACGGTCCTGTGCTATGGCTCCAGAGGACCCAGCCTAGAGGCTGTGTTTGCCAGGGCTGTGGGGACAGATGTCTGAAAAAGCGAACTTGGCTCAGCTAGGGGCCAATTTAATGGCAGGCCTGATCTCTAGTCCGTGAGGGGAGATCCTCTGGAAATGAAAGAGGGCAAATGGGAGGCAGTCACTCAGGCTTTTGTCTCTGGGTGTTGCGTTTACAGTGTCCGGTCAGGGTAGGGGTTGTCGCAGAGGCCGAGGAAGAGCCTTCCTCTCGGGGGATTGTCCAAGCTCCCAAGTGTTTGTGTTCATTCTGTTTGAATGAAGAGTACTGTTTTCCGCCACAGGGGACCCCCCAAAAGAGGGACTCTAGAGCACAGCAGTGGGTTCCCTCAACTGGAATACACACCATCTAGTTAGTCCTGGGTGCCTCTGGGCATGGCAAGCCAAATATGCGGGCTCTTGGTCCAGTCACTGAGAGGCGCTACTTGAATAAGGTACTCACGCTGAGGGTCACAATGTGTGTTTGTGCCCAAGGCGGCCCTCACGCTTGGGCGTGGCCTCATGGGCCATGCCGTTTTCTCCTACACTGGAGGTTTGACTCACTGCCAGCAGCAAGGTTTCTTGCCATGGGGAAGGAGGGGTTCTGACTTGTGCATCAGGTTCCCCCCTGTGCAGGGATTGGAGATAAGGTCTAGGTTCCGATGACTGAAAACCCAGGTTGGGAATGGATGGTGGCCTAAGGCAGTGGCGGGTCCAATGTGCTGGGTGTGCAGCCAGCTGTGTCGGTGTCTGTTGGAAGGTCTGGTCTCAGGCTATTTGCGACAGAGCATCACTGTTTAAGGTAGCCTATGCAATTGGGGTGTTGCCGAGGGCCAAGCAGTTTGATCCTCATTTGGGGTTTCTGGGCAGCGCCATAGACAATGTTTTTCTTTAGGGAGGCAGGCACAGTGCTTCATTGTGGCCCCAGAATTCCCAGTAGGGAGGGTTTGTGGGCCAGGAGTGTGAGGACGGAAGTCTGAAAACACAAGCTAGTGTGAGGATTGGAGCCAAGGGGAGAGCAGGCCCACTCTGCAGAGGCTGAATCAAAATCTCCTGCATCTGAAGTCAGGCTGAGGATCAGACGTTGGCTGAGGCTGGAGTATGTGTCCATGATGGCACCTTCATGAAGTGGGGGCCTCATGAGGCCAAGGAAGTTTTCCCACGCTGAGTTTGGAGGTTGCCCCAAACCACAAGGTTTTCTTCTGCGGGACATTCGAGTCCTGTTGCATGGCTCCAGGACATACCATATGGAAGGACTGGAGAGCAGGGTTCGAAGGATGGATCCCTGTACAGCATGCCTCGCATTCCCATTGGCTATTAGCGACAAGATATGTTTGATCTGCTGCCTCTGGAACACGCGAACCAGGGGCTGAGTTGAAATGGCCTCTCCTGAGGATGCGTCATAATGTGCGTTTGGGTCCATGGAGACCTTGGAATGTGCTGGTTGTTCAGTGGCCCTGCGGAACTCTCCTACCTGAAGTGTTTGATACATCCCAGTAAGAAAGCTGCCCGTGTGGAGATGAGAGATGTTTGGTTTGGTGCCTCAGAAAAGCCCCATGTGCTGGTCTACGAAAACAGTCCTCTGAGAACGGAAACATGGAAACCAAAGCTAAGGTTCAGATTAGGGCCTGGGGGCCTGTCCATTTCAACCTTCTGTCTCTGGGGACACTGTCTGAGAGTCTAAGTGGAGATAGTTGCTCCGCTGGTGTCAGAGAGCCCCTCTTAGTCCAGGGTGGCCTATACTATTGATGGCCTCAGGGACCTTGGAGCTTTTCTCTAACCTGTAGGGTTGTGGTCAAAGGATTGGGCACACTTTCCTTGGAGAGGGCAGGCACAATCTTTCGCTGTTTGGTCCAGAGGCCCTAGCCTGGATGTTGTGTGGGTCCAGGCTGTGGGCACAGAATTCGGAATACACAAACTCAGCTTATGAGTGGCGCCTAGGGTATGGCAGGCCGGATGTACAGCCCGAGAGGGAGCTCCTGGGCCTCTGAAACAAGGGCGAGTGGGAGGCGTTCCTTCAGGCTTTTGTCTCTGGATGTTGTGTCCGGGATAGCCGTGGATTGGAGCGGTGGCCTCAGGTACTGTGGACGAGTATCCCTCTCTGGGGATTTGTCCCAGCTCCCAAGAGTTTGGGGTCATTTTGTGGGAAGGGTGGAGTCATGTTGTCTGGCTCATGGGTCTCTCCAAGAAAGGGATTCCAGAGCAGAGCTCCAGGTACGGGCGGGGCGACTGGAAAATTCAAACCGTGGTGAGGATTGGGTGCATAGGGCCTTGGCAAGCCCCATATGTGGGCTCTTGGTCCAGGCCCTGACAGGCCTTTCTTTGACATGGGGCTCATGCTGAGGGTCACAGTGTGAATTTGTGCCCAAGCAGCACTCAAGTTTGGGCGTGGCATCAGGGGCCATGAAGGTTTCTCCCACCCTGAAGGTGTGACTCCATGCCAAGAGCAAGCTTGACAGCCATGGGGAAGGAGGAGTTCTGTTTTGTGCTTGCTATACCCAGCTGTGTGGAGAATTGATATAATGTCTAGGTTCAGATATCTGAAAACCAATGTTAGGATGAGGTGACGGCATAAGACCATGGCGTGTCCGAAGTGCTGGGTGTGCGGCCAGCTGTCTCCTTCTCTGTCTGGACGTCTGGCTTCAGGCTGTGTCAGGCAGAGCATGAGTGCCCAGAGCAGCCTATCCAGTTCGGGTACCGTCGAGGCCCGAGCAGGTTGATCCTCATCTGGGTTTTCTGGAGAGCCCCACAGGGAAACGTTTTTCTTCCTTTGGGCAGACACTGGGCTGGGTTTTGGTTCCAGAGTTCCTAGTCCGGAGGGCTTGTTTGCCAGGAGTGTGAGGAAGGAAGTCGGAAAACACAAGGTAGTGTGAGGTTTGGGACCGAGGGCACGGCAGGCCCACTCTGCAGAGGCTGAATCGAGATCTCCTGCACTGAGGTCATGTCAACTATGAGACGTGCCTCAGGCTAGAGTTCTTGTCCAGCATGGCCTCTTCCTGAAGGGTGTGGGGGCTCCATGAGGCCAGAAAGTTTTGCCTACGATGGTATTTGTGAACTGCTCCAAAACTGAAGGTTACCTTCTGCACGACAGTCGAGTCCTATTGGATGGTTCCAGGAGGCCCCATATGGAAAGACTCGAGAGCAGGTGTCTAAGCATGGATGCCTGGGAACGCCACCTCATATTCCCACTCTTTAGTCAGGACAAGGCAGGCTCAATCTGCGGGCTCCTGGGTGAGCTACCCAGAGGGGAGAGTTGAAATGGACTCTCCTGAAGATGAGTCCTACTGTGGCTTAGTGGCCTGGGAGACCTTGGAATGTGGAGGTGGCTCAGGGACTCTGCAGGATTCTCCAACATGAGGTGTTTGACACGGCTCCAACAAGGAAACTTCCCATGTGGAGACGAGAGGAGTTCTGTTCCGTGCCTCAGGAAAGCCCCATACCCTGTTCTTCGAACCAAAGCCTCTGAGGAGTGACACCTGGAAACCAAAGCAAGAGTTGAGACTACGGCCTAAAGGCCTGTCCGGCTCAACCTTCTATCTCTGTTGACATCTGTGTGCATGCATTCATGGATGTAGCTGCTCAGCTTGTGTCCGAATGCCCCTGTGAGTCCAGTGAGGCTCCCAGTAGTGGGATGTCCTCGGAGGCCTTGAGGTTTCTCATATTCTGGAGGTGTGTGGCCAAAGGAATGGACACAGTTTCCCAGGAGAGAGCAGGCACGGTCCTGTGCTATGGCTCCAGAGGACCCAGCCTAGAGGCTGTGTTTGCCAGGGCTGTGGGGACAGATGTCTGAAAAAGCAAACTTGGCTCAGCTAGGGGCCAATGTAATGGCAGGCCTGATCTCTAGTCCGTGAGGGGAGATCCTCTGGAAATCAAAGGAGGGCAAGTGGGAGGCAGTCACTCAGGCTTTTGTCTCTGGGTGTTGCGTTTACAGTGTCCGGTCAGGGTAGGGGTTGTCTCAGAGGCCGAGGAAGAGCCTTCCTCTCGGGGGATTGTCCAAGCTCCCAAGTGTTTGTGTTCATTCTGTGGGAATGAAGAGTACTGTTTTCTGCCACAGGGGACACCCCAGGAGAGGGACTCTAGAGCACAGCAGTGGGTTCCCTCAACTGGAATACACAACATCTAGTTAGTCCTGGGTGCCTATGGGCATGGCAAGCCACATATGCGGGCTCTTAGTCCAGTCAATGAGAGGCGTTACTTGAATAAGGTACTCACGCTGAGGGTCACAATGTGTGTTTGTGCCCAAGGCGGCCCTCACGCTTGGGCGTGGCCTCATGGGCCATGCCGTTTTCTCCTTCACTGAAGGTTTGACTCACTGCCAGCAGCAAGGTTTCTTGCCATGGGGAAGGAGGGGTTCTGACTTGTGCATCAGGTTCCCCCCAGTGCAGGGATTGGAGATAAGGTCTAGGTTCCGATGACTGAAAACCCAGGTTGGGAATGGATGGTGGCCTAAGGCAGTGGCGGGTCCAATGTGCTGGGTATGCAGCCAGCTGTTTCGGTGTCTGTTGGAAGGTCTGGGCTCAGGCTATTTGCGACAGAGCATCACTGTTTAAGGTAGCCTATGCAATTGGGGTGTTGCCAAGGGCCAAGCAGTTTGATCCTCATTTGGGGTTTCTGGGCAGCGCCATAGACAATGTTTTTCTCCTGGGAGGCAGGCACAGTGCTTCATTGTGGCCCCAGAATTCCCAGTAGGGAGGGTTTGTGGGCCAGGAGTGTGAGGACGGAAGTCTGAAAACACAAGCTAGTGTGAGGATTGGAGCCAAGGGCAGAGCAGGCCCACTCTGCAGAGGCTGAATCAAAATCTCCTGCATCTGAAGTCAGGCTGAGGATCAGACGTTGGCTGAGGCTGGAGTATGTGTCCATGATGGCACCTTCATGAAGTGGGGGCCTCATGAGGCCAAGGAAGTTTTCCCACGCTGAGTTTGGAGTTTGCCCCAAACCACAAGGTTTCCTTCTGCGGGACATTCGAGTCCTGTTGCATGGCTCCAGGACATACCATATGGAAGGACTGGAGAGCAGGGTTCGAAGGATGGAACCCTGTACAGCATGCCTTGCATTCCCATTGGCTATTAGCGACAAGATATGTTTGATCTGCTGCCTCTGGAACACGCGACCCAGGGGGCTGAGTTGAAATGGCCTCTCCTGAGGATGCGTCATAATGTGCGTTTGGGTCCATGGAGACCTTGGAATGTGCTGGTTGTTCAGTGGCCCTGCGGAACTCTCCTACCTGAAGTGTTTGATACATCCCAGTAAGAAAGCTGCCCATGTGGTGATGAGAGAGGTTTGTTTTGGTGCCTCAGAAAAGCCCCATGTGCTGGTCTACGAAAACAGTCCTCTGAGAACGGAAACATGGAAACCAAAGCTAAGGTTCAGATTAGGGCCTGGGGGCCTGTCCATTTCAACCTTCTGTCTCTGGGGACACTGTCTGAGAGTCTAAGTGGAGATAGTTGCTCCGCTGGTGTCAGAGAACCCCTCTTAGTCCAGGGGAACCTACACTATTGATGGCCTCAGGGGCCTTGGAGCTTTTCCCTAACCTGTAGGGTTGTGGTCAAAGGATTGGGCACACTTTCCTTGGAGAGGGCAGGCACAATCTTTCGCTGTTTGGTCCAGAGGCCCTAGCCTGGATGTTGTGTGGGTCCAGGCTGTGGGCACAGAATTCAGAATACACAAACTCAGCTTATGAGTGGCGCCTAGGGTATGGCAGGCCGGATGTACAGCCCGAGAGGGAGCTCCTGGGCCTCTGAAACAAGAGCGAGTGAGAGGCGTTCCAACAGGCTTTTGTCTCTGTATGTTGTGTCCGGGATATCCGTGGATTTGAGGGGTGTCCTCAGGGACAGTGGACGAGTATCCCTCTCTGGGGATTTGTCCCAGCTCCCAAGATTGGGGTCGTTTTGTGGGAAGGGTGGAGTCGTGTTGTCTGGCTCATGGGTCTCTCCAAGAAAGGGATTCCAGAGCAGAGCCCCAGGTACGGGCATGGCGACTGGAAAATTCAAAACGTGGTGAGGATTGGGTACATAGGGGCTTGGCAAGCCCCATATGCGCGCTCTTTGTCCAAGCCCTGAGAGACCTTTCTTTGACATGGGGCTCATGCTGAGGGTCACAGTGTGAATTTGTTCCCAATCAGCACTCACGTTTTGCGTGGCATCAGGGGCCATGAAGGTTTCTCCCACCCTGAAGGTGTTACTCCATGCCAAGAGCAAGCTTTACAGCCATGGGGAAGCAGGATTTCTGTTTTGTGCTTGCGATACCCAGCTGTGTGGAGAATTGATATGATGTCTAGGTTCAGATATCTGAAAACCAAGGTTAGGAAGAGGTGACGGCATAAGACCATGGCGTGTCCGAAGTGTGGGTGTGCGGCCAGTTGTCTCCTTGTCTGTCTGGACGTCTGGCTTCAGGCTGTGTCAGACAGAGCATGAGTGCCCAGAGCAGCCTATCCAGTTCGGGTACCATCGAGGCCCGAGCAGGTTGATCCTCATCTGGGTTTTCTGGAGAGCCCCACAGGGAAACGTTTTTTTTCCGTTGGGCAGACACTGGGCTGGGTTTTGGTTCTGGAGTTCCTAGTCCGGAGGGCTTGTTTGCCAGGAGTGTGAGGAAGGAAGTCTGAAAACACAAGCTAGCGTGAGGTTTGGGACCGAGGGCACGGCAGGCCCACTCTGCAGAGGCTGAATCGAGATCTCCTGCACTGAGGTCATGTCAACTATGAGACGTGCCTCAGGCTAGAGTTTTTGTCCAGCATGTCCTCTTCCTGAAGGGTGTGGGGGCTTCATGAAGCCAGGGAGGTTTGCCTACGATGGGATTTGTGAACTACTCCAAACCTCAAGATTTCCTTCTTCTCGACAGTCGAGTCCTATTGGATGGTTCCAGGAGGCCCCATACGGAAAGACTCGAGAGCAGGTGTCAAAGCATGGATGCCTGGGAACGCCACCTCATATTCCCACTGTTTAGTCAGGACAAGTCAGGCTCAATCTGCAGGTTCCTGGGTGAGCTACCTAGAGGGGAGTGTTGAAATGGACTCTCCTGAAGATGAGTTCTACTGTGGCTTGGTGGCCTGGGAGACCTTGGAATGTGGAGGTGGCTCGGGGACTCTGCAGGGTTTTCCAAACTGAGGCGTTTGGCACAGCTACAACAAGGAAGCTTCCCATGTGGAGACGAGAGGAGTTCTGTTCAGTGCCTCAGGAAAGCCCCATATCCTGTTCTTCGAACCAAAGCCTCTGAGGAGTAACACCTGGAACCCAAAGCAAGAGTTGAGATTAGGGCCTAAGGGCCTGTCCGGCTCAACCTTCTATCTCTGTTGACATCTGTGTGCATGCCTTCGTGGAGGTAGCTGCTCAGATTGTGTCCGAATGCCCCTGTGTGTCCAGGGAGGCTCCCAGTAGTGGGATGACCTCGGGGGCCTTGAGGTTTCTCATATTCTGGAGGTGTGTGGCCAAAGGAATGGACACAGTTTCCCAGGAGAGAGTAGGCACAGTCCTGTGGTATGGCTCCAGAGGACCCAGCCTAGAGGCTGTGTTTTCCAGGGCTCTGGGGACTGATGTCTGAAAGAGAAAACTTGGCTCAGGTAGGGGCCAAGGTAATGGCAGGCCTGATCTCCAGTCCGTGAGGGGAGATCCTCTGGATATCAAAGGAGGGCAAGTGGGAGGCAGTCGCTCAGGCTTTTGTCTCTGGGTGTTGCGTTCACAGTGTCCGGTCAGGGTAGGGGTTGCCTCAGGGTCCGAGGAAGAGCCTTCCTCTCGGGGGATTTTCCAAGCTCCCAAGTGTTTGGGTTCATTCTGTGGGAAGTGAAGAGTGCTGTTTTCTGCCACAAAGGACCTCCCAGGAGAGGGACTCTAGAGCACAGCAGTGGGTTCCCTCAACTGGAATACACACCATCTAGTTAGTCCTGGGTGACTATGTGCATGGCAAGGACTAAATGCAGGATCTTCGTCCCGAACCTGACAGGCCTTTCTTTGTCATGGGGCTCATGCTAGGGTCACAGTGTGAATTTGTGCCCAAGCAGCACTCACGTTTGGGCGTGGCATCAGGGGCCATGAAGGGTTTCCCACGTGAAGGTGTGACTCCATGCGAAGAACAAGCATTACAGCCATGTGGAAGGCAGAGTTCTGATTGTGATTCCGATACTCAAACTCAGCTTTCTTTGGGGACATCGGTATGGCAGGCCCAATCTACAAACCATGAGAAGAACTCATGAAGATTTGAATATAGAGTGAGTCTGAGGCGCTTGCTCAGGCATTTGTCTCTGGAATTTGTATCAGCGATCTCCGTGGAATGTCGGGGATGCCTCATGGGCCATGGACGAATCTTCCGCTCTGAGGATTTGGCCCGATTCCCAATTGCTTTTCGTCAATCTATGGGATGGGAGGTCTCCTTTCAGGTTTGTTACCTCAGGTGTCCCACCAAAAGAGAAATTCCAAAGCAAAGCCGTGGGGAAGACTGAAGGGACAACCTGAACTATGGTTAAAAATTGGGGCCTACGGGCATGGCAAGCACAATATGCTATCTCTTCATCCAGCCACTGAGTGGCCTTACTTGAGGACTGGGCTCAGCCTGAGCGTCACAATGTGTGCTTGTGAACAATGTGGCCCGCGAGCATGGGTGGGGCCTCATGGGCCACACTGGTTTCAACTACACTGAAAGTTGGACAACATGCCAACCACAAGGTTTCTTGCCATGGGGAAGGAGTTCTGATTTCTGCATCATCTTCAACCCTGGGCAGTGATTGGAGATAAGGTCTAGGTTCTGAAACCTGAAAACTGAGGTTGGGAAGAGATGACGACCTAAGGCCATGGCGGCTCGATGTGCTCAGTGTGCGGACAGCTGTCTGGCAGGGGCCAGGGGGTCCAGGCTCAGGCTGTGTCAGAAAGGGCATTAGTGCCCTGGTCAGCCTATGTATTTGGGGTACAGCCAAGGCCGGTGCAGGTTGATCCTCATTTGGGATGACTGGGAAGCCCCAGAGGACAAAGTTTTTCTTCTGGAGGGCCGGCAGAGTGCTGTGTTGTAGTTCTGGATTGCCAAACTGGAGGGCTTGTGGGCCAGTAGTCTGACGACAAAAGTCTGAGAACACAAGCTAGGCTTAGGTTTCTGGGTGAGGCCATGGCACACACAATCTACAGACCTGAATCGAGATCTCGTGCATCTGAAGTCAGGGCGAGGATCAGACGATTGCTCAGGTAGGAGTTTCTGTCCCTGATGGCCCGTTCATAAATGGGGGGTCAACACGAGGCCAAGGGGCTTTCCAACGATGGGAGTTGTGAGAAGCTCCAAACTGCAGAGAGTCTTCTGCAGGACAATAGAGACCTGTTGTTTGGCTCCAGGCCAATGATTCTGAGCAGGGTTCTAAGGATGGATGGCTGGGTAGCCCACCTCGCATTCCAATTGTCTCCTAGCAACAAGACAGGTTAGATCTCCTGGATCTGTGAGGAGCAACCGAGGATGCTGAGTTGAAATGGACACCCCTGGGGATGGGTCCTAACGTGCTTTTGTGTCTATGGAGACCTTGGAATGAAGCAGTGGCACTGGGGCCCTAAAGGGTTCTCCTAAACAAAGGCTTTGACACAGCTCCAACGTGCAAGTTTCCCATGTGTATATGAGATGTTTTCTGATGGGTGAGTCACGAAACAGCTATATGCTGCTTTTGAAATCCAGGCCTCTGAGGAGAGATGCCTGGACACCAAAGCAATGGATCTGATTAGTGCCTAGGGGCCTGTTCTTTTCTTTTTACCTCTGGGGATATCTGCTATGGGTCTGAGTGCAGGTAGGTGCTCAGTTGGGCTCAGATTGCCCCTGTTTTTCCTGGGAAGCCACCACTATTGAGATGGATCAGGGACTTTGGAGGTTTATCCTATTAGAAGGGTTGTGGCCATTGGAATGGGCACACACAATTCCCTTGGAGAGGGCAAGTACAGTCCTCAGTTTTGTGTCCTGGGGCCTGAGCCTGTAGGTTGTGTTGGCCAGGGCTATTTGGACAGTTGTCTTAAAACCCAAACTCGGCTTATGTTTCGGGTCATAGGTATGGCAGGACTGATCTACAGACCATGAGGAGAACTTTTCGGGATTTGAAAGAAGGGCGAGTGTGAGGCTCCTGCTCAAGTTTTTGTCTCTGGATATCATGTCACTCATGGTCGTGGAATTTCTGGGTGACTTCATGGGAAATGGACGAGTCTTACTTTTTGGTGGTTTGGCCCCGTCCAAAGAGTTTGGGGTCATTCTTTGGGCTGGAAGAAGTCTGTTTTTTTTTTTTTGTAGTTGTTGTTGTTGTTTTTCTTTTTTAACCTCCGGTGTCCCACCAAATGAGGGATTCCAGAGTAGAGCCCTGGGGAGGGGCGACTGGACAATCAGAAATCTGGATAAAAATTGGGGCCTAGGGACATGTCAAGCCCATTATGACATCTAATGTTCCAGCCACTGAGAGGACTTACTAGACTACAGAACTCAAGCTGAGGGTCACAATGTTTGTGTATGCCCTCGTCGCACTCAAGAATGGGCGGGGCCTCAGGGTGAATGCTGGTTTCTTCTACTCTGAACGTTGTACAACGTGCCAACCACAAGGGTTCTTGCCATGGGTAAAGAGGAGTTCTGATTTCTACATCACACTCACCCCTGGGCAGTGATTGGAGATAAGGTCTCGGTTCTGAAGCCTGAAAAGTGAGGTAAGGAAGAGATGATGACCTAAGGCCATGGCGGGTTTTATGTGCTCAGTGTGCTGTCAGCTTTCTGGGTGTTGGTCAGGAGGTCCTGGCTCAGGTTGTGTTCGACAGTGCATTAGTGCCCAGGTTAGACTATATAATTTGGGTAAAGTTGAGTGCTGTGTAGGTTTACCCTCATTTAAGGTGCCTGGGCAGCTCATGAGGCAATAATTTTTTTTTCTAGAGGGCAGGCAGAGTGCCTCATTGTGGGTCCGAAATTGCCAAACTTGAGGGCTTCGGAACCAGGAGTATGAGGACGGAAGTCTGAGAAGACAAGCTAGACTTGGGTTTCAGGGCGAGGGCACGGCATGTACCCCATGCAGATCTGAAAAAACATCTCATGCATCTGTAGTCAGGGCAAGTATCAGACTATGGCTCAGGTTGGAGAATCTGAGCATGACGGCCGCTTCTTGAAGGCAGCGGAATCTCGAGGTCATTGAGGTTTTCCCACGTTGGGAGTTGTGGGATGCCCCCTTCAAGGATTCCTTCTGCGGGACAATTAAGACTTGTTGGACAGCTCCAGGACATCCCATATGGAATGACTCCAGAGCACCATTCACGGATGGATGCCTGGGAAGCCCGCCTCGCATTCCAATTGTCTCCTAGCAACAAGACAGTTTAGATCTGATGGCTCTGCGGGAGCAACCGGGGTGGCTGAGTTGAAATGGACTTTCCTGAGGATGGGTCCTAATGTGCTTTTGTGTCCATGAGGGCCTTGGAATGGGGCGGTGGCACCGGGACCCTGAAGTACTCTCCTAAGCTTTGAACATGGCTCCCATGCACAGGTTTCCTTGTGGAGAAGAGATGAGTTCTGATGGGTGCCTCAGGAAAACACATATGCTCGTATTGGAATCAGGCTTTTGAGGACACATGCCTGTATCCCAAAGCAATGGATCCTATTATGGCCTAGGGTCCTGTCTGGTTCAATCTTCTTCTCTGGGGACAACCATCTCTGTTATGAGTATAGGTCGATTATCAGCTGGTGTCAGTCAGCCCTTGTTTGTTCTGGGCGACCTACACTATTGGGATGGCCTCAGGGACTTTGGAGGTTTCTCCTAATTTGTACGATTTTGGACCATGGAATGGGCAGAATTCCCATGGATTGGTAGGCACAGTCCGAATGTGTGGCTCCAGGGGCCCAGCCTGGAGGGTGGGTGGCCCAAGACTTTAAGGACAGAAGTCTGAAAACACAAACTCAGCTTAGGTTTGGGGACGTAGGTATGGCAGGCCCGATCTACAAACCATGAGAAGAACTCTTCAGGATATGAAGAAAGTGCGAGTCTGAGGCGCTTGCTCAGGCTTTTGTCTCTGGATTTTGTATCAGCGATGGCCGTGGATTGTCGGGGAGGCCTCATGGGCCACGGACGAATCTTCCTCTCTGAGGATTTGGCCCGATTCCCAATTGCTTTTCGTCAATCTGTGGGATGGGAGGACTCATTTCAGTTTTGTTACCTCAGGTGTCCCACCAAAAGAGGAATTCCAAAGCCAAGCCGTGGGGAAGACTGAAGGGACAACCCGAACTATGATTAAAAATTGGGGCCTAGGGGCATGGCAAGCCCAATATGCTATCTCTTCATCCAGCCACTTAGTGGCCTTACTTGAGGACTGGGCTCAGCCTGAGCGTCACAATGTGTGTTTGTGACCAATGTGGCCCACGAGCATGGGCGGGGCCTCATGGGCCACACTGGTTTAAACTACAATGAACGTTGGACAACATGCCAACCACAAGGTTTCTTGCCATGGGGAAGGAGTTCTGATTTCTGCATCACCTTCAACCCTGGGCAGTGATTGGATATAAGGTCTAGGTTCTGAAACCTGAAAATTGATGTTGGGAAGAGATGACGACCTAAGGCCATGGCGGCTCGATGTGCTCAGTTTGCGGCCAGCTGTCTCAAAGGGGCCAGGGGGTCCACGCTCAGGCTGTACCAGAAAGGGCATTAGAGCCCTGGTCTGGCTGTGTATTTTGGGTACAGCCAAGGTCGGTGCAGGTTGATCCTCATTCAGGGTTACTGGGTAGCCCCAGAGGACAATGTTTTTCTTCTGGAGGGCCGGCAGTGTGCTGTGTTGTAGTTCTGGATTGCCAAACTGGAGGGCTTGTGGGCCAGGAGTCTGACGACAAAAGTCTGAGAACACAAGCTAGGCTTAGGTTTCTGGGTGAGGCCATGGCACACACAATCTACAGACCTGAATCGAGATCTCGTGCATCTGAAGTCAGGGCGAGGATCAGACGATCGCTCAGGTTGGAGTTTCTGACCATGATGGCCCCTTCATGAATGGGGCGGGCATCACGAGGCCATGGGTGTTTTCCCACGATGAGAGTTGTGAGAAGCTCCAAACTGCAGAGAGTCTTCTGCAGGACAATTGAGACCAGTTGTTTGGCTCCAGGCCAATGATTCTGAGCAGGGTTCTAAGGATGGATGACTGGGTAGCCCACCTCGCATTCCAATTGTCTCCTAGCAACAAGACAGGTTAGATCTCCTGGATCTGTGGCGAGCAACCGAGGATGCTGAGTTGAAATGGACATCCCTGGGGATGGGTCCTAACGTGCTTTTGTGTCTATGGAGACCTTGGAATGAAGCGGTGGCACTGGGGCCCTAAAGGGTTCTCCTAAACAGAGGCTTTGACACAGCTCCAACGTGCAAGTTTCCCATGTGTAGATGAGATGTTTTCTGATGGGTGAGTCACGAAACAGCTATATGCTGCTTTTGAAATCCAGGCCTCTGAGGAGAGATGCCTGGAAACCAAAGCAATGGATCTGATTAGTGCCTAGGGGCCTGTTCTTTCCTTTTTACCTCTGGGGACATTTGTCTATGGGTCTGAGTGCAGGTAGGTGCTCAGTTGGGCTCAGATTGCCCCTGTTTTTCCTGGGAAGCCACCACTATTGAGATGGATCAGGGACTTTGGAGGTTTATCCTATTAGAAGGGTTGTGGCCATTGGAATGGGCACACACAATTCCCTTGGAGAGGGCAAGTACAGTCCTCAGGTTTGGCTCCAGGGGCCTGAGCCTGTAGGTTGTGTAGGCCAGGGCTGTTTGGACAGTTGTCTTAAAACCCAAACTCGGCTTATGTTTCGGGTCATGGGTATGGCAGGACTGATCTACAGACCATGAGGAGAACTCTTCGGGATTTGAAAGAAGGGCGAGTGTGAGGCTCCTGCTCAAGTTTTTGTCTCTGGATATCGTGTCACTCATGGTCGTAGAATTTCTGGGTGACTTCATAGGAAATGGACGAGTCTTACTCTCTGGTGGTTTGGCCCCGTCCAAAGAGTTCGGGGTCATTCTGTGGGCTGGAAGAAGTCTGTTTTTTTTTTTTTGTTGTTGTTGTTGTTTTTCTTTTTTAACCTCCGGTGTCCCACCAAATGAGGGATTCCAGAGTAGAGCCCTGGGGAGGGGCGACTCGACCATCAGAAATCTGGTTAAAAATTGGGGCCTAGGGACATGTCAAGCCCATTATGACATCTAATGGTCCAGCCACTGAGAGGACTTACTATAGGACAGGACTCATGATTAGGGTCACAGTGCGTGTGTATGCCCTCGTCGCACTCAAGAATGGGCGGGGCCTCAGGGTGAATGCTGGTTTCTCCTACACTGAACGTTGGACAACGTGCCAACCACAGGGTTCTTGCCATGGGTAAGGAGGAGTTCTGATTTCTGCATCACACTCACCCCTGGGCAGTGATTGGAGATAAGGTCTCAGTCTGAAGCCTGAAAACTGAGGTAGGGAAGACATGATGACCTAAGGCCATGGCGGGTTTTATGTGCTCAGTGTGCTGTCAGCTTTCTGGGTGTTGGTCAGGAGGTCCGGGCTCAGGTTGTGTTCGACAGCGCATTAGTGCCCAGGTTAGACTTTATAATTTGGGTAAAGTCGAGTGCTGTGTAGGTTTACCCTCATTTAAGGTGCCTGGGCAGCTCATGAGGCAATAATTTTTTTTCTAGAGGGCAGGCAGAGTGCTGCATTGTGGGTCCGGAATTGCCAAACTTGAGGCCTTCGGGGCCAGGAGTGTGAGGACGGAAGTCAGAGAAGACAAGCTAGACTTGGGTTTCAGGGCGAGGGCACGGCAGGTACCCCTGCAGATCTGAAACAATATCTCATGCATCTGAAGTCAGGGCGAGGATCAGACGTTGGCTCAGGTTGGAGTTTCTGAGCATGACGGCCGCTTCATGAAGGGAGCGGAATCTCGAGGCCATTGAGGTTTTTCCCCGTTGGGAGTTGTGGGATGCCCCCTTCAAGGATTCCTTCTGCGGGACAATTGAGACCTATTGGACAGCTCCAGGACATCACATATAGAATGACTCCAGAGCACCGTTCGCGGATGGATGCCTGGGAATCCCGCCTCTCATTCCAATTGTCTCCTAGCAACAAGACAGTTTAGATCTGATGGCTCTGCGGGAGCAACCAGGGTGGCTGAGTTGAAATGGACTTTCGTGAGGATGGGTCCTAATGTGTTTTTGTGTCCATTAGGGCCTTGGAATGGGGCGGTGGCACCGGGATCCTGAAGTACTCTCCTAAGCTTTGGACATGGCTCCCATGCACAGATTTCCTTGTGGAGATGAGATGAGTTCTGATGGGTGCCTCAGGAAAACACATATGCTCGTATTGGAATCAGGCTTTTGAGGACACATGCCTGTAACCCAAAGCAATGGATCCTATTATGGCCTAGGGTCCTGTCTGGTTCAATCTTCTTCTCTGGGGACATCCATCTATGGTATGAGTGGAGGTCGATTATCAGCTGGTGTCAGACAGCCCTTGTTTGTTTCGGGCGACCTACACTATTGGGATGGCCTCAGGGACTTTGGAGGTTTCTCCTAATTTGTACGATTTTGGACCATGGAATGGGCAGAATTCCCATGGATTGGTAGGCACAGTCCGAATGTGTGGCTCCAGGGGCCCAGCCTGGAGGGTGGGTGGCCCAAGACTTTGAGGACAGAAGTCTGAAAACACAAACTCAGCTTAGGTTTGAGGACGTAGGTATGTCAGGCCCGATCGACAAACCATGAGAAGAACTCTTCAGGATATGAAGAAAGTGCGAGTCTGAGGCGCTTGCTCAGGCTTTTGTCTCTGGATTTTGTATCAGCGATGGCCGTGGAATGTCGGGGATGCCTCATGGGCCATGGACGAATCTTCCTCTCTGAGGATTTGGCCCGATTCCCAATTGCTTTTCGTCAATCTGTGGGATGGGAGGACTCATTTCAGTTTTGTTACCTCAGGTGTCCCACCAAAAGAGGAATTCCAAAGCCAAGCCGTGGGGAAGACTGAAGGGACATCCCGAACTATGGTTAAAAATTGGGGCCTAGGGGCATGGCAAGCCCAATATGATATCTCTTCATCCAGCCACTGAGTGGCCTTACTTGAGGACTGGGCTCAGCCTGAGCGTCACAATGTGTGTTTGTGACCATTGTGGCCCGCGAGCATGGGCGGGGCCTCATGGGCCACACTTGTTTCAACTACACTGAACGTTGGACAACATGCCAACCACAAGGTTTCTTGCCATGGGGAAGGAGTTCTGATTTCTGCATCACCTTCAACCCTGGGCAGTGATTGGATATAAGGTCTAGGTTCTGAAACCTGAAAACTGATGTTGGGAAGAGATGACGACCTAAGGCCATGGCGGCTCGATGTGCTCAGTGTGTGGCCAGCTGTCTGGGAGGGGCCAGGGGGTCCAGGCTCAGGCTGTGTCAGAAAGGGCATTAGTGCCCTGGTCAGCCTATGTATTTGGGGTACAGCCAAGGTCGGTGCAGATTGATCCTCATTTGGGATTACTGGGTAGCACCAGAGGACAATGTTTTTCTTCTGGAGGGCCGGCAGAGTGCTGCATTGTAGTTCTGGATTGCCAAACTGGAGGGCTTGTGGGCCAGTAGTCTGACGACAAAAGTCTGAGAACACAAGCTAGGCTTAGGTTTCTGGGTGAGGCCATGGCACGCACAATCTACAGACCTGAATCGAGATCTCGTGCATCTGAAGTCAGGGCGAGGATCAGACGATCGCTCAGGTTGGAGTTTCTGACCCTGTTGGCCCCTTCATGAATGGGGCGGGCATCACGAGGCCATGGGTGTTTTCCCACGATGAGAGTTGTGAGAAGCTCCAAACTGCAGAGAATCTTCTGCAGGACAATTGAGACCAGTTGTTTGGCTCCAGGCCAATGATTCTGAGCAGGGTTCTAAGGATGGATGGCTGGGTAGCCCACCTCGCATTCCAATTGTCTCCTAGCAACAAGACAGGTTAGATCTCCTGGATCTGTGGCGAGCAACCGAGGATGCTGAGTTGAAATGGACATCCCTGGGGATGGGTCCTAACGTGCTTTTGTGTCTATGGAGACCTTGGAATGAAGCGGTGGCACTGGGGCCCTAAAGGGTTCTCCTAAACAGAGGCTTTGACACAGCTCCAACGTGCAAGTTTCCCATGTGTAGATGAGATGTTTTCTGATGGGTGAGTCAAGAAACAGCTATATGCTGCTTTTGAAATCCAGGCCTCTGAGGAGAGATGCCTGGAAACCAAAGCAATGGATCTGATAAGTGCCTAGGGGCCTGTTCTTTCCTTTTTACCTCTGGGGACATCTGTCTATGGGTCTGAGTGCAGGTAGGTGCTCATTTGGGCTCAGATTGCCCCTGTTTTTCCTGGGAAGCCACCACTATTGAGATGGATCAGGTACTTTGGAGGTTTATCCTATTAGAAGGGTTGTGGCCATTGGAATGGGCACACACAATTCCCTTGGAGAGGGCAAGTACAGTCCTCAGGTTTGGCTCCAGGGGCCTGAGCCTGTAGGTTGTGTAGGCCAGGGCTGTTTGGACAGTTGTCTTAAAACCCAAACTCGGCTTATGTTTCGGGTCATGGGTATGGCAGGACTGATCTACAGACCATGAGGAGAACTCTTCGGGATTTGAAAGAAGGGCGAGTGTGAGGCTCCTGCTCAAGTTTTTGTCTCTGGATATCGTGTCACTCATGGTCGTAGAATTTCTGGGTGACTTCATAGGAAATGGACGAGTCTTACTCTCTGGTGGTTTGGCCCCGTCCAAAGAGTTTGGGGTCATTCTGTGGGCTGGAAGAAGTCCGTTTTTTTTTTTTATTGTTGATTTTTTCTTTTTTAACCTCCGGTGTCCCACCAAATGAGGGATTCCAGAGTAGAGCCCTGGGGAGGGGCGACTCGACCATCAGAAATCTGGTTAAAAATTGGGGCCTAGGGACATGTCAAGCCCATTATGACATCTAATGGTCCAGCCACTGAGAGGACTTACTATAGGACAGGACTCATGATTAGGGTCACAGTGCGTGTGTATGCCCTCGTCGCACTCAAGAATGGGCGGGGCCTCAGGGTGAATGCTGGTTTCTCCTACACTGAACGTTGGACAACGTGCCAACCACAGGGTTCTTGCCATGGGTAAGGAGGAGTTCTGATTTCTACATCACACTCACCCCTGGGCAGTGATTGGAGATAAGGTCTCAGTCTGAAGCCTGAAAACTGAGGTAGGGAAGACATGATGACCTAAGGCCATGGCGGGTTTTATGTGCTCAGTGTGCTGTCAGCTTTCTGGGTGTTGGTCAGGAGGTCCGGGCTCAGGTTGTGTTCGACAGCGCATTAGTGCCCAGGTTAGACTTTATAATTTGGGTAAAGTCGAGTGCTGTGTAGGTTTACCCTCATTTAAGGTGCCTGGGCAGCTCATGAGGCAATAATTTTTTTTCTAGAGGGCAGGCAGAGTGCTGCATTGTGGGTCCGGAATTGCCAAACTTGAGGGCTTCGGGGCCAGGAGTGTGAGGACGGAAGTCAGAGAAGACAAGCTAGACTTGGGTTTCAGGGCGAGGGCACGGCAGGTACCCCCTGCAGATCTGAACCAATATCTCATGCATCTGAAGTCAGGGCGAGGATCAGACGTTGGCTCAGGTTGGAGTTTCTGAGCATGACGGCCGCTTCATGAAGGGAGCGGAATCTCGAGGCCATTGAGGTTTTTCCCCGTTGGGAGTTGTGGGATGCCCCCTTCAAGGATTCCTTCTGCGGGACAATTGAGACCTATTGGACAGCTCCAGGACATCACATATAGAATGACTCCAGAGCACCGTTCGCGGATGGATGCCTGGGAATCCCGCCTCTCATTCCAATTGTCTCCTAGCAACAAGACAGTTTAGATCTGATGGCTCTGCGGGAGCAACCAGGGTGGCTGAGTTGAAATGGACTTTCGTGAGGATGGGTCCTAATGTGTTTTTGTGTCCATTAGGGCCTTGGAATGGGGCGGTGGCACCGGGATCCTGAAGTACTCTCCTAAGCTTTGGACATGGCTCCCATGCACAGATTTCCTTGTGGAGATGAGATGAGTTCTGATGGGTGCCTCAGGAAAACACATATGCTCGTATTGGAATCAGGCTTTTGAGGACACATGCCTGTAACCCAAAGCAATGGATCCTATTATGGCCTAGGGTCCTGTCTGGTTCAATCTTCTTCTCTGGGGACATCCATCTATGGTATGAGTGGAGGTCGATTATCAGCTGGTTTCAGACAGCCCTTGTTTGTTTCGGGCGACCTACACTATTGGGATGGCCTCAGGGACTTTGGAGGTTTCTCCTAATTTGTACGATTTTGGACCATGGAATGGGCAGAATTCCCATGGATTGGTAGGCACAGTCCGAATGTGTGGCTCCAGGGGCCCAGCCTGGAGGGTGGGTGGCCCAAGACTTTGAGGACAGAAGTCTGAAAACACAAACTCAGCTTAGGTTTGAGGACGTAGGTATGTCAGGCCCGATCGACAAACCATGAGAAGAACTCTTCAGGATATGAAGAAAGTGCGAGTCTGAGGCGCTTGCTCAGGCTTTTGTCTCTGGATTTTGTATCAGCGATGGCCGTGGAATGTCGGGGAGGCCTCATGGGCCATGGACGAATCTTCCTCTCTGAGGATTTGGCCCGATTCCCAATTGCTTTTCGTCAATCTGTGGGATGGGAGGACTCATTTCAGTTTTGTTACCTCAGGTGTCCCACCAAAAGAGGAATTCCAAAGCCAAGCCGTGGGGAAGACTGAAGGGACATCCCGAACTATGGTTAAAAATTGGGGCCTAGGGGCATGGCAAGCCCAATATGATATCTCTTCATCCAGCCACTGAGTGGCCTTACTTGAGGACTGGGCTCAGCCTGAGCGTCACAATGTGTGTTTGTGACCATTGTGGCCCGCGAGCATGGGCGGGGCCTCATGGGCCACACTTGTTTCAACTACACTGAACGTTGGACAACATGCCAACCACAAGGTTTCTTGCCATGGGGAAGGAGTTCTGATTTCTGCATCACCTTCAACCCTGGGCAGTGATTGGATATAAGGTCTAGGTTCTGAAACCTGAAAACTGATGTTGGGAAGAGATGACGACCTAAGGCCATGGCGGCTCGATGTGCTCAGTGTGTGGCCAGCTGTCTGGGAGGGGCCAGGGGGTCCAGGCTCAGGCTGTGTCAGAAAGGGCATTAGTGCCCTGGTCAGCCTATGTATTTGGGGTACAGCCAAGGTCGGTGCAGATTGATCCTCATTTGGGATTACTGGGTAGCACCAGAGGACAATGTTTTTCTTCTGGAGGGCCGGCAGAGTGCTGCATTGTAGTTCTGGATTGCCAAACTGGAGGGCTTGTGGGCCAGTAGTCTGACGACAAAAGTCTGAGAACACAAGCTAGGCTTAGGTTTCTGGGTGAGGCCATGGCACGCACAATCTACAGACCTGAATCGAGATCTCGTGCATCTGAAGTCAGGGCGAGGATCAGACGATCGCTCAGGTTGGAGTTTCTGACCCTGATGGCCCCTTCATGAATGGGGCGGGCATCACGAGGCCATGGGTGTTTTCCCACGATGAGAGTTGTGAGAAGCTCCAAACTGCAGAGAATCTTCTGCAGGACAATTGAGACCAGTTGTTTGGCTCCAGGCCAATGTTTCTGAGCAGGGTTCTAAGGATGGATGGCTGGGTAGCCCACCTCGCATTCCAATTGTCTCCTAGCAACAAGACAGGTTAGATCTCCTGGATCTGTGGCGAGCAACCGAGGATGCTGAGTTGAAATGGACATCCCTGGGGATGGGTCCTAACGTGCTTTTGTGTCTATGGAGACCTTGGAATGAAGCGGTGGCACTGGGGCCCTAAAGGGTTCTCCTAAACAGAGGCTTTGACACAGCTCCAACGTGCAAGTTTCCCATGTGTAGATGAGATGTTTTCTGATGGGTGAGTCAAGAAACAGCTATATGCTGCTTTTGAAATCCAGGCCTCTGAGGAGAGATGCCTGGAAACCAAAGCAATGGATCTGATAAGTGCCTAGGGGCCTGTTCTTTCCTTTTTACCTCTGGGGACATCTGTCTATGGGTCTGAGTGCAGGTAGGTGCTCATTTGGGCTCAGATTGCCCCTGTTTTTCCTGGGAAGCCACCACTATTGAGATGGATCAGGTACTTTGGAGGTTTATCCTATTAGAAGGGTTGTGGCCATTGGAATGGGCACACACAATTCCCTTGGAGAGGGCAAGTACAGTCCTCAGGTTTGGCTCCAGGGGCCTGAGCCTGTAGGTTGTGTAGGCCAGGGCTGTTTGGACAGTTGTCTTAAAACCCAAACTCGGCTTATGTTTCGGGTCATGGGTATGGCAGGACTGATCTACAGACCATGAGGATAACTCTTCGGGATTTGAAAGAAGGGCGAGTGTGAGGCTCCTGCTCAAGTTTTTGTCTCTGGATATCGTGTCACTCATGGTCGTAGAATTTCTGGGTGACTTCATAGGAAATGGACGAGTCTTACTCTCTGGTGGTTTGGCCCCGTCCAAAGAGTTTGGGGTCATTCTGTGGGCTGGAAGAAGTCCGTTTTTTTTTTTTTTATTGTTGATTTTTTCTTTTTTAACCTCAGGTGTCCCACCAAATGAGGGATTCCAGAGTAGAGCCCTGGGGAGGGGCGACTGGACCATCAGAAATCTGGTTAAAAATTGGGGCCTAGGGACATGTCAAGCCCATTATGACATCTAATGGTCCAGCCACTGAGAGGACTTACTATAGGACAGGACTCATGATTAGGGTCACAGTGCGTGTGTATGCCCTCGTCGCACTCAAGAATTGGCGGGGCCTCAGGGTGAATGCTGGTTTCTCCTACACTGAACGTTGGACAACGTGCCAACCACAGGGTTCTTGCCATGGGTAAGGAGGAGTTGTGATTTCTGCATCACACTCACCCCTGGGCAGTGATTGGAGATAAGGTCTCGGTCTGAAGCCTGAAAACTGAGGTAGGGAAGACATGATGACCTAAGGCCATGGCGGGTTTTATGTGCTCAGAGTGCTGTCAGCTTTCTGGGTGTTGGTCAGGAGGTCCGGGCTCAGGTTGTGTTCGACAGTGCATTAGTGCCCAGGTTAGACTTTATAATTTGGTTAAAGTCGAGTGCTGTGTAGGTTTACCCTCATTTAAGGTGCCTGGTCAGCTCATGAGGCAATAATTTTTTTTCTAGAGGGCAGGCAGAGTGCTGCATTGTGGGTCCGGAATTGCCAAACTTGAGGGCTTCGGGGCCAGGAGTGTGAGGACGGAAGTCTGAGAAGACAATCTAGACTTGGGTTTCAGGGCGAGGGCACGGCAGGTACCCCCTGCAGATCTGAACCAATATCTCATGCATCTGAAGTCAGGGCGAGGATCAGACGTTGGCTCAGGTTGGAGTTTCTGAGCATGACGGCCGCTTCATGAAGGGAGCGGAAACTCGAGGCCATTGAGGTTTCCCACGTTGGGAGTTGTGGGATGCCCCCTTCAAGGATTCCTTCTGCGGGACAATTGAGACCTGTTGGACAGCTCCAGGACATCCCACATGGAATGACTCCAGAGCACCGTTCGCGGATGGATGCCTGGGAAGCCCGCCTCGCATTCCAATTGTCTCCTAGCAACAATACAGTTTAGATCTGATGGCTCTGCGGGAGCAACCAGGGTGGCTGAGTTGAAATGGACTTTCGTGAGGATGGGTCCTAATGTGTTTTTGTGTCCATTAGGGCCTTGGAATGGGGCGGTGGCACCGGGATCCTGAAGTACTCTCCTAAGCTTTGGACATGGCTCCCATGCACAGATTTCCTTGTGGAGATGAGATGAGTTCTGATGGGTGCGTCAGGAAAACACATATGCTCGTATTGGAATCAGGCTTTTGAGGACACATGCCTGTAACCCAAAGCAATGGATCTTATTATGGCCTAGGGTCCTGTCTGGTTCAATCTTCTTCTCTGGGGACATCCATCTATTGTATGAGTGGAGGTCGATTATCAGCTGGCATTAGACAGCCCTTGTTTGTTCCGGGCGACCTACACTATTGGGATGGCCTCAGGGACATTGGAGGTTTCTCCTAATTTGTCCGATTTTGGACCATGGAATGGGTAGAATTTCCATGGATTGGTAGGCACAGTCCTAATGTGTGCCTCCAGGGGCCCAGACTGGATGGTGTGGGGCCCAAGACGTTGAGGACAGAAGTCTGAAAACACAAACTCAGCTTAGGTTTGGGGACGTAGGTATGGCAGGCCCGATCGACAAACCATGAGAAGAACTCTTCAGGATATGAAAAAAGTGCGAGTCTGAGGCGCTTGCTCAGGCATTTGTCTCTGGATTTTTTATCAGCGATGGCCGTGGAATGTTGGGGAGGCCTCATGGGACATGGACGAATCTTCCCCTCTGAGGATATGGCCCGATTCCCAATTGCTTTTCGTCAATCTGTGGGATGGGAGGACTCATTTCAGTTTTGTTACCTCAGGTGTCCCACCAAAAGAGGAATTCCAAAGCCAAGCCGTGGGGAAGACTGAAGGGACAACCCGAACTATGGTTAAAAATTGTGGCCTAGGGGCATGGCAAGCCCAATATGATATCTCTTCATCCAGCCACTGAGTGGCCTTATTTGAGGACTGGGCTCAGCCTGAGCGTCACAATGTGTGTTTGTGACCATTGTGGCCCGCGAGCATGGGCGGGGCCTCATGGGCCACACTTGTTTCAACTACACTGAACGTTGGTCAACATGCCAACCACAAGGTTTCTTGCCATGGGGAAGGAGTTCTGATTTCTGCATCACCTTCAACCCTGGGCAGTGATTGGATATAAGGTCTAGGTTCTGAAACCTGAAAACTGATGTTGGGAAGAGATGACGACCTAAGGCCATGGCGGCTCGATGTGCTCAGTGTGTGGCCAGCTGTCTGGGAGGGGCCAGGGGGTCCAGGCTCAGGCTGTGTCAGAAAGGGCATTAGTGCCCTGGTCAGCCTATGTATTTGGGGTACAGCCAAGGTCGGTGCAGATTGATCCTCATTTGGGATTACTGGGTAGCACCAGAGGACAATGTTTTTCTTCTGGAGGGCCGGCAGAGTGCTGCATTGTAGTTCTGGATTGCCAAACTGGAGGGCTTGTGGGCCAGTAGTCTGACGACAAAAGTCTGAGAACACAAGCTAGGCTTAGGTTTCTGGGTGAGGCCATGGCACGCACAATCTACAGACCTGAATCGAGATCTCGTGCATCTGAAGTCAGGGCGAGGATCAGAGGATCGCTCAGGTAGGAGTTTCTGTCCCTTATGGCCCTTCATGAATGGGCAGGGGCATCACGAGGCCATGGGGGTTTTCCCACGATGGGAGTTGTGAGAAGCTCCAAACTGCAGAGAGTCTTCTGCAGGACATTTGAGACCTGTTGTTTGGCTCCAGGCCAATGTTTCTGAGCAGGGTTCTAAGGATGGATGGCTGGGTAGCCCACCTCGCATTCCAATTGTCTCCTAGCAACAAGACAGGTTAGATCTCCTGGATCTGTGGGGAGCAACCGAGGACGCTGAGTTGAAATGGACACCCCTGGGGATGGGTCCTAACGTGCTTTTGTGTCTATGGAGACCTTGGAATGAAGCGGTGGCACTGGGGCCCTAAAGGGTTCTCCTAAACAGAGGCTTTGACACAGCTCCAACGTGCAAGTTTCCCATGTGTAGATGAGATGTTTTCTGATGGGTGAGTCAAGAAACAGCTATATGCTGCTATTGAAATCCAGGCCTCTGAGGAGAGATGCCTGGAAACCAAAGCAATGGATCTGATTAGTGCCTAGGAGCCTGTTCTTTCCTTTTTACCTCTGGGGACATCTGTCTATGGGTCTGAGTGCATGTAGGTGCTCAGTTGGGCTCAGATTGCCCCTGTTTTTCCTGGGTAGCCACCACTATTGAGATGGATCAGGGACTTTGGAGGTTTATCCTATTAGAAGGGTTGTGGCCATTGGAATGGGCACACACAATTCCCTTGGAGAGGGCAAGTACAGTCCTCAGATTTGGCTCCAGGGGCCTGAGCCTGTAGGTTGTGTAGGCCAGGGCTGTTTGGACAGTTGTCTGAAAACACAAACTCGGCTTATGTTTCGGGTCATAGGTATGGCAGGACTGATCTACAGTCCATGAGGAGAACTCTTCGGGATTTGAAAGAAGGGCGAGTGTGAGGCTCCTGCTCAAGTTTTTGTCTCTGGATATCGTGTCACTCATGGTCGTGGAATTTCTGGGTGTCTTCAAGGGAAATGGACCTGTCTTACTCTCTGGTTGTTTGGCCCCGTCCAAAGAGTTTGGGGTCATTCTGTGGGCGGGAAGAAGTCCTTTTTTTTTTTTATTCTTGTTTTTTTCTTTTTTATCCTCAGGTGTCCCACCAAATGAGGGATTCCAGAGTAGAGCTCTGGGGAGGGGCGATTGGACCATCAGAAATTTGGTTAAAAATTGGGGCCTAGGGACATGTCAAACCCATTATGACATCTAATGATCCAGCAACTGAGAGGACTTACTAGAGGACAGGACTCATGCTGAGGGTCACAATGCGTGTGTATGCCCACGTCGCACTCAAGAATGGGCGGGGCCTCAGGGTGAATGCTGGTTTCTCCTACACTGAACGTTGGACAACGTGCCAACCACAAGGTTCTTGCCATGGGTAAGGAGGAGTTCTGATTTCTGCATCAACTCACCCCTTGGAAGTGATTGGAGATAAGGTCTCGGTTCTGAAGCCTGAAAACTGAGGTAGGGATGAGATGATGACCTAAGGCCATGGCGGGTTTTATGTGCTCAGTGTGCGGTCAGCTTTCTGGGTGTTGGTCAGGAGGTCCGGGCTCAGGTTGTGTTCGGCAGTGCATTAGTGCCCAGGTTAGACTATATAATTTGGGTAAAGTCGAGTGCTGTGTAGGTTTATCCTCATTTAAGGTGCCTGGGCAGCTCATGAGGCAATAATTTTATTTCTAGAGGGCAGGCATGGTGCTGCATTGTGGGTCCCGAATTGCCAAACTTGAGGGCTTCGGGGCCAGGAGTGTGAGGACGGAAGTCTGAGAAGACAAGCTAGATTTGGGTTTCAGGGCGAGGGCACGGCAGGTACCCCCTGCAGATCTGAACCAATATCTCATGCATCTGAAGTCAGGGCGAGGATCAGACGTTGGCTCAGGTTGGAGTTTCTGAGCATGACAGCCGCTTCATAAAGGGAGCGGAAACTCGAGGCCATTGAGGTTTTCCAACGTTGGGAGTTGTGGGATGCCCCCTTCATGGATTCCTTCTGCGGGCCAATTGAGACCTGTTGGACAGCTCCAGGACATCCCATATGGAATGACTCCAGAGCACCATTCGCGGATGGATGCCTGGGAAGCCCGCCTCGCATTCCAATTGTCTCCTAGCAACAAGACAGTTTAGATCTGATGGCTCTGCGGGAGCAACCGGGGTGGCTGAGTTGAAATGGACTTTCCTGAGGATGGGTCCTAATGTGTTTTTGTGTCCATGAGGGCCTTGGAATGGGCCGGTGGCACCGGGACCCTGAAGTACTCTCCTAAGCTTTGGACATGGCTCCCATGCACAGGTTTCCTTGTGGAGACGAGATGAGTTCTGATGGGTGCCTCAGGAAAACCCCTATGCTCGTATTGGAATCAGGCTTTTGAGGACACATGCCTGTAACCCAAAGCAATGGATCCTATTATGGCCTAGGGTCCTGCCTTGTTCAATCTTCTTCTCTGGGGACATCCATCTATGGTATGAGTGGAGGTCGATTATCAGCTGGTGTCAGACAGCCCATGTTTGTTCCGGGCGACCTACACTATTGGGATGGCCTCAGGGACTTTGGAGATTTCTCCTAATTTGTACGATTTTGGACCATGGAATGGGCAGAATTCCCATGGATTGGTAGGCACAGTCCTAATGTGTGGCTCCAGGGGCCCAGCCTGGAGGGTGTGTGGCCTAAGACTTTGAGGACAGAAGTCTGAAAACACAAACTCAGCTTAGGTTTGGGGACGTAGGTATGGCAGGCCCGATCTACAAACCATGAGAAGAACTCTTCAGGATATGAAGAATGTGTGAGTCTGAGGCTCTTGCTCAGGCTTTTGTCTCTGGATTTTGTATCAGCGATGGCCGTGGAATGTCCGAGACGCCTCATGGACCATAGACGAATCTTCCTCTCTGAGGATTTGGCCCGATTCCCAATTGCTTTTCATCAATCTGTGGGATGGGAGTACTCATTTCAGTTTTGTTACCTCAGGTGTCCCACCAAAAGAGGAATTCCAAAGCCAAGCCGTGGGGAAGACTGAAGGGACAACCCGAACTATGGTTAAAAATTGGGGCCTAGGGGCATGGCAAGCCCAATATGATATCTCTTCATCCAGCCACTGAGTGGCCTTACTTGAGGACTGGGCTCAGCCTGAGCGTCACAATGTGTGTTTGTGACCAATGTGGCCCGCGAGCATGGGCGGGGCCTCATGGGCCACACTGGTTTCAACTACACTGAACGTTGGACAACATGCCAACCACAAGGTTACTTGCCATGGGGAAGGAGTTCTGATTTCTGCATCACCTTCAACCCTGGGCAGTGATTGGATATAAGGTCTAGGTTCTGAAACCTGAAAACTGATGTTGGGAAGAGATGACGACCTAAGGCCATGGCGGCTCGATGTGCTCAGTGTGCGGCCAGCTGTCTGGGAGGGGCCAGGGGGTCCAGGATCAGGCTGTGTCAGAAAGGGCGTTAGTGCCCTGGTCAGCCTATGTATTTGGGGTACAGCCAAGGTCGGTGCAGGTTGATCCTCATTTGGGATTACTGGGTAGCACCAGAGGACAATGTTTTTCTTCTGGAGGGCCGGCAGAGTGCTGCATTGTAGTTCTGGATTGCCAAACTGGAGGGCTTGTGGGCCAGTAGTCTGACGACAAAAGTCTGAGAACACAAGCTAGGCTTAGATTTCTGGGTGAGGCCATGGCACGCACAATCTACAGACCTGAATCGAGATCTCGTGCATCTGAAGTCAGGGCGAGGATCAGACGATCGCTCAGGTTGGAGTTTCTGTCCCTGATGGCCCCTTCATGAATGGGGGGACTTCACGAGGCCATGGGGGTTTTCCCACGATGGGAGTTGTGAGAAGCTCCAAACTGCAGAGAGTTTTCTGCAGGACATTTGAGACCTGTTGTTTGGCTCAAGGCCAATGATTCTGAGCAGGGTTCTAAGGATGGATGGCTGGGTAGCCCACCTCGCATTCCAATTGTCTCCTAGCAACAAGACAGGTTAGATATCCTGGATCAGTGGGGAGCAACCGAGGACGCTGAGTTGAAATGGACACCCCAGGGGATGGGTCCTAACGTGCTTTTGCGTCTATGGAGACCTGGAATGAAGCGGTGGCATTGGGGCCCTAAAGGGTTCTCCTAAACAGAGGCTTTGACACAGCTCCAACGTGCAAGTTTCCCATGTGTAGATGAGATGTTTTCTGATGGGTGAGTCAAGAAACAGCTATATGCTGCTTTTGAAATCCAGGCCTCTGAGGAGAGATGCCTGGAAACCAAAGCAATGGATTTGATTAGTGCCTAGGGGCCTCTTCATTCCTTCATACCTCTGGGGACATCTGTCTATGGGTCTGAGTGCAGGTAGGTGCTCAGTTGGGCTCAGATTGCCCCTGTTTTTCCTGGGAAGCCACCACTATTGAGATGGATCAGGGACTTTGGAGGTTTATCCTATTAGAAGGGTTGTGGCCATTGGAATGGGCACACACAATTCCCTTGGAGAGGGCTAGTACAGTCCTCAGATTTGGCTCCAGGGGCCTGAGCCTGTACGTTGTGTAGGCCAGGGCTGTTTGGACAGTTGTCTGAAAACACAAACTTGGCTTATGTTTCGGGTCATAGGTATGGCAGGACTGATCACAGACCATGAGGAGAACTCTTCGGGTTTTGAAAGAAGGGCGAGTGTGAGGCTCCTGCTCAAGTTTTTGTCTCTGGATATCGTGTCACTCATGGTCGTGGAATTTCTGGATGTCTTCATGGGAAATGGACGAGTCTTACTCTCTGGTTGTTTGGCCCCGTCCAAAGAGTTTGGGGTCATTCTGTGGGCTGGAAGAAGTCCGTTTTTTTTTTTATTCTTGTTTTTTTCTTTTTTATCCTCAGGTGTCCCACCAAATGAGGGATTCCAGAGTAGAGCCCTGGGGAGGGGCGACTGGACCATCAGAAATTTGGTTAAAAATTGGGGCCTAGGGACATGTCAAGGCCATTATGACATCTAATGGTCCAGCAACTGAGAGGACTAACTAGAGGACAGGACTCATGCTGAGGGTCACAATGCGTGTGTATGCCCACGTCGCACTCAAGAATTGGCGGGGCCTCAGGGTGAATGCTGGTTTCTCCTACACTGAACGTTGAACAACGTGCTAACCACAGGGTTCTTGCCATGGGTAAGGAGTAGTTCTGATTTCTTCATCACACTCACCCCTGGGCAGTGATTGGAGATAAGGTCTCGGTTCTGAAGCCTGAAATTGAGGTAGGGAAGAGATGATGACCTAAGGCCATGGCGGGTTTTATGTGCTCAGTGTGCGGTCAGCTTTCTGGGTGTTGGTCAGGAGTTCCGGGCTAGGTTGTGTTCGACAGTGCATTAGTGCCCAGGTTAGACTATATAATTTGGGTAAAGTCGAGTGCTGTGTAGGTTTACCCTCATTTAAGGTGCCTGGGCAGCTCATGAGGCAATCATTCTTTTTCTAGAGTGCAGGCAGAGTGCTGCACTGTGGGTCCGGAATTGCCAAACTTGAGGGCTTCGGGGCCAGGAGTGTGAGGACAGATCTGAGAAGACAAGCTAGACTTGGGTTTCAGGGCGAGGGCACGGCAGGTACCCCCTGCAGATCTGAACCAATATCTCATGCATCTGAAGTCAGGGCGAGGATCAGACGTTGGCTCAGGTTGGAGTTTCTGAGCATGACGGCCGCTTCATGAAGGGAGCGGAATCTCGAGGCCATTGAGGTTTTCCCACGTTGGGAGTTGTGGGATGCCCCTTCAAGGATTCCTTCTGCGGGACAATTGAGACCTGTTGGACAGCTCCAGGACATCCCATATGGAATGACTCCAGAGCACCGTTCGCGGATGGATGCCTGGGAAGCCCGCCTCCATTCCAATTGTCTGCTAGCAACATGACAGTTTAGATCTCATGGCTCTGCGGGAGCAACCGGGGTGGCTGAGTTGAAATGGACTTTCCTGAGGATGGGTCCTAATGTGTTTTTGTGTCCATGAGGGCCTTGGAATGGGGCGGGTGCACCGGGACCCTGAAGTACTCTCCTAAGCTTTGGATATGGCTCCCATGCACAGGTTTCCTTGTGGAGACGAGATGAGTTCTGATGGGTGCCTCAGGAAAACCCCTAAGCTCGTATTGGAATCAGGCTTTTGAGGACACATGCCTGTGACCCAAAGCAATGGATCCTATTATGGCCTAGGGTCCTGTGTGGTTCAATCTTCTTCTCTGGGGACATCCATCTATGGTATGAGTGGAGGTCGATTATCAGCTGGTGTCAGACAGCCCTTTTTTGTTCCGGGCGACCTACACTATTGGGATGGCCTCAGGGACTTTGGAGGTTTCTCCTAATTTGTACGATTTTGGACCATGGAATGGGCAGAATTCCCATGGATTGTTAGGCACAGTCCTAATGTGTGGCTCCAGGGGCCCAGCCTGGAGGTTGTTTGGCCCAAGAATTTGAGGACAGAAGTCTGAAGACACAAACTCAGCTTAGGTTTGTGAACGTAGGTATGGCAGGCCCGATCTACAAACCATGAGAAGAACACTTCAGGATATGAAGAAAGTGTGAGTCTGAGGCGCTTGCTCAGACTTTTGTCTCTGGATTTTGTATCAGCGATGGCCGTGGAATGTCGGGGACGCCTCATGGGCCATGGACGAATCTTCCTCTCTGAGGATTTGGCCCGATTCCCAATTGCTTTTCGTCAATCTGTGGGATGGGAGGACACATTTCAGTTTTGTTACGTCAGGTGTCCTACCAAAAGAGGAATTCCAAAGCCAAGCCGTGGGGAAGACTGAAGGGACAACCCGAACTATGGTTAAAAATTGGGGCCTAGGGGCATGGCAAGCCCAATATGATATCTCTTCATCCAGCCACTGAGTGGCCTTACTTGAGGACTGGGCTCAGCCTGAGCGTCACAATGTGTGTTTGTGACCAATGTGGCCCGCGAGCATGGGCGGGGCCTCATGGGCCACACTGGTTTCAACGACACTGAACGTTGGAGAACATGCCAACCACAAGGTTTCTTGCCATGGGGAAGGAGTTCTGATTTCTGCATCACCTTCAACCCTGGGCAGTGATTGGATATAAGGTCTAGGTTCTGAAACCTGAAAACTGATGTTGGGAAGAAATGACGACCTAAGGCCATGGCGGCTTGATGTGCTCAGTGTGCGGCCAGCTGTCTGGGAGGGGCCAGGGGGTCCAGGCTCATTCTGTGTCAGAAAGGGCATTAGTGCCCTGGTCAGCCTATGTATTTGGGGTACAGCCAAGGTCGGTGCAGGTTGATCCTCATTTGGGATTACTGGGTAGCACCAGAGGACAATGTTTTTCTTCTGGAGGGCCGGCAGAGTGCTGCATTGTAGTTCTGGATTGCCAAACTGGAGGGCTTGTGGGCCAGTAGTCTGACGACAAAAGTCTGAGAACACAAGCTAGGTTAGGTTTCTGGGTGAGGCCATGGCACGCACAATCTACAGACCTGAATCGAGATCGCGTGCATCTGAAGTCAGGGTGAGGATCAGGCGATCGCTCAGGTTGGAGTTTCTGTCCCTGATGGCCCCTTCTTGAATGGGCGGGGGCATCACGAGGCCATGGGGGTTTTCCCACGATGGGAGTTGTGAGAAGCTCCAAACTGCAGAGAGTCTTCTGCAGGACAATTGAGACCTGTTGTTTGGCTCAAGGCCAATGATTCTGAGCAGGGTTCTAAGGATGGATGGCGGGGTAGCCCACCTCGCATTCCAATTGTCTCCTAGCAACAAGACAGGTTAGATCTCCTGGATCTGTGGGGAGCAACCGAGGACGCTGAGTTGAAATGGACACCCCTGGGGATGGGTCCTAACGTGCTTTTGTGTCTATGGTGACATTGGAATGAAGCGGTGGCACTGGGGCCCTAAAGGGTTCTCCTAAACAGAGGCTTTGACACAGCTCCAACGTGCAAGTTTCCCATGTGTAGATGAGATGTTTTCTGATGGGTGAGTCAAGAAACAGCTATATGCTGCTTTTGAAATCCAGGCCTCTGAGGAGAGATGCCTGGAAACCAAAGCAATGGATCTGATTAGTGCCTAGGGGCCTGTTCTTTCCTTTTTACCTCTGGGGACATCTGTCTATGGGTCTGAGTGCAGGTAGGTGCTCAGTTGCGCTCAGATTGCCCCTGTTGTTCCTGGGAAGCCACCACTATTGAGATGGATCAGGGACTTTGGAGGTTTATCCTATTAGAAGGGTAGTGGCCATTGGAATGGGCACACACAATTCCCTTGGAGAGGGCAAGTACAGTCCTCAGGTTTGGCTCCAGGGGCCTGAGCCTGTAGGTTGTGTAGGCTAGAACTGTTTGGACAGTTGTCTGAAAACACAAACTCGGCTTATGTTTCGGGTCATAGGTATGGCAGGACTGATCTACAGACCTGAGGAGAACACTTCGGGATTTGAAAGAAGGGTGAGTGTGAGGCTCCTGCTCAAGTTTATGTCTTTGGATATCGTGTCACTCATGGTCGTGGAATTTCTGGGTGACTTCATGGGAAATGGACGAGTCTTACTCTCTGGTGGTTTGGCCCCGTCCAAAGAGTTTGGGGTCATTCTGTGGGCTGGAAGAAGTCCGTTTTTTTTTTTTATTCTTGTTTTTTTCTTTTTTATCCTCAGGTGTCCCACCAAATGAGGGATTCCAGAGTAGAGCCCTGGGGAGGGGCGACTGGACCATCAGAAATTTGGTTAAAAATTGGGGCCTAGGGGCATGTCAAGCCCATTATGACATCTAATGGTCCAGCCACTGAGAGGACTTACTAGAGGACAGGACTCATGGTGAGGGTCACAATGCATGTGTATGCCCTCGTCGCACTCAAGAATGGGCGGGCCTCAGGGTGAATGCTGGTTTCTCCTACACTGAACATTGGACAACGTGCCAACCACAGGGTTCTTGCCATGGGTAAGGAGGAGTTCTGATTTCTGCATCACACTCACCCCTGGGAATTGATTGGAGATAAGGTCTCGGTTCTGAAGCCTGAAAACTGAGGTAGGGAAGAGATGATGACCTAAGGCAAATGCGGGTTTTATGTGCTCAGTGTTTGGTCAGCAATCTGGATGTTGGTCAGGAGGTCCAGGCTCAGGTTGTGTTCGACAGTGCATTAGTGCCCAGGTTAGAATTTATAATTTGGGTAAAGTCGAGTGCTGTGTAGGTTTACCCTCATTTAAGGTGCCTGGGCAGCTCATGAGGCAATAATTTTTTTTTCTAGAGGGCAGGCAGAGTGCTGCATTGTGGGTCCGGAATTGCCAATCTTGAGGGCTTCGGGGCCAGGAGTGTGAGGACGGAAGTCTGAGATGACAAGCTAGACTTGGGTTTCAGGGCGAGGGCACGGCAGGTACCCCCTGCAGATCTGAACCAATATCTCATGCATCTGAAGTCAGGGCGAGGATCAGACGTTGGCTCAGGTTGGAATTTCTGAGCATGACGGCCGCTTCATGAAGGTAGCGGAATCTCGAGGCCATTGAGGTTTTCCCACGTTGGGAGTTGTGGGATGCCCCCTTCATGGATTCCTTCTGCGGGACAATTGAGACCTGTTGGACAGCTCCAGGACATCCCATATGGAATGACTCCAGAGCACCGTTCGCGGATGGATGCCTGGGAAGCCCGCCTCGCATTCCAATTGTCTCCTAGCAACAAGACAGTTTAGATCTGATGGCTCTGCGGGAGCAACCGGGGTGGCTGAGTTGAAATGGACTTTCCTGAGGATGGGTCCTAATGTGTTTTTGTGTCCATGAGGGCCTTGGAATGGTGCGGTGGCACAGGGACCCTGAAGTACTCTCCTAAGCTTTGGACATGGCTCCCATGCACAGGTTTCCTTGTGGAGACGAGATGAGTTCTGATGGGTGCCTCAGGAAAACCCCTATGCTCGTATTGGAATCAGGCTTTTGAGGACACATGCCTGTAACCCAAAGCAATGGATCCTATTATGGCCTAGGGTCCTGTCTGGTTCAATCTTCTTCTCTGGGGACATCCATCTATGGTATGAGTGGAGGTCGATTATCAGCTGGTGTCAGACAGCCCTTGTTTGTTCCGGGCGACCTACACTATTGGGATGGCCTCAGGGACTTTGGAGATTTCTCCTAATTTGTACGATTTTGGACCATGGAATGGGCAGAATTCCCATGGATTGGTAGGCACAGTCCTAATGTGTGGCTCCAGGGGCCCAGCCTGGAGGGTGTGTGGCCCAAGACTTTGAGGACAGAAGTCTGAAAACACAAACTCAGCTTAGGTTTGGGGACGTAGGTATGGCAGGCCCGATCTACAAACCATGAGAAGAACTCTTCAGGATATGAAGAAAGTGCGAGTCTGAGGTGCTTGCTCAGGCTTTTGTCTCTGGATTTTGTATCAGCGATGGCCGTGGAATGTCGGGGACGCCTCATGGGCCATGGACGAATCTTCCTCTCTGAGGATTTGGCCCGATTCCCAATTGCTTTTCGTCAATTTGTGGGATGGGAGGACTCATTTCAGTTTTGTTACCTCAGGTGTCCCACCAAAAGAGGAATTCCAAAGCCAAGCCGTGGGGAAGACTGAAGGGACAACCCGAACTATGGTTAAAAATTGGGGCCTAGGGGCATGGCAAGCCCAATATGATATCTCTTCATCCAGCCACTGAGTGGCCTTACTTGAGGACTGGGCTCAGCCTGAGCGTCACAATGTGTGTTTGTGACCAATGTGGCCCGCGAGCATGGGGGGGGCCTCATGGGCCACACTTGTTTCAACTACACTGAACGTTGGACAACATGCCAACCACAAGGTTTCTTGCCATGGGGAAGGAGTTCTGATTTCTGCATCACCTTCAACCCTGGGCAGTGATTGGATATAAGGTCTAGGTTCTGAAACCTGAAAACTGATGTTGGGAAGAGATGACGACCTAAGGCCAAGGCGGCTCGATGTGCTCAGTGTGCGGCCAGCTGTCTCGGAGGGGCCAGGGGGTCCAGGCTCAGGCTGTGTCAGAAAGGGCATTAGTGCCCTGGTCAGCCTATGTATTTGGGGTACAGCCAAGGTTGGTGCAGGTTGATCCTCATTTGGGATTACTGGGTAGCACCAGAGGACAATGTTTTTCTTCTGGAAGGCCGGCAGAGTGCTGCATTGTAGTTCTGGATTGCAGAACTGGAGGGCTTGTGGGCCAGTAGTCTGACGACAAAAGTCTGAGAACACAAGCTAGGTTAGGTTTCTGGGTGAGGCCATGGCACGCACAATTTACAGACCTGAATTGAGATCTCGTGCATCTGAATTCAGGGCGAGGATCAGACGATCGCTCAGGTTGGAGTTTCTGTCCCTGATGGCCCCTTCATGAATGGGCGGGGGCATCACGAGGCCATGGGGGTTTTCCCACGATGGGAGTTGTGAGAAGCTCCAAACTGCAGAGAGTCTTCTGCAGGACAATTGAGACCTGTTTTTCGCTCCAGGCCAATGATTCTGAGCAGGGTTCTAAGGATGGATGGCTGGGTATCCCACCTCGCATTCCAATTGTCTCCTAGCAACAAGACAGGTTAGGTCTCCTGGATCTGTGGGGAGCAACCGAGGACGCTGAGTTGAAATGGACACCCCTGGGGATGGGTCCTAACGTGCTTTTGTGTCTATGGAGACCTTGGAATGAAGCGGTGGCACTGGGGCCCTAAAGGGTTCTCCTAAACAGAGGCTTTGACACAGCTCCACCGTGCAAGTTTCCCATGTGTAGATGAGATGTTTTCTGATGGGTGAGTCAAGAAACAGCTATATGCTGCTTTTGAAATCCAGGCCTCTGAGGAGAGATGCCTGGAAACCAAAGCAATGGATCTAATTAGTGCCTAGGGGCCTGTTCTTTCCTTTTTACCTCTGGGGACATCTGTCTATGGGTCTGAGTGCAGGTAGGTGCTCAGTTGGGCTCAGATTGCCCCTGTTGTTCCTGGGAAGCCACCACTATTGAGATGGATCAGGGACTTTGGAGGTTTATCCTATTAGAAGGGTTGTGGCCATTGGAATGGGCACACAAAATTCCCTTGGAGAGGGCAAGTACAGTCCTCAGGTTTGGCTCCAGGGGCCTGAGCCTGTAGGTTGTGTTGGCCAGGGCTATTTGGACAGTTGTCTGAAAACACAAACTCGGCTTATGTTTCGGGTCATAGGTATGGCAGGACTGCTCTACAGACCATGAGGAGAACTCTTCGGGATTTGAAAGAAGGGCGAGTGTGAGGCTCCTGCTCAAGTTTTTGTCTCTGGATATCGTGTCACTCATGGTCGTGGAATTTCTGGGTGACTTCATCGGAAATGGACGAGTCTTACTCTCTGGTGGTTTGGCCCCGTCCAAAGAGTTTGGGGTAATTCTGTGGGCTGGAAGAAGTCCGTTTTTTTTTTTGTTCTTGTTTTTTTCTTTTTCATCCTCAGGTGTCCTACCAAATGAGGTATTCCAGAGTAGCGCCCTGGGGAGGGGCGACTGGACCATCAGAAATGTGGTTAAAAATTGGGGCCTAGGGACATGTCAAGCCCATTATGACTTCTAATGGTCCAGCCACTGAGAGGACTTACTAGAGGACAGGACTCATGCTGAGGGTCACAATGCGTGTGTATGCCCTCGTCGTACTCAAGAATGGGCGGGGCCTCAGGGTGAATGCTGGTTTCTCCTACACCGAACGTTGGACAACGTGCCAACCACAGGGTTCTTGCCATGGGTAAGGAGTAGTTCTGATTTCTGCATCACACTCACCCCTGGGAAGTGATTGGAGATAAGGTCTCGGTTCTGAAGCCTGAAAACTGAGGTAGGGAAGAGATGATGACCTAAGGCCATGGCGGGTTTTATGTGCTCAGTGTGCGGTCAGCATTCTGGGTGTTGGTCAGGAGGTCCGGTCTCAGGTTGTGTTCGACAGTGCATTAGTGCCCAGGTTAGACTATATAATTTGGGTAAAGTCGAGAGCTGTGTAGGTTTACCCTCATTTAAGGTGCCTGGGCAGCTCATGAGGCAATAATTTTTTTTCTAGAGGGCAGGGAGAGTGCTGCATTGTGGGTCCGGAATTGCCAAACTTGAGGGATCCGGGGCCAAGAGTGTGAGGACGGAAGTCTGAGAAGACAAGCTAGACTTGGGTTTCAGGGCGAGGGCACGGCAAGTACCCCCTGCAGATCTGAACCAATATCTCATGCATCTGAAGTCAGGGCGAGGATCAGACGTTGGCTCAGGTTGGAGTTTCTGAGCATGACGGCCGCTTCATGAAGGGAGCGGAATCTCGAGGCCATTGAGGTTTTCCCACGTTGGGAGTTGTGGGATGCCCCCTTCATGGATTCCTTCTGCGGGACAATTGAGACCTGTTGGACAGCTCCAGGACATCCCATATGGAATGACTTCAGAGCACCATTCGCGGATGGATGCCTGGGAAGCCTGCCTCGCATTCCAATTGTCTCCTAGCAACAAGACAGTTTAGATCTGATGGCTCTGCGGGAGCAACCGGGGTGGCTGAGTTGAAATGGACTTTCCTGAGGATGGGTCCTAATGTGTTTTTGTGTCCATGAGGGCCTTGGAATGGGGCGGTGACACCGGGACCCTGAAGTACTCTCCTAAGCTTTAGACATGGCTCCCATGCACAGGTTTCCTTGTGGAGACGAGATGAGTTCTGCTGGGTGCCTCAGGAAAACCCCGATGCTCGTATTGGAATCAGGCTTTTGAGGACACATGCCTGTAACCCAAAGCAATGGATCCTATTATGGCCTAGGGTCCTGTGTGGTTCAATCTTCTTCTCTGGGGACATCCATCTATGGTATGAGTGGAGGTCGATTATCATCTGGTGTCAGACAGCCCTTGTTTGTTCCGGGCGACCTACACTATTGGGATGGCCTCAGGGACTTTGGAGATTTCTCCTAATTTGTACCATTTTGGACCATGGAATGGGCAGAATTCCCATGGATTGGTAGGGACAGTCCTAATGTGTGGTTCCAGGGGCCCAGCCTGGAGGGTGTGTGGCCCAAGACTTTGAGGACAGAAGTCTGAAAACACAAACTCAGCTTAGGTTTGGGGACGTAGGTATGGCAGGCCCGATCTACAAACCATGAGAAGAACTCTTCAGGATATGAATAAAGTGCGAGTCTGAGGCTCTTGCTCAGGCTTTTGTCTCTGGATTTTGTATCAGCGATGGCCGTGGAATGTCGGGGACGCCTCATGGGCCATGGACGAATCTTCCTCTCTGAGGATTTGGCCCGATTCCCAATTGCTTTTCGTCAATCTGTGGGATGGGAGGACTCATTTCAGTTTTGTTACCTCAGGTGTCCCACCAAAAGAGGAATTCCAAAGCCAAGCCGTGGGGAAGACTGAAGGGACATCCCGAACTATGGTTAAAAATTGGGGCCTAGGGGCATGGCAAGCCCAATATGATATCTCTTCATCCAGCCACTGAGTGGCCTTACTTGAGGACTGGGCTCAGCCTGAGCGTCACAATGTGTGTTTGTGAACAATGTGGCCCCCGAGCATGGGCGGGGCCTCATGGGCCACACTGGTTTCAACTACACTGAACGTTGGAAAACATGCCAACCACAAGGTTTCTTGCCATGGGGAAGGAGTTCTGATTTCTGCATCACCTTCAACCCTGGGCAGTGATTGGAGATAAGGTCTAGGATCTGAAACCTGAAAACTGATGTTGGGAAGAGATGACGACCTAAGGCCATGGCGGCTCGATGTGCTCAGTGTGCGGCCAGCTGTCTGGGAGGGGCCAGGGGGTCCAGGCTCAGGCTGTGTCAGAAAGGGCATTAGTGCCCTGGTCAGCCTATGTATTTGGGGTACAGCCAAGGTCGGTGCAGGTTGATCCTCATTTGGGATGACTGGGTAGCACCAGAGGACAATGTTTTTCTTCTGGAGGGCCGGCAGAGTGCTGCATTGTAGTTCTGGATTGCCAAACTGGAGGGCTTGTGGGCCAGTAGTCTGACGACAAAAGTCTGAGAACACAAGCTAGGATTAGGTTTCTGGGTGAGGCCATGGCAAGCACAATCTACAGACCTGAATCGAGATCTCGTGCATCTGAAGTCAGGGCAAGGATCAGACGATCGCTCAGGTTGGAGTTTCTGTCCCTGATGGCCCCTTCATGAATGGGCGGGGGCATCACGAGGCCATGGGGGTTTTCCCACGATGGGAGTTGTGAGAAGCTCCAAACTGCAGAGAGTCTTCTGCAGGACAATTGAGACTTGTTTTTGGCTCCAGGCCAATGATTCTGAGCAGGGTTCTAAGGATGGATGGCTGGGTAGCCCACCTCGCATTCCAATTGCCTCCTAGCAACAAGACAGGTTAGATCTCCTGGATCTGTGGGGAGCAAGCGAGGACGCTGTGTTGAAATGGACACCCCTGGGGATGGGTCCTAACGTGCTTTTGTGTCTATGGAGACCTTGGAATAAAGCGGTGGCACTGGGGCCCTAAAGGGTTCTCCTAAACAGAGGCTTTGACACAGCTCCAACGTGCAAGTTTCCCATGTGTAGATGAGATGTTTTCTGATGGGTGAGTCAAGAAACAGCTATATGCTGCTTTTGAAATCCAGGCCTCTGAGGAGAGATGCCTGGAAACCAAAGCAATGGATCTGATTAGTGCCTAGGGGCCTGTTCTTTCCTTTTTACCTCTGGGGACATCTGTCTATGGGTCTGAGTGCAGGTAGGTGCTCAGATGCGCTCAGATTGCCCCTGTTGTTCCTGGGAAGCCACCACTATTGAGATGGATCAGGGACTTTGGAGGTTTATCCTATTAGAAGGGTTGTGGCCATTGGAATGGGCACACAAAATTCCCTTGGAGAGGGCAAGTACAGTCCTCAGGTTTGGCTCCAGGGGCCTGAGCCTGTAGGGTGTGTTGGCCAGGGCTGTTTGGACAGTTGTCTGAAAACACAAACTCGGCTTATGTTTCGGGTCATAGGTATGGCAGGACTGATCTACAGACCTGAGGAGAACACTTCGGGATTTGAAAGAAGGGCGAGTGTGAGGCTCCTGCTCAAGTTTTTGTCTCTGGATATCGTGTCACTCATGGTCGTGGAATTTCTGGGTGACTTCATGGGAAATGGACGAGTCTTACTCTCTGGTGGTTTGGCCCCGTCCAAAGAGTTTGGGGTCATTCTGTGGGCTGGAAGAAGTCCGTTTTTTTTTTTTTATTCTTGTTTTTTTCTTTTTTATCCTCAGGTGTCCCACCAAATGAGGGATTCCAGAGTAGAGCCCTGGGGAGGGGCGACTGGACCATCAGAAATTTGGTTAAAAATTGGGGCCTAGGGACATGTCAAGCCCATTATGACATCTAATGTTCCAGCCACTGAGAGGACTTACTAGAGGACAGGACTCATGCTGAGGGTCACAATGCATGTGTATGCCCTCGTCGCACTCAAGAATGGGCGGGGCCTCAGGGTGAATGCTGGTTTCTCCTACACTGAACGTTGGACAACGTGCCAACCACAGGGTTCTTGCCATGGATAAGGAGGAGTTCTGATTTCTGCATCACACTCACCCCTGGGAAGTGATTGGAGATAAGGTCTCGGTTCTGAAGCCTGAAAACTGAGGTAGGGAAGAGATGATGACCTAAGGCCAATGCGGGTTTTATGTGCTCAGTGTTTGGTCAGCATTCTGGATGTTGGTCAGGTGGTCCAGGCTCAGGTTGTGTTCGACAGTGCATTAGTGCCCAGGTTAGAATTTATAATTTGGGTAAAGTCGAGTGCTGTGTAGGTTTACCCTCATTTAAGGTGCCTGGGCAGCTCATGAGGCAATCATTTTTTTTCTAGAGGGCAGGCAGAGTGCTGCATTGTGGGTCCGGAATTGCCAAACTTGAGGGCTTCGGGGCCAGGTATGTGAGGACGGAAGTCTGAGATGACAAGCTAGACTTGGGTTTCAGGGTTAGGGCACGGCAGGTACCCCCTGCAGATCTGAACCAATATCTCATGCATCTGAAGTCAGGGCGAGGATCAGACGTTGGCTCAGGTTGGAGTTTCTGAGCATGACGGCCGCTTCATGAAAGTAGCGGAATCTCGAGGCCATTGAGGTTTTCCCACTTTGGGAGTTGGGGGATGCCCCCTTCATGGATTCCTTCTGCGGGACAATTGAGACCTGTTGGACAGCTCCAGGACATCCCATATGGAATGACTCCAGAGCACCGTTCGCGGATGGATGCCTGGGAAGCCCGCCTCGCATTCCAATTGTCTCCTAGCAACAATACAGTTTAGATCTGATGGCTCTGCGGGAGCAACCGGGGTGGCTGAGTTGAAATGGACTTTCCTGAGGATGGGTCCTAATGTGTTTTTGTGTCCATGAGGGCCTTGGAATGGGGCGGTGGCACCGGGACCCTGAAGTACTCTCCTAAGCTTTGGACATGGCTCCCATGCACAGGTTTCCTTGTGGAGACGAGATGAGTTCTGATGGGTGCCTCAGGAAAACCCCTATGCTCGTATTGGAATCAGGCTTTTGAGGACACATGCCTGTAACCCAAAGCAATGGATCCTATTATGGCCTAGGGTCCTGTCTGGTTCAATCTTCTTCTCTGGGGACATCCATCTATGGTATGAGTGGAGGTCGATTATCAGCTGGTGTCAGACAGCCCTTGTTTGTTCCGGGCGACCTACACTATTGGGATGGCCTCAGGGACTTTGGAGATTTCTCCTAATTTGTACGATTTTGGACCATGGAATGGGCAGAATTCCCATGGAATGGTAGGCACAGTCCTAATGTGTGGTTCCAGGGGCCCAGCCTGGAGGGTGTGTGGCCCAAGACTTTGAGGACAGAAGTCTGAAAACACAAACTCAGCTTAGGTTTGGGGACGTAGGTATGGCAGGCCCGATCTACAAACCATGAGAAGAACTCTTCAGGATATGAAGAAAGTGCGAGTCTGAGGTGCTTGCTCAGGCTTTTGTCTCTGGATTTTGTATCAGCGATAGCCGTGGAATGTCGGGGAGGCCTCATGGGCAATGGACGAATCTTCCTCTCTGAGGATTTGGCCCGATTCCCAATTGCTTTTCGTCAATTTGTGGGATGGGAGGACTCATTTCAGTTTTGTTACCTCAGGTGTCCCACCAAAAGAGGAATTCCAAAGCCAAGCCGTGGGGAAGACTGAAGGGACAACCCGAAATATGGTTAAAAATTGGGGCCTAGTGGCATGGCAAGCCCAATATGCTATCTCTTCATCCAGCCACTGAGTGGCCTTACTTGAGGACTGGGCTCAGCCTGAGCGTCACAATGTGTGTTTGTGACCAATGTGGCCCGCGAGCATGGGCGGGGCCTCATGGGCCACACTGGTTTCAACTACACTGAACGTTGGACAACATGCCAACCACAAGGTTTCTTGCCATGGGGAAGGAGTTCTGATTTCTGCATCACCTTCAACCCTGGGCAGTGATTGGAGATAAGGTCTAGGTTCTGAAACCTGAAAACTGATGTTGGGAAGAAATGACGACCTAAGGCCATGGCGGCTCGATGTGCTCAGTGTGCGGCCAGCTGTCTGGGAGGGGCCAGGGGGTCCAGTCTCAGGCTGTGTCAGAAAGGGCATCAGTGCCCTGGTTAGCCTATGTATTTCGGGTACAGCCAAGGTCGGTGCAGGTTGATCCTCATTTGGGATTACTGGGTAGCACCAGAGGACAATGTTTTTCTTCTGGAGGGCCGGCAGAGTGCTGCATTGTAGTTCTGGATTGCCAAACTGGAGGGCTTGTGGGCCAGTAGTCTGACGACAAAAGTCTGAGAACACAAGCTAGGCTTAGGTTTCTGGGTGAGGCCATGGCACGCACAATCTACAGACCTGAATCGAGATCTCGTGCATCTGAAGTCAGGGCAAGGATCAGACGATCGCTCAGGTTGGAGTTTCTGTCCCTGATGGCCCCTTCATGAATGGGCGGGGGCATCACGAGGCCATGGGGGTTTTCCCACGATGGGAGTTGTGAGAAGCTCCAAACTGCAGAGAGTCTTCTGCAGGACAATTGAGACCTGTTGTTTGGCTCCAGGCCAATGATTCTGAGCAGGGTTCTAAGGATGGATGGCTGGGTAGCCCACCTCGCATTCCAATTGTCTCCTAGCAACAAGACAGGTTAGATCTCCTGGATCTGTGGGGAGCAACCGAGGACGCTGAGTTGAAATGGACACCCCTGGGGATGGGTCCTAACGTGCTTTTGTGTCTATGGAAACCTTGGAATGAAGCGGAGGCACTGGGGCCCTAAATGGTTCTCCTAAACAGAGGCTTTGACACAGCCCCAACGTGCAAGTTTCCCATGTGTAGATGAGATGTTTTTTGATGTGTGGGTCAAGAAACAGCTATATGCTGCTTTTGAAATCCAGGCCTCTGAGGAGAGATGCCTGAAAATCAAAGCAATGGATCTGATTAGTGCCTAGGGGCCTGTTCTTTCCTTTTTATCTCTGGGGACATCTGTCTATGGGTCTGAGTGCAGGTAGGTGCTCAGTTGGGCTCAGATTGCCCCTGTTTTTCCTGGGAAGTCACCACTATTGAGTTGAATCAGGGACTTTGGAGGTTTATCCTATTAGAAGGGTTGTGGCCATTGGAATGGGCACACACAATTCCCTTGGAGAGGGCAAGTACAGTCCTCAGGTTTCGCTCCAGGGGCCTGATCCTGTAGGTTGTGTAGGCCTGGGCTGTTTGGACAGTTGTCTGAAAACACACACACTCCAGGCTAGGGCCCCTGGAACCACACCTCAGGATTGTTCCTGCCCTCTCAAAGGGAATTCTTCATATTCCATTGGCCACAACCATATAAATCAGGAGAAATCTCCAATGTCCCTGGGACCATCCCAATATTGTAGGCCGCTTGGAACAAACAGGGGTGATCTGACACTAGCTGAGCAACTAGCTCCACACCAACTTGGAGACAGATGTCCCCAGAGAAGAACATTGAACTGGACAGGCCCCTAGGCCCTAATCAGATCCATTGCTTTGGTTTCCAGGCATCTCTTCTCAGAGGCCTGGTTTCCAATACCAGCCTATGGGGTTTCCAGAGGCCCCTTCAGAGCAAGTCTTTTCTGCACATTGGAAACTTGCTCGAGGAGCTATGTCAGAACCTCAGAGTCCTGGTTTTCAATACCACCATATGGGGGTTTCCTGAGTCATCAGTCAGAACAAATGTCTTCTCCACATGGGAAACGTGCTCTTTCAAGCTGTGTCAAAACCTCCGGCTAGGAAAATCCTTCAGGGCCCCGGTGCCACCACCTCATTCCAAGGTCTCCATGGACACAATCCCACATTAGGACCCTTCTGCAGGAGAGTCTATTTCAACTCAGTGCCCTTGGGTGCTCCCCTAGAGCCAGCAGATCGAACCTATCTTGTCACTAGGAGACAATTGGAATGTGAGGCGGGCTGGCTAAGCATCCATCTGTAGAAAACTACTCTGAAGTAATTCCATATGGGACGTCCTGGAGCCATCCAACAGGTCACAGCTGTCCTGCAGAAGGAATCCTTGCGGTTTGGAGCACCTCACCACTCCCATCATGGGAAAAGCTCTGTGGCCTCGTGGTGCACCGTCCCCTTCATGAAAGAGCCATCTTGGACAGAAACTCCAACCTGAGCCAACGTCTAATCCTCGCCCTGACTTCAGATGCACGAAATCTTGATTCAACTCTGCAGAGTGTGCCTGCCGAAACCCCGCCCCGAAGCAAAACCTAGCTATTGTTCTCAGACTTCGTCCTCACACTCCGAGCCCACCAGCCCTCCAGTTAGGGAATTCTGGAGAGACACAATGCAACACTCTGACTGCCCTCCAGAAGAGAAACGTTGTCCTATGGGGCTAACCAGAAACACCAAATGAGGATCAACCTGCATGCCACTTGCCTCTACCCCAATTATAAAGTTTCGCTTGGGCGTTAATGCCCTGTCTTGCACAGCCTGAGGTCTGAATTCCCAACCGACACCCAGACAGCTGGCTGTACACTGAGCACATCAGACCCGCCATGGCTTTAGGTCATCATCTCTTCCCAACCTTGGTTTTCAGGCTTCAGAACCTAGACCTTATATATACTCACTACCCAGGGGTGAACGTGATGCAGAAATGAAACTCCTTCTTCCTCAAGGCAAGAAACCTTGTGGTTGGCATGTTTTCCAACGTTCAGTGTAGGAGAATCCAGTGTAGCCCATGAGTCCCTGCCCATGCTTGAGAACCGCAATGGGCACAAACACATTGGGACCCTCAGTGTGAGCCCTGTCCTCAAATAAAGCCTCTCAGGGTCTGGACCAAGAACCCGCATTGCCATCCCAAGTCCCCCAATATTGATGAGAGGTTGAGAGGTCTAGTCACCCCTATTCAGGTCTCTGCTCTGGAACCCCTGAGGAAAAAAATATCGAAGGGTCTCCTCCATCCCCTGAATGAGCCCCAAAACTTGGGATCTAACCAAATCTTAAAAGAAAGAATCATCCATGGCCAAAGAGGCCATCCCGTCATTCCATGGCCACCATTGACACAAAATCTAGAGACAAAAGCCTGGATATATGCCTCACACTTGCCCTTTGTTCATAGCCTGAAAAATTCTCCTCACGGTCTATAGATCATGCCTGTCATACCTACGTCCCCAAACCTAAGCTGAGTTTGGGTTTTCAGATTTCTGTCCCCACTGTCCTGGCCCACACACCCTCCAGGCTGGGGCCCCTGGAGCCATGCCTCAGGACTGTGCCTGCCTTCTCCAAGCAAATTCTGCCCATTCCATTGGCCACAACCCTAAAGATTAGGAAACACTCCAACGTCCCTGAGGCCATCCCAATAGTGTTGGCAACTCAGGGCAAACAGGGTGATCTGTCCCAAGATGAGCAACTACCTCAACTCAGACCCATAGACAGATAACCCCAGAGAAGAAGATTGAACCAGACAGGCACCTAGGACCTAATCAGATCCATTGCTTTTGATTCCAGGCATCTCTCCTCAGAGGCCTGGTTTCCAATACCAGCATATGTGTTCTTCTGGAGGTACCAGTCTGAACAAATCTCATTTCCACATGGGAAACATGCATTTTGGAGCTGTGTCACAACCTCCAGTTAAGGGAAACCTTCAGGTCCCAGCAGCCAACACCCCATTCTAAGGTCTCCATGGACACAAAGCCACATTATGACCCATCCGCAGGCGAGTCCATTTCAACACATCCCCTTTGGTTGCTCCCCAAAAGAAGCAGATCGAACCTGCCTTGTCACTAGGAGACAATAGGAATGTGAGGCGGGCACTCCAGGAATCCATCCTTAGAACCCTGCACTGCCGTGGTTCCGCATGGGACGTCCTGGAGCAATCTGACCGGTCTCGACTGTCCCGTAGAAGGAATCCTTGCCGATTGGAGCAACATACAATGCCAATCGTGGGAAAGTCTCCATAGCCCCATGATGCCCCCCACCATCATGAAGGGGCCATCCTGAACAGAAACTTCAACCTGAGCCTACGTCTGATCCTCGCCCTGACTTCAGATGCATGAGATTTAGATTTAGCTCTACAGAGTGTGCCTGCCATGATCTTGACCCAAAACCTAAGCCTAGCTTGTGTTCTCACACTTCCTTCCTCACAATTCTGGCCCACAAGCCCTCCAGTGTGAGAATTCCGTCGCCACAATGCAGCACTCTTTCTTCCCTCCAGAAGAAAAACGTTGCCCCTGGGGCTACCCAGAAACGCCAAATGAGGATCAACCTGCATGCCACTCAACTTTACTCCAATTATACAGTCTAAGCTTGGCACTAATGCCCTGTCTGACACAGCCTGAGCCTGGACCTCCTGGATGACACCCAGAAAGGTGGTGTCACACCTAAGGACTGTGCCAGTGCTCTCCAAGGGAACTCTGCCCGTTTCATTTGCCACAACCTTACAGATTAGGAGAAACCTCCAATTCCCAAGACCAGTCCAATAGTGTTGGCCTCCCCCAACAAACATGGGTGATCTGACACAAGCTGAGCAGTGAAGCCCTGAAGTTGGCAATTCTGGAGCCAGAATGCAGCACTCTGCCTGCCCTCCAGAAGAAAATCTTTGCCCTATGGGGCCAACCAGAAACCCCAAATGAGGACCAACCTTCACATCACTCGACTGTACCCCAATTATACAGTCTAGCCTGGGGACTAATGCCCTGCCTGACACAGCCTGAGCCCAGACCTCATGATGGACACAGACATCTGGCCGCACACTAAGTGCATCGGACCCACCATGGCCTTAGGTCGTCATCTCTTACCAACCTCGGTTTTCAGGCTTCAGAATCTAGACCTTATCTCTACTCACTGCCATGCCATGTACGTGATGCAGAAATCAGAACTCCTCCTTCCCCATGACCAGAAACCCTGTGGTTGGCATGTTGTCCAACGTGCAGTGTAGGAGAAACCAGCATGGCCCATGAGGCCTCAGACATGCTAGAGGGCTGCGATGGGCACAAACACACATTAGGATCCTAAGCATGATCCCTGGCCTCAATAAAGCCTCTCCGGGGCTGGACCAAGAGCCCACATATGGAGATTACCATGCCCCTACTCCCCAAGCCTTAACCAGTTCTTGAGAAGTCTAGTCACCCCTACTCAGATCTCTTCTCTAGAATCCCTCCTTGGTGGGACACATGAGGTTAAAAAAAAATAGTAAAAGGACTCCTACCGTCCAAAGAATGACCGCAAACACTTGGAATTGGGCCAAATTCACAGAGAGAAATACTCGTCCATGGCTGATGAGGCCATCCTGACATTCCACGGCCACCATTGACACAAAATCCGGAGACAAAAGCCTGAAAAAGCGCCACACACTCGCCCTTTGTTCAAAGCCTGAAAAATTCTCACGGTCTGTAGATCGGGCCTGCCATACCTATGTCCCCAAACCTAAGCCAAGTTTGTGTTTTCAGACTTCTGTCTCCATTGTCCTGGCCCACACACCCTCAAGGCTTGGCCCCATGGAGCCACACCTCAGGACTGTGCCTGCCCTCTCCATGGGAATTCTGCTCATTCCTTTGGCACAACCTGACAGATTAGGAGAAACATCCGAAGTCCCCGAGGCCACCCCAATATTGCAGAATGTCCGGGACAAACAGGGACCATCTGCCACAAGCTGAGCCACTACCTCCAATCAGACCTGTAGATAGATATCCATAGAAAAGAAGATTGAACAGGACAAGCACCTAGGCCCTAAACGGATCCATTGCTTTTGTTTTCACGTATCTCTCCTCAGAGGCCTGGATTCCAATACCAGCACATGGGGGTTTCTGGAGCTACCAATCAGAACAAATCGCATGCCACATGGGAATCATGCTATATGGAACTGTGTCAAAACCTCCAGTTAGGAGAAAATTTCACGTCACTGAAGCCACCGCCCCATTCCAATGTCTCAATGGACACAATCCCACATTATGACCCATCCTCAGGAGAGTCCATTTCAACTCAAACCTGGCGGTTGCTCACCCAGTGCCAGCAGATCAAACCTGCTTTGTCACTAGGAGACAATTGGAATGCGAGTTCGTTGCACAGGTATCCGTTGTTAGAACTCTGCTCTGGAGAAATTCCTAATGGGGTGTCCTTGATCCATTCAACAGGTCTCAACTGTCCTGCAGAAGGAATCCTTGTGGTTTGCAGCATCACACACTCGCACCGTGGGAAAACCTCCATGGCCTCGTGATGCCTCCACCTTCAGGTAGAGGACATCATGGACAGAAACTCCCGTCTGATCCTCGCCCTGACTTCAGATGCATGAGATCTCAATTCAGCTCTGCAGAGTGTGCCTGCCTTTCCCTCGCTCCAAAACCTAAGCCAGCTCACGTTCTCAGACTTCCGTCCTCACACTCCTGGCACACAAGCCTTCCACTTTGGGAATTCTGGAGACAAAATGCAGCACTCTGCCTGCCCTCCAGAAGAGAGACTTTGCCCTAGGGGTCTACCCAGAAACATCAAATGAGGATCAACCTGCAATTCTCTAGACTGTACCCCAATTATACAGTCTAGCCTGGGCACTAATGCCCTGTCTGACACAGCCTGATCCCAGACCTCGTGACCGACACCCAGACACCTGGCCTCACACTGAACACATCGAACATGCCATGGCCTTAGGTCATCATCTCTTCCCAACCTTGGTCTTCAGGCTTCAGAACCTAGACATTATCTCCACTCACAACTAAGTGACGTACGTGATGCAGAAATCAGAACTTCACCTTCCCCATGACCAGAAACCTTGTGGTTGGCATGTTGTCCAACGTTCAGTATATGAGAACCCAGCATGGCCCATGAGGCCTCAGACATGCTTGAGGGCTGCGATGGGCACAAACACACATTAGGACCCTAAGCATGAACCCTGGCCTCAAGTAAAGCCTCTCCGGGGCTGGACCAAGAGCCTGCATATGGGACTTGCCATGCCCCTACTCCCCCAATCCTAGCCAGAGCTTGAGAAGTCTAGTCAACCTTATTCAGAGCTCTTTTCTGGAATCCCTCTTTGGTGGGACACATAAGGTAAAAAAAAAAAAAAAAAAAAAAAAAAACAAGATAAAGAAAAAAAAAAGTAAGGACTCCTACCATCCAAAGAATGACCCCAAACACTTGGAATTTGGCCAAATCCACAGAGAGAAATACTCGTCCATGGTCGATGAGGCCAGCCTGACATTCCACGGCCACCATTGACACAAAATCCGGAAACAAAAACCTGAAAAAGCGCCACACACTTGCCCTTTGTTCAGAGCCCCCAAAATTCTCAAGGTCTGTAGATCGGGCCTGCCATACCTATGTCCCCAAACCTAAGCCGAGTTTGTGTTTTCAGACTTCTGTCTCCATTGTCCTCACCCACACACCCTAAAGGCTGGGCCCCATGGAGCCACACCTCAGGACTGTGCCTGCTCTATCCAAGGGAATTCTGCTCATTCATTTGGCACAACCTGACAGATTAGGAGAATCATCCAAAATCTCTGAGGCTATCCCAATAGTGTAGAATGTCCTGGACATACAGGGACCCTCTGGCACAAGCTGAGCCACTACCTCCAATCAGAACCTTAGACAGATATCCATAGAAAAGAATATTGAACAAGACAGGCACCTAGGCCCTAATTGGATCCATTGCTTTTGTTTTCAGGCATCTCTCCTCAGAGGCCTGGAATCCAATACCAGCATAAGGGAGTTTCCAGAGCTACCTATCAGAAAAAATCTCGTCTCCACATGGGAATCTTGCTCTATGGAGCTGTGTCATAACCTCCAGTTAGGAGAAAACTTCAGGTCACTGGAGCCATTGCCCCATTTGAATATCTCCATGGACACAATCCCAAATTATGACCCATCCTCAGGAGAGTCCATTTCAACTAAACCCCCTCGGTTGCTACTCCAGAGCCAGCAGATTGAACCTGCCTTGTCGCTAGGAGACAATTGAAATGCGAGTTGGGCTCTTCAGGCATCCATCCTTAGAACCCTGCTCTTGCGTCGTTCCTTATGGGACATCCTTGAGCCATCCAACAGGTCTCGACTGTCCCACAGGAGTCCTTGTGCATGGACCACCTAACAACTCATATCATGGAAAGCTTCCAAGGTCACATGATGCCCCCAATCTTCATGAAGGCAGATCATGGAAACTCCAACCTGAGCCAACAGCTGATCTTCGCCTTGACTTCAGATGCACGAGATCTTGATTCAGCTCTTCAGAGTGTACCTGTTGTGCCCTCACCCCAAAACCTAAGCGTAGCTAGTGTTCTCCGACTTCCGTCCTCACTCTCCTGGACCACACGCCCTCTATTTTGGGTTTTCCGATGACACAGTGCTGCACTCTGCTTGCCCTCTAGAAGAAAAATATTGCCCTATGGGTCTACCCAGAAACCTCAAATGAGGATAAACCTGCACATCACTCAACTGTACACCAATTATATAGTCTAGCCTGTGCACTAATGCCCTGTCTGACAGAACCTGAGGCCTGAATTCCCAACCGACACCCAGACAGCTTGCAGTACACTGAGAACATCTGAACCACCATGGCCTTAGGTCGCCATCTCTATCCAACATCGGTTTTCAGGCTACAGAATCCTAGACCTTATCTCTACTCACTTCCCATGGGTGAACGTGATGCAGAAATCAGAACTTCTCCTTCCCTCTCGCCAGAATCGTGTGTTTGGCATCTTGTCCAACGTTCAGTGTAGGACCCCTGTAGGGCCTACAGGGGTAGTAGTAGGGCCCCTGAGGGTAGTGTAGGGTCCCTGAGGCCCTGCCTATGCTTAAGAGCTGCGGTGGGCTCAAACACACATTGGGACCCTCAGTTTGAGCCCTGTCCTCAAGTAAAGCCTCTCAGTGGCTGGACCATGAGCCCGCATATGGGGCCTGCCATGCCCCAAGTCACCCAATCTTACCCAGAGGTAGAGACATCTAGTCACCCCTACTCAGGGCTCTGCTCTGGAATCCCTCTTTGGTGGGACATTTGAGGTAAATAAACACAGAAAGGACTCCTCCCACTCACAGAATGACCCCAATCACTTGGGATTGGGCCATCCCAAGTGATTGGGGTCCAGAGAGAAAGACTCGTCCATGGCCCATGAGGCCAGCCCGACATTCCACGGCCACTATTGACACAAAATCCAGAGACATAAGCTTCAGCAAGCGTTCACACTCACCCTTAGGTCATAGCCCAAAAAATTCTCCTCATAGTCTAGATTGGGCCTGCCATACCTACGTCCCCAAACCTAAGCCGAGTTTGTGTTTTCAGACTTCTATCCTGATATCCCTGTCCCACACACCGTCCAGACTGAGGCCCCTGGAGCCACACCTCAGGACTGTGCCTGCCCTCTCCAAGGAAATTCTTCCCATTCCATTGGCCACAACCCTACAGATAAGGAGAAACCTCCAAAGTCCCAGAGGCCATTCCAATAGTGTAGGCCACCCAGGACAAAGAGGGGCGATCTCTCACAAGCTGAGCAACGACGTCAACTCACCCGTAGACAGATAACCCAAGAGAAGAAGATTAAACTGGACTGGCCCCTAGAATGTAATTGGTTCCATTGCTTTTTTTTCTAAGCATCTCTCCTCAGAGGCCTGTTTTCCAATACCAGCATATGGGGGATTCCAGAGATACCAATCAGAACAAATCTTGTCTTCACATGGGAAACTTATCCTTTGGAGCTCTGTAAAAGCCTCCAGTTAGGAGAAACCTTCAGGTAGCCGGAGCAACCGCCCTATTCCAAGGTCTCCATGGACACATACCCGCATTATGACCATTCGGCAGGAGAGTACATTTCAACTCAGCCCCGTCGATTACTCCCCCAGAGGCAGAATATCAAACCTGCCTTGTCGCTAGGAGACAACTGGAATGCAAAGCAGACTCTCTAGGCATCCATCCTTGGAATCCTGCTCTGGCGCCGTTCCATATGGGATGTCCTGGAGCCTTCCAACAGGTCTTGACTGTCCCACAGAAGGAATCCTTGCAGATTGGAGCATCTCACAACTCCTATCGTGGGAAAACCTACATGGCCTCATGAGATGCTCCCCTTTATAAAGGGGCCATCATGGACAGAAACTCCAACCTGAGCCAACTTCTGATGCATTGCTTTGGTTTCTAGGTATCTCTCCTCAGAGGCCTGGTTTCCAATATCAGAATATGGGGGTTTCCTAAGGAAACAATCAGAACAGATCTCATCTCCACATGGGAAACTTGCTCTTTGGAGCTGTGTCAATACCTCAGGTTAGGAGGATCCTTCAGGGCGCTGGCACCATGGCCCAATCCCAAGGTCTCCAAGGACACAAACTTACATTATGAACCATTCTCAGGAGAGTCCATTTCAAATCAGCCCCCTCGGCTGCACACCCAGAGCCAGCAGATCAAACCTTCCTTGTCACTCGGAGACAGTTAGAATGGGAGACGGGCTGCCCAGGCATCCATCCTTAGAACCCTGCTCTGGAGAACTTCTTTATGGGACGTCTTGAATCCAACCAACCTGTCTTGACTGTCTCGCAGAATGAATCCTTGTGGTTTGAAGCATCACACAATAACACTGTGAGAAAACCTCCATTTCCTCATGATGCACCACACCTTCATAAATGGGCCATCATGGACAAAAACTCCATCCTAACCCAAAGTCTGATCCTCGCCCTGAATTCAGAAGCATGAGATCTCGATTCAGCACTTGAGAGTGTGCCTGCTGGGCCCTCGCCTTGAAACCTAAGCCTATCTTGTGTTCTCAGACTTCCGTCCTCAGAATCCTGGCCAACCCCTCCAATTGGAAATTCTGGAGACACAATGCAGCACTCTGCCTGGCCTCCAGAAGAAAAATGTAGCCCTATAGGGCTAACCGGAAACGCCAAATGAGTAACAACCTGCATGCCACTCGACCATACCCCAATTATACAGTCTAGACTGTGCACTAAAGCCCTGTCTGACACAGCCTGAGGGCAGACCTCCAGTCCAACACCCAGAAAGCTGGCCGTACACAGTACATATCACACCCACAATGGCTTTAGGCCATCATCTCTACCCAACCTCAATTTTCACCTTCAGAACCTAGACCTTATCTACACTCACTGCTCAGGAGTGAACGTGATGCAAGAATCAGGACTTCTCCTTCACCATGGCAAGAAACCTTGTGGTTGGCATGTTGTCCAACGTTCATTGTAGGAGAAAGCAGCATGGACTATGAGGTCCCACCTATCCCTGAGGGCCACAATTTGCACAAACACATATTTTGACCCTCAGCGTGAGCCTTATTTTCTTGTGAAGCCTCTTAGTGACTGGAACAACAGCCCACATATGGGGCTTGCCAAGCCCCTAGTCACCCAATCTCAACCAGAGTTCGAGATGTCTAGTCACCCGACTCAGGGCTCTGCTCTGGAATCCCTCTTTGGTGGGACACCTGAGGTAAAAAAAAAAATACAGAAAGGACTTTTCCCATCCACAGAATGATCCCAACCCCTTGGGATCAGGCCAAATCACCAGAGAAAGAATTGTCCATGGCCCTTGAGGACACTCCGACATTCCACGGCCACCGTTGACACAAAATCCAGGGACAAAAGCCTGAGCAAGTGCCACATACTCGCCCTTTGTTCATAGCCCGGAAAATTCTCACGGTCTGTAGATCGAGCCTTCATACATACATCCCCAAACATAAGCTGAGTTTGTGTTTTCAAACTTCTGTCCCCACAGTCCTGGCCCACACACCATCCAAGCTGGGGCCCCTGGAGCCACACCTCAGGTGTGTGGCTTCCCTCTCCAGGGGAATTCTGCCATTTCCATTGGCCACAACCTTATAGATTAGGAGAAACCTCCAAACTCCCCGAGGCCATCCCAATAGTGTTGGCTGCCCAGGACAAACAGGGATGATCTTTCACAAGTTAGGAAACTACCTCCACTCAAACCCAGAGACAGATATACCCATAGAATAAGATTGAACTGGACAGGCACTTAGGCCCTAATCAGATCCATTGCTTTTGTTTCCAGGCATCTCTCCTCAGAGGCCTGGTTTCCAATACCAGCATAAGGGGATTACTGAGGCACTCATCAGAAAAATCTCGTCTCCACATAGGAAATGTACTCTTTGGAGCTCTATAAAAACCTCTGTTTAGGAGAATCTTTCAGGGCCCCGGATCAAGCGCCCCATTCCAAGGTCTCCATGGACTTAAACCCACATTATGATCTATCCTCGGGAGCGTCCATGTCAACTCAACCCCCTTGGTTTCTCCCCCAGGGCCTGCAGATCAAACCTGCCTTGTCGCTAGGAGACAACTAGAATGGGAGGTGGGCTGCCTAGGCATCAATCCTTAGAACCCTACTCTGGAGTCATTCCATATGGGACATCCTAGAGCCATCCAACAGGTCTCAAGTGTTCCACAGAAGGAAACTTTGCAGTCTGGAGCATCTCAGAACTCCCATTGTGGGAAAATCTACATGGCCTCTTGAGACGCTCCACTTTATAAAGTGGCCATCATGGACAGAAACTCCAACCTGAGCAAACGTCTGATATTCGCCCTGACTTCAGGTGCATGAGATCATGATTCAACTCTGCAGAGTGTGCCTTCTGTGCCCTCACTTCAAAAACGAAGCCTAGCTTGTGTTCTCAGACTACAGTCCTCACACCCCTGGCCCAAAAGCCCTACAGTTTGGCAATACTGGGGCCACAATGCAGCACTCTGCCTGCCCTCCCAGAGAAAAAACGTTGCCTTATGGAACTACCTAGAGACCCGAATGAGGATCAATTGAACGCCACTCGACTGCACCCCAAATATACAGTCTACCCTGTCTAATGCCTTGTCTGACACAGCATGAGCCCACACCTCCAGACCTACGCTGAACAGCTGGCCACACACTGAGCTCATTGGACCCAACAGGTCCTTAGGTCTTCATCTCTTCCCAACCTCGGTTTTCGGGTTTCAGAACCTAGACCTAAACTCCAATCACTGTCCAGGGGTTAACGTGATGCAGAAGTCACAACTCTTCCTTCGCCATGGCCAGAAACCTTGTGGTTGGCATATTCTCCAACGTTCAGTGTCGGAGAATCCAGCGTGGCCCATGAGGCCCTTCCCATGCTTGAGGGCCTTGTTGGCACAAATAGGCATTGTGACCCTCAGCATGAGCCCTGTCCTCAAGGAAGGCCTCTCAGGGTCTGAATCAAGAGCCCACATATTGGACTTGCCATGCCCCTAGGCCCCCAAACTAAAACAGAGGTGGGGTTGTCCAGTGTCCCTCCCGAGGACTCTGCTCTGGAATCCCTCCTTTATTGGGACACATGAGGTACAAAAAATAAAATAAAATAAAATAAAAAACAGAAAGGACTCCTCCCATCCCACAGAACATACCCAAACTCTTGGGATTGGGTCAAATCCTCAGAGAAGGAAAGCCGTCCACAACCCATGAGGCCACGCCAGCATTCCACCCACATTGTTCACACAAATCCAGAGACAAAATCTGAGCAAGCACCTCAAACTCACACTTTTTCATATCCTGAAGTGTTATCACGGTCTGTAGATTGGGCGTGCCATAACTATGTCCCCAATTCTAAGCGGAGTTTGTGTTTTCAGATTTTTGCTCAACAGGCCTGGCCCACACACCCACAAGGTTGGGCCCCTAGAGCCAAACTCAGAACTTTGCCTGCCCTCTCCAGGGGATTTCTGCCCATTCCATTGACCACAACCCTATAGATTAGGAGAAACTCCAAAGTCCCGAGGCCATTCCAATATTATAGGTCGCCCAGGACAAACAGGGGCGATCTGACACAATCTGAGCAACTACCTCACCTCAGATACTTAGACACGTATCCCCAGCAAAGAGACTGAACCGGACAGGCACCTAGGCTCTAATCATATCCATTGCTTTTGTTTCCAGTCATCTCTCCTCAGAGACCTGGTTTCCAATACCAGCATATGGGAGATTCCTTAGGCACTCATCAAAACAATTCTCTTCTCTACATAGGAAACATACTCTTTAGAGCTCCATCAAAACCTCCGGTTATGAACATCCCTCAAGGACCCGGATCAAGACCCCATTCCAAGTATACATGGACACAAATGCACATTATGACCCATCCTCAACTCACCCATTTCAACACACCCGCCTCGGTTGCTCCCCTAGATCCAGCAGATCAAACTTGCCTTGGCGCTATGAGACACCTGGAATGGGAGGCAGGCTGCTAAGGCATCCATCCTTAGAACCCTGCTCTGGATAACTTCCTTATGGGATGTCCTGGAGCCATCCAACAGGTCTCGACTGTCCCACAGAAGGAATCATTGCGGTTTGGAGCATCTCACAATTCCCATCGTGGGAAAACCTCCATGTCCTCGTGACACCCTCCCCTTCATGAAGGGGCTGTCATGGACAGAAACTTCGACCTAAGCCAACGTCTGATCCTAGCTCTGTCTTCAGGTATACAGGATCTCGAATCATCTCTGCAGAGGGTGCCTGCCGTCCCCTCACCCCGAAATCTAAGTCTGGCTTGTGTTCTCAGAATTTTTTCATCACACTCCTGGCCCACAAGCCTTCCAGTTTGGGAATTCTGGAGCCACTATGTGGCACTGTGTCTTCCCTCCAGAAGAAAAACGTTGCCCTCTGGGGCTACCCAGTAACCACAAATGAGTACCATCCTGCACGAAACTCGACTGCACCCCAAAGATACAGTCTAGCCTGGGCACTAATTCCCTGTCTGCCACAGCCTGAGCCTGCACCTCCCAACCCGCACTCAACAGCTGGCCGAACACTGAGCACATCAGCCACACCATGGCCTTAGGTCTTCATCTCTTCCCAACCTCAGTTTTCAGGCTTCAGAACCTAGACCTTAAATCCAATCACAGTCCAGGAGTGAAAGTGTTGCAGAAATTAGAACTCCATCTTCCCCATGGCCAGAAAACTTGTGGTTGCCATATTGTGCAACGTTCCCTGTAGGAGAAACCAGCATGGTACATTAGGCCACGCCCTGACTTGAGGGGCTCCTTGGGCACAAAAACACATTGTGAAACTCAGTGTGAGACCATTCCTCAGGGAAGGCCTCTCAGTGTCTGGACCAAGAGCCCACATATGGGGCTTGCCATGTTCTTAGGTCCCAATGTTAACCAGAGGTCTGGTTGTCCAGTCGCCCCTCCCCAGGACTCTGCTCTGGAATCCCTCTTTTGGTGGTCCACCTTAGGTAAAAAAAATAATAATAATAAAAAAATAAACAAAAAAGCAAGAAAGGCCTCCTCCCTTCCCACAGAATGACCCCAAACTCTTGGGATCGGGTCAAATCCCCAGAAAGGGAGCCTCATCGATGGCCCATGAGGACACCCCGACATTCCATGGCAATCGGTGACACATTTCCAGAAAAAAAAAAAAAAAAAAAAAAGCATGAGCCAGCACCTCACATTCGCCCTTTGTTCATATCCCGAAGAGTTCTCCTCACGGTCTATAGATCGGGCCGGCCATACCTACATCCCCCAACCTAAGTGGAGTTTGTGTTTTCAGACTTTTGTCCAAATAGCCCTGGACCACACACGCTCCACACTTGGGTCCCTGGAGCCACACCTCAGGACTGTGCTTCCCTTTCAAGGGAATTCTTCCCATTCCATTGGCCACAACCTTGCAAATGAGGAAAAACCTCCAAAGTCACCGAGGCCATCCCATTAGTGTAGGCCGCCCAGGACAAACAGGGGTGATCTCAAACCAGCTGAGCAACTACCTCCACTCAGACAACAGATGTCCCCAGAGAAGAATATTGAACCGGACAGGCCCCTAGGCCCTAATCAGATCCATTGCTTTGGTTTTTAGGCATCTCTCCTCAGAGGCCTCGTTTCCAATACCAGCATATGGTGGTTTCCTGAGGCACCAATAAGAACAAATCTCGTCTCCCCATGGAAAACTTGCTCATTGGAGCTTTGTCATAACCTCTGGTTAGGAGAATCCTTCAGGGCCCTGGTGCCACTGCCCCATACCAAGGTCTCCATGGACTCAAACCAACATTAAGACCATCCTCAGGAAAGTCCATTTCAACTCAGCCCCCTCTGTTGCTACCCCAAGCCAGCAGATCAAACGTTTCTTGTTGCTAGGAGACAATTGGATTGTGAGGCTGACTGCCCAGGCATCCATACTTAGAACCCTGTTCTGGAAAAATACCTTATAAGACGTCCTGGAGCCATCCAACAAATCTTAATTGTCCCACAGAAGGAATCCTTGCGGTTTGGAGCATCTCACAACTCCAATAGTGGGAAAACCCCCATGGGCTCATAATGTCCCCCCTTCATGAAGGGGCCAACATGGACAGAAACTCAAACCTGAGCCAAAGTCTGATCCTCGACCTGACTTCAGACACATGAGATCTCAATTCAGCTCTGCAGAGTGTGGCTGCCATGTCCTTGCCCCGAAACCTAAGCCTAGCTTGTGTTCTCAGACTTCCGTCCTCACTCTCCTGGCCCACAAGCCCTCCAGTTTGGGAATTCCGAAGCCACAATGCAGCACTCTGCCTGCCCTCCAGAAGAAAAACTTTGCCCTATGCTTCTAATAAGAAACCCCAAATGATTTTCTAATGCATGCCACTCGATTGTAAAGCAATTATACAGCCCACCCTGTATTCTAATGCCCTGTCTGGCACAGCCTGAGACAAGACATCCCAAACGACACCCAGACAGCTGGCCCCAACCTGGACACATAGGACCCGCTATGGCTGTAGGTCGTCATCTCTTCCCAACCTCGGTTTTCAGGCTTCAGAACCTAGACCTTATCTCCAATCACTGCCCAGGGTGAACGTGATGCAGAAATTAGAATTCCTCCTTCCCCATGGCCAGAAACCTTGTGGTTGGCATGTTGTCCAACGTTCAATGTGGGAAAACCTGCATTGTCCGAAAGGCCACGCCAGTGCTTGAGGGCCGCCTAGGGCACAGACATGCATTGTGACCTGCAGCGTGAGTCCCGTATTAAAGTAACGCCTCTCAGGGGCTGGACCAAGATCCTGCATATGGGGCTTGTCATATCCATAGGCCCCCAGGCTTAACCCGAGGGCGAGTATTCCAGTTGTCAGTACCCACTGCTATGCTCTAGAATCCCTCTACTGGGGGGACATATGAGGCAAAAAACAGGACACTTCCCTTCCCACAGAATGACCCCAAACACTTGGGGGCTGGACAAACTACCAGAGAGGGAGACTTCTACGACCCATGAGGCAACTCCTACATTAAACGGCCATTGTGGACAAAACATCCAGAGACAAAAGCCTGAGCGACTGCCTCCCTCTCACCCTTCTTTCATATCCAGAGGAGCTCCCCTCATGGACTGTAGATCAGGCCTGCCGTAACCTCGGCCCCAAACCTGAGCTGAGTTAGGGTTTTTGGATGTCTGTCTGCACAGCCATGGCCCACACAGCCTCCAGGCTGGGGTCTCTGGAGCCACACCACAGAACTGTGCCTGCTCTCTCCTAAGAAACTGCCCATTCCATTGGCCACAACTCTACAAAATAGTAGAAACCTCAAGGTCCCCAAGGACATCCCACTACCGCAAGCCGCACTGGACTAATAGGGGCATTATGACACAAGCTGAGCAACTACTACCTCCATGCAGACACACAGACAGATATCCGCAGAGACAGAAGATTGAACCAGACAGGCCCCTAGGCCCTATTATGAACTCTTGCTTTGGTGTCCAGGTATCACTCCTCAGAGGCCTGGGTTCGAAGACCAGCATACGGGGCTTTCCTGAGGCACCAGACAAAAGACCTCTCATCTCCACATGGGAAGCTTCCTTGTTGGAGTTGTGTCAAGCCCTTCGGGTTGGAGAATCCTGCAGAGTCCCTTAGCTACTGCCACATTCCAAGGTCTCCATGGCCACCAACCCACATTATGACTCATCCTCAGGAGAGTCCATTTAAACTCAGCCTTCTGGGTAGCTCACCCAAGAGCCCGCAGATTGAGCGTGCCTTGTCTCCACCAGGCAATGGGAAGGTGAGTTGGCGTTTCTCGGCATCCATGCTTAGGCCCCTGCTCTCGAGTCTTTCTGTATGGGGCATCCTGGAACCATACAATAGTACTCGACTGTCCTGAAGAAGGAAACTTTGAAGTTGGGAGCAGCTCACAACTCCCAGCGTAGGGAAACCTCCCTGGCCTCATGACGCCCCCACCCCCTTCAGGAAGGGGCCGTCATGGACACAAACTCCAGCTTGAGGCAACATCTGATACTCGCCCTGACCTCACCTGCAGGAGATCTCGATTCAGCCTCTTCAGAGTGGGCCTGCCATGCTCTTGGCCCCAAAACTCATGCTAGCTTGTGTTTTCAGACTTCCTTCCTCACAATCCTGGCCACACCCCTCCAGTTTGGCAATTCTGGAGACACAATGCAGCACTCTGCCTGCCCTCCAGAAGAAAAATGTTGCCCTATAGGGCTAACCGGAAACGCCAAATGAGTAACAACCTGCATGCCACTCGACCACACCCCAATTATACAGTCTAGCCTGTGCACTAAAGCCCTGTCTGACACAGCCTGAGGGCAGACCTCCAGTCCAACACCCAGACAGCTGGCCGTACACAGAGCATATCACACCCACAATGGCTTTAGGCCATCATCTCTACCCAACCTCAGTTTTCACCTTCAGAACCTAGACCTTATCTCCACTCACTGCTCAGGAGTGAACGTGATGCAAGAATCAGAACTTCTCCTTCGCCTTGGCAAGAAACCTAGTGGTTGGCATGTTGTCCAATGTTCATTGTAGGAGAAAGCAGCATGGACTATGAGGCCCCACCTATCCCTGAGGGCCACAATGTGCACAAACACACATTGTGACCCTCAGCGTGAGCCCTATCCTCATGTAAAGCCTCTTAGTCACTGGAACAACAGCCCACATATGGGGCTTGCCAAGCCCCTAGTCCCCCAATCTCAACCAGAGTTCGAGATGTCTAGTCACACCTACTCAGGGCTCTACTCTGGAATCCCTCTTTGGTGGGAGAACTGAGGTAAAAGAAAATACATAAAGGACTCTTCCCATCCACAGAATGATCCCAACCACTTGGGATCAGGCCAAATAACCAGAGAAAGAATTGTCCATGGCCCTTGAGGACACTCCGACATTCCACGGCCACCGTTGACACAAAATCCAGAGACAAAAGCCTGAGCAAGCGCCACATACTCGCCCTTTGTTCATAGCCCGGAAAATTCTCACGGTCTGTAGATCGAGCCTTCATACATACATCCCCAAAACTAAGCTGAGTTTGTGTTTTCAGACTTCTGTCCCCACAGGCCTGGCCAACACACCATCCAAGCTGGGGCCCCTGGAGCCACACCTCAGGACTGTGGCTTCCCTCTCCAGGGGAATTCTGCTATTTCCATTGGCCACAACCCAATAGATTAGGAGAATCCGCCAAACTCCCCCAGGCCATCCGAATAATGTTGGATGCCCAGGACACACAGGGATGATCTCTCACAAGTTAGGAAACTACCTCCACTCAGACCCAGAGACAGATATCCCCATAGAATAAGATTGAACTGGACAGGCACTTAGGCCCTAATCAGATCCATTGCTTTTGATTCCAGTCATCTCTCCTCAGAGGCCTGTTTTCCAATACCAGCATATGGGAGATTCCTTAGGCACTCATCAAAACAATTCTCTACTCTACATAGGAAACATACTCTTTAGAGCTCCATCAAAACCTCCGGTTATGAACATCCCTCAAGGCCCCGGTTCAAGCACCCCATTCCAAGGTCTACATGGACACAAATGCACATTATGACCCATCCTCAACTCACCCATTTCAACACACCCGCCTCGGTTGCTCCCCTAGATCCAGCAGATCGAACTTGCCTTGGCGCTATGAGACACCTGGAATGGGAGGCAGGCTGCCCAGGCATCCATCCTTAGAACCCTGCTCTGGATAACGTCCTTATGGGATGTCCTGGAGCCATCCAACAGGTCTCGACTGTCCCACAGAAGGAATCATTGCGGTTTGGAGCATCTCACAATTCCCATCGTGGGAAAACCTCCATGTCCTCGTGACACCCTCCCCTTCATGAAGGGGCTGTCATGGACAGAAACTTCGACCTAAGCCAACGTCTGATCCTAGCTCTGTCTTCAGGTATACAGGATCTCGAATCATCTCTGCAGAGGGTGCCTGCCGTCCCCTCACCCCAAAATCTAAGTCTGGCTTGTGTTCTCAGAATTTTTTCATCACACTCCTGGCCCACAAGCCTTCCAGTTTGGGAATTCTGGAGCCACTATGTGGCACTGTGTCTTCCCTCCAGAAGAAAAACGTTGCCCTCTGGGGCTACCCAGTAACCACAAATGAGTACCATCCTGCACGAAACTCGACTGCACCCCAATGATACAGTCTAGCCTGGGCACTAATTCCCTGTCTGCCACAGCCTGAGCCTGCACCTCCCAACCCACACTCAACAGCTGGCCGAACACTGAGCACATCAGCCACACCATGGCCTTAGGTCTTCATCTCTTCCCAACCTCAGTTTTCAGGCTTCAGAACCTAGACCTTAAATCCAATCACAGTCCAGGAGTGAAAGTGTTGCAGAAATTAGAACTCCATCTTCCCCATGGCCAGAAAACTTGTGGTTGCCATATTGTGCAACGTTCCCTGTAGGAGAAACCAGCATGGTACATTAGGCCACGCCCTGACTTGAGGGGCTCCTTGGGCACAAAAACACATTGTGAAACTCAGTGTGAGACCATTCCTCAGGGAAGGCCTCTCAGTGTCTGGACCAAGAGCCCACATATGGGGCTTGCCATGTTCTTAGGTCCCAATGTTAACCAGAGGTCTGGTTGTCCAGTCGCCCCTCCCCAGGACTCTGCTCTGGAATCCCTCTTTTGGTGGTCCACCTTAGGTAAAAAAAATAATAATAAAAAAAAAATAAACAAAAAAACAAGAAAGGCCTCCTCCCTTCCCACAGAATGACCCCAAACTCTTGGGATCGGGTCAAATCCCCAGAAAGGGAGCCTCATCGATGGCCCATGAGGACACCCCGACATTCCATGGCAATCGGTGACACATTTCCAGAAAAAAAAAAAAAAAAAAAAAAGCATGAGCCAGCACCTCACATTCGCCCTTTGTTCATATCCCGAAGAGTTCTCCTCACGGTCTATAGATCGGGCCGGCCATACCTACATCCCCCAACCTAAGTGGAGTTTGTGTTTTCAGACTTTTGTCCAAATAGCCCTGGACCACACACGCTCCACACTTGGGTCCCTGGAGCCACACCTCAGGACTGTGCTTCCCTTTCAAGGGAATTCTTCCCATTCCATTGGCCACAACCTTGCAAATGAGGAAAAACCTCCAAAGTCACCGAGGCCATCCCATTAGTGTAGGCCGCCCAGGACAAACAGGGGTGATCTCAAACCAGCTGAGCAACTACCTCCACTCAGACAACAGATGTCCCCAGAGAAGAATATTGAACCGGACAGGCCCCTAGGCCCTAATCAGATCCATTGCTTTGGTTTTTAGGCATCTCTCCTCAGAGGCCTCGTTTCCAATACCAGCATATGGTGGTTTCCTGAGGCACCAATAAGAACAAATCTCGTCTCCCCATGGAAAACTTGCTCATTGGAGCTTTGTCATAACCTCTGGTTAGGAGAATCCTTCAGGGCCCTGGTGCCACTGCCCCATACCAAGGTCTCCATGGACTCAAACCAACATTAAGACCATCCTCAGGAAAGTCCATTTCAACTCAGCCCCCTCTGTTGCTACCCCAAGCCAGCAGATCAAACGTTTCTTGTTGCTAGGAGACAATTGGATTGTGAGGCTGACTGCCCAGGCATCCATACTTAGAACCCTGTTCTGGAAAAATACCTTATAAGACGTCCTGGAGCCATCCAACAAATCTTAATTGTCCCACAGAAGGAATCCTTGCGGTTTGGAGCATCTCACAACTCCAATAGTGGGAAAACCCCCATGGGCTCATAATGTCCCCCCTTCATGAAGGGGCCAACATGGACAGAAACTCAAACCTGAGCCAAAGTCTGATCCTCGACCTGACTTCAGACACATGAGATCTCAATTCAGCTCTGCAGAGTGTGGCTGCCATGTCCTTGCCCCGAAACCTAAGCCTAGCTTGTGTTCTCAGACTTCCGTCCTCACTCTCCTGGCCCACAAGCCCTCCAGTTTGGGAATTCCGAAGCCACAATGCAGCACTCTGCCTGCCCTCCAGAAGAAAAACTTTGCCCTATGCTTCTAATAAGAAACCCCAAATGATTTTCTAATGCATGCCACTCGATTGTAAAGCAATTATACAGCCCACCCTGTATTCTAATGCCCTGTCTGGCACAGCCTGAGACAAGACATCCCAAACGACACCCAGACAGCTGGCCCCAACCTGGACACATAGGACCCGCTATGGCTGTAGGTCGTCATCTCTTCCCAACCTCGGTTTTCAGGCTTCAGAACCTAGACCTTATCTCCAATCACTGCCCAGGGTGAACGTGATGCAGAAATTAGAATTCCTCCTTCCCCATGGCCAGAAACCTTGTGGTTGGCATGTTGTCCAACGTTCAATGTGGGAAAACCTGCATTGTCCGAAAGGCCACGCCAGTGCTTGAGGGCCGCCTAGGGCACAGACATGCATTGTGACCTGCAGCGTGAGTCCCGTATTAAAGTAACGCCTCTCAGGGGCTGGACCAAGATCCTGCATATGGGGCTTGTCATATCCATAGGCCCCCAGGCTTAACCCGAGGGCGAGTATTCCAGTTGTCAGTACCCACTGCTATGCTCTAGAATCCCTCTACTGGGGGGACATATGAGGCAAAAAACAGGACACTTCCCTTCCCACAGAATGACCCCAAACACTTGGGGGCTGGACAAACTACCAGAGAGGGAGACTTCTACGACCCATGAGGCAACTCCTACATTAAACGGCCATTGTGGACAAAACATCCAGAGACAAAAGCCTGAGCGACTGCCTCCCTCTCACCCTTCTTTCATATCCAGAGGAGCTCCCCTCATGGACTGTAGATCAGGCCTGCCGTAACCTCGGCCCCAAACCTGAGCTGAGTTAGGGTTTTTGGATGTCTGTCTGCACAGCCATGGCCCACACAGCCTCCAGGCTGGGGTCTCTGGAGCCACACCACAGAACTGTGCCTGCTCTCTCCTAAGAAACTGCCCATTCCATTGGCCACAACTCTACAAAATAGTAGAAACCTCAAGGTCCCCAAGGACATCCCACTACCGCAAGCCGCACTGGACTAATAGGGGCATTATGACACAAGCTGAGCAACTACTACCTCCATGCAGACACACAGACAGATATCCGCAGAGACAGAAGATTGAACCAGACAGGCCCCTAGGCCCTATTATGAACTCTTGCTTTGGTGTCCAGGTATCACTCCTCAGAGGCCTGGGTTCGAAGACCAGCATACGGGGCTTTCCTGAGGCACCAGACAAAAGACCTCTCATCTCCACATGGGAAGCTTCCTTGTTGGAGTTGTGTCAAGCCCTTCGGGTTGGAGAATCCTGCAGAGTCCCTTAGCTACTGCCACATTCCAAGGTCTCCATGGCCACCAACCCACATTATGACTCATCCTCAGGAGAGTCCATTTAAACTCAGCCTTCTGGGTAGCTCACCCAAGAGCCCGCAGATTGAGCGTGCCTTGTCTCCACCAGGCAATGGGAAGGTGAGTTGGCGTTTCTCGGCATCCATGCTTAGGCCCCTGCTCTCGAGTCTTTCTGTATGGGGCATCCTGGAACCATACAATAGTACTCGACTGTCCTGAAGAAGGAAACTTTGAAGTTGGGAGCAGCTCACAACTCCCAGCGTAGGGAAACCTCCCTGGCCTCATGACGCCCCCACCCCCTTCAGGAAGGGGCCGTCATGGACACAAACTCCAGCTTGAGGCAACATCTGATACTCGCCCTGACCTCACCTGCAGGAGATCTCGATTCAGCCTCTTCAGAGTGGGCCTGCCATGCTCTTGGCCCCAAAACTCATGCTAGCTTGTGTTTTCAGACTTCCTTCCTCACAATCCTGGCCACACCCCTCCAGTTTGGCAATTCTGGAGACACAATGCAGCACTCTGCCTGCCCTCCAGAAGAAAAATGTTGCCCTATAGGGCTAACCGGAAACGCCAAATGAGTAACAACCTGCATGCCACTCGACCACACCCCAATTATACAGTCTAGCCTGTGCACTAAAGCCCTGTCTGACACAGCCTGAGGGCAGACCTCCAGTCCAACACCCAGACAGCTGGCCGTACACAGAGCATATCACACCCACAATGGCTTTAGGCCATCATCTCTACCCAACCTCAGTTTTCACCTTCAGAACCTAGACCTTATCTCCACTCACTGCTCAGGAGTGAACGTGATGCAAGAATCAGAACTTCTCCTTCGCCTTGGCAAGAAACCTAGTGGTTGGCATGTTGTCCAATGTTCATTGTAGGAGAAAGCAGCATGGACTATGAGGCCCCACCTATCCCTGAGGGCCACAATTTGCACAAACACACATTGTGACCCTCAGCGTGAGCCCTATCCTCATGTAAAGCCTCTTAGTCACTGGAACAACAGCCCACATATGGGGCTTGCCAAGCCCCTAGTCCCCCAATCTCAACCAGAGTTCGAGATGTCTAGTCACACCTACTCAGGGCTCTACTCTGGAATCCCTCTTTGGTGGGAGAACTGAGGTAAAAGAAAATACATAAAGGACTCTTCCCATCCACAGAATGATCCCAACCACTTGGGATCAGGCCAAATAACCAGAGAAAGAATTGTCCATGGCCCTTGAGGACACTCCGACATTCCACGGCCACCGTTGACACAAAATCCAGAGACAAAAGCCTGAGCAAGCGCCACATACTCGCCCTTTGTTCATAGCCCGGAAAATTCTCACGGTCTGTAGATCGAGCCTTCATACATACATCCCCAAAACTAAGCTGAGTTTGTGTTTTCAGACTTCTGTCCCCACAGGCCTGGCCAACACACCATCCAAGCTGGGGCCCCTGGAGCCACACCTCAGGACTGTGGCTTCCCTCTCCAGGGGAATTCTGCTATTTCCATTGGCCACAACCCAATAGATTAGGAGAATCCGCCAAAGTCCCCCAGGCCATCCGAATAATGTTGGCTGCCCAGGACACACAGGGATGATCTCTCACAAGTTAGGAAACTACCTCCACTCAGACCCAGAGACAGATATCCCCATAGAATAAGATTGAACTGGACAGGCACTTAGGCCCTAATCAGATCCATTGCTTTTGATTCCAGTCATCTCTCCTCAGAGGCCTGTTTTCCAATACCAGCATATGGGAGATTCCTTAGGCACTCATCAAAACAATTCTCTTCTCTACATAGGAAACATACTCTTTAGAGCTCCATCAAAACCTCCGGTTATGAACATCCCTCAAGGCCCCGGTTCAAGCACCCCATTCCAAGGTCTACATGGACACAAATGCACATTATGACCCATCCTCAACTCACCCATTTCAACACACCCGCCTCGGTTGCTCCCCTAGATCCAGCAGATCGAACTTGCCTTGGCGCTATGAGACACCTGGAATGGGAGGCAGGCTGCCCAGGCATCCATCCTTAGAACCCTGCTCTGGATAACGTCCTTATGGGATGTCCTGGAGCCATCCAACAGGTCTCGACTGTCCCACAGAAGGAATCATTGCGGTTTGGAGCATCTCACAATTCCCATCGTGGGAAAACCTCCATGTCCTCGTGACACCCTCCCCTTCATGAAGGGGCTGTCATGGACAGAAACTTCGACCTAAGCCAACGTCTGATCCTAGCTCTGTCTTCAGGTATACAGGATCTCGAATCATCTCTGCAGAGGGTGCCTGCCGTCCCCTCACCCCGAAATCTAAGTCTGGCTTGTGTTCTCAGAATTTTTTCATCACACTCCTGGCCCACAAGCCTTCCAGTTTGGGAATTCTGGAGCCACTATGTGGCACTGTGTCTTCCCTCCAGAAGAAAAACGTTGCCCTCTGGGGCTACCCAGTAACCACAAATGAGTACCATCCTGCACGAAACTCGACTGCACCCCAATGATACAGTCTAGCCTGGGCACTAATTCCCTGTCTGCCACAGCCTGAGCCTGCACCTCCCAACCCACACTCAACAGCTGGCCGAACACTGAGCACATCAGCCACACCATGGCCTTAGGTCTTCATCTCTTCCCAACCTCAGTTTTCAGGCTTCAGAACCTAGACCTTAAATCCAATCACAGTCCAGGAGTGAAAGTGTTGCAGAAATTAGAACTCCATCTTCCCCATGGCCAGAAAACTTGTGGTTGCCATATTGTGCAACGTTCCCTGTAGGAGAAACCAGCATGGTACATTAGGCCACGCCCTGACTTGAGGGGCTCCTTGGGCACAAAAACACATTGTGAAACTCAGTGTGAGACCATTCCTCAGGGAAGGCCTCTCAGTGTCTGGACCAAGAGCCCACATATGGGGCTTGCCATGTTCTTAGGTCCCAATGTTAACCAGAGGTCTGGTTGTCCAGTCGCCCCTCCCCAGGACTCTGCTCTGGAATCCCTCTTTTGGTGGTCCACCTTAGGTAAAAAAAATAATAATAATAAAAAAATAAACAAAAAAACAAGAAAGGCCTCCTCCCTTCCCACAGAATGACCCCAAACTCTTGGGATCGGGTCAAATCCCCAGAAAGGGAGCCTCATCGATGGCCCATGAGGACACCCCGACATTCCATGGCAATCGGTGACACATTTCCAGAAAAAAAAAAAAAAAAAAAAGCATGAGCCAGCACCTCACATTCGCCCTTTGTTCATATCCCGAAGAGTTCTCCTCACGGTCTATAGATCGGGCCGGCCATACCTACATCCCCCAACCTAAGTGGAGTTTGTGTTTTCAGACTTTTGTCCAAATAGCCCTGGACCACACACGCTCCACACTTGGGTCCCTGGAGCCACACCTCAGGACTGTGCTTCCCTTTCAAGGGAATTCTTCCCATTCCATTGGCCACAACCTTGCAAATGAGGAAAAACCTCCAAAGTCACCGAGGCCATCCCATTAGTGTAGGCCGCCCAGGACAAACAGGGGTGATCTCAAACCAGCTGAGCAACTACCTCCACTCAGACAACAGATGTCCCCAGAGAAGAATATTGAACCGGACAGGCCCCTAGGCCCTAATCAGATCCATTGCTTTGGTTTTTAGGCATCTCTCCTCAGAGGCCTCGTTTCCAATACCAGCATATGGTGGTTTCCTGAGGCACCAATAAGAACAAATCTCGTCTCCCCATGGAAAACTTGCTCATTGGAGCTTTGTCATAACCTCTGGTTAGGAGAATCCTTCAGGGCCCTGGTGCCACTGCCCCATACCAAGGTCTCCATGGACTCAAACCAACATTAAGACCATCCTCAGGAAAGTCCATTTCAACTCAGCCCCCTCTGTTGCTACCCCAAGCCAGCAGATCAAACGTTTCTTGTTGCTAGGAGACAATTGGATTGTGAGGCTGACTGCCCAGGCATCCATACTTAGAACCCTGTTCTGGAAAAATACCTTATAAGACGTCCTGGAGCCATCCAACAAATCTTAATTGTCCCACAGAAGGAATCCTTGCGGTTTGGAGCATCTCACAACTCCAATAGTGGGAAAACCCCCATGGGCTCATAATGTCCCCCCTTCATGAAGGGGCCAACATGGACAGAAACTCAAACCTGAGCCAAAGTCTGATCCTCGACCTGACTTCAGACACATGAGATCTCAATTCAGCTCTGCAGAGTGTGGCTGCCATGTCCTTGCCCCGAAACCTAAGCCTAGCTTGTGTTCTCAGACTTCCGTCCTCACTCTCCTGGCCCACAAGCCCTCCAGTTTGGGAATTCCGAAGCCACAATGCAGCACTCTGCCTGCCCTCCAGAAGAAAAACTTTGCCCTATGCTTCTAATAAGAAACCCCAAATGATTTTCTAATGCATGCCACTCGATTGTAAAGCAATTATACAGCCCACCCTGTATTCTAATGCCCTGTCTGGCACAGCCTGAGACAAGACATCCCAAACGACACCCAGACAGCTGGCCCCAACCTGGACACATAGGACCCGCTATGGCTGTAGGTCGTCATCTCTTCCCAACCTCGGTTTTCAGGCTTCAGAACCTAGACCTTATCTCCAATCACTGCCCAGGGTGAACGTGATGCAGAAATTAGAATTCCTCCTTCCCCATGGCCAGAAACCTTGTGGTTGGCATGTTGTCCAACGTTCAATGTGGGAAAACCTGCATTGTCCGAAAGGCCACGCCAGTGCTTGAGGGCCGCCTAGGGCACAGACATGCATTGTGACCTGCAGCGTGAGTCCCGTATTAAAGTAACGCCTCTCAGGGGCTGGACCAAGATCCTGCATATGGGGCTTGTCATATCCATAGGCCCCCAGGCTTAACCCGAGGGCGAGTATTCCAGTTGTCAGTACCCACTGCTATGCTCTAGAATCCCTCTACTGGGGGGACATATGAGGCAAAAAACAGGACACTTCCCTTCCCACAGAATGACCCCAAACACTTGGGGGCTGGACAAACTACCAGAGAGGGAGACTTCTACGACCCATGAGGCAACTCCTACATTAAACGGCCATTGTGGACAAAACATCCAGAGACAAAAGCCTGAGCGACTGCCTCCCTCTCACCCTTCTTTCATATCCAGAGGAGCTCCCCTCATGGACTGTAGATCAGGCCTGCCGTAACCTCGGCCCCAAACCTGAGCTGAGTTAGGGTTTTTGGATGTCTGTCTGCACAGCCATGGCCCACACAGCCTCCAGGCTGGGGTCTCTGGAGCCACACCACAGAACTGTGCCTGCTCTCTCCTAAGAAACTGCCCATTCCATTGGCCACAACTCTACAAAATAGTAGAAACCTCAAGGTCCCCAAGGACATCCCACTACCGCAAGCCGCACTGGACAAATAGGGGCATTATGACACAAGCTGAGCAACTACTACCTCCATGCAGACACACAGACAGATATCCGCAGAGACAGAAGATTGAACCAGACAGGCCCCTAGGCCCTATTATGAACTCTTGCTTTGGTGTCCAGGTATCACTCCTCAGAGGCCTGGGTTCGAAGACCAGCATACGGGGCTTTCCTGAGGCACCAGACAAAAGACCTCTCATCTCCACATGGGAAGCTTCCTTGTTGGAGTTGTGTCAAGCCCTTCGGGTTGGAGAATCCTGCAGAGTCCCTTAGCTACTGCCACATTCCAAGGTCTCCATGGCCACCAACCCACATTATGACTCATCCTCAGGAGAGTCCATTTAAACTCAGCCTTCTGGGTAGCTCACCCAAGAGCCCGCAGATTGAGCGTGCCTTGTCTCCACCAGGCAATGGGAAGGTGAGTTGGCGTTTCTCGGCATCCATGCTTAGGCCCCTGCTCTCGAGTCTTTCTGTATGGGGCATCCTGGAACCATACAATAGTACTCGACTGTCCTGAAGAAGGAAACTTTGAAGTTGGGAGCAGCTCACAACTCCCAGCGTAGGGAAACCTCCCTGGCCTCATGACGCCCCCACCCCCTTCAGGAAGGGGCCGTCATGGACACAAACTCCAGCTTGAGGCAACATCTGATACTCGCCCTGACCTCACCTGCAGGAGATCTCGATTCAGCCTCTTCAGAGTGGGCCTGCCATGCTCTTGGCCCCAAAACTCATGCTAGCTTGTGTTTTCAGACTTCCTTCCTCACAATCCTGGCCACACCCCTCCAGTTTGGCAATTCTGGAGACACAATGCAGCACTCTGCCTGCCCTCCAGAAGAAAAATGTTGCCCTATAGGGCTAACCGGAAACGCCAAATGAGTAACAACCTGCATGCCACTCGACCACACCCCAATTATACAGTCTAGCCTGTGCACTAAAGCCCTGTCTGACACAGCCTGAGGGCAGACCTCCAGTCCAACACCCAGACAGCTGGCCGTACACAGAGCATATCACACCCACAATGGCTTTAGGCCATCATCTCTACCCAACCTCAGTTTTCACCTTCAGAACCTAGACCTTATCTCCACTCACTGCTCAGGAGTGAACGTGATGCAAGAATCAGAACTTCTCCTTCGCCTTGGCAAGAAACCTAGTGGTTGGCATGTTGTCCAATGTTCATTGTAGGAGAAAGCAGCATGGACTATGAGGCCCCACCTATCCCTGAGGGCCACAATGTGCACAAACACACATTGTGACCCTCAGCGTGAGCCCTATCCTCATGTAAAGCCTCTTAGTCACTGGAACAACAGCCCACATATGGGGCTTGCCAAGCCCCTAGTCCCCCAATCTCAACCAGAGTTCGAGATGTCTAGTCACACCTACTCAGGGCTCTACTCTGGAATCCCTCTTTGGTGGGAGAACTGAGGTAAAAAAAAATACATAAAGGACTCTTCCCATCCACAGAATGATCCCAACCACTTGGGATCAGGCCAAATCACCAGAGAAAGAATTGTCCATGGCCCTTGAGGACACTCCGACATTCCACGGCCACCGTTGACACAAAATCCAGAGACAAAAGCCTGAGCAAGCGCCACATACTCGCCCTTTGTTCATAGCCCGGAAAATTCTCACGGTCTGTAGATCGAGCCTTCATACATACATCCCCAAAACTAAGCTGAGTTTGTGTTTTCAGACTTCTGTCCCCACAGGCCTGGCCAACACACCATCCAAGCTGGGGCCCCTGGAGCCACACCTCAGGACTGTGGCTTCCCTCTCCAGGGGAATTCTGCTATTTCCATTGGCCACAACCCAATAGATTAGGAGAATCCGCCAAACTCCCCCAGGCCATCCGAATAATGTTGGCTGCCCAGGACACACAGGGATGATCTCTCACAAGTTAGGAAACTACCTCCACTCAGACCCAGAGACAGATATCCCCATAGAATAAGATTGAACTGGACAGGCACTTAGGCCCTAATCAGATCCATTGCTTTTGATTCCAGTCATCTCTCCTCAGAGGCCTGTTTTCCAATACCAGCATATGGGAGATTCCTTAGGCACTCATCAAAACAATTCTCTTCTCTACATAGGAAACATACTCTTTAGAGCTCCATCAAAACCTCCGGTTATGAACATCCCTCAAGGCCCCGGTTCAAGCACCCCATTCCAAGGTCTACATGGACACAAATGCACATTATGACCCATCCTCAACTCACCCATTTCAACACACCCGCCTCGGTTGCTCCCCTAGATCCAGCAGATCGAACTTGCCTTGGCGCTATGAGACACCTGGAATGGGAGGCAGGCTGCCCAGGCATCCATCCTTAGAACCCTGCTCTGGATAACGTCCTTATGGGATGTCCTGGAGCCATCCAACAGGTCTCGACTGTCCCACAGAAGGAATCATTGCGGTTTGGAGCATCTCACAATTCCCATCGTGGGAAAACCTCCATGTCCTCGTGACACCCTCCCCTTCATGAAGGGGCTGTCATGGACAGAAACTTCGACCTAAGCCAACGTCTGATCCTAGCTCTGTCTTCAGGTATACAGGATCTCGAATCATCTCTGCAGAGGGTGCCTGCCGTCCCCTCACCCCGAAATCTAAGTCTGGCTTGTGTTCTCAGAATTTTTTCATCACACTCCTGGCCCACAAGCCTTCCAGTTTGGGAATTCTGGAGCCACTATGTGGCACTGTGTCTTCCCTCCAGAAGAAAAACGTTGCCCTCTGGGGCTACCCAGTAACCACAAATGAGTACCATCCTGCACGAAACTCGACTGCACCCCAATGATACAGTCTAGCCTGGGCACTAATTCCCTGTCTGCCACAGCCTGAGCCTGCACCTCCCAACCCACACTCAACAGCTGGCCGAACACTGAGCACATCAGCCACACCATGGCCTTAGGTCTTCATCTCTTCCCAACCTCAGTTTTCAGGCTTCAGAACCTAGACCTTAAATCCAATCACAGTCCAGGAGTGAAAGTGTTGCAGAAATTAGAACTCCATCTTCCCCATGGCCAGAAAACTTGTGGTTGCCATATTGTGCAACGTTCCCTGTAGGAGAAACCAGCATGGTACATTAGGCCACGCCCTGACTTGAGGGGCTCCTTGGGCACAAAAACACATTGTGAAACTCAGTGTGAGACCATTCCTCAGGGAAGGCCTCTCAGTGTCTGGACCAAGAGCCCACATATGGGGCTTGCCATGTTCTTAGGTCCCAATGTTAACCAGAGGTCTGGTTGTCCAGTCGCCCCTCCCCAGGACTCTGCTCTGGAATCCCTCTTTTGGTGGTCCACCTTAGGTAAAAAAAATAATAATAATAAAAAAATAAACAAAAAAACAAGAAAGGCCTCCTCCCTTCCCACAGAATGACCCCAAACTCTTGGGATCGGGTCAAATCCCCAGAAAGGGAGCCTCATCGATGGCCCATGAGGACACCCCGACATTCCATGGCAATCGGTGACACATTTCCAGAAAAAAAAAAAAAAAAAAAAAAAGCATGAGCCAGCACCTCACATTCGCCCTTTGTTCATATCCCGAAGAGTTCTCCTCACGGTCTATAGATCGGGCCGGCCATACCTACATCCCCCAACCTAAGTGGAGTTTGTGTTTTCAGACTTTTGTCCAAATAGCCCTGGACCACACACGCTCCACACTTGGGTCCCTGGAGCCACACCTCAGGACTGTGCTTCCCTTTCAAGGGAATTCTTCCCATTCCATTGGCCACAACCTTGCAAATGAGGAAAAACCTCCAAAGTCACCGAGGCCATCCCATTAGTGTAGGCCGCCCAGGACAAACAGGGGTGATCTCAAACCAGCTGAGCAACTACCTCCACTCAGACAACAGATGTCCCCAGAGAAGAATATTGAACCGGACAGGCCCCTAGGCCCTAATCAGATCCATTGCTTTGGTTTTTAGGCATCTCTCCTCAGAGGCCTCGTTTCCAATACCAGCATATGGTGGTTTCCTGAGGCACCAATAAGAACAAATCTCGTCTCCCCATGGAAAACTTGCTCATTGGAGCTTTGTCATAACCTCTGGTTAGGAGAATCCTTCAGGGCCCTGGTGCCACTGCCCCATACCAAGGTCTCCATGGACTCAAACCAACATTAAGACCATCCTCAGGAAAGTCCATTTCAACTCAGCCCCCTCTGTTGCTACCCCAAGCCAGCAGATCAAACGTTTCTTGTTGCTAGGAGACAATTGGATTGTGAGGCTGACTGCCCAGGCATCCATACTTAGAACCCTGTTCTGGAAAAATACCTTATAAGACGTCCTGGAGCCATCCAACAAATCTTAATTGTCCCACAGAAGGAATCCTTGCGGTTTGGAGCATCTCACAACTCCAATAGTGGGAAAACCCCCATGGGCTCATAATGTCCCCCCTTCATGAAGGGGCCAACATGGACAGAAACTCAAACCTGAGCCAAAGTCTGATCCTCGACCTGACTTCAGACACATGAGATCTCAATTCAGCTCTGCAGAGTGTGGCTGCCATGTCCTTGCCCCGAAACCTAAGCCTAGCTTGTGTTCTCAGACTTCCGTCCTCACTCTCCTGGCCCACAAGCCCTCCAGTTTGGGAATTCCGAAGCCACAATGCAGCACTCTGCCTGCCCTCCAGAAGAAAAACTTTGCCCTATGCTTCTAATAAGAAACCCCAAATGATTTTCTAATGCATGCCACTCGATTGTAAAGCAATTATACAGCCCACCCTGTATTCTAATGCCCTGTCTGGCACAGCCTGAGACAAGACATCCCAAACGACACCCAGACAGCTGGCCCCAACCTGGACACATAGGACCCGCTATGGCTGTAGGTCGTCATCTCTTCCCAACCTCGGTTTTCAGGCTTCAGAACCTAGACCTTATCTCCAATCACTGCCCAGGGTGAACGTGATGCAGAAATTAGAATTCCTCCTTCCCCATGGCCAGAAACCTTGTGGTTGGCATGTTGTCCAACGTTCAATGTGGGAAAACCTGCATTGTCCGAAAGGCCACGCCAGTGCTTGAGGGCCGCCTAGGGCACAGACATGCATTGTGACCTGCAGCGTGAGTCCCGTATTAAAGTAACGCCTCTCAGGGGCTGGACCAAGATCCTGCATATGGGGCTTGTCATATCCATAGGCCCCCAGGCTTAACCCGAGGGCGAGTATTCCAGTTGTCAGTACCCACTGCTATGCTCTAGAATCCCTCTACTGGGGGGACATATGAGGCAAAAAACAGGACACTTCCCTTCCCACAGAATGACCCCAAACACTTGGGGGCTGGACAAACTACCAGAGAGGGAGACTTCTACGACCCATGAGGCAACTCCTACATTAAACGGCCATTGTGGACAAAACATCCAGAGACAAAAGCCTGAGCGACTGCCTCCCTCTCACCCTTCTTTCATATCCAGAGGAGCTCCCCTCATGGACTGTAGATCAGGCCTGCCGTAACCTCGGCCCCAAACCTGAGCTGAGTTAGGGTTTTTGGATGTCTGTCTGCACAGCCATGGCCCACACAGCCTCCAGGCTGGGGTCTCTGGAGCCACACCACAGAACTGTGCCTGCTCTCTCCTAAGAAACTGCCCATTCCATTGGCCACAACTCTACAAAATAGTAGAAACCTCAAGGTCCCCAAGGACATCCCACTACTGCAAGCCGCACTGGACAAATAGGGGCATTATGACACAAGCTGAGCAACTACTACCTCCATGCAGACACACAGACAGATATCCGCAGAGACAGAAGATTGAACCAGACAGGCCCCTAGGCCCTATTATGAACTCTTGCTTTGGTGTCCAGGTATCACTCCTCAGAGGCCTGGGTTCGAAGACCAGCATACGGGGCTTTCCTGAGGCACCAGACAAAAGACCTCTCATCTCCACATGGGAAGCTTCCTTGTTGGAGTTGTGTCAAGCCCTTCGGGTTGGAGAATCCTGCAGAGTCCCTTAGCTACTGCCACATTCCAAGGTCTCCATGGCCACCAACCCACATTATGACTCATCCTCAGGAGAGTCCATTTAAACTCAGCCTTCTGGGTAGCTCACCCAAGAGCCCGCAGATTGAGCGTGCCTTGTCTCCACCAGGCAATGGGAAGGTGAGTTGGCGTTTCTCGGCATCCATGCTTAGGCCCCTGCTCTCGAGTCTTTCTGTATGGGGCATCCTGGAACCATACAATAGTACTCGACTGTCCTGAAGAAGGAAACTTTGAAGTTGGGAGCAGCTCACAACTCCCAGCGTAGGGAAACCTCCCTGGCCTCATGACGCCCCCACCCCCTTCAGGAAGGGGCCGTCATGGACACAAACTCCAGCTTGAGGCAACATCTGATACTCGCCCTGACCTCACCTGCAGGAGATCTCGATTCAGCCTCTTCAGAGTGGGCCTGCCATGCTCTTGGCCCCAAAACTCATGCTAGCTTGTGTTTTCAGACTTCCTTCCTCACAATCCTGGCCACACCCCTCCAGTTGGGCAATTCTGGAGACACAATGCAGCACTCTGCCTGCCCTCCATAAGAAAAATGTTGCCCTATAGGGCTAACCGGAAACGCCAAATGAGTAACAACCTGCATGCCACTCGACCACACCCCAATTATACAGTCTAGCCTGTGCACTAAAGCCCTGTCTGACACAGCCTGAGGGCAGACCTCCAGTCCAACACCCAGACAGCTGGCCGTACACAGAGCATATCACACCCACAATGGCTTTAGGCCATCATCTCTACCCAACCTCAGTTTTCACCTTCAGAACCTAGACCTTATCTCCACTCACTGCTCAGGAGTGAACGTGATGCAAGAATCAGAACTTCTCCTTCGCCTTGGCAAGAAACCTAGTGGTTGGCATGTTGTCCAATGTTCATTGTAGGAGAAAGCAGCATGGACTATGAGGCCCCACCTATCCCTGAGGGCCACAATGTGCACAAACACACATTGTGACCCTCAGCGTGAGCCCTATCCTCATGTAAAGCCTCTTAGTCACTGGAACAACAGCCCACATATGGGGCTTGCCAAGCCCCTAGTCCCCCAATCTCAACCAGAGTTCGAGATGTCTAGTCACACCTACTCAGGGCTCTACTCTGGAATCCCTCTTTGGTGGGAGAACTGAGGTAAAAAAAAATACATAAAGGACTCTTCCCATCCACAGAATGATCCCAACCACTTGGGATCAGGCCAAATCACCAGAGAAAGAATTGTCCATGGCCCTTGAGGACACTCCGACATTCCACGGCCACCGTTGACACAAAATCCAGAGACAAAAGCCTGAGCAAGCGCCACATACTCGCCCTTTGTTCATAGCCCGGAAAATTCTCACGGTCTGTAGATCGAGCCTTCATACATACATCCCCAAAACTAAGCTGAGTTTGTGTTTTCAGACTTCTGTCCCCACAGGCCTGGCCAACACACCATCCAAGCTGGGGCCCCTGGAGCCACACCTCAGGACTGTGGCTTCCCTCTCCAGGGGAATTCTGCTATTTCCATTGGCCACAACCCAATAGATTAGGAGAATCCGCCAAACTCCCCCAGGCCATCCGAATAATGTTGGCTGCCCAGGACACACAGGGATGATCTCTCACAAGTTAGGAAACTACCTCCACTCAGACCCAGAGACAGATATCCCCATAGAATAAGATTGAACTGGACAGGCACTTAGGCCCTAATCAGATCCATTGCTTTTGATTCCAGTCATCTCTCCTCAGAGGCCTGTTTTCCAATACCAGCATATGGGAGATTCCTTAGGCACTCATCAAAACAATTCTCTTCTCTACATAGGAAACATACTCTTTAGAGCTCCATCAAAACCTCCGGTTATGAACATCCCTCAAGGCCCCGGTTCAAGCACCCCATTCCAAGGTCTACATGGACACAAATGCACATTATGACCCATCCTCAACTCACCCATTTCAACACACCCGCCTCGGTTGCTCCCCTAGATCCAGCAGATCGAACTTGCCTTGGCGCTATGAGACACCTGGAATGGGAGGCAGGCTGCCCAGGCATCCATCCTTAGAACCCTGCTCTGGATAACGTCCTTATGGGATGTCCTGGAGCCATCCAACAGGTCTCGACTGTCCCACAGAAGGAATCATTGCGGTTTGGAGCATCTCACAATTCCCATCGTGGGAAAACCTCCATGTCCTCGTGACACCCTCCCCTTCATGAAGGGGCTGTCATGGACAGAAACTTCGACCTAAGCCAACGTCTGATCCTAGCTCTGTCTTCAGGTATACAGGATCTCGAATCATCTCTGCAGAGGGTGCCTGCCGTCCCCTCACCCCGAAATCTAAGTCTGGCTTGTGTTCTCAGAATTTTTTCATCACACTCCTGGCCCACAAGCCTTCCAGTTTGGGAATTCTGGAGCCACTATGTGGCACTGTGTCTTCCCTCCAGAAGAAAAACGTTGCCCTCTGGGGCTACCCAGTAACCACAAATGAGTACCATCCTGCACGAAACTCGACTGCACCCCAATGATACAGTCTAGCCTGGGCACTAATTCCCTGTCTGCCACAGCCTGAGCCTGCACCTCCCAACCCACACTCAACAGCTGGCCGAACACTGAGCACATCAGCCACACCATGGCCTTAGGTCTTCATCTCTTCCCAACCTCAGTTTTCAGGCTTCAGAACCTAGACCTTAAATCCAATCACAGTCCAGGAGTGAAAGTGTTGCAGAAATTAGAACTCCATCTTCCCCATGGCCAGAAAACTTGTGGTTGCCATATTGTGCAACGTTCCCTGTAGGAGAAACCAGCATGGTACATTAGGCCACGCCCTGACTTGAGGGGCTCCTTGGGCACAAAAACACATTGTGAAACTCAGTGTGAGACCATTCCTCAGGGAAGGCCTCTCAGTGTCTGGACCAAGAGCCCACATATGGGGCTTGCCATGTTCTTAGGTCCCAATGTTAACCAGAGGTCTGGTTGTCCAGTCGCCCCTCCCCAGGACTCTGCTCTGGAATCCCTCTTTTGGTGGTCCACCTTAGGTAAAAAAAATAATAATAATAAAAAAATAAACAAAAAAACAAGAAAGGCCTCCTCCCTTCCCACACAATGACCCCAAACTCTTGGGATCGGGTCAAATCCCCAGAAAGGGAGCCTCATCGATGGCCCATGAGGACACCCCGACATTCCATGGCAATCGGTGACACATTTCCAGAAAAAAAAAAAAAAAAAAAAAAAAAGCATGAGCCAGCACCTCACATTCGCCCTTTGTTCATATCCCGAAGAGTTCTCCTCACGGTCTATAGATCGGGCCGGCCATACCTACATCCCCCAACCTAAGTGGAGTTTGTGTTTTCAGACTTTTGTCCAAATAGCCCTGGACCACACACGCTCCACACTTGGGTCCCTGGAGCCACACCTCAGGACTGTGCTTCCCTTTCAAGGGAATTCTTCCCATTCCATTGGCCACAACCTTGCAAATGAGGAAAAACCTCCAAAGTCACCGAGGCCATCCCATTAGTGTAGGCCGCCCAGGACAAACAGGGGTGATCTCAAACCAGGTGAGCAACTACCTCCACTCAGACAACAAATGTCCCCAGAGAAGAATATTGAACCGGACAGGCCCCTAGGCCCTAATCAGATCCATTGCTTTGGTTTTTAGGCATCTCTCCTCAGAGGCCTCGTTTCCAATACCAGCATATGGTGGTTTCCTGAGGCACCAATAAGAACAAATCTCGTCTCCCCATGGAAAACTTGCTCATTGGAGCTTTGTCATAACCTCTGGTTAGGAGAATCCTTCAGGGCCCTGGTGCCACTGCCCCATACCAAGGTCTCCATGGACTCAAACCAACATTAAGACCATCCTCAGGAAAGTCCATTTCAACTCAGCCCCCTCTGTTGCTACCCCAAGCCAGCAGATCAAACGTTTCTTGTTGCTAGGAGACAATTGGATTGTGAGGCTGACTGCCCAGGCATCCATACTTAGAACCCTGTTCTGGAAAAATACCTTATAAGACGTCCTGGAGCCATCCAACAAATCTTAATTGTCCCACAGAAGGAATCCTTGCGGTTTGGAGCATCTCACAACTCCAATAGTGGGAAAACCCCCATGGGCTCATAATGTCCCCCCTTCATGAAGGGGCCAACATGGACAGAAACTCAAACCTGAGCCAAAGTCTGATCCTCGACCTGACTTCAGACACATGAGATCTCAATTCAGCTCTGCAGAGTGTGGCTGCCATGTCCTTGCCCCGAAACCTAAGCCTAGCTTGTGTTCTCAGACTTCCGTCCTCACTCTCCTGGCCCACAAGCCCTCCAGTTTGGGAATTCCGAAGCCACAATGCAGCACTCTGCCTGCCCTCCAGAAGAAAAACTTTGCCCTATGCTTCTAATAAGAAACCCCAAATGATTTTCTAATGCATGCCACTCGATTGTAAAGCAATTATACAGCCCACCCTGTATTCTAATGCCCTGTCTGGCACAGCCTGAGACAAGACATCCCAAACGACACCCAGACAGCTGGCCCCAACCTGGACACATAGGACCCGCTATGGCTGTAGGTCGTCATCTCTTCCCAACCTCGGTTTTCAGGCTTCAGAACCTAGACCTTATCTCCAATCACTGCCCAGGGTGAACGTGATGCAGAAATTAGAATTCCTCCTTCCCCATGGCCAGAAACCTTGTGGTTGGCATGTTGTCCAACGTTCAATGTGGGAAAACCTGCATTGTCCGAAAGGCCACGCCAGTGCTTGAGGGCCGCCTAGGGCACAGACATGCATTGTGACCTGCAGCGTGAGTCCCGTATTAAAGTAACGCCTCTCAGGGGCTGGACCAAGATCCTGCATATGGGGCTTGTCATATCCATAGGCCCCCAGGCTTAACCCGAGGGCGAGTATTCCAGTTGTCAGTACCCACTGCTATGCTCTAGAATCCCTCTACTGGGGGGACATATGAGGCAAAAAACAGGACACTTCCCTTCCCACAGAATGACCCCAAACACTTGGGGGCTGGACAAACTACCAGAGAGGGAGACTTCTACGACCCATGAGGCAACTCCTACATTAAACGGCCATTGTGGACAAAACATCCAGAGACAAAAGCCTGAGCGACTGCCTCCCTCTCACCCTTCTTTCATATCCAGAGGAGCTCCCCTCATGGACTGTAGATCAGGCCTGCCGTAACCTCGGCCCCAAACCTGAGCTGAGTTAGGGTTTTTGGATGTCTGTCTGCACAGCCATGGCCCACACAGCCTCCAGGCTGGGGTCTCTGGAGCCACACCACAGAACTGTGCCTGCTCTCTCCTAAGAAATTGCCCATTCCATTGGCCAAAACTCTACAAAATAGTAGAAACCTCAAGGTCCCCAAGGACATCCCACTACCGCAAGCCGCACTGGACAAATAGGGGCATTATGACACAAGCTGAGCAACTACTACCTCCATGCAGACACACAGACAGATATCCGCAGAGACAGAAGATTGAACCAGACAGGCCCCTAGGCCCTATTATGAACTCTTGCTTTGGTGTCCAGGTATCACTCCTCAGAGGCCTGGGTTCGAAGACCAGCATACGGGGCTTTCCTGAGGCACCAGACAAAAGACCTCTCATCTCCACATGGGAAGCTTCCTTGTTGGAGTTGTGTCAAGCCCTTCGGGTTGGAGAATCCTGCAGAGTCCCTTAGCTACTGCCACATTCCAAGGTCTCCATGGCCACCAACCCACATTATGACTCATCCTCAGGAGAGTCCATTTAAACTCAGCCTTCTGGGTAGCTCACCCAAGAGCCCGCAGATTGAGCGTGCCTTGTCTCCACCAGGCAATGGGAAGGTGAGTTGGCGTTTCTCGGCATCCATGCTTAGGCCCCTGCTCTCGAGTCTTTCTGTATGGGGCATCCTGGAACCATACAATAGTACTCGACTGTCCTGAAGAAGGAAACTTTGAAGTTGGGAGCAGCTCACAACTCCCAGCGTAGGGAAACCTCCCTGGCCTCATGACGCCCCCACTCCCTTCAGGAAGGGGCCGTCATGGACACAAACTCCAGCTTGAGGCAACATCTGATACTCGCCCTGACCTCACCTGCAGGAGATCTCGATTCAGCCTCTTCAGAGAGGGCCTGCCATGCTCTTGGCCCCAAAACTCATGCTAGCTTGTGTTTTCAGACTTCCTTCCTCACAATCCTGGCCACACCCCTCCAGTTTGGCAATTCTGGAGACACAATGCAGCACTCTGCCTGCCCTCCAGAAGAAAAATGTTGCCCTATAGGGCTAACCGGAAACGCCAAAGGAGTAACAACCTGCATGCCACTCGACCACACCCCAATTATACAGTCTAGCCTGTGCACTAAAGCCCTGTCTGACACAGCCTGAGGGCAGACCTCCAGTCCAACACCCAGACAGCTGGCCGTACACAGAGCATATCACACCCACAATGGCTTTAGGCCATCATCTCTACCCAACCTCAGTTTTCACCTTCAGAACCTAGACCTTATCTCCACTCACTGCTCAGGAGTGAACGTGATGCAAGAATCAGAACTTCTCCTTCGCCTTGGCAAGAAACCTAGTGGTTGGCATGTTGTCCAATGTTCATTGTAGGAGAAAGCAGCATGGACTATGAGGCCCCACCTATCCCTGAGGGCCACAATGTGCACAAACACACATTGTGACCCTCAGCGTGAGCCCTATCCTCATGTAAAGCCTCTTAGTCACTGGAACAACAGCCCACATATAGGGCTTGCCAAGCCCCTAGTCACCCAATCTCAACCAGAGTTCGAGATGTCTAGTCACACCTACTCAGGGCTCTACTCTGGAATCCCTCTTTGGTGGGAGAACTGAGGTAAAAAAAAATACATAAAGGACTCTTCCCATCCACAGAATGATCCCAACCACTTGGGATCAGGCCAAATCACCAGAGAAAGAATTGTCCATGGCCCTTGAGGACACTCCGACATTCCACGGCCACCGTTGACACAAAATCCAGAGACAAAAGCCTGAGCAAGCGCCACATACTCGCCCTTTGTTCATAGCCCGGAAAATTCTCACGGTCTGTAGATCGAGCCTTCATACATACATCCCCAAAACTAAGCTGAGTTTGTGTTTTCAGACTTCTGTCCCCACAGGCCTGGCCAACACACCATCCAAGCTGGGGCCCCTGGAGCCACACCTCAGGACTGTGGCTTCCCTCTCCAGGGGAATTCTGCTATTTCCATTGGCCACAACCCAATAGATTAGGAGAATCCGCCAAACTCCCCCAGGCCATCCGAATAATGTTGGCTGCCCAGGACACACAGGGATGATCTCTCACAAGTTAGGAAACTACCTCCACTCAGACCCAGAGACAGATATCCCCATAGAATAAGATTGAACTGGACAGGCACTTAGGCCCTAATCAGATCCATTGCTTTTGATTCCAGTCATCTCTCCTCAGAGGCCTGTTTTCCAATACCAGCATATGGGAGATTCCTTAGGCACTCATCAAAACAATTCTCTTCTCTACATAGGAAACATACTCTTTAGAGCTCCATCAAAACCTCCGGTTATGAACATCCCTCAAGGCCCCGGTTCAAGCACCCCATTCCAAGGTCTACATGGACACAAATGCACATTATGACCCATCCTCAACTCACCCATTTCAACACACCCGCCTCGGTTGCTCCCCTAGATCCAGCAGATCGAACTTGCCTTGGCGCTATGAGACACCTGGAATGGGAGGCAGGCTGCCCAGGCATCCATCCTTAGAACCCTGCTCTGGATAACGTCCTTATGGGATGTCCTGGAGCCATCCAACAGGTCTCGACTGTCCCACAGAAGGAATCATTGCGGTTTGGAGCATCTCACAATTCCCATCGTGGGAAAACCTCCATGTCCTCGTGACACCCTCCCCTTCATGAAGGGGCTGTCATGGACAGAAACTTCGACCTAAGCCAACGTCTGATCCTAGCTCTGTCTTCAGGTATACAGGATCTCGAATCATCTCTGCAGAGGGTGCCTGCCGTCCCCTCACCCCGAAATCTAAGTCTGGCTTGTGTTCTCAGAATTTTTTCATCACACTCCTGGCCCACAAGCCTTCCAGTTTGGGAATTCTGGAGCCACTATGTGGCACTGTGTCTTCCCTCCAGAAGAAAAACGTTGCCCTCTGGGGCTACCCAGTAACCACAAATGAGTACCATCCTGCACGAAACTCGACTGCACCCCAATGATACAGTCTAGCCTGGGCACTAATTCCCTGTCTGCCACAGCCTGAGCCTGCACCTCCCAACCCACACTCAACAGCTGGCCGAACACTGAGCACATCAGCCACACCATGGCCTTAGGTCTTCATCTCTTCCCAACCTCAGTTTTCAGGCTTCAGAACCTAGACCTTAAATCCAATCACAGTCCAGGAGTGAAAGTGTTGCAGAAATTAGAACTCCATCTTCCCCATGGCCAGAAAACTTGTGGTTGCCATATTGTGCAACGTTCCCTGTAGGAGAAACCAGCATGGTACATTAGGCCACGCCCTGACTTGAGGGGCTCCTTGGGCACAAAAACACATTGTGAAACTCAGTGTGAGACCATTCCTCAGGGAAGGCCTCTCAGTGTCTGGACCAAGAGCCCACATATGGGGCTTGCCATGTTCTTAGGTCCCAATGTTAACCAGAGGTCTGGTTGTCCAGTCGCCCCTCCCCAGGACTCTGCTCTGGAATCCCTCTTTTGGTGGTCCACCTTAGGTAAAAAAAATAATAATAATAAAAAAATAAACAAAAAAAACAAGAAAGGCCTCCTCCCTTCCCACAGAATGACCCCAAACTCTTGGGATCGGGTCAAATCCCCAGAAAGGGAGCCTCATCGATGGCCCATGAGGACACCCCGACATTCCATGGCAATCGGTGACACATTTCCAGAAAAAAAAAAAAAAAAAAAAAAAAAAGCATGAGCCAGCACCTCACATTCGCCCTTTGTTCATATCCCGAAGAGTTCTCCTCACGGTCTATAGATCGGGCCGGCCATACCTACATCCCCCAACCTAAGTGGAGTTTGTGTTTTCAGACTTTTGTCCAAATAGCCCTGGACCACACACGCTCCACACTTGGGTCCCTGGAGCCACACCTCAGGACTGTGCTTCCCTTTCAAGGGAATTCTTCCCATTCCATTGGCCACAACCTTGCAAATGAGGAAAAACCTCCAAAGTCACCGAGGCCATCCCATTAGTGTAGGCCGCCCAGGACAAACAGGGGTGATCTCAAACCAGCTGAGCAACTACCTCCACTCAGACAACAAATGTCCCCAGAGAAGAATATTGAACCGGACAGGCCCCTAGGCCCTAATCAGATCCATTGCTTTGGTTTTTAGGCATCTCTCCTCAGAGGCCTCGTTTCCAATACCAGCATATGGTGGTTTCCTGAGGCACCAATAAGAACAAATCTCGTCTCCCCATGGAAAACTTGCTCATTGGAGCTTTGTCATAACCTCTGGTTAGGAGAATCCTTCAGGGCCCTGGTGCCACTGCCCCATACCAAGGTCTCCATGGACTCAAACCAACATTAAGACCATCCTCAGGAAAGTCCATTTCAACTCAGCCCCCTCTGTTGCTACCCCAAGCCAGCAGATCAAACGTTTCTTGTTGCTAGGAGACAATTGGATTGTGAGGCTGACTGCCCAGGCATCCATACTTAGAACCCTGTTCTGGAAAAATACCTTATAAGACGTCCTGGAGCCATCCAACAAATCTTAATTGTCCCACAGAAGGAATCCTTGCGGTTTGGAGCATCTCACAACTCCAATAGTGGGAAAACCCCCATGGGCTCATAATGTCCCCCCTTCATGAAGGGGCCAACATGGACAGAAACTCAAACCTGAGCCAAAGTCTGATCCTCGACCTGACTTCAGACACATGAGATCTCAATTCAGCTCTGCAGAGTGTGGCTGCCATGTCCTTGCCCCGAAACCTAAGCCTAGCTTGTGTTCTCAGACTTCCGTCCTCACTCTCCTGGCCCACAAGCCCTCCAGTTTGGGAATTCCGAAGCCACAATGCAGCACTCTGCCTGCCCTCCAGAAGAAAAACTTTGCCCTATGCTTCTAATAAGAAACCCCAAATGATTTTCTAATGCATGCCACTCGATTGTAAAGCAATTATACAGCCCACCCTGTATTCTAATGCCCTGTCTGGCACAGCCTGAGACAAGACATCCCAAACGACACCCAGACAGCTGGCCCCAACCTGGACACATAGGACCCGCTATGGCTGTAGGTCGTCATCTCTTCCCAACCTCGGTTTTCAGGCTTCAGAACCTAGACCTTATCTCCAATCACTGCCCAGGGTGAACGTGATGCAGAAATTAGAATTCCTCCTTCCCCATGGCCAGAAACCTTGTGGTTGGCATGTTGTCCAACGTTCAATGTGGGAAAACCTGCATTGTCCGAAAGGCCACGCCAGTGCTTGAGGGCCGCCTAGGGCACAGACATGCATTGTGACCTGCAGCGTGAGTCCCGTATTAAAGTAACGCCTCTCAGTGGCTGGACCAAGATCCTGCATATGGGGCTTGTCATATCCATAGGCCCCCAGGCTTAACCCGAGGGCGAGTATTCCAGTTGTCAGTACCCACTGCTATGCTCTAGAATCCCTCTACTGGGGGGACATATGAGGCAAAAAACAGGACACTTCCCTTCCCACAGAATGACCCCAAACACTTGGGGGCTGGACAAACTACCAGAGAGGGAGACTTCTACGACCCATGAGGCAACTCCTACATTAAACGGCCATTGTGGACAAAACATCCAGAGACAAAAGCCTGAGCGACTGCCTCCCTCTCACCCTTCTTTCATATCCAGAGGAGCTCCCCTCATGGACTGTAGATCAGGCCTGCCGTAACCTCGGCCCCAAACCTGAGCTGAGTTAGGGTTTTTGGATGTCTGTCTGCACAGCCATGGCCCACACAGCCTCCAGGCTGGGGTCTCTGGAGCCACACCACAGAACTGTGCCTGCTCTCTCCTAAGAAATTGCCCATTCCATTGGCCAAAACTCTACAAAATAGTAGAAACCTCAAGGTCCCCAAGGACATCCCACTACCGCAAGCCGCACTGGACAAATAGGGGCATTATGACACAAGCTGAGCAACTACTACCTCCATGCAGACACACAGACAGATATCCGCAGAGACAGAAGATTGAACCAGACAGGCCCCTAGGCCCTATTATGAACTCTTGCTTTGGTGTCCAGGTATCACTCCTCAGAGGCCTGGGTTCGAAGACCAGCATACGGGGCTTTCCTGAGGCACCAGACAAAAGACCTCTCATCTCCACATGGGAAGCTTCCTTGTTGGAGTTGTGTCAAGCCCTTCGGGTTGGAGAATCCTGCAGAGTCCCTTAGCTACTGCCACATTCCAAGGTCTCCATGGCCACCAACCCACATTATGACTCATCCTCAGGAGAGTCCATTTAAACTCAGCCTTCTGGGTAGCTCACCCAAGAGCCCGCAGATTGAGCGTGCCTTGTCTCCACCAGGCAATGGGAAGGTGAGTTGGCGTTTCTCGGCATCCATGCTTAGGCCCCTGCTCTCGAGTCTTTCTGTATGGGGCATCCTGGAACCATACAATAGTACTCGACTGTCCTGAAGAAGGAAACTTTGAAGTTGGGAGCAGCTCACAACTCCCAGCGTAGGGAAACCTCCCTGGCCTCATGACGCCCCCACTCCCTTCAGGAAGGGGCCGTCATGGACACAAACTCCAGCTTGAGGCAACATCTGATACTCGCCCTGACCTCACCTGCAGGAGATCTCGATTCAGCCTCTTCAGAGAGGGCCTGCCATGCTCTTGGCCCCAAAACTCATGCTAGCTTGTGTTTTCAGACTTCCTTCCTCACAATCCTGGCCACACCCCTCCAGTTTGGCAATTCTGGAGACACAATGCAGCACTCTGCCTGCCCTCCAGAAGAAAAATGTTGCCCTATAGGGCTAACCGGAAACGCCAAATGAGTAACAACCTGCATGCCACTCGACCACACCCCAATTATACAGTCTAGCCTGTGCACTAAAGCCCTGTCTGACACAGCCTGAGGGCAGACCTCCAGTCCAACACCCAGACAGCTGGCCGTACACAGAGCATATCACACCCACAATGGCTTTAGGCCATCATCTCTACCCAACCTCAGTTTTCACCTTCAGAACCTAGACCTTATCTCCACTCACTGCTCAGGAGTGAACGTGATGCAAGAATCAGAACTTCTCCTTCGCCTTGGCAAGAAACCTAGTGGTTGGCATGATGTCCAATGTTCATTGTAGAAGAAAGCAGCATGGACTATGAGGCCCCACCTATCCCTGAGGGCCACAATGTGCACAAACACACATTGTGACCCTCAGCGTGAGCCCTATCCTCATGTAAAGCCTCTTAGTCACTGGAACAACAGCCCACATATAGGGCTTGCCAAGCCCCTAGTCCCCCAATCTCAACCAGAGTTCGAGATGTCTAGTCACACCTACTCAGGGCTCTACTCTGGAATCCCTCTTTGGTGGGAGAACTGAGGTAAAAAAAAATACATAAAGGACTCTTCCCATCCACAGAATGATCCCAACCACTTGGGATCAGGCCAAATCACCAGAGAAAGAATTGTCCATGGCCCTTGAGGACACTCCGACATTCCACGGCCACCGTTGACACAAAATCCAGAGACAAAAGCCTGAGCAAGCGCCACATACTCGCCCTTTGTTCATAGCCCGGAAAATTCTCACGGTCTGTAGATCGAGCCTTCATACATACATCCCCAAAACTAAGCTGAGTTTGTGTTTTCAGACTTCTGTCCCCACAGGCCTGGCCAACACACCATCCAAGCTGGGGCCCCTGGAGCCACACCTCAGGACTGTGGCTTCCCTCTCCAGGGGAATTCTGCTATTTCCATTGGCCACAACCCAATAGATTAGGAGAATCCGCCAAACTCCCCCAGGCCATCCGAATAATGTTGGCTGCCCAGGACACACAGGGATGATCTCTCACAAGTTAGGAAACTACCTCCACTCAGACCCAGAGACAGATATCCCCATAGAATAAGATTGAACTGGACAGGCACTTAGGCCCTAATCAGATCCATTGCTTTTGATTCCAGTCATCTCTCCTCAGAGGCCTGTTTTCCAATACCAGCATATGGGAGATTCCTTAGGCACTCATCAAAACAATTCTCTTCTCTACATAGGAAACATACTCTTTAGAGCTCCATCAAAACCTCCGGTTATGAACATCCCTCAAGGCCCCGGTTCAAGCACCCCATTCCAAGGTCTACATGGACACAAATGCACATTATGACCCATCCTCAACTCACCCATTTCAACACACCCGCCTCGGTTGCTCCCCTAGATCCAGCAGATCGAACTTGCCTTGGCGCTATGAGACACCTGGAATGGGAGGCAGGCTGCCCAGGCATCCATCCTTAGAACCCTGCTCTGGATAACGTCCTTATGGGATGTCCTGGAGCCATCCAACAGGTCTCGACTGTCCCACAGAAGGAATCATTGCGGTTTGGAGCATCTCACAATTCCCATCGTGGGAAAACCTCCATGTCCTCGTGACACCCTCCCCTTCATGAAGGGGCTGTCATGGACAGAAACTTCGACCTAAGCCAACGTCTGATCCTAGCTCTGTCTTCAGGTATACAGGATCTCGAATCATCTCTGCAGAGGGTGCCTGCCGTCCCCTCACCCCGAAATCTAAGTCTGGCTTGTGTTCTCAGAATTTTTTCATCACACTCCTGGCCCACAAGCCTTCCAGTTTGGGAATTCTGGAGCCACTATGTGGCACTGTGTCTTCCCTCCAGAAGAAAAACGTTGCCCTCTGGGGCTACCCAGTAACCACAAATGAGTACCATCCTGCACGAAACTCGACTGCACCCCAATGATACAGTCTAGCCTGGGCACTAATTCCCTGTCTGCCACAGCCTGAGCCTGCACCTCCCAACCCACACTCAACAGCTGGCCGAACACTGAGCACATCAGCCACACCATGGCCTTAGGTCTTCATCTCTTCCCAACCTCAGTTTTCAGGCTTCAGAACCTAGACCTTAAATCCAATCACAGTCCAGGAGTGAAAGTGTTGCAGAAATTAGAACTCCATCTTCCCCATGGCCAGAAAACTTGTGGTTGCCATATTGTGCAACGTTCCCTGTAGGAGAAACCAGCATGGTACATTAGGCCACGCCCTGACTTGAGGGGCTCCTTGGGCACAAAAACACATTGTGAAACTCAGTGTGAGACCATTCCTCAGGGAAGGCCTCTCAGTGTCTGGACCAAGAGCCCACATATGGGGCTTGCCATGTTCTTAGGTCCCAATGTTAACCAGAGGTCTGGTTGTCCAGTCGCCCCTCCCCAGGACTCTGCTCTGGAATCCCTCTTTTGGTGGTCCACCTTAGGTAAAAAAAATAATAATAATAAAAAAATAAACAAAAAAACAAGAAAGGCCTCCTCCCTTCCCACAGAATGACCCCAAACTCTTGGGATCGGGTCAAATCCCCAGAAAGGGAGCCTCATCGATGGCCCATGAGGACACCCCGACATTCCATGGCAATCGGTGACACATTTCCAGAAAAAAAAAAAAAAAAAAAAAGCATGAGCCAGCACCTCACATTCGCCCTTTGTTCATATCCCGAAGAGTTCTCCTCACGGTCTATAGATCGGGCCGGCCATACCTACATCCCCCAACCTAAGTGGAGTTTGTGTTTTCAGACTTTTGTCCAAATAGCCCTGGACCACACACGCTCCACACTTGGGTCCCTGGAGCCACACCTCAGGACTGTGCTTCCCTTTCAAGGGAATTCTTCCCATTCCATTGGCCACAACCTTGCAAATGAGGAAAAACCTCCAAAGTCACCGAGGCCATCCCATTAGTGTAGGCCGCCCAGGACAAACAGGGGTGATCTCAAACCAGCTGAGCAACTACCTCCACTCAGACAACAGATGTCCCCAGAGAAGAATATTGAACCGGACAGGCCCCTAGGCCTTAATCAGATCCATTGCTTTGGTTTTTAGGCATCTCTCCTCAGAGGCCTCGTTTCCAATACCAGCATATGGTGGTTTCCTGAGGCACCAATAAGAACAAATCTCGTCTCCCCATGGAAAACTTGCTCATTGGAGCTTTGTCATAACCTCTGGTTAGGAGAATCCTTCAGGGCCCTGGTGCCACTGCCCCATACCAAGGTCTCCATGGACTCAAACCAACATTAAGACCATCCTCAGGAAAGTCCATTTCAACTCAGCCCCCTCTGTTGCTACCCCAAGCCAGCAGATCAAACGTTTCTTGTTGCTAGGAGACAATTGGATTGTGAGGCTGACTGCCCAGGCATCCATACTTAGAACCCTGTTCTGGAAAAATACCTTATAAGACGTCCTGGAGCCATCCAACAAATCTTAATTGTCCCACAGAAGGAATCCTTGCGGTTTGGAGCATCTCACAACTCCAATAGTGGGAAAACCCCCATGGGCTCATAATGTCCCCCCTTCATGAAGGGGCCAACATGGACAGAAACTCAAACCTGAGCCAAAGTCTGATCCTCGACCTGACTTCAGACACATGAGATCTCAATTCAGCTCTGCAGAGTGTGGCTGCCATGTCCTTGCCCCGAAACCTAAGCCTAGCTTGTGTTCTCAGACTTCCGTCCTCACTCTCCTGGCCCACAAGCCCTCCAGTTTGGGAATTCCGAAGCCACAATGCAGCACTCTGCCTGCCCTCCAGAAGAAAAACTTTGCCCTATGCTTCTAATAAGAAACCCCAAATGATTTTCTAATGCATGCCACTCGATTGTAAAGCAATTATACAGCCCACCCTGTATTCTAATGCCCTGTCTGGCACAGCCTGAGACAAGACATCCCAAACGACACCCAGACAGCTGGCCCCAACCTGGACACATAGGACCCGCTATGGCTGTAGGTCGTCATCTCTTCCCAACCTCGGTTTTCAGGCTTCAGAACCTAGACCTTATCTCCAATCACTGCCCAGGGTGAACGTGATGCAGAAATTAGAATTCCTCCTTCCCCATGGCCAGAAACCTTGTGGTTGGCATGTTGTCCAACGTTCAATGTGGGAAAACCTGCATTGTCCGAAAGGCCACGCCAGTGCTTGAGGGCCGCCTAGGGCACAGACATGCATTGTGACCTGCAGCGTGAGTCCCGTATTAAAGTAACGCCTCTCAGGGGCTGGACCAAGATCCTGCATATGGGGCTTGTCATATCCATAGGCCCCCAGGCTTAACCCGAGGGCGAGTATTCCAGTTGTCAGTACCCACTGCTATGCTCTAGAATCCCTCTACTGGGGGGACATATGAGGCAAAAAACAGGACACTTCCCTTCCCACAGAATGACCCCAAACACTTGGGGGCTGGACAAACTACCAGAGAGGGAGACTTCTACGACCCATGAGGCAACTCCTACATTAAACGGCCATTGTGGACAAAACATCCAGAGACAAAAGCCTGAGCGACTGCCTCCCTCTCACCCTTCTTTCATATCCAGAGGAGCTCCCCTCATGGACTGTAGATCAGGCCTGCCGTAACCTCGGCCCCAAACCTGAGCTGAGTTAGGGTTTTTGGATGTCTGTCTGCACAGCCATGGCCCACACAGCCTCCAGGCTGGGGTCTCTGGAGCCACACCACAGAACTGTGCCTGCTCTCTCCTAAGAAATTGCCCATTCCATTGGCCACAACTCTACAAAATAGTAGAAACCTCAAGGTCCCCAAGGACATCCCACTACCGCAAGCCGCACTGGACAAATAGGGGCATTATGACACAAGCTGAGCAACTACTACCTCCATGCAGACACACAGACAGATATCCGCAGAGACAGAAGATTGAACCAGACAGGCTCCTAGGCCCTATTATGAACTCTTGCTTTGGTGTCCAGGTATCACTCCTCAGAGGCCTGGGTTCGAAGACCAGCATACGGGGCTTTCCTGAGGCACCAGACAAAAGACCTCTCATCTCCACATGGGAAGCTTCCTTGTTGGAGTTGTGTCAAGCCCTTCGGGTTGGAGAATCCTGCAGAGTCCCTTAGCTACTGCCACATTCCAAGGTCTCCATGGCCACCAACCCACATTATGACTCATCCTCAGGAGAGTCCATTTAAACTCAGCCTTCTGGGTAGCTCACCCAAGAGCCCGCAGATTGAGCGTGCCTTGTCTCCACCAGGCAATGGGAAGGTGAGTTGGCGTTTCTCGGCATCCATGCTTAGGCCCCTGCTCTCGAGTCTTTCTGTATGGGGCATCCTGGAACCATACAATAGTACTCGACTGTCCTGAAGAAGGAAACTTTGAAGTTGGGAGCAGCTCACAACTCCCAGCGTAGGGAAACCTCCCTGGCCTCATGACGCCCCCACCCCCTTCAGGAAGGGGCCGTCATGGACACAAACTCCAGCTTGAGGCAACATCTGATACTCGCCCTGACCTCACCTGCAGGAGATCTCGATTCAGCCTCTTCAGAGTGGGCCTGCCATGCTCTTGGCCCCAAAACTCATGCTAGCTTGTGTTTTCAGACTTCCTTCCTCACAATCCTGGCCACACCCCTCCAGTTTGGCAATTCTGGAGACACAATGCAGCACTCTGCCTGCCCTCCAGAAGAAAAATGTTGCCCTATAGGGCTAACCGGAAACGCCAAATGAGTAACAACCTGCATGCCACTCGACCACACCCCAATTATACAGTCTAGCCTCTGCACTAAAGCCCTGTCTGACACAGCCTGAGGGCAGACCTCCAGTCCAACACCCAGACAGCTGGCCGTACACAGAGCATATCACACCCACAATGGCTTTAGGCCATCATCTCTACCCAACCTCAGTTTTCACCTTCAGAACCTAGACCTTATCTCCACTCACTGCTCAGGAGTGAACGTGATGCAAGAATCAGAACTTCTCCTTCGCCTTGGCAAGAAACCTAGTGGTTGGCATGTTGTCCAATGTTCATTGTAGGAGAAAGCAGCATGGACTATGAGGCCCCACCTATCCCTGAGGGCCACAATGTGCACAAACACACATTGTGACCCTCAGCGTGAGCCCTATCCTCATGTAAAGCCTCTTAGTCACTGGAACAACAGCCCACATATGGGGCTTGCCAAGCCCCTAGTCCCCCAATCTCAACCAGAGTTCGAGATGTCTAGTCACACCTACTCAGGGCTCTACTCTGGAATCCCTCTTTGGTGGGAGAACTGAGGTAAAAAAAAATACATAAAGGACTCTTCCCATCCACAGAATGATCCCAACCACTTGGGATCAGGCCAAATCACCAGAGAAAGAATTGTCCATGGCCCTTGAGGACACTCCGACATTCCACGGCCACCGTTGACACAAAATCCAGAGACAAAAGCCTGAGCAAGCGCCACATACTCGCCCTTTGTTCATAGCCCGGAAAATTCTCACGGTCTGTAGATCGAGCCTTCATACATACATCCCCAAAACTAAGCTGAGTTTGTGTTTTCAGACTTCTGTCCCCACAGGCCTGGCCAACACACCATCCAAGCTGGGGCCCCTGGAGCCACACCTCAGGACTGTGGCTTCCCTCTCCAGGGGAATTCTGCTATTTCCATTGGCCACAACCCAATAGATTAGGAGAATCCGCCAAACTCCCCCAGGCCATCCGAATAATGTTGGCTGCCCAGGACACACAGGGATGATCTCTCACAAGTTAGGAAACTACCTCCACTCAGACCCAGAGACAGATATCCCCATAGAATAAGATTGAACTGGACAGGCACTTAGGCCCTAATCAGATCCATTGCTTTTGATTCCAGTCATCTCTCCTCAGAGGCCTGTTTTCCAATACCAGCATATGGGAGATTCCTTAGGCACTCATCAAAACAATTCTCTTCTCTACATAGGAAACATACTCTTTAGAGCTCCATCAAAACCTCCGGTTATGAACATCCCTCAAGGCCCCGGTTCAAGCACCCCATTCCAAGGTCTACATGGACACAAATGCACATTATGACCCATCCTCAACTCACCCATTTCAACACACCCGCCTCGGTTGCTCCCCTAGATCCAGCAGATCGAACTTGCCTTGGCGCTATGAGACACCTGGAATGGGAGGCAGGCTGCCCAGGCATCCATCCTTAGAACCCTGCTCTGGATAACGTCCTTATGGGATGTCCTGGAGCCATCCAACAGGTCTCGACTGTCCCACAGAAGGAATCATTGCGGTTTGGAGCATCTCACAATTCCCATCGTGGGAAAACCTCCATGTCCTCGTGACACCCTCCCCTTCATGAAGGGGCTGTCATGGACAGAAACTTCGACCTAAGCCAACGTCTGATCCTAGCTCTGTCTTCAGGTATACAGGATCTCGAATCATCTCTGCAGAGGGTGCCTGCCGTCCCCTCACCCCGAAATCTAAGTCTGGCTTGTGTTCTCAGAATTTTTTCATCACACTCCTGGCCCACAAGCCTTCCAGTTTGGGAATTCTGGAGCCACTATGTGGCACTGTGTCTTCCCTCCAGAAGAAAAACGTTGCCCTCTGGGGCTACCCAGTAACCACAAATGAGTACCATCCTGCACGAAACTCGACTGCACCCCAATGATACAGTCTAGCCTGGGCACTAATTCCCTGTCTGCCACAGCCTGAGCCTGCACCTCCCAACCCACACTCAACAGCTGGCCGAACACTGAGCACATCAGCCACACCATGGCCTTAGGTCTTCATCTCTTCCCAACCTCAGTTTTCAGGCTTCAGAACCTAGACCCTAAATCCAATCACAGACCAGGAGTGAAAGTGTTGCAGAAATTAGAACTCCATCTTCCCCATGGCCAGAAAACTTGTGGTTGCCATATTGTGCAACGTTCCCTGTAGGAGAAACCAGCATGGTACATTAGGCCACGCCCTGACTTGAGGGGCTCCTTGGGCACAAAAACACATTGTGAAACTCAGTGTGAGACCTATCCTCAAGGAAGGCCTCTCAGTGCCTGGACCAAGAGCCCACATATGGGGCTTGCCATGTTCTTAGGTCCCAATGTTAACCAGAGGTCTGGTTGTCCAGTCGCCCCTCCCCAGGACTCTGCTCTGGAATCCCTCTTTTGGTGGTCCACCTTAGGTAAAAAAAATAATAATAATAAAAAAATAAACAAAAAAACAAGAAAGGCCTCCTCCCTTCCCACAGAATGACCCCAAACTCTTGGGATCGGGTCAAATCCCCAGAAAGGGAGCCTCATCGATGGCCCATGAGGACACCCCGACATTCCATGGCAATCGGTGACACATTTCCAGAAAAAAAAAAAAAAAAAAAAAGCATGAGCCAGCACCTCACATTCGCCCTTTGTTCATATCCCGAAGAGTTCTCCTCACGGTCTATAGATCGGGCCGGCCATACCTACATCCCCCAACCTAAGTGGAGTTTGTGTTTTCAGACTTTTGTCCAAATAGCCCTGGACCACACACGCTCCACACTTGGGTCCCTGGAGCCACACCTCAGGACTGTGCTTCCCTTTCAAGGGAATTCTTCCCATTCCATTGGCCACAACCTTGCAAATGAGGAAAAACCTCCAAAGTCACCGAGGCCATCCCATTAGTGTAGGCCGCCCAGGACAAACAGGGGTGATCTCAAACCAGCTGAGCAACTACCTCCACTCAGACAACAGATGTCCCCAGAGAAGAATATTGAACCGGACAGGCCCCTAGGCCCTAATCAGATCCATTGCTTTGGTTTTTAGGCATCTCTCCTCAGAGGCCTCGTTTCCAATACCAGCATATGGTGGTTTCCTGAGGCACCAATAAGAACAAATCTCGTCTCCCCATGGAAAACTTGCTCATTGGAGCTTTGTCATAACCTCTGGTTAGGAGAATCCTTCAGGGCCCTGGTGCCACTGCCCCATACCAAGGTCTCCATGGACTCAAACCAACATTAAGACCATCCTCAGGAAAGTCCATTTCAACTCAGCCCCCTCTGTTGCTACCCCAAGCCAGCAGATCAAACGTTTCTTGTTGCTAGGAGACAATTGGATTGTGAGGCTGACTGCCCAGGCATCCATACTTAGAACCCTGTTCTGGAAAAATACCTTATAAGACGTCCTGGAGCCATCCAACAAATCTTAATTGTCCCACAGAAGGAATCCTTGCGGTTTGGAGCATCTCACAACTCCAATAGTGGGAAAACCCCCATGGGCTCATAATGTCCCCCCTTCATGAAGGGGCCAACATGGACAGAAACTCAAACCTGAGCCAAAGTCTGATCCTCGACCTGACTTCAGACACATGAGATCTCAATTCAGCTCTGCAGAGTGTGGCTGCCATGTCCTTGCCCCGAAACCTAAGCCTAGCTTGTGTTCTCAGACTTCCGTCCTCACTCTCCTGGCCCACAAGCCCTCCAGTTTGGGAATTCCGAAGCCACAATGCAGCACTCTGCCTGCCCTCCAGAAGAAAAACTTTGCCCTATGCTTCTAATAAGAAACCCCAAATGATTTTCTAATGCATGCCACTCGATTGTAAAGCAATTATACAGCCCACCCTGTATTCTAATGCCCTGTCTGGCACAGCCTGAGACAAGACATCCCAAACGACACCCAGACAGCTGGCCCCAACCTGGACACATAGGACCCGCTATGGCTGTAGGTCGTCATCTCTTCCCAACCTCGGTTTTCAGGCTTCAGAACCTAGACCTTATCTCCAATCACTGCCCAGGGTGAACGTGATGCAGAAATTAGAATTCCTCCTTCCCCATGGCCAGAAACCTTGTGGTTGGCATGTTGTCCAACGTTCAATGTGGGAAAACCTGCATTGTCCGAAAGGCCACGCCAGTGCTTGAGGGCCGCCTAGGGCACAGACATGCATTGTGACCTGCAGCGTGAGTCCCGTATTAAAGTAACGCCTCTCAGGGGCTGGACCAAGATCCTGCATATGGGGCTTGTCATATCCATAGGCCCCCAGGCTTAACCCGAGGGCGAGTATTCCAGTTGTCAGTACCCACTGCTATGCTCTAGAATCCCTCTACTGGGGGGACATATGAGGCAAAAAACAGGACACTTCCCTTCCCACAGAATGACCCCAAACACTTGGGGGCTGGACAAACTACCAGAGAGGGAGACTTCTACGACCCATGAGGCAACTCCTACATTAAACGGCCATTGTGGACAAAACATCCAGAGACAAAAGCCTGAGCGACTGCCTCCCTCTCACCCTTCTTTCATATCCAGAGGAGCTCCCCTCATGGACTGTAGATCAGGCCTGCCGTAACCTCGGCCCCAAACCTGAGCTGAGTTAGGGTTTTTGGATGTCTGTCTGCACAGCCATGGCCCACACAGCCTCCAGGCTGGGGTCTCTGGAGCCACACCACAGAACTGTGCCTGCTCTCTCCTAAGAAACTGCCCATTCCATTGGCCACAACTCTACAAAATAGTAGAAACCTCAAGGTCCCCAAGGACATCCCACTACCACAAGCCGCACTGGACAAATAGGGGCATTATGACACAAGCTGAGCAACTACTACCTCCATGCAGACACACAGACAGATATCCGCAGAGACAGAAGATTGAACCAGACAGGCCCCTAGGCCCTATTATGAACTCTTGCTTTGGTGTCCAGGTATCACTCCTCAGAGGCCTGGGTTCGAAGACCAGCATACGGGGCTTTCCTGAGGCACCAGACAAAAGACCTCTCATCTCCACATGGGAAGCTTCCTTGTTGGAGTTGTGTCAAGCCCTTCGGGTTGGAGAATCCTGCAGAGTCCCTTAGCTACTGCCACATTCCAAGGTCTCCATGGCCACCAACCCACATTATGACTCATCCTCAGGAGAGTCCATTTAAACTCAGCCTTCTGGGTAGCTCACCCAAGAGCCCGCAGATTGAGCGTGCCTTGTCTCCACCAGGCAATGGGAAGGTGAGTTGGCGTTTCTCGGCATCCATGCTTAGGCCCCTGCTCTCGAGTCTTTCTGTATGGGGCATCCTGGAACCATACAATAGTACTCGACTGTCCTGAAGAAGGAAACTTTGAAGTTGGGAGCAGCTCACAACTCCCAGCGTAGGGAAACCTCCCTGGCCTCATGACGCCCCCACCCCCTTCAGGAAGGGGCCGTCATGGACACAAACTCCAGCTTGAAGCAACATCTGATACTCGCCCTGACCTCACCTGCAGGAGATCTCGATTCAGCCTCTTCAGAGTGGGCCTGCCATGCTCTTGGCCCCAAAACTCATGCTAGCTTGTGTTTTCAGACTTCCTTCCTCACAATCCTGGCCACACCCCTCCAGTTTGGCAATTCTGGAGACACAATGCAGCACTCTGCCTGCCCTCCAGAAGAAAAATGTTGCCCTATAGGGCTAACCGGAAACGCCAAATGAGTAACAACCTGCATGCCACTCGACCACACCCCAATTATACAGTCTAGCCTGTGCACTAAAGCCCTGTCTGACACAGCCTGAGGGCAGACCTCCAGTCCAACACCCAGACAGCTGGCCGTACACAGAGCATATCACACCCACAATGGCTTTAGGCCATCATCTCTACCCAACCTCAGTTTTCACCTTCAGAACCTAGACCTTATCTCCACTCACTGCTCAGGAGTGAACGTGATGCAAGAATCAGAACTTCTCCTTCGCCTTGGAAAGAAACCTAGTGGTTGGCATGTTGTCCAATGTTCATTGTAGGAGAAAGCAGCATGGACTATGAGGCCCCACCTATCCCTGAGGGCCACAATGTGCACAAACACACATTGTGACCCTCAGCGTGAGCCCTATCCTCATGTAAAGCCTCTTAGTCACTGGAACAACAGCCCACATATGGGGCTTGCCAAGCCCCTAGTCCCCCAATCTCAACCAGAGTTCGAGATGTCTAGTCACACCTACTCAGGGCTCTACTCTGGAATCCCTCTTTGGTGGGAGAACTGAGGTAAAAAAAAATACATAAAGGACTCTTCCCATCCACAGAATGATCCCAACCACTTGGGATCAGGCCAAATCACCAGAGAAAGAATTGTCCATGGCCCTTGAGGACACTCCGACATTCCACGGCCACCGTTGACACAAAATCCAGAGACAAAAGCCTGAGCAAGCGCCACATACTCGCCCTTTGTTCATAGCCCGGAAAATTCTCACGGTCTGTAGATCGAGCCTTCATACATACATCCCCAAAACTAAGCTGAGTTTGTGTTTTCAGACTTCTGTCCCCACAGGCCTGGCCAACACACCATCCAAGCTGGGGCCCCTGGAGCCACACCTCAGGACTGTGGCTTCCCTCTCCAGGGGAATTCTGCTATTTCCATTGGCCACAACCCAATAGATTAGGAGAATCCGCCAAACTCCCCCAGGCCATCCGAATAATGTTGGCTGCCCAGGACACACAGGGATGATCTCTCACAAGTTAGGAAACTACCTCCACTCAGACCCAGAGACAGATATCCCCATAGAATAAGATTGAACTGGACAGGCACTTAGGCCCTAATCAGATCCATTGCTTTTGATTCCAGTCATCTCTCCTCAGAGGCCTGTTTTCCAATACCAGCATATGGGAGATTCCTTAGGCACTCATCAAAACAATTCTCTTCTCTACATAGGAAACATACTCTTTAGAGCTCCATCAAAACCTCCGGTTATGAACATCCCTCAAGGCCCCGGTTCAAGCACCCCATTCCAAGGTCTACATGGACACAAATGCACATTATGACCCATCCTCAACCCACCCATTTCAATACACCCGCCTCGGTTGCTCCCCTAGATCCAGCAGATCGAACTTGCCTTGGCGCTATGAGACACCTGGAATGGGAGGCAGGCTGCCCAGGCATCCATCCTTAGAACCCTGCTCTGGATAACGTCCTTATGGGATGTCCTGGAGCCATCCAACAGGTCTCGACTGTCCCACAGAAGGAATCATTGCGGTTTGGAGCATCTCACAATTCCCATCGTGGGAAAACCTCCATGTCCTCGTGACACCCTCCCCTTCATGAAGGGGCTGTCATGGACAGAAACTTCGACCTAAGCCAACGTCTGATCCTAGCTCTGTCTTCAGGTATACAGGATCTCGAATCATCTCTGCAGAGGGTGCCTGCCGTCCCCTCACCCCGAAATCTAAGTCTGGCTTGTGTTCTCAGAATTTTTTCATCACACTCCTGGCCCACAAGCCTTCCAGTTTGGGAATTCTGGAGCCACTATGTGGCACTGTGTCTTCCCTCCAGAAGAAAAACGTTGCCCTCTGGGGCTACGCAGTAACCACAAATGAGTACCATCCTGCACGAAACTCGACTGCACCCCAATGATACAGTCTAGCCTGGGCACTAATTCCCTGTCTGCCACAGCCTGAGCCTGCACCTCCCAACCCACACTCAACAGCTGGCCGAACACTGAGCACATCAGCCACACCATGGCCTTAGGTCTTCATCTCTTCCCAACCTCAGTTTTCAGGCTTCAGAACCTAGACCCTAAATCCAATCACAGTCCAGGAGTGAAAGTGTTGCAGAAATTAGAACTCCATCTTCCCCATGGCCAGAAAACTTGTGGTTGCCATATTGTGCAACGTTCCCTGTAGGAGAAACCAGCATGGTACATTAGGCCACGCCCTGACTTGAGGGGCTCCTTGGGCACAAAAACACATTGTGAAACTCAGTGTGAGACCTATCCTCAAGGAAGGCCTCTCAGTGCCTGGACCAAGAGCCCACATATGGGGCTTGCCATGTTCTTAGGTCCCAATGTTAACCAGAGGTCTGGTTGTCCAGTCGCCCCTCCCCAGGACTCTGCTCTGAAATCCCCCTTTTGGTGGTCCACCTTAGGTAAAAAAAATAATAATAATAAAAAAATAAACAAAAAAACAAGAAAGGCCTCCTCCCTTCCCACAGAATGACCCCAAACTCTTGGGATCGGGTCAAATCCCCAGAAAGGGAGCCTCATCGATGGCCCATGAGGACACCCCGACATTCCATGGCAATCGGTGACACATTTCCAGAAAAAAAAAAAAAAAAAAAAGCATGAGCCAGCACCTCACATTCGCCCTTTGTTCATATCCCGAAGAGTTCTCCTCACGGTCTATAGATCGGGCCGGCCATACCTACATCCCCCAACCTAAGTGGAGTTTGTGTTTTCAGACTTTTGTCCAAATAGCCCTGGACCACACACGCTCCACACTTGGGTCCCTGGAGCCACACCTCAGGACTGTGCTTCCCTTTCAAGGGAATTCTTCCCATTCCATTGGCCACAACCTTGCAAATGAGGAAAAACCTCCAAAGTCACCGAGGCCATCCCATTAGTGTAGGCCGCACAGGACAAACAGGGGTGATCTCAAACCAGCTGAGCAACTACCTCCACTCAGACAACAGATGTCCCCAGAGAAGAATATTGAACCGGACAGGCCCCTAGGCCCTAATCAGATCCATTGCTTTGGTTTTTAGGCATCTCTCCTCAGAGGCCTCGTTTCCAATACCAGCATATGGTGGTTTCCTGAGGCACCAATAAGAACAAATCTCGTCTCCCCATGGAAAACTTGCTCATTGGAGCTTTGTCATAACCTCTGGTTAGGAGAATCCTTCAGGGCCCTGGTGCCACTGCCCCATACCAAGGTCTCCATGGACTCAAACCAACATTAAGACCATCCTCAGGAAAGTCCATTTCAACTCAGCCCCCTCTGTTGCTACCCCAAGCCAGCAGATCAAACGTTTCTTGTTGCTAGGAGACAATTGGATTGTGAGGCTGACTGCCCAGGCATCCATACTTAGAACCCTGTTCTGGAAAAATACCTTATAAGACGTCCTGGAGCCATCCAACAAATCTTAATTGTCCCACAGAAGGAATCCTTGCGGTTTGGAGCATCTCACAACTCCAATAGTGGGAAAACCCCCATGGGCTCATAATGTCCCCCCTTCATGAAGGGGCCAACATGGACAGAAACTCAAACCTGAGCCAAAGTCTGATCCTCGACCTGACTTCAGACACATGAGATCTCAATTCAGCTCTGCAGAGTGTGGCTGCCATGTCCTTGCCCCGAAACCTAAGCCTAGCTTGTGTTCTCAGACTTCCGTCCTCACTCTCCTGGCCCACAAGCCCTCCAGTTTGGGAATTCCGAAGCCACAATGCAGCACTCTGCCTGCCCTCCAGAAGAAAAACTTTGCCCTATGCTTCTAATAAGAAACCCCAAATGATTTTCTAATGCATGCCACTCGATTGTAAAGCAATTATACAGCCCACCCTGTATTCTAATGCCCTGTCTGGCACAGCCTGAGACAAGACATCCCAAACGACACCCAGACAGCTGGCCCCAACCTGGACACATAGGACCCGCTATGGCTGTAGGTCGTCATCTCTTCCCAACCTCGGTTTTCAGGCTTCAGAACCTAGACCTTATCTCCAATCACTGCCCAGGGTGAACGTGATGCAGAAATTAGAATTCCTCCTTCCCCATGGCCAGAAACCTTGTGGTTGGCATGTTGTCCAACGTTCAATGTGGGAAAACCTGCATTGTCCGAAAGGCCACGCCAGTGCTTGAGGGCCGCCTAGGGCACAGACATGCATTGTGACCTGCAGCGTGAGTCCCATATTAAAGTAACGCCTCTCAGTGGCTGGACCAAGATCCTGCATATGGGGCTTGTCATATCCATAGGCCCCCAGGCTTAACCCGAGGGCGAGTATTCCAGTTGTCAGTACCCACTGCTATGCTCTAGAATCCCTCTACTGGGGGGACATATGAGGCAAAAAACAGGACACTTCCCTTCCCACAGAATGACCCCAAACACTTGGGGGCTGGACAAACTACCAGAGAGGGAGACTTCTACGACCCATGAGGCAACTCCTACATTAAACGGCCATTGTGGACAAAACATCCAGAGACAAAAGCCTGAGCGACTGCCTCCCTCTCACCCTTCTTTCATATCCAGAGGAGCTCCCCTCATGGACTGTAGATCAGGCCTGCCGTAACCTCGGCCCCAAACCTGAGCTGAGTTAGGGTTTTTGGATGTCTGTCTGCACAGCCATGGCCCACACAGCCTCCAGGCTGGGGTCTCTGGAGCCACACCACAGAACTGTGCCTGCTCTCTCCTAAGAAACTGCCCATTCCATTGGCCACAACTCTACAAAATAGTAGAAACCTCAAGGTCCCCAAGGACATCCCACTACCGCAAGCCGCACTGGACAAATAGGGGCATTATGACACAAGCTGAGCAACTACTACCTCCATGCAGACACACAGACAGATATCCGCAGAGACAGAAGATTGAACCAGACAGGCCCCTAGGCCCTATTATGAACTCTTGCTTTGGTGTCCAGGTATCACTCCTCAGAGGCCTGGGTTCGAAGACCAGCATACGGGGCTTTCCTGAGGCACCAGACAAAAGACCTCTCATCTCCACATGGGAAGCTTCCTTGTTGGAGTTGTGTCAAGCCCTTCGGGTTGGAGAATCCTGCAGAGTCCCTTAGCTACTGCCACATTCCAAGGTCTCCATGGCCACCAACCCACATTATGACTCATCCTCAGGAGAGTCCATTTAAACTCAGCCTTCTGGGTAGCTCACCCAAGAGCCCGCAGATTGAGCGTGCCTTGTCTCCACCAGGCAATGGGAAGGTGAGTTGGCGTTTCTCGGCATCCATGCTTAGGCCCCTGCTCTCGAGTCTTTCTGTATGGGGCATCCTGGAACCATACAATAGTACTCGACTGTCCTGAAGAAGGAAACTTTGAAGTTGGGAGCAGCTCACAACTCCCAGCGTAGGGAAACCTCCCTGGCCTCATGACGCCCCCACCCCCTTCAGGAAGGGGCCGTCATGGACACAAACTCCAGCTTGAGGCAACATCTGATACTCGCCCTGACCTCACCTGCAGGAGATCTCGATTCAGCCTCTTCAGAGTGGGCCTGCCATGCTCTTGGCCCCAAAACTCATGCTAGCTTGTGTTTTCAGACTTCCTTCCTCACAATCCTGGCCACACCCCTCCAGTTTGGCAATTCTGGAGACACAATGCAGCACTCTGCCTGCCCTCCAGAAGAAAAATGTTGCCCTATAGGGCTAACCGGAAACGCCAAATGAGTAACAACCTGCATGCCACTCGACCACACCCCAATTATACAGTCTAGCCTGTGCACTAAAGCCCTGTCTGACACAGCCTGAGGGCAGACCTCCAGTCCAACACCCAGACAGCTGGCCGTACACAGAGCATATCACACCCACAATGGCTTTAGGCCATCATCTCTACCCAACCTCAGTTTTCACCTTCAGAACCTAGACCTTATCTCCACTCACTGCTCAGGAGTGAACGTGATGCAAGAATCAGAACTTCTCCTTCGCCTTGGCAAGAAACCTAGTGGTTGGCATGTTGTCCAATGTTCATTGTAGGAGAAAGCAGCATGGACTATGAGGCCCCACCTATCCCTGAGGGCCACAATGTGCACAAACACACATTGTGACCCTCAGCGTGAGCCCTATCCTCATGTAAAGCCTCTTAGTCACTGGAACAACAGCCCACATATGGGGCTTGCCAAGCCCCTAGTCCCCCAATCTCAACCAGAGTTCGAGATGTCTAGTCACACCTACTCAGGGCTCTACTCTGGAATCCCTCTTTGGTGGGAGAACTGAGGTAAAAAAAAATACATAAAGGACTCTTCCCATCCACAGAATGATCCCAACCACTTGGGATCAGGCCAAATCACCAGAGAAAGAATTGTCCATGGCCCTTGAGGACACTCCGACATTCCACGGCCACCGTTGACACAAAATCCAGAGACAAAAGCCTGAGCAAGCGCCACATACTCGCCCTTTGTTCATAGCCCGGAAAATTCTCACGGTCTGTAGATCGAGCCTTCATACATACATCCCCAAAACTAAGCTGAGTTTGTGTTTTCAGACTTCTGTCCCCACAGGCCTGGCCAACACACCATCCAAGCTGGGGCCCCTGGAGCCACACCTCAGGACTGTGGCTTCCCTCTCCAGGGGAATTCTGCTATTTCCATTGGCCACAACCCAATAGATTAGGAGAATCCGCCAAACTCCCCCAGGCCATCCGAATAATGTTGGCTGCCCAGGACACACAGGGATGATCTCTCACAAGTTAGGAAACTACCTCCACTCAGACCCAGAGACAGATATCCCCATAGAATAAGATTGAACTGGACAGGCACTTAGGCCCTAATCAGATCCATTGCTTTTGATTCCAGTCATCTCTCCTCAGAGGCCTGTTTTCCAATACCAGCATATGGGAGATTCCTTAGGCACTCATCAAAACAATTCTCTTCTCTACATAGGAAACATACTCTTTAGAGCTCCATCAAAACCTCCGGTTATGAACATCCCTCAAGGCCCCGGTTCAAGCACCCCATTCCAAGGTCTACATGGACACAAATGCACATTATGACCCATCCTCAACCCACCCATTTCAATACACCCGCCTCGGTTGCTCCCCTAGATCCAGCAGATCGAACTTGCCTTGGCGCTATGAGACACCTGGAATGGGAGGCAGGCTGCCCAGGCATCCATCCTTAGAACCCTGCTCTGGATAACGTCCTTATGGGATGTCCTGGAGCCATCCAACAGGTCTCGACTGTCCCACAGAAGGAATCATTGCGGTTTGGAGCATCTCACAATTCCCATCGTGGGAAAACCTCCATGTCCTCGTGACACCCTCCCCTTCATGAAGGGGCTGTCATGGACAGAAACTTCGACCTAAGCCAACGTCTGATCCTAGCTCTGTCTTCAGGTATACAGGATCTCGAATCATCTCTGCAGAGGGTGCCTGCCGTCCCCTCACCCCGAAATCTAAGTCTGGCTTGTGTTCTCAGAATTTTTTCATCACACTCCTGGCCCACAAGCCTTCCAGTTTGGGAATTCTGGAGCCACTATGTGGCACTGTGTCTTCCCTCCAGAAGAAAAACGTTGCCCTCTGGGGCTACGCAGTAACCACAAATGAGTACCATCCTGCACGAAACTCGACTGCACCCCAATGATACAGTCTAGCCTGGGCACTAATTCCCTGTCTGCCACAGCCTGAGCCTGCACCTCCCAACCCACACTCAACAGCTGGCCGAACACTGAGCACATCAGCCACACCATGGCCTTAGGTCTTCATCTCTTCCCAACCTCAGTTTTCAGGCTTCAGAACCTAGACCCTAAATCCAATCACAGTCCAGGAGTGAAAGTGTTGCAGAAATTAGAACTCCATCTTCCCCATGGCCAGAAAACTTGTGGTTGCCATATTGTGCAACGTTCCCTGTAGGAGAAACCAGCATGGTACATTAGGCCACGCCCTGACTTGAGGGGCTCCTTGGGCACAAAAACACATTGTGAAACTCAGTGTGAGACCTATCCTCAAGGAAGGCCTCTCAGTGCCTGGACCAAGAGCCCACATATGGGGCTTGCCATGTTCTTAGGTCCCAATGTTAACCAGAGGTCTGGTTGTCCAGTCGCCCCTCCCCAGGACTCTGCTCTGAAATCCCCCTTTTGGTGGTCCACCTTAGGTAAAAAAAATAATAATAATAAAAAAATAAACAAAAAAACAAGAAAGGCCTCCTCCCTTCCCACAGAATGACCCCAAACTCTTGGGATCGGGTCAAATCCCCAGAAAGGGAGCCTCATCGATGGCCCATGAGGACACCCCGACATTCCATGGCAATCGGTGACACATTTCCAGAAAAAAAAAAAAAAAAAAAGCATGAGCCAGCACCTCACATTCGCCCTTTGTTCATATCCCGAAGAGTTCTCCTCACGGTCTATAGATCGGGCCGGCCATACCTACATCCCCCAACCTAAGTGGAGTTTGTGTTTTCAGACTTTTGTCCAAATAGCCCTGGACCACACACGCTCCACACTTGGGTCCCTGGAGCCACACCTCAGGACTGTGCTTCCCTTTCAAGGGAATTCTTCCCATTCCATTGGCCACAACCTTGCAAATGAGGAAAAACCTCCAAAGTCACCGAGGCCATCCCATTAGTGTAGGCCGCCCAGGACAAACAGGGGTGATCTCAAACCAGCTGAGCAACTACCTCCACTCAGACAACAGATGTCCCCAGAGAAGAATATTGAACCGGACAGGCCCCTAGGCCCTAATCAGATCCATTGCTTTGGTTTTTAGGCATCTCTCCTCAGAGGCCTCGTTTCCAATACCAGCATATGGTGGTTTCCTGAGGCACCAATAAGAACAAATCTCGTCTCCCCATGGAAAACTTGCTCATTGGAGCTTTGTCATAACCTCTGGTTAGGAGAATCCTTCAGGGCCCTGGTGCCACTGCCCCATACCAAGGTCTCCATGGACTCAAACCAACATTAAGACCATCCTCAGGAAAGTCCATTTCAACTCAGCCCCCTCTGTTGCTACCCCAAGCCAGCAGATCAAACGTTTCTTGTTGCTAGGAGACAATTGGATTGTGAGGCTGACTGCCCAGGCATCCATACTTAGAACCCTGTTCTGGAAAAATACCTTATAAGACGTCCTGGAGCCATCCAACAAATCTTAATTGTCCCACAGAAGGAATCCTTGCGGTTTGGAGCATCTCACAACTCCAATAGTGGGAAAACCCCCATGGGCTCATAATGTCCCCCCTTCATGAAGGGGCCAACATGGACAGAAACTCAAACCTGAGCCAAAGTCTGATCCTCGACCTGACTTCAGACACATGAGATCTCAATTCAGCTCTGCAGAGTGTGGCTGCCATGTCCTTGCCCCGAAACCTAAGCCTAGCTTGTGTTCTCAGACTTCCGTCCTCACTCTCCTGGCCCACAAGCCCTCCAGTTTGGGAATTCCGAAGCCACAATGCAGCACTCTGCCTGCCCTCCAGAAGAAAAACTTTGCCCTATGCTTCTAATAAGAAACCCCAAATGATTTTCTAATGCATGCCACTCGATTGTAAAGCAATTATACAGCCCACCCTGTATTCTAATGCCCTGTCTGGCACAGCCTGAGACAAGACATCCCAAACGACACCCAGACAGCTGGCCCCAACCTGGACACATAGGACCCGCTATGGCTGTAGGTCGTCATCTCTTCCCAACCTCGGTTTTCAGGCTTCAGAACCTAGACCTTATCTCCAATCACTGCCCAGGGTGAACGTGATGCAGAAATTAGAATTCCTCCTTCCCCATGGCCAGAAACCTTGTGGTTGGCATGTTGTCCAACGTTCAATGTGGGAAAACCTGCATTGTCCGAAAGGCCACGCCAGTGCTTGAGGGCCGCCTAGGGCACAGACATGCATTGTGACCTGCAGCGTGAGTCCCATATTAAAGTAACGCCTCTCAGTGGCTGGACCAAGATCCTGCATATGGGGCTTGTCATATCCATAGGCCCCCAGGCTTAACCCGAGGGCGAGTATTCCAGTTGTCAGTACCCACTGCTATGCTCTAGAATCCCTCTACTGGGGGGACATATGAGGCAAAAAACAGGACACTTCCCTTCCCACAGAATGACCCCAAACACTTGGGGGCTGGACAAACTACCAGAGAGGGAGACTTCTACGACCCATGAGGCAACTCCTACATTAAACGGCCATTGTGGACAAAACATCCAGAGACAAAAGCCTGAGCGACTGCCTCCCTCTCACCCTTCTTTCATATCCAGAGGAGCTCCCCTCATGGACTGTAGATCAGGCCTGCCGTAACCTCGGCCCCAAACCTGAGCTGAGTTAGGGTTTTTGGATGTCTGTCTGCACAGCCATGGCCCACACAGCCTCCAGGCTGGGGTCTCTGGAGCCACACCACAGAACTGTGCCTGCTCTCTCCTAAGAAACTGCCCATTCCATTGGCCACAACTCTACAAAATAGTAGAAACCTCAAGGTCCCCAAGGACATCCCACTACCGCAAGCCGCACTGGACAAATAGGGGCATTATGACACAAGCTGAGCAACTACTACCTCCATGCAGACACACAGACAGATATCCGCAGAGACAGAAGATTGAACCAGACAGGCCCCTAGGCCCTATTATGAACTCTTGCTTTGGTGTCCAGGTATCACTCCTCAGAGGCCTGGGTTCGAAGACCAGCATACGGGGCTTTCCTGAGGCACCAGACAAAAGACCTCTCATCTCCACATGGGAAGCTTCCTTGTTGGAGTTGTGTCAAGCCCTTCGGGTTGGAGAATCCTGCAGAGTCCCTTAGCTACTGCCACATTCCAAGGTCTCCATGGCCACCAACCCACATTATGACTCATCCTCAGGAGAGTCCATTTAAACTCAGCCTTCTGGGTAGCTCACCCAAGAGCCCGCAGATTGAGCGTGCCTTGTCTCCACCAGGCAATGGGAAGGTGAGTTGGCGTTTCTCGGCATCCATGCTTAGGCCCCTGCTCTCGAGTCTTTCTGTATGGGGCATCCTGGAACCATACAATAGTACTCGACTGTCCTGAAGAAGGAAACTTTGAAGTTGGGAGCAGCTCACAACTCCCAGCGTAGGGAAACCTCCCTGGCCTCATGACGCCCCCACCCCCTTCAGGAAGGGGCCGTCATGGACACAAACTCCAGCTTGAGGCAACATCTGATACTCGCCCTGACCTCACCTGCAGGAGATCTCGATTCAGCCTCTTCAGAGTGGGCCTGCCATGCTCTTGGCCCCAAAACTCATGCTAGCTTGTGTTTTCAGACTTCCTTCCTCACAATCCTGGCCACACCCCTCCAGTTTGGCAATTCTGGAGACACAATGCAGCACTCTGCCTGCCCTCCAGAAGAAAAATGTTGCCCTATAGGGCTAACCGGAAACGCCAAATGAGTAACAACCTGCATGCCACTCGACCACACCCCAATTATACAGTCTAGCCTGTGCACTAAAGCCCTGTCTGACACAGCCTGAGGGCAGACCTCCAGTCCAACACCCAGACAGCTGGCCGTACACAGAGCATATCACACCCACAATGGCTTTAGGCCATCATCTCTACCCAACCTCAGTTTTCACCTTCAGAACCTAGACCTTATCTCCACTCACTGCTCAGGAGTGAACGTGATGCAAGAATCAGAACTTCTCCTTCGCCTTGGCAAGAAACCTAGTGGTTGGCATGTTGTCCAATGTTCATTGTAGGAGAAAGCAGCATGGACTATGAGGCCCCACCTATCCCTGAGGGCCACAATTTGCACAAACACACATTGTGACCCTCAGCGTGAGCCCTATCCTCATGTAAAGCCTCTTAGTCACTGGAACAACAGCCCACATATGGGGCTTGCCAAGCCCCTAGTCCCCCAATCTCAACCAGAGTTCGAGATGTCTAGTCACACCTACTCAGGGCTCTACTCTGGAATCCCTCTTTGGTGGGAGAACTGAGGTAAAAGAAAATACATAAAGGACTCTTCCCATCCACAGAATGATCCCAACCACTTGGGATCAGGCCAAATCACCAGAGAAAGAATTGTCCATGGCCCTTGAGGACACTCCGACATTCCACGGCCACCGTTGACACAAAATCCAGAGACAAAAGCCTGAGCAAGCGCCACATACTCGCCCTTTGTTCATAGCCCGGAAAATTCTCACGGTCTGTAGATCGAGCCTTCATACATACATCCCCAAAACTAAGCTGAGTTTGTGTTTTCAGACTTCTGTCCCCACAGGCCTGGCCAACACACCATCCAAGCTGGGGCCCCTGGAGCCACACCTCAGGACTGTGGCTTCCCTCTCCAGGGGAATTCTGCTATTTCCATTGGCCACAACCCAATAGATTAGGAGAATCCGCCAAACTCCCCCAGGCCATCCGAATAATGTTGGCTGCCCAGGACACACAGGGATGATCTCTCACAAGTTAGGAAACTACCTCCACTCAGACCCAGAGACAGATATCCCCATAGAATAAGATTGAACTGGACAGGCACTTAGGCCCTAATCAGATCCATTGCTTTTGATTCCAGTCATCTCTCCTCAGAGGCCTGTTTTCCAATACCAGCATATGGGAGATTCCTTAGGCACTCATCAAAACAATTCTCTTCTCTACATAGGAAACATACTCTTTAGAGCTCCATCAAAACCTCCGGTTATGAACATCCCTCAAGGCCCCGGTTCAAGCACCCCATTCCAAGGTCTACATGGACACAAATGCACATTATGACCCATCCTCAACTCACCCATTTCAACACACCCGCCTCGGTTGCTCCCCTAGATCCAGCAGATCGAACTTGCCTTGGCGCTATGAGACACCTGGAATGGGAGGCAGGCTGCCCAGGCATCCATCCTTAGAACCCTGCTCTGGATAACGTCCTTATGGGATGTCCTGGAGCCATCCAACAGGTCTCGACTGTCCCACAGAAGGAATCATTGCGGTTTGGAGCATCTCACAATTCCCATCGTGGGAAAACCTCCATGTCCTCGTGACACCCTCCCCTTCATGAAGGGGCTGTCATGGACAGAAACTTCGACCTAAGCCAACGTCTGATCCTAGCTCTGTCTTCAGGTATACAGGATCTCGAATCATCTCTGCAGAGGGTGCCTGCCGTCCCCTCACCCCGAAATCTAAGTCTGGCTTGTGTTCTCAGAATTTTTTCATCACACTCCTGGCCCACAAGCCTTCCAGTTTGGGAATTCTGGAGCCACTATGTGGCACTGTGTCTTCCCTCCAGAAGAAAAACGTTGCCCTCTGGGGCTACCCAGTAACCACAAATGAGTACCATCCTGCACGAAACTCGACTGCACCCCAATGATACAGTCTAGCCTGGGCACTAATTCCCTGTCTGCCACAGCCTGAGCCTGCACCTCCCAACCCACACTCAACAGCTGGCCGAACACTGAGCACATCAGCCACACCATGGCCTTAGGTCTTCATCTCTTCCCAACCTCAGTTTTCAGGCTTCAGAACCTAGACCCTAAATCCAATCACAGTCCAGGAGTGAAAGTGTTGCAGAAATTAGAACTCCATCTTCCCCATGGCCAGAAAACTTGTGGTTTCCATATTGTGCAACGTTCCCTGTAGGAGAAACCAGCATGGTACATTAGGCCACGCCCTGACTTGAGGGGCTCCTTGGGCACAAAAACACATTGTGAAACTCAGTGTGAGACCTATCCTCAAGGAAGGCCTCTCAGTGACTGGACCAAGAGCCCACATATGGGGCTTGCCATGTTCTTAGGTCCCAATGTTAACCAGAGGTCTGGTTGTCCAGTCGCCCCTCCCCAGGACTCTGCTCTGAAATCCCCCTTTTGGTGGTCCACCTTAGGTAAAAATAATAATAATAATAAAAAAATAAACAAAAAAACAAGAAAGGCCTCCTCCCTTCCCACAGAATGACCCCAAACTCTTGGGATCGGGTCAAATCCCCAGAAAGGGAGCCTCATCGATGGCCCATGAGGACACCCCGACATTCCATGGCAATCGGTGACACATTTCCAGAAAAAAAAAAAAAAAAAAAAGCATGAGCCAGCACCTCACATTCGCCCTTTGTTCATATCCCGAAGAGTTCTCCTCACGGTCTATAGATCGGGCCGGCCATACCTACATCCCCCAACCTAAGTGGAGTTTGTGTTTTCAGACTTTTGTCCAAATAGCCCTGGACCACACACGCTCCACACTTGGGTCCCTGGAGCCACACCTCAGGACTGTGCTTCCCTTTCAAGGGAATTCTTCCCATTCCATTGGCCACAACCTTGCAAATGAGGAAAAACCTCCAAAGTCACCGAGGCCATCCCATTAGTGTAGGCCGCCCAGGACAAACAGGGGTGATCTCAAACCAGCTGAGCAACTACCTCCACTCAGACAACAGATGTCCCCAGAGAAGAATATTGAACCGGACAGGCCCCTAGGCCCTAATCAGATCCATTGCTTTGGTTTTTAGGCATCTCTCCTCAGAGGCCTCGTTTCCAATACCAGCATATGGTGGTTTCCTGAGGCACCAATAAGAACAAATCTCGTCTCCCCATGGAAAACTTGCTCATTGGAGCTTTGTCATAACCTCTGGTTAGGAGAATCCTTCAGGGCCCTGGTGCCACTGCCCCATACCAAGGTCTCCATGGACTCAAACCAACATTAAGACCATCCTCAGGAAAGTCCATTTCAACTCAGCCCCCTCTGTTGCTACCCCAAGCCAGCAGATCAAACGTTTCTTGTTGCTAGGAGACAATTGGATTGTGAGGCTGACTGCCCAGGCATCCATACTTAGAACCCTGTTCTGGAAAAATACCTTATAAGACGTCCTGGAGCCATCCAACAAATCTTAATTGTCCCACAGAAGGAATCCTTGCGGTTTGGAGCATCTCACAACTCCAATAGTGGGAAAACCCCCATGGGCTCATAATGTCCCCCCTTCATGAAGGGGCCAACATGGACAGAAACTCAAACCTGAGCCAAAGTCTGATCCTCGACCTGACTTCAGACACATGAGATCTCAATTCAGCTCTGCAGAGTGTGGCTGCCATGTCCTTGCCCCGAAACCTAAGCCTAGCTTGTGTTCTCAGACTTCCGTCCTCACTCTCCTGGCCCACAAGCCCTCCAGTTTGGGAATTCCGAAGCCACAATGCAGCACTCTGCCTGCCCTCCAGAAGAAAAACTTTGCCCTATGCTTCTAATAAGAAACCCCAAATGATTTTCTAATGCATGCCACTCGATTGTAAAGCAATTATACAGCCCACCCTGTATTCTAATGCCCTGTCTGGCACAGCCTGAGACAAGACATCCCAAACGACACCCAGACAGCTGGCCCCAACCTGGACACATAGGACCCGCTATGGCTGTAGGTCGTCATCTCTTCCCAACCTCGGTTTTCAGGCTTCAGAACCTAGACCTTATCTCCAATCACTGCCCAGGGTGAACGTGATGCAGAAATTAGAATTCCTCCTTCCCCATGGCCAGAAACCTTGTGGTTGGCATGTTGTCCAACGTTCAATGTGGGAAAACCTGCATTGTCCGAAAGGCCACGCCAGTGCTTGAGGGCCGCCTAGGGCACAGACATGCATTGTGACCTGCAGCGTGAGTCCCGGATTAAAGTAACGCCTCTCAGTGGCTGGACCAAGATCCTGCATATGGGGCTTGTCATATCCATAGGCCCCCAGGCTTAACCCGAGGGCGAGTATTCCAGTTGTCAGTACCCACTGCTATGCTCTAGAATCCCTCTACTGGGGGGACATATGAGGCAAAAAACAGGACACTTCCCTTCCCACAGAATGACCCCAAACACTTGGGGGCTGGACAAACTACCAGAGAGGGAGACTTCTACGACCCATGAGGCAACTCCTACATTAAACGGCCATTGTGGACAAAACATCCAGAGACAAAAGCCTGAGCGACTGCCTCCCTCTCACCCTTCTTTCATATCCAGAGGAGCTCCCCTCATGGACTGTAGATCAGGCCTGCCGTAACCTCGGCCCCAAACCTGAGCTGAGTTAGGGTTTTTGGATGTCTGTCTGCACAGCCATGGCCCACACAGCCTCCAGGCTGGGGTCTCTGGAGCCACACCACAGAACTGTGCCTGCTCTCTCCTAAGAAACTGCCCATTCCATTGGCCACAACTCTACAAAATAGTAGAAACCTCAAGGTCCCCAAGGACATCCCACTACCGCAAGCCGCACTGGACAAATAGGGGCATTATGACACAAGCTGAGCAACTACTACCTCCATGCAGACACACAGACAGATATCCGCAGAGACAGAAGATTGAACCAGACAGGCCCCTAGGCCCTATTATGAACTCTTGCTTTGGTGTCCAGGTATCACTCCTCAGAGGCCTGGGTTCGAAGACCAGCATACGGGGCTTTCCTGAGGCACCAGACAAAAGACCTCTCATCTCCACATGGGAAGCTTCCTTGTTGGAGTTGTGTCAAGCCCTTCGGGTTGGAGAATCCTGCAGAGTCCCTTAGCTACTGCCACATTCCAAGGTCTCCATGGCCACCAACCCACATTATGACTCATCCTCAGGAGAGTCCATTTAAACTCAGCCTTCTGGGTAGCTCACCCAAGAGCCCGCAGATTGAGCGTGCCTTGTCTCCACCAGGCAATGGGAAGGTGAGTTGGCGTTTCTCGGCATCCATGCTTAGGCCCCTGCTCTCGAGTCTTTCTGAATGGGGCATCCTGGAACCATACAATAGTACTCGACTGTCCTGAAGAAGGAAACTTTGAAGTTGGGAGCAGCTCACAACTCCCAGCGTAGGGAAACCTCCCTGGCCTCATGACGCCCCCACCCCCTTCAGGAAGGGGCCGTCATGGACACAAACTCCAGCTTGAGGCAACATCTGATACTCGCCCTGACCTCACCTGCAGGAGATCTCGATTCAGCCTCTTCAGAGTGGGCCTGCCATGCTCTTGGCCCCAAAACTCATGCTAGCTTGTGTTTTCAGACTTCCTTCCTCACAATCCTGGCCACACCCCTCCAGTTTGGCAATTCTGGAGACACAATGCAGCACTCTGCCTGCCCTCCAGAAGAAAAATGTTGCCCTATAGGGCTAACCGGAAACGCCAAATGAGTAACAACCTGCATGCCACTCGACCACACCCCAATTATACAGTCTAGCCTGTGCACTAAAGCCCTGTCTGACACAGCCTGAGGGCAGACCTCCAGTCCAACACCCAGACAGCTGGCCGTACACAGAGCATATCACACCCACAATGGCTTTAGGCCATCATCTCTACCCAACCTCAGTTTTCACCTTCAGAACCTAGACCTTATCTCCACTCACTGCTCAGGAGTGAACGTGATGCAAGAATCAGAACTTCTCCTTCGCCTTGGCAAGAAACCTAGTGGTTGGCATGTTGTCCAATGTTCATTGTAGGAGAAAGCAGCATGGACTATGAGGCCCCACCTATCCCTGAGGGCCACAATGTGCACAAACACACATTGTGACCCTCAGCGTGAGCCCTATCCTCATGTAAAGCCTCTTAGTGACTGGAACAACAGCCCACATATGGGGCTTGCCAAGCCCCTAGTCCCCCAATCTCAACCAGAGTTCGAGATGTCTAGTCACACCTACTCAGGGCTCTACTCTGGAATCCCTCTTTGGTGGGAGAACTGAGGTAAAAAAAAATACATAAAGGACTCTTCCCATCCACAGAATGATCCCAACCACTTGGGATCAGGCCAAATCACCAGAGAAAGAATTGTCCATGGCCCTTGAGGACACTCCGACATTCCACGGCCACCGTTGACACAAAATCCAGAGACAAAAGCCTGAGCAAGCGCCACATACTCGCCCTTTGTTCATAGCCCGGAAAATTCTCACGGTCTGTAGATCGAGCCTTCATACATACATCCCCAAAACTAAGCTGAGTTTGTGTTTTCAGACTTCTGTCCCCACAGGCCTGGCCAACACACCATCCAAGCTGGGGCCCCTGGAGCCACACCTCAGGACTGTGGCTTCCCTCTCCAGGGGAATTCTGCTATTTCCATTGGCCACAACCCAATAGATTAGGAGAATCCGCCAAACTCCCCCAGGCCATCCGAATAATGTTGGCTGCCCAGGACACACAGGGATGATCTCTCACAAGTTAGGAAACTACCTCCACTCAGACCCAGAGACAGATATCCCCATAGAATAAGATTGAACTGGACAGGCACTTAGGCCCTAATCAGATCCATTGCTTTTGATTCCAGTCATCTCTCCTCAGAGGCCTGTTTTCCAATACCAGCATATGGGAGATTCCTTAGGCACTCATCAAAACAATTCTCTTCTCTACATAGGAAACATACTCTTTAGAGCTCCATCAAAACCTCCGGTTATGAACATCCCTCAAGGCCCCGGTTCAAGCACCCCATTCCAAGGTCTACATGGACACAAATGCACATTATGACCCATCCTCAACTCACCCATTTCAACACACCCGCCTCGGTTGCTCCCCTAGATCCAGCAGATCGAACTTGCCTTGGCGCTATGAGACACCTGGAATGGGAGGCAGGCTGCCCAGGCATCCATCCTTAGAACCCTGCTCTGGATAACGTCCTTATGGGATGTCCTGGAGCCATCCAACAGGTCTCGACTGTCCCACAGAAGGAATCATTGCGGTTTGGAACATCTCACAATTCCCATCGTGGGAAAACCTCCATGTCCTCGTGACACCCTCCCCTTCATGAAGGGGCTGTCATGGACAGAAACTTCGACCTAAGCCAACGTCTGATCCTAGCTCTGTCTTCAGGTATACAGGATCTCGAATCATCTCTGCAGAGGGTGCCTGCCGTCCCCTCACCCCGAAATCTAAGTCTGGCTTGTGTTCTCAGAATTTTTTCATCACACTCCTGGCCCACAAGCCTTCCAGTTTGGGAATTCTGGAGCCACTATGTGGCACTGTGTCTTCCCTCCAGAAGAAAAACGTTGCCCTCTGGGGCTACCCAGTAACCACAAATGAGTACCATCCTGCACGAAACTCGACTGCACCCCAATGATACAGTCTAGCCTGGGCACTAATTCCCTGTCTGCCACAGCCTGAGCCTGCACCTCCCAACCCACACTCAACAGCTGGCCGAACACTGAGCACATCAGCCACACCATGGCCTTAGGTCTTCATCTCTTCCCAACCTCAGTTTTCAGGCTTCTGAACCTAGACCTTAAATCCAATCACAGTCCAGGAGTGAAAGTGTTGCAGAAATTAGAACTCCATCTTCCCCATGGCCAGAAAACTTGTGGTTGCCATATTGTGCAACGTTCCCTGTAGGAGAAACCAGCATGGTACATTAGGCCACGCCCTGACTTGAGGGGCTCCTTGGGCACAAAAACACATTGTGAAACTCAGTGTGAGACCATTCCTCAAGGAAGGCCTCTCAGTGTCTGGACCAAGAGCCCACATATGGGGCTTGCCATGTTCTTAGGTCCCAATGTTAACCAGAGGTCTGGTTGTCCAGTCGCCCCTCCCCAGGACTCTGCTCTGGAATCCCTCTTTTGGTGGTCCACCTTAGGTAAAAAAAATAATAATAATAAAAAAATAAACAAAAAAACAAGAAAGGCCTCCTCCCTTCCCACAGAATGACCCCAAACTCTTGGGATCGGGTCAAATCCCCAGAAAGGGAGCCTCATCGATGGCCCATGAGGACACCCCGACATTCCATGGCAATCGGTGACACATTTCCAGAAAAAAAAAAAAAAAAAAAAAAAGCATGAGCCAGCACCTCACATTCGCCCTTTGTTCATATCCCGAAGAGTTCTCCTCACGGTCTATAGATCGGGCCGGCCATACCTACATCCCCCAACCTAAGTGGAGTTTGTGTTTTCAGACTTTTGTCCAAATAGCCCTGGACCACACACGCTCCACACTTGGGTCCCTGGAGCCACACCTCAGGACTGTGCTTCCCTTTCAAGGGAATTCTTCCCATTCCATTGGCCACAACCTTGCAAATGAGGAAAAACCTCCAAAGTCACCGAGGCCATCCCATTAGTGTAGGCCGCCCAGGACAAACAGGGGTGATCTCAAACCAGCTGAGCAACTACCTCCACTCAGACAACAGATGTCCCCAGAGAAGAATATTGAACCGGACAGGCCCCTAGGCCCTAATCAGATCCATTGCTTTGGTTTTTAGGCATCTCTCCTCAGAGGCCTCGTTTCCAATACCAGCATATGGTGGTTTCCTGAGGCACCAATAAGAACAAATCTCGTCTCCCCATGGAAAACTTGCTCATTGGAGCTTTGTCATAACCTCTGGTTAGGAGAATCCTTCAGGGCCCTGGTGCCACTGCCCCATACCAAGGTCTCCATGGACTCAAACCAACATTAAGACCATCCTCAGGAAAGTCCATTTCAACTCAGCCCCCTCTGTTGCTACCCCAAGCCAGCAGATCAAACGTTTCTTGTTGCTAGGAGACAATTGGATTGTGAGGCTGACTGCCCAGGCATCCATACTTAGAACCCTGTTCTGGAAAAATACCTTATAAGACGTCCTGGAGCCATCCAACAAATCTTAATTGTCCCACAGAAGGAATCCTTGCGGTTTGGAGCATCTCACAACTCCAATAGTGGGAAAACCCCCATGGGCTCATAATGTCCCCCCTTCATGAAGGGGCCAACATGGACAGAAACTCAAACCTGAGCCAAAGTCTGATCCTCGACCTGACTTCAGACACATGAGATCTCAATTCAGCTCTGCAGAGTGTGGCTGCCATGTCCTTGCCCCGAAACCTAAGCCTAGCTTGTGTTCTCAGACTTCCGTCCTCACTCTCCTGGCCCACAAGCCCTCCAGTTTGGGAATTCCGAAGCCACAATGCAGCACTCTGCCTGCCCTCCAGAAGAAAAACTTTGCCCTATGCTTCTAATAAGAAACCCCAAATGATTTTCTAATGCATGCCACTCGATTGTAAAGCAATTATACAGCCCACCCTGTATTCTAATGCCCTGTCTGGCACAGCCTGAGACAAGACATCCCAAACGACACCCAGACAGCTGGCCCCAACCTGGACACATAGGACCCGCTATGGCTGTAGGTCGTCATCTCTTCCCAACCTCGGTTTTCAGGCTTCAGAACCTAGACCTTATCTCCAATCACTGCCCAGGGTGAACGTGATGCAGAAATTAGAATTCCTCCTTCCCCATGGCCAGAAACCTTGTGGTTGGCATGTTGTCCAACGTTCAATGTGGGAAAACCTGCATTGTCCGAAAGGCCACGCCAGTGCTTGAGGGCCGCCTAGGGCACAGACATGCATTGTGACCTGCAGCGTGAGTCCCGGATTAAAGTAACGCCTCTCAGTGGCTGGACCAAGATCCTGCATATGGGGCTTGTCATATCCATAGGCCCCCAGGCTTAACCCGAGGGCGAGTATTCCAGTTGTCAGTACCCACTGCTATGCTCTAGAATCCCTCTACTGGGGGGACATATGAGGCAAAAAACAGGACACTTCCCTTCCCACAGAATGACCCCAAACACTTGGGGGCTGGACAAACTACCAGAGAGGGAGACTTCTACGACCCATGAGGCAACTCCTACATTAAACGGCCATTGTGGACAAAACATCCAGAGACAAAAGCCTGAGCGACTGCCTCCCTCTCACCCTTCTTTCATATCCAGAGGAGCTCCCCTCATGGACTGTAGATCAGGCCTGCCGTAACCTCGGCCCCAAACCTGAGCTGAGTTAGGGTTTTTGGATGTCTGTCTGCACAGCCATGGCCCACACAGCCTCCAGGCTGGGGTCTCTGGAGCCACACCACAGAACTGTGCCTGCTCTCTCCTAAGAAACTGCCCATTCCATTGGCCACAACTCTACAAAATAGTAGAAACCTCAAGGTCCCCAAGGACATCCCACTACCGCAGCCGCACTGGACTAATAGGGGCATTATGACACAAGCTGAGCAACTACTACCTCCATGCAGACACACAGACAGATATCCGCAGAGACAGAAGATTGAACCAGACAGGCCCCTAGGCCCTATTATGAACTCTTGCTTTGGTGTCCAGGTATCACTCCTCAGAGGCCTGGGTTCGAAGACCAGCATACAGGGCTTTCCCTAGGCACCAGACAAAAGACCTCTCAACTCCACATGGGAAGCTTCCTTGTTGGAGTTGTGTCAAGCCCTTCGGGTTGGAGAATCCTGCAGAGTCCCTTAGCTACTGCCACATTCCAAGGTCTCCATGGCCACCAACCCACATTATGACTCATCCTCAGGAGAGTCCATTTAAACTCAGCCTTCTGGGTAGCTCACCCAAGAGCCCGCAGATTGAGCGTGCCTTGTCTCCACCAGGCAATGGGAAGGTGAGTTGGCGTTTCTCGGCATCCATGCTTAGGCCCCTGCTCTCGAGTCTTTCTGTATGGGGCATCCTGGAACCATACAATAGTACTCGACTGTCCTGAAGAAGGAAACTTTGAAGTTGGGAGCAGCTCACAACTCCCAGCGTAGGGAAACCTCCCTGGCCTCATGACGCCCCCACCCCCTTCAGGAAGGGGCCGTCATGGACACAAACTCCAGCTTGAGGCAACATCTGATACTCGCCCTGACCTCACCTGCAGGAGATCTCGATTCAGCCTCTTCAGAGTGGGCCTGCCATGCTCTTGGCCCCAAAACTCATGCTAGCTTGTGTTTTCAGACTTCCTTCCTCACAATCCTGGCCACACCCCTCCAGTTTGGCAATTCTGGAGACACAATGCAGCACTCTGCCTGCCCTCCAGAAGAAAAATGTTGCCCTATAGGGCTAACCGGAAACGCCAAATGAGTAACAACCTGCATGCCACTCGACCACACCCCAATTATACAGTCTAGCCTGTGCACTAAAGCCCTGTCTGACACAGCCTGAGGGCAGACCTCCAGTCCAACACCCAGACAGCTGGCCGTACACAGAGCATATCACACCCACAATGGCTTTAGGCCATCATCTCTACCCAACCTCAGTTTTCACCTTCAGAACCTAGACCTTATCTCCACTCACTGCTCAGGAGTGAACGTGATGCAAGAATCAGAACTTCTCCTTCGCCTTGGCAAGAAACCTAGTGGTTGGCATGTTGTCCAATGTTCATTGTAGGAGAAAGCAGCATGGACTATGAGGCCCCACCTATCCCTGAGGGCCACAATGTGCAAAAACACACATTGTGACCCTCAGCGTGAGCCCTATCCTCATGTAAAGCCTCTTAGTCACTGGAACAACAGCCCACATATGGGGCTTGCCAAGCCCCTAGTCCCCCAATCTCAACCAGAGTTCGAGATGTCTAGTCACACCTACTCAGGGCTCTACTCTGGAATCCCTCTTTGGTGGGAGAACTGAGGTAAAAAAAATACATAAAGGACTCTTCCCATCCACAGAATGATCCCAACCACTTGGGATCAGGCCAAATCACAAGAGAAAGAATTGTCCATGGCCCTTGAGGACACTCCGACATTCCACGGCCACCGTTGACACAAAATCCAGAGACAAAAGCCTGAGCAAGCGCCACATACTCGCCCTTTGTTCATAGCCCGGAAAATTCTCACGGTCTGTAGATCGAGCCTTCATACATACATCCCCAAAACTAAGCTGAGTTTGTGTTTTCAGACTTCTGTCCCCACAGGCCTGGCCAACACACCATCCAAGCTGGGGCCCCTGGAGCCACACCTCAGGACTGTGGCTTCCCTCTCCAGGGGAATTCTGCTATTTCCATTGGCCACAACCCAATTGATTAGGAGAATCCGCCAAACTCCCCCAGGCCATCCGAATAATGTTGGCTGCCCAGGACACACAGGGATGATCTCTCACAAGTTAGGAAACTACCTCCACTCAGACCCAGAGACAGATATCCCCATAGAATAAGATTGAACTGGACAGGCACTTAGGCCCTAATCAGATCCATTGCTTTTGATTCCAGTCATCTATCCTCAGAGGCCTGTTTTCCAATACCAGCATATGGGAGATTCCTTAGGCACTCATCAAAACAATTCTCTTCTCTACATAGGAAACATACTCTTTAGAGCTCCATCAAAACCTCCGGTTATGAACATCCCTCAAGGCCCCGGTTCAAGCACCCCATTCCAAGGTCTACATGGACACAAATGCACATTATGACCCATCCTCAACTCACCCATTTCAACACACCCGCCTCGATTGCTCCCCTAGATCCAGCAGATCGAACTTGCCTTGGCGCTATGAGACACCTGGAATGGGAGGCAGGCTGCCCAGGTATCCATCCTTAGAACCCTGCTCTGGATAACGTCCTTATGGGATGTCCTGGAGCCATCCAACAGGTCTCGACTGTCCCACAGAAGGAATCATTGCGGTTTGGAGCATCTCACAATTCCCATCGTGGGAAAACCTCCATGTCCTCGTGACACCCTCCCCTTCATGAAGGGGCTGTCATGGACAGAAACTTCGACCTAAGCCAACGTCTGATCCTAGCTCTGTCTTCAGGTATACAGGATCTCGAATCATCTCTGCAGAGGGTGCCTGCCGTCCCCTCACCCCGAAATCTAAGTCTGGCTTGTGTTCTCAGAATTTTTTCATCACACTCCTGGCCCACAAGCCTTCCAGTTTGGGAATTCTGGAGCCACTATGTGGCACTGTGTCTTCCCTCCAGAAGAAAAACGTTGCCCTCTGGGGCTACCCAGTAACCACAAATGAGTACCATCCTGCACGAAACTCGACTGCACCCCAATGATACAGTCTAGCCTGGGCACTAATTCCCTGTCTGCCACAGCCTGAGCCTGCACCTCCCAACCCACACTCAACAGCTGGCCGAACACTGAGCACATCAGCCACACCATGGCCTTAGGTCTTCATCTCTTCCCAACCTCAGTTTTCAGGCTTCAGAACCTAGACCTTAAATCCAATCACAGTCCAGGAGTGAAAGTGTTGCAGAAATTAGAACTCCATCTTCCCCATGGCCAGAAAACTTGTGGTTGCCATATTGTGCAACGTTCCCTGTAGGAGAAACCAGCATGGTACATTAGGCCACGCCCTGACTTGAGGGGCTCCTTGGGCACAAAAACACATTGTGAAACTCAGTGTGAGACCATTCCTCAGGGAAGGCCTCTCAGTGTCTGGACCAAGAGCCCACATATGGGGCTTGCCATGTTCTTAGGTCCCAATGTTAACCAGAGGTCTGGTTGTCCAGTCGCCCCTCCCCAGGACTCTGCTCTGGAATCCCTCTTTTGGTGGTCCACCTTAGGTAAAAAAAATAACAATAATAAAAAAATAAACAAAAAAACAAGAAAGGCCTCCTCCCTTCCCACAGAATGACCCCAAACTCTTGGGATCGGGTCAAATCCCCAGAAAGGGAGCCTCATCGATGGCCCATGAGGACACCCCGACATTCCATGGCAATCGGTGACACATTTCCAGAAAAAAAAAAAAAAAAAAAAGCATGAGACAGCACCTCACATTCGCCCTTTGTTCATATCCCGAAGAGTTCTCCTCACGGTCTATAGATCGGGCCGGCCATACCTACATCCCCCAACCTAAGTGGAGTTTGTGTTTTCAGACTTTTGTCCAAATAGCCCTGGACCACACACGCTCCACACTTGGGTCCCTGGAGCCACACCTCAGGACTGTGCTTCCCTTTCAAGGGAATTCTTTCCATTCCATTGGCCACAACCTTGCAAATGAGGAAAAACCTCCAAAGTCACCGAGGCCATCCCATTAGTGTAGGCCGCCCAGGACAAACAGGGGTGATCTCAAACCAGCTGAGCAACTACCTCCACTCAGACAACAGATGTCCCCAGAGAAGAATATTGAACCGGACAGGCCCCTAGGCCCTAATCAGATCCATTGCTTTGGTTTTTAGGCATCTCTCCTCAGAGGCCTCGTTTCCAATACCAGCATATGGTGGTTTCCTGAGGCACCAATAAGAACAAATCTCGTCTCCCCATGGAAAACTTGCTCATTGGAGCTTTGTCATAACCTCTGGTTAGGAGAATCCTTCAGGACCCTGGTGCCACTGCCCCATACCAAGGTCTCCATGGACTCAAACCAACATTAAGACCATCCTCAGGAAAGTCCATTTCAACTCAGCCCCCTCTGTTGCTACCCCAAGCCAGCAGATCAAACGTTTCTTGTTGCTAGGAGACAATTGGATTGTGAGGCTGACTGCCCAGGCATCCATACTTAGAACCCTGTTCTGGAAAAATACCTTATAAGACGTCCTGGAGCCATCCAACAAATCTTAATTGTCCCACAGAAGGAATCCTTGCGGTTTGGAGCATCTCACAACTCCAATAGTGGGAAAACCCCCATGGGCTCATAATGTCCCCCCTTCATGAAGGGGCCAACATGGACAGAAACTCAAACCTGAGCCAAAGTCTGATCCTCGACCTGACTTCAGACACATGAGATCTCAATTCAGCTCTGCAGAGTGTGGCTGCCATGTCCTTGCCCCGAAACCTAAGCCTAGCTTGTGTTCTCAGACTTCCGTCCTCACTCTCCTGGCCCACAAGCCCTCCAGTTTGGGAATTCCGAAGCCACAATGCAGCACTCTGCCTGCCCTCCAGAAGAAAAACTTTGCCCTATGCTTCTAATAAGAAACCCCAAATGATTTTCTAATGCATGCCACTCGATTGTAAAGCAATTATACAGCCCACCCTGTATTCTAATGCCCTGTCTGGCACAGCCTGAGACAAGACATCCCAAACGACACCCAGACAGCTGGCCCCAACCTGGACACATAGGACCCGCTATGGCTGTAGGTCGTCATCTCTTCCCAACCTCGGTTTTCAGGCTTCAGAACCTAGACCTTATCTCCAATCACTGCCCAGGGTGAACGTGATGCAGAAATTAGAATTCCTCCTTCCCCATGGCCAGAAACCTTGTGGTTGGCATGTTGTCCAACGTTCAATGTGGGAAAACCTGCATTGTCCGAAAGGCCACGCCAGTGCTTGAGGGCCGCCTAGGGCACAGACATGCATTGTGACCTGCAGCGTGAGTCCCGTATTAAAGTAACGCCTCTCAGGGGCTGGACCAAGATCCTGCATATGGGGCTTGTCATATCCATAGGCCCCCAGGCTTAACCCGAGGGCGAGTATTCCAGTTGTCAGTACCCACTGCTATGCTCTAGAATCCCTCTACTGGGGGGACATATGAGGCAAAAAACAGGACACTTCCCTTCCCACAGAATGACCCCAAACACTTGGGGGCTGGACAAACTACCAGAGAGGGAGACTTCTACGACCCATGAGGCAACTCCTACATTAAACGGCCATTGTGGACAAAACATCCAGAGACAAAAGCCTGAGCGACTGCCTCCCTCTCACCCTTCTTTCATATCCAGAGGAGCTCCCCTCATGGACTGTAGATCAGGCCTGCCGTAACCTCGGCCCCAAACCTGAGCTGAGTTAGGGTTTTTGGATGTCTGTCTGCACAGCCATGGCCCACACAGCCTCCAGGCTGGGGTCTCTGGAGCCACACCACAGAACTGTGCCTGCTCTCTCCTAAGAAACTGCCCATTCCATTGGCCACAACTCTACAAAATAGTAGAAACCTCAAGGTCCCCAAGGACATCCCACTACCGCAAGCCGCACTGGACAAATAGGGGCATTATGACACAAGCTGAGCAACTACTACCTCCATGCAGACACACAGACAGATATCCGCAGAGACAGAAGATTGAACCAGACAGGCCCCTAGGCCCTATTATGAACTCTTGCTTTGGTGTCCAGGTATCACTCCTCAGAGGCCTGGGTTCGAAGACCAGCATACAGGGCTTTCCTGAGGCACCAGACAAAAGACCTCTCATCTCCACATGGGAAGCTTCCTTGTTGGAGTTGTGTCAAGCCCTTCGGGTTGGAGAATCCTGCAGAGTCCCTTAGCTACTGCCACATTCCAAGGTCTCCATGGCCACCAACCCACATTATGACTCATCCTCAGGAGAGTCCATTTAAACTCAGCCTTCTGGGTAGCTCACCCAAGAGCCCGCAGATTGAGCGTGCCTTGTCTCCACCAGGCAATGGGAAGGTGAGTTGGCGTTTCTCGGCATCCATGCTTAAGCCCCTGCTCTCGAGTCTTTCTGTATGGGGCATCCTGGAACCATACAATAGTACTCGACTGTCCTGAAGAAGGAAACTTTGAAGTTGGGAGCAGCTCACAACTCCCAGCGTAGGGAAACCTCCCTGGCCTCATGACGCCCCCACCCCCTTCAGGAAGGGGCCGTCATGGACACAAACTCCAGCTTGAGGCAACATCTGATACTCGCCCTGACCTCACCTGCAGGAGATCTCGATTCAGCCTCTTCAGAGTGGGCCTGCCATGCTCTTGGCCCCAAAACTCATGCTAGCTTGTGTTTTCAGACTTCCTTCCTCACAATCCTGGCCACACCCCTCCAGTTTGGCAATTCTGGAGACACAATGCAGCACTCTGCCTGCCCTCCAGAAGAAAAATGTTGCCCTATAGGGCTAACCGGAAACGCCAAATGAGTAACAACCTGCATGCCACTCGACCACACCCCAATTATACAGTCTAGCCTGTGCACTAAAGCCCTGTCTGACACAGCCTGAGGGCAGACCTCCAGTCCAACACCCAGACAGCTGGCCGTACACAGAGCATATCACACCCACAATGGCTTTAGGCCATCATCTCTACCCAACCTCAGTTTTCACCTTCAGAACCTAGACCTTATCTCCACTCACTGCTCAGGAGTGAACGTGATGCAAGAATCAGAACTTCTCCTTCGCCTTGGCAAGAAACCTAGTGGTTGGCATGTTGTCCAATGTTCATTGTAGGAGAAAGCAGCATGGACTATGAGGCCCCACCTATCCCTGAGGGCCACAATGTGCAAAAACACACATTGTGACCCTCAGCGTGAGCCCTATCCTCATGTAAAGCCTCTTAGTCACTGGAACAACAGCCCACATATGGGGCTTGCCAAGCCCCTAGTCCCCCAATCTCAACCAGAGTTCGAGATGTCTAGTCACACCTACTCAGGGCTCTACTCTGGAATCCCTCTTTGGTGGGAGAACTGAGGTAAAAAAAATACATAAAGGACTCTTCCCATCCACAGAATGATCCCAACCACTTGGGATCAGGCCAAATCACCAGAGAAAGAATTGTCCATGGCCCTTGAGGACACTCCGACATTCCACGGCCACCGTTGACACAAAATCCAGAGACAAAAGCCTGAGCAAGCGCCACATACTCGCCCTTTGTTCATAGCCCGGAAAATTCTCACGGTCTGTAGATCGAGCCTTCATACATACATCCCCAAAACTAAGCTGAGTTTGTGTTTTCAGAATTCTGTCCCCACAGGCCTGGCCAACACACCATCCAAGCTGGGGCCCCTGGAGCCACACCTCAGGACTGTGGCTTCCCTCTCCAGGGGAATTCTGCTATTTCCATTGGCCACAACCCAATAGATTAGGAGAATCCGCCAAACTCCCCCAGGCCATCCGAATAATGTTGGCTGCCCAGGACACACAGGGATGATCTCTCACAAGTTAGGAAACTACCTCCACTCAGACCCAGAGACAGATATCCCCATAGAATAAGATTGAACTGGACAGGCACTTAGGCCCTAATCAGATCCATTGCTTTTGATTCCAGTCATCTATCCTCAGAGGCCTGTTTTCCAATACCAGCATATGGGAGATTCCTTAGGCACTCATCAAAACAATTCTCTTCTCTACATAGGAAACATACTCTTTAGAGCTCCATCAAAACCTCCGGTTATGAACATCCCTCAAGGCCCCGGTTCAAGCACCCCATTCCAAGGTCTACATGGACACAAATGCACATTATGACCCATCCTCAACTCACCCATTTCAACACACCCGCCTCGGTTGCTCCCCTAGATCCAGCAGATCGAACTTGCCTTGGCGCTATGAGACACCTGGAATGGGAGGCAGGCTGCCCAGGTATCCATCCTTAGAACCCTGCTCTGGATAACGTCCTTATGGGATGTCCTGGAGCCATCCAACAGGTCTCGACTGTCCCACAGAAGGAATCATTGCGGTTTGGAGCATCTCACAATTCCCATCGTGGGAAAACCTCCATGTCCTCGTGACACCCTCCCCTTCATGAAGGGGCTGTCATGGACAGAAACTTCGACCTAAGCCAACGTCTGATCCTAGCTCTGTCTTCAGGTATACAGGATCTCGAATCATCTCTGCAGAGGGTGCCTGCCGTCCCCTCACCCCGAAATCTAAGTCTGGCTTGTGTTCTCAGAATTTTTTCATCACACTCCTGGCCCACAAGCCTTCCAGTTTGGGAATTCTGGAGCCACTATGTGGCACTGTGTCTTCCCTCCAGAAGAAAAACGTTGCCCTCTGGGGCTACCCAGTAACCACAAATGAGTACCATCCTGCACGAAACTCGACTGCACCCCAATGATACAGTCTAGCCTGGGCACTAATTCCCTGTCTGCCACAGCCTGAGCCTGCACCTCCCAACCCACACTCAACAGCTGGCCGAACACTGAGCACATCAGCCACACCATGGCCTTAGGTCTTCATCTCTTCCCAACCTCAGTTTTCAGGCTTCAGAACCTAGACCTTAAATCCAATCACAGTCCAGGAGTGAAAGTGTTGCAGAAATTAGAACTCCATCTTCCCCATGGCCAGAAAACTTGTGGTTGCCATATTGTGCAACGTTCCCTGTAGGAGAAACCAGCATGGTACATTAGGCCACGCCCTGACTTGAGGGGCTCCTTGGGCACAAAAACACATTGTGAAACTCAGTGTGAGACCATTCCTCAGGGAAGGCCTCTCAGTGTCTGGACCAAGAGCCCACATATGGGGCTTGCCATGTTCTTAGGTCCCAATGTTAACCAGAGGTCTGGTTGTCCAGTCGCCCCTCCCCAGGACTCTGCTCTGGAATCCCTCTTTTGGTGGTCCACCTTAGGTAAAAAAAATAACAATAATAAAAAAATAAACAAAAAAACAAGAAAGGCCTCCTCCCTTCCCACAGAATGACCCCAAACTCTTGGGATCGGGTCAAATCCCCAGAAAGGGAGCCTCATCGATGGCCCATGAGGACACCCCGACATTCCATGGCAATCGGTGACACATTTCCAGAAAAAAAAAAAAAAAAAAAAAAAAGCATGAGCCAGCACCTCACATTCGCCCTTTGTTCATATCCCGAAGAGTTCTCCTCACGGTCTATAGATCGGGCCGGCCATACCTACATCCCCCAACCTAAGTGGAGTTTGTGTTTTCAGACTTTTGTCCAAATAGCCCTGGACCACACACGCTCCACACTTGGGTCCCTGGAGCCACACCTCAGGACTGTGCTTCCCTTTCAAGGGAATTCTTCCCATTCCATTGGCCACAACCTTGCAAATGAGGAAAAACCTCCAAAGTCACCGAGGCCATCCCATTAGTGTAGGCCGCCCAGGACAAACAGGGGTGATCTCAAACCAGCTGAGCAACTACCTCCACTCAGACAACAGATGTCCCCAGAGAAGAATATTGAACCGGACAGGCCCCTAGGCCCTAATCAGATCCATTGCTTTGGTTTTTAGGCATCTCTCCTCAGAGGCCTCGTTTCCAATACCAGCATATGGTGGTTTCCTGAGGCACCAATAAGAACAAATCTCGTCTCCCCATGGAAAACTTGCTCATTGGAGCTTTGTCATAACCTCTGGTTAGGAGAATCCTTCAGGGCCCTGGTGCCACTGCCCCATACCAAGGTCTCCATGGACTCAAACCAACATTAAGACCATCCTCAGGAAAGTCCATTTCAACTCAGCCCCCTCTGTTGCTACCCCAAGCCAGCAGATCAAACGTTTCTTGTTGCTAGGAGACAATTGGATTGTGAGGCTGACTGCCCAGGCATCCATACTTAGAACCCTGTTCTGGAAAAATACCTTATAAGACGTCCTGGAGCCATCCAACAAATCTTAATTGTCCCACAGAAGGAATCCTTGCGGTTTGGAGCATCTCACAACTCCAATAGTGGGAAAACCCCCATGGGCTCATAATGTCCCCCCTTCATGAAGGGGCCAACATGGACAGAAACTCAAACCTGAGCCAAAGTCTGATCCTCGACCTGACTTCAGACACATGAGATCTCAATTCAGCTCTGCAGAGTGTGGCTGCCATGTCCTTGCCCCGAAACCTAAGCCTAGCTTGTGTTCTCAGACTTCCGTCCTCACTCTCCTGGCCCACAAGCCCTCCAGTTTGGGAATTCCGAAGCCACAATGCAGCACTCTGCCTGCCCTCCAGAAGAAAAACTTTGCCCTATGCTTCTAATAAGAAACCCCAAATGATTTTCTAATGCATGCCACTCGATTGTAAAGCAATTATACAGCCCACCCTGTATTCTAATGCCCTGTCTGGCACAGCCTGAGACAAGACATCCCAAACGACACCCAGACAGCTGGCCCCAACCTGGACACATAGGACCCGCTATGGCTGTAGGTCGTCATCTCTTCCCAACCTCGGTTTTCAGGCTTCAGAACCTAGACCTTATCTCCAATCACTGCCCAGGGTGAACGTGATGCAGAAATTAGAATTCCTCCTTCCCCATGGCCAGAAACCTTGTGGTTGGCATGTTGTCCAACGTTCAATGTGGGAAAACCTGCATTGTCCGAAAGGCCACGCCAGTGCTTGAGGGCCGCCTAGGGCACAGACATGCATTGTGACCTGCAGCGTGAGTCCCGTATTAAAGTAACGCCTCTCAGGGGCTGGACCAAGATCCTGCATATGGGGCTTGTCATATCCATAGGCCCCCAGGCTTAACCCGAGGGCGAGTATTCCAGTTGTCAGTACCCACTGCTATGCTCTAGAATCCCTCTACTGGGGGGACATATGAGGCAAAAAACAGGACACTTCCCTTCCCACAGAATGACCCCAAACACTTGGGGGCTGGACAAACTACCAGAGAGGGAGACTTCTACGACCCATGAGGCAACTCCTACATTAAACGGCCATTGTGGACAAAACATCCAGAGACAAAAGCCTGAGCGACTGCCTCCCTCTCACCCTTCTTTCATATCCAGAGGAGCTCCCCTCATGGACTGTAGATCAGGCCTGCCGTAACCTCGGCCCCAAACCTGAGCTGAGTTAGGGTTTTTGGATGTCTGTCTGCACAGCCATGGCCCACACAGCCTCCAGGCTGGGGTCTCTGGAGCCACACCACAGAACTGTGCCTGCTCTCTCCTAAGAAACTGCCCATTCCATTGGCCACAACTCTACAAAATAGTAGAAACCTCAAGGTCCCCAAGGACATCCCACTACCGCAAGCCGCACTGGACAAATAGGGGCATTATGACACAAGCTGAGCAACTACTACCTCCATGCAGACACACAGACAGATATCCGCAGAGACAGAAGATTGAACCAGACAGGCCCCTAGGCCCTATTATGAACTCTTGCTTTGGTGTCCAGGTATCACTCCTCAGAGGCCTGGGTTCGAAGACCAGCATACGGGGCTTTCCTGAGGCACCAGACAAAAGACCTCTCATCTCCACATGGGAAGCTTCCTTGTTGGAGTTGTGTCAAGCCCTTCGGGTTGGAGAATCCTGCAGAGTCCCTTAGCTACTGCCACATTCCAAGGTCTCCATGGCCACCAACCCACATTATGACTCATCCTCAGGAGAGTCCATTTAAACTCAGCCTTCTGGGTAGCTCACCCAAGAGCCCGCAGATTGAGCGTGCCTTGTCTCCACCAGGCAATGGGAAGGTGAGTTGGCGTTTCTCGGCATCCATGCTTAGGCCCCTGCTCTCGAGTCTTTCTGTATGGGGCATCCTGGAACCATACAATAGTACTCGACTGTCCTGAAGAAGGAAACTTTGAAGTTGGGAGCAGCTCACAACTCCCAGCGTAGGGAAACCTCCCTGGCCTCATGACGCCCCCACCCCCTTCAGGAAGGGGCCGTCATGGACACAAACTCCAGCTTGAGGCAACATCTGATACTCGCCCTGACCTCACCTGCAGGAGATCTCGATTCAGCCTCTTCAGAGTGGGCCTGCCATGCTCTTGGCCCCAAAACTCATGCTAGCTTGTGTTTTCAGACTTCCTTCCTCACAATCCTGGCCACACCCCTCCAGTTTGGCAATTCTGGAGACACAATGCAGCACTCTGCCTGCCCTCCAGAAGAAAAATGTTGCCCTATAGGGCTAACCGGAAACGCCAAATGAGTAACAACCTGCATGCCACTCGACCACACCCCAATTATACAGTCTAGCCTGTGCACTAAAGCCCTGTCTGACACAGCCTGAGGGCAGACCTCCAGTCCAACACCCAGACAGCTGGCCGTACACAGAGCATATCACACCCACAATGGCTTTAGGCCATCATCTCTACCCAACCTCAGTTTTCACCTTCAGAACCTAGACCTTATCTCCACTCACTGCTCAGGAGTGAACGTGATGCAAGAATCAGAACTTCTCCTTCGCCTTGGCAAGAAACCTAGTGGTTGGCATGTTGTCCAATGTTCATTGTAGGAGAAAGCAGCATGGACTATGAGGCCCCACCTATCCCTGAGGGCCACAATGTGCAAAAACACACATTGTGACCCTCAGCGTGAGCCCTATCCTCATGTAAAGCCTCTTAGTCACTGGAACAACAGCCCACATATGGGGCTTGCCAAGCCCCTAGTCCCCCAATCTCAACCAGAGTTCGAGATGTCTAGTCACACCTACTCAGGGCTCTACTCTGGAATCCCTCTTTGGTGGGAGAACTGAGGTAAAAAAAATACATAAAGGACTCTTCCCATCCACAGAATGATCCCAACCACTTGGGATCAGGCCAAATCACCAGAGAAAGAATTGTCCATGGCCCTTGAGGACACTCCGACATTCCACGGCCACCGTTGACACAAAATCCAGAGACAAAAGCCTGAGCAAGCGCCACATACTCGCCCTTTGTTCATAGCCCGGAAAATTCTCACGGTCTGTAGATCGAGCCTTCATACATACATCCCCAAAACTAAGCTGAGTTTGTGTTTTCAGACTTCTGTCCCCACAGGCCTGGCCAACACACCATCCAAGCTGGGGCCCCTGGAGCCACACCTCAGGACTGTGGCTTCCCTCTCCAGGGGAATTCTGCTATTTCCATTGGCCACAACCCAATAGATTAGGAGAATCCGCCAAACTCCCCCAGGCCATCCGAATAATGTTGGCTGCCCAGGACACACAGGGATGATCTCTCACAAGTTAGGAAACTACCTCCACTCAGACCCAGAGACAGATATCCCATAGAATAAGATTGAACTGGACAGGCACTTAGGCCCTAATCAGATCCATTGCTTTTGATTCCAGTCATCTCTCCTCAGAGGCCTGTTTTCCAATACCAGCATATGGGAGATTCCTTAGGCACTCATCAAAACAATTCTCTTCTCTACATAGGAAACATACTCTTTAGAGCTCCATCAAAACCTCCGGTTATGAACATCCCTCAAGGCCCCGGTTCAAGCACCCCATTCCAAGGTCTACATGGACACAAATGCACATTATGACCCATCCTCAACTCACCCATTTCAACACACCCGCCTCGGTTGCTCCCCTAGATCCAGCAGATCGAACTTGCCTTGGCGCTATGAGACACCTGGAATGGGAGGCAGGCTGCCCAGGCATCCATCCTTAGAACCCTGCTCTGGATAACGTCCTTATGGGATGTCCTGGAGCCATCCAACAGGTCTCGACTGTCCCACAGAAGGAATCATTGCGGTTTGGAGCATCTCACAATTCCCATCGTGGGAAAACCTCCATGTCCTCGTGACACCCTCCCCTTCATGAAGGGGCTGTCATGGACAGAAACTTCGACCTAAGCCAACGTCTGATCCTAGCTCTGTCTTCAGGTATACAGGATCTCGAATCATCTCTGCAGAGGGTGCCTGCCGTCCCCTCACCCCGAAATCTAAGTCTGGCTTGTGTTCTCAGAATTTTTTCATCACACTCCTGGCCCACAAGCCTTCCAGTTTGGGAATTCTGGAGCCACTATGTGGCACTGTGTCTTCCCTCCAGAAGAAAAACGTTGCCCTCTGGGGCTACCCAGTAACCACAAATGAGTACCATCCTGCACGAAACTCGACTGCACCCCAATGATACAGTCTAGCCTGGGCACTAATTCCCTGTCTGCCACAGCCTGAGCCTGCACCTCCCAACCCACACTCAACAGCTGGCCGAACACTGAGCACATCAGCCACACCATGGCCTTAGGTCTTCATCTCTTCCCAACCTCAGTTTTCAGGCTTCAGAACCTAGACCTTAAATCCAATCACAGTCCAGGAGTGAAAGTGTTGCAGAAATTAGAACTCCATCTTCCCCATGGCCAGAAAACTTGTGGTTGCCATATTGTGCAACGTTCCCTGTAGGAGAAACCAGCATGGTACATTAGGCCACGCCCTGACTTGAGGGGCTCCTTGGGCACAAAAACACATTGTGAAACTCAGTGTGAGACCATTCCTCAGGGAAGGCCTCTCAGTGTCTGGACCAAGAGCCCACATATGGGGCTTGCCATGTTCTTAGGTCCCAATGTTAACCAGAGGTCTGGTTGTCCAGTCGCCCCTCCCCAGGACTCTGCTCTGGAATCCCTCTTTTGGTGGTCCACCTTAGGTAAAAAAAATAATAATAATAAAAAAATAAACAAAAAAACAAGAAAGGCCTCCTCCCTTCCCACAGAATGACCCCAAACTCTTGGGATCGGGTCAAATCCCTAGAAAGGGAGCCTCATCGATGGCCCATGAGGACACCCCGACATTCCATGGCAATCGGTGACACATTTCCAGAAAAAAAAAAAAAAAAAAAAAGCATGAGCCAGCACCTCACATTCGCCCTTTGTTCATATCCCGAAGAGTTCTCCTCACGGTCTATAGATCGGGCCGGCCATACCTACATCCCCCAACCTAAGTGGAGTTTGTGTTTTCAGACTTTTGTCCAAATAGCCCTGGACCACACACGCTCCACACTTGGGTCCCTGGAGCCACACCTCAGGACTGTGCTTCCCTTTCAAGGGAATTCTTCCCATTCCATTGGCCACAACCTTGCAAATGAGGAAAAACCTCCAAAGTCACCGAGGCCATCCCATTAGTGTAGGCCGCCCAGGACAAACAGGGGTGATCTCAAACCAGCTGAGCAACTACCTCCACTCAGACAACAGATGTCCCCAGAGAAGAATATTGAACCGGACAGGCCCCTAGGCCCTAATCAGATCCATTGCTTTGGTTTTTAGGCATCTCTCCTCAGAGGCCTCGTTTCCAATACCAGCATATGGTGGTTTCCTGAGGCACCAATAAGAACAAATCTCGTCTCCCCATGGAAAACTTGCTCATTGGAGCTTTGTCATAACCTCTGGTTAGGAGAATCCTTCAGGGCCCTGGTGCCACTGCCCCATACCAAGGTCTCCATGGACTCAAACCAACATTAAGACCATCCTCAGGAAAGTCCATTTCAACTCAGCCCCCTCTGTTGCTACCCCAAGCCAGCAGATCAAACGTTTCTTGTTGCTAGGAGACAATTGGATTGTGAGGCTGACTGCCCAGGCATCCATACTTAGAACCCTGTTCTGGAAAAATACCTTATAAGACGTCCTGGAGCCATCCAACAAATCTTAATTGTCCCACAGAAGGAATCCTTGCGGTTTGGAGCATCTCACAACTCCAATAGTGGGAAAACCCCCATGGGCTCATAATGTCCCCCCTTCATGAAGGGGCCAACATGGACAGAAACTCAAACCTGAGCCAAAGTCTGATCCTCGACCTGACTTCAGACACATGAGATCTCAATTCAGCTCTGCAGAGTGTGGCTGCCATGTCCTTGCCCCGAAACCTAAGCCTAGCTTGTGTTCTCAGACTTCCGTCCTCACTCTCCTGGCCCACAAGCCCTCCAGTTTGGGAATTCCGAAGCCACAATGCAGCACTCTGCCTGCCCTCCAGAAGAAAAACTTTGCCCTATGCTTCTAATAAGAAACCCCAAATGATTTTCTAATGCATGCCACTCGATTGTAAAGCAATTATACAGCCCACCCTGTATTCTAATGCCCTGTCTGGCACAGCCTGAGACAAGACATCCCAAACGACACCCAGACAGCTGGCCCCAACCTGGACACATAGGACCCGCTATGGCTGTAGGTCGTCATCTCTTCCCAACCTCGGTTTTCAGGCTTCAGAACCTAGACCTTATCTCCAATCACTGCCCAGGGTGAACGTGATGCAGAAATTAGAATTCCTCCTTCCCCATGGCCAGAAACCTTGTGGTTGGCATGTTGTCCAACGTTCAATGTGGGAAAACCTGCATTGTCCGAAAGGCCACGCCAGTGCTTGAGGGCCGCCTAGGGCACAGACATGCATTGTGACCTGCAGCGTGAGTCCCGGATTAAAGTAACGCCTCTCAGTGGCTGGACCAAGATCCTGCATATGGGGCTTGTCATATCCATAGGCCCCCAGGCTTAACCCGAGGGCGAGTATTCCAGTTGTCAGTACCCACTGCTATGCTCTAGAATCCCTCTACTGGGGGGACATATGAGGCAAAAAACAGGACACTTCCCTTCCCACAGAATGACCCCAAACACTTGGGGGCTGGACAAACTACCAGAGAGGGAGACTTCTACGACCCATGAGGCAACTCCTACATTAAACGGCCATTGTGGACAAAACATCCAGAGACAAAAGCCTGAGCGACTGCCTCCCTCTCACCCTTCTTTCATATCCAGAGGAGCTCCCCTCATGGACTGTAGATCAGGCCTGCCGTAACCTCGGCCCCAAACCTGAGCTGAGTTAGGGTTTTTGGATGTCTGTCTGCACAGCCATGGCCCACACAGCCTCCAGGCTGGGGTCTCTGGAGCCACACCACAGAACTGTGCCTGCTCTCTCCTAAGAAACTGCCCATTCCATTGGCCACAACTCTACAAAATAGTAGAAACCTCAAGGTCCCCAAGGACATCCCACTACCGCAAGCCGCACTGGACAAATAGGGGCATTATGACACAAGCTGAGCAACTACTACCTCCATGCAGACACACAGACAGATATCCGCAGAGACAGAAGATTGAACCAGACAGGCCCCTAGGCCCTATTATGAACTCTTGCTTTGGTGTCCAGGTATCACTCCTCAGAGGCCTGGGTTCGAAGACCAGCATACGGGGCTTTCCTGAGGCACCAGACAAAAGACCTCTCATCTCCACATGGGAAGCTTCCTTGTTGGAGTTGTGTCAAGCCCTTCGGGTTGGAGAATCCTGCAGAGTCCCTTAGCTACTGCCACATTCCCAGGTCTCCATGGCCACCAACCCACATTATGACTCATCCTCAGGAGAGTCCATTTAAACTCAGCCTTCTGGGTAGCTCACCCAAGAGCCCGCAGATTGAGCGTGCCTTGTCTCCACCAGGCAATGGGAAGGTGAGTTGGCGTTTCTCGGCATCCATGCTTAGGCCCCTGCTCTCGGGTCTTTCTGTATGGGGCATCCTGGAACCATACAATAGTACTCGACTGTCCTGAAGAAGGAAACTTTGAAGTTGGGAGCAGCTCACAACTCCCAGCGTAGGGAAACCTCCCTGGCCTCATGACGCCCCCACCCCCTTCAGGAAGGGGCCGTCATGGACACAAACTCCAGCTTGAGGCAACATCTGATACTCGCCCTGACCTCACCTGCAGGAGATCTCGATTCAGCCTCTTCAGAGTGGGCCTGCCATGCTCTTGGCCCCAAAACTCATGCTAGCTTGTGTTTTCAGACTTCCTTCCTCACAATCCTGGCCACACCCCTCCAGTTTGGCAATTCTGGAGACACAATGCAGCACTCTGCCTGCCCTCCAGAAGAAAAATGTTGCCCTATAGGGCTAACCGGAAACGCCAAATGAGTAACAACCTGCATGCCACTCGACCACACCCCAATTATACAGTCTAGCCTGTGCACTAAAGCCCTGTCTGACACAGCCTGAGGGCAGACCTCCAGTCCAACACCCAGACAGCTGGCCGTACACAGAGCATATCACACCCACAATGGCTTTAGGCCATCATCTCTACCCAACCTCAGTTTTCACCTTCAGAACCTAGACCTTATCTCCACTCACTGCTCAGGAGTGAACGTGATGCAAGAATCAGAACTTCTCCTTCGCCTTGGCAAGAAACCTAGTGGTTGGCATGTTGTCCAATGTTCATTGTAGGAGAAAGCAGCATGGACTATGAGGCCCCACCTATCCCTGAGGGCCACAATGTGCACAAACACACATTGTGACCCTCAGCGTGAGCCCTATCCTCATGTAAAGCCTCTTAGTCACTGGAACAACAGCCCACATATGGGGCTTGCCAAGCCCCTAGTCCCCCAATCTCAACCAGAGTTCGAGATGTCTAGTCACACCTACTCAGGGCTCTACTCTGGAATCCCTCTTTGGTGGGAGAACTGAGGTAAAAAAAAATACATAAAGGACTCTTCCCATCCACAGAATGATCCCAACCACTTGGGATCAGGCCAAATCACCAGAGAAAGAATTGTCCATGGCCCTTGAGGACACTCCGACATTCCACGGCCACCGTTGACACAAAATCCAGAGACAAAAGCCTGAGCAAGCGCCACATACTCGCCCTTTGTTCATAGCCCGGAAAATTCTCACGGTCTGTAGATCGAGCCTTCATACATACATCCCCAAAACTAAGCTGAGTTTGTGTTTTCAGACTTCTGTCCCCACAGGCCTGGCCAACACACCATCCAAGCTGGGGCCCCTGGAGCCACACCTCAGGACTGTGGCTTCCCTCTCCAGGGGAATTCTGCTATTTCCATTGGCCACAACCCAATAGATTAGGAGAATCCGCCAAACTCCCCCAGGCCATCCGAATAATGTTGGCTGCCCAGGACACACAGGGATGATCTCTCACAAGTTAGGAAACTACCTCCACTCAGACCCAGAGACAGATATCCCCATAGAATAAGATTGAACTGGACAGGCACTTAGGCCCTAATCAGATCCATTGCTTTTGATTCCAGTCATCTCTCCTCAGAGGCCTGTTTTCCAATACCAGCATATGGGAGATTCCTTAGGCACTCATCAAAACAATTCTCTTCTCTACATAGGAAACATACTCTTTAGAGCTCCATCAAAACCTCCGGTTATGAACATCCCTCAAGGCCCCGGTTCAAGCACCCCATTCCAAGGTCTACATGGACACAAATGCACATTATGACCCATCCTCAACTCACCCATTTCAACACACCCGCCTCGGTTGCTCCCCTAGATCCAGCAGATCGAACTTGCCTTGGCGCTATGAGACACCTGGAATGGGAGGCAGGCTGCCCAGGCATCCATCCTTAGAACCCTGCTCTGGATAACGTCCTTATGGGATGTCCTGGAGCCATCCAACAGGTCTCGACTGTCCCACAGAAGGAATCATTGCGGTTTGGAGCATCTCACAATTCCCATCGTGGGAAAACCTCCATGTCCTCGTGACACCCTCCCCTTCATGAAGGGGCTGTCATGGACAGAAACTTCGACCTAAGCCAACGTCTGATCCTAGCTCTGTCTTCAGGTATACAGGATCTCGAATCATCTCTGCAGAGGGTGCCTGCCGTCCCCTCACCCCGAAATCTAAGTCTGGCTTGTGTTCTCAGAATTTTTTCATCACACTCCTGGCCCACAAGCCTTCCAGTTTGGGAATTCTGGAGCCACTATGTGGCACTGTGTCTTCCCTCCAGAAGAAAAACGTTGCCCTCTGGGGCTACCCAGTAACCACAAATGAGTACCATCCTGCACGAAACTCGACTGCACCCCAATGATACAGTCTAGCCTGGGCACTAATTCCCTGTCTGCCACAGCCTGAGCCTGCACCTCCCAACCCACACTCAACAGCTGGCCGAACACTGAGCACATCAGCCACACCATGGCCTTAGGTCTTCATCTCTTCCCAACCTCAGTTTTCAGGCTTCTGAACCTAGACCTTAAATCCAATCACAGTCCAGGAGTGAAAGTGTTGCAGAAATTAGAACTCCATCTTCCCCATGGCCAGAAAACTTGTGGTTGCCATATTGTGCAACGTTCCCTGTAGGAGAAACCAGCATGGTACATTAGGCCACGCCCTGACTTGAGGGGCTCCTTGGGCACAAAAACACATTGTGAAACTCAGTGTGAGACCATTCCTCAGGGAAGGCCTCTCAGTGTCTGGACCAAGAGCCCACATATGGGGCTTGCCATGTTCTTAGGTCCCAATGTTAACCAGAGGTCTGGTTGTCCAGTCGCCCCTCCCCAGGACTCTGCTCTGGAATCCCTCTTTTGGTGGTCCACCTTAGGTAAAAAAAATAATAATAATAAAAAAATAAACAAAAAAACAAGAAAGGCCTCCTCCCTTCCCACAGAATGACCCCAAACTCTTGGGATCGGGTCAAATCCCCAGAAAGGGAGCCTCGTCGATGGCCCATGAGGACACCCCGACATTCCATGGCAATCGGTGACACATTTCCAGAAAAAAAAAAAAAAAAAAAAAAAGCATGAGCCAGCACCTCACATTCGCCCTTTGTTCATATCCCGAAGAGTTCTCCTCACGGTCTATAGATCGGGCCGGCCATACCTACATCCCCCAACCTAAGTGGAGTTTGTGTTTTCAGACTTTTGTCCAAATAGCCCTGGACCACACACGCTCCACACTTGGGTCCCTGGAGCCACACCTCAGGACTGTGCTTCCCTTTCAAGGGAATTCTTCCCATTCCATTGGCCACAACCTTGCAAATGAGGAAAAACCTCCAAAGTCACCGAGGCCATCCCATTAGTGTAGGCCGCCCAGGACAAACAGGGGTGATCTCAAACCAGCTGAGCAACTACCTCCACTCAGACAACAGATGTCCCCAGAGAAGAATATTGAACCGGACAGGCCCCTAGGCCCTAATCAGATCCATTGCTTTGGTTTTTAGGCATCTCTCCTCAGAGGCCTCGTTTCCAATACCAGCATATGGTGGTTTCCTGAGGCACCAATAAGAACAAATCTCGTCTCCCCATGGAAAACTTGCTCATTGGAGCTTTGTCATAACCTCTGGTTAGGAGAATCCTTCAGGGCCCTGGTGCCACTGCCCCATACCAAGGTCTCCATGGACTCAAACCAACATTAAGACCATCCTCAGGAAAGTCCATTTCAACTCAGCCCCCTCTGTTGCTACCCCAAGCCAGCAGATCAAACGTTTCTTGTTGCTAGGAGACAATTGGATTGTGAGGCTGACTGCCCAGGCATCCATACTTAGAACCCTGTTCTGGAAAAATACCTTATAAGACGTCCTGGAGCCATCCAACAAATCTTAATTGTCCCACAGAAGGAATCCTTGCGGTTTGGAGCATCTCACAACTCCAATAGTGGGAAAACCCCCATGGGCTCATAATGTCCCCCCTTCATGAAGGGGCCAACATGGACAGAAACTCAAACCTGAGCCAAAGTCTGATCCTCGACGTGACTTCAGACACATGAGATCTCAATTCAGCTCTGCAGAGTGTGGCTGCCATGTCCTTGCCCCGAAACCTAAGCCTAGCTTGTGTTCTCAGACTTCCGTCCTCACTCTCCTGGCCCACAAGCCCTCCAGTTTGGGAATTCCGAAGCCACAATGCAGCACTCTGCCTGCCCTCCAGAAGAAAAACTTTGCCCTATGCTTCTAATAAGAAACCCCAAATGATTTTCTAATGCATGCCACTCGATTGTAAAGCAATTATACAGCCCACCCTGTATTCTAATGCCCTGTCTGGCACAGCCTGAGACAAGACATCCCAAACGACACCCAGACAGCTGGCCCCAACCTGGACACATAGGACCCGCTATGGCTGTAGGTCGTCATCTCTTCCCAACCTCGGTTTTCAGGCTTCAGAACCTAGACCTTATCTCCAATCACTGCCCAGGGTGAACGTGATGCAGAAATTAGAATTCCTCCTTCCCCATGGCCAGAAACCTTGTGGTTGGCATGTTGTCCAACGTTCAATGTGGGAAAACCTGCATTGTCCGAAAGGCCACGCCAGTGCTTGAGGGCCGCCTAGGGCACAGACATGCATTGTGACCTGCAGCGTGAGTCCCGGATTAAAGTAACGCCTCTCAGTGGCTGGACCAAGATCCTGCATATGGGGCTTGTCATATCCATAGGCCCCCAGGCTTAACCCGAGGGCGAGTATTCCAGTTGTCAGTACCCACTGCTATGCTCTAGAATCCCTCTACTGGGGGGACATATGAGGCAAAAAACAGGACACTTCCCTTCCCACAGAATGACCCCAAACACTTGGGGGCTGGACAAACTACCAGAGAGGGAGACTTCTACGACCCATGAGGCAACTCCTACATTAAACGGCCATTGTGGACAAAACATCCAGAGACAAAAGCCTGAGCGACTGCCTCCCTCTCACCCTTCTTTCATATCCAGAGGAGCTCCCCTCATGGACTGTAGATCAGGCCTGCCGTAACCTCGGCCCCAAACCTGAGCTGAGTTAGGGTTTTTGGATGTCTGTCTGCACAGCCATGGCCCACACAGCCTCCAGGCTGGGGTCTCTGGAGCCACACCACAGAACTGTGCCTGCTCTCTCCTAAGAAACTGCCCATTCCATTGGCCACAACTCTACAAAATAGTAGAAACCTCAAGGTCCCCAAGGACATCCCACTACCGCAAGCCGCACTGGACAAATAGGGGCATTATGACACAAGCTGAGCAACTACTACCTCCATGCAGACACACAGACAGATATCCGCAGAGACAGAAGATTGAACCAGACAGGCCCCTAGGCCCTATTATGAACTCTTGCTTTGGTGTCCAGGTATCACTCCTCAGAGGCCTGGGTTCGAAGACCAGCATACGGGGCTTTCCTGAGGCACCAGACAAAAGACCTCTCATCTCCACATGGGAAGCTTCCTTGTTGGAGTTGTGTCAAGCCCTTCGGGTTGGAGAATCCTGCAGAGTCCCTTAGCTACTGCCACATTCCAAGGTCTCCATGGCCACCAACCCACATTATGACTCATCCTCAGGAGAGTCCATTTAAACTCAGCCTTCTGGGTAGCTCACCCAAGAGCCCGCAGATTGAGCGTGCCTTGTCTCCACCAGGCAATGGGAAGGTGAGTTGGCGTTTCTCGGCATCCATGCTTAGGCCCCTGCTCTCGAGTCTTTCTGTATGGGGCATCCTGGAACCATACAATAGTACTCGACTGTCCTGAAGAAGGAAACTTTGAAGTTGGGAGCAGCTCACAACTCCCAGCGTAGGGAAACCTCCCTGGCCTCATGACGCCCCCACCCCCTTCAGGAAGGGGCCGTCATGGACACAAACTCCAGCTTGAGGCAACATCTGATACTCGCCCTGACCTCACCTGCAGGAGATCTCGATTCAGCCTCTTCAGAGTGGGCCTGCCATGCTCTTGGCCCCAAAACTCATGCTAGCTTGTGTTTTCAGACTTCCTTCCTCACAATCCTGGCCACACCCCTCCAGTTTGGCAATTCTGGAGACACAATGCAGCACTCTGCCTGCCCTCCAGAAGAAAAATGTTGCCCTATAGGGCTAACCGGAAACGCCAAATGAGTAACAACCTGCATGCCACTCGACCACACCCCAATTATACAGTCTAGCCTGTGCACTAAAGCCCTGTCTGACACAGCCTGAGGGCAGACCTCCAGTCCAACACCCAGACAGCTGGCCGTACACAGAGCATATCACACCCACAATGGCTTTAGGCCATCATCTCTACCCAACCTCAGTTTTCACCTTCAGAACCTAGACCTTATCTCCACTCACTGCTCAGGAGTGAACGTGATGCAAGAATCAGAACTTCTCCTTCGCCTTGGCAAGAAACCTAGTGGTTGGCATGTTGTCCAATGTTCATTGTAGGAGAAAGCAGCATGGACTATGAGGCCCCACCTATCCCTGAGGGCCACAATTTGCACAAACACACATTGTGACCCTCAGCGTGAGCCCTATCCTCATGTAAAGCCTCTTAGTCACTGGAACAACAGCCCACATATGGGGCTTGCCAAGCCCCTAGTCCCCCAATCTCAACCAGAGTTCGAGATGTCTAGTCACACCTACTCAGGGCTCTACTCTGGAATCCCTCTTTGGTGGGAGAACTGAGGTAAAAGAAAATACATAAAGGACTCTTCCCATCCACAGAATGATCCCAACCACTTGGGATCAGGCCAAATCACCAGAGAAAGAATTGTCCATGGCCCTTGAGGACACTCCGACATTCCACGGCCACCGTTGACACAAAATCCAGAGACAAAAGCCTGAGCAAGCGCCACATACTCGCCCTTTGTTCATAGCCCGGAAAATTCTCACGGTCTGTAGATCGAGCCTTCATACATACATCCCCAAAACTAAGCTGAGTTTGTGTTTTCAGACTTCTGTCCCCACAGGCCTGGCCAACACACCATCCAAGCTGGGGCCCCTGGAGCCACACCTCAGGACTGTGGCTTCCCTCTCCAGGGGAATTCTGCTATTTCCATTGGCCACAACCCAATAGATTAGGAGAATCCGCCAAACTCCCCCAGGCCATCCGAATAATGTTGGCTGCCCAGGACACACAGGGATGATCTCTCACAAGTTAGGAAACTACCTCCACTCAGACCCAGAGACAGATATCCCCATAGAATAAGATTGAACTGGACAGGCACTTAGGCCCTAATCAGATCCATTGCTTTTGATTCCAGTCATCTCTCCTCAGAGGCCTGTTTTCCAATACCAGCATATGGGAGATTCCTTAGGCACTCATCAAAACAATTCTCTTCTCTACATAGGAAACATACTCTTTAGAGCTCCATCAAAACCTCCGGTTATGAACATCCCTCAAGGCCCCGGTTCAAGCACCCCATTCCAAGGTCTACATGGACACAAATGCACATTATGACCCATCCTCAACTCACCCATTTCAACACACCCGCCTCGGTTGCTCCCCTAGATCCAGCAGATCGAACTTGCCTTGGCGCTATGAGACACCTGGAATGGGAGGCAGGCTGCCCAGGCATCCATCCTTAGAACCCTGCTCTGGATAACGTCCTTATGGGATGTCCTGGAGCCATCCAACAGGTCTCGACTGTCCCACAGAAGGAATCATTGCGGTTTGGAGCATCTCACAATTCCCATCGTGGGAAAACCTCCATGTCCTCGTGACACCCTCCCCTTCATGAAGGGGCTGTCATGGACAGAAACTTCGACCTAAGCCAACGTCTGATCCTAGCTCTGTCTTCAGGTATACAGGATCTCGAATCATCTCTGCAGAGGGTGCCTGCCGTCCCCTCACCCCGAAATCTAAGTCTGGCTTGTGTTCTCAGAATTTTTTCATCACACTCCTGGCCCACAAGCCTTCCAGTTTGGGAATTCTGGAGCCACTATGTGGCACTGTGTCTTCCCTCCAGAAGAAAAACGTTGCCCTCTGGGGCTACCCAGTAACCACAAATGAGTACCATCCTGCACGAAACTCGACTGCACCCCAATGATACAGTCTAGCCTGGGCACTAATTCCCTGTCTGCCACAGCCTGAGCCTGCACCTCCCAACCCACACTCAACAGCTGGCCGAACACTGAGCACATCAGCCACACCATGGCCTTAGGTCTTCATCTCTTCCCAACCTCAGTTTTCAGGCTTCAGAACCTAGACCTTAAATCCAATCACAGTCCAGGAGTGAAAGTGTTGCAGAAATTAGAACTCCATCTTCCCCATGGCCAGAAAACTTGTGGTTGCCATATTGTGCAACGTTCCCTGTAGGAGAAACCAGCATGGTACATTAGGCCACGCCCTGACTTGAGGGGCTCCTTGGGCACAAAAACACATTGTGAAACTCAGTGTGAGACCATTCCTCAGGGAAGGCCTCTCAGTGTCTGGACCAAGAGCCCACATATGGGGCTTGCCATGTTCTTAGGTCCCAATGTTAACCAGAGGTCTGGTTGTCCAGTCGCCCCTCCCCAGGACTCTGCTCTGGAATCCCTCTTTTGGTGGTCCACCTTAGGTAAAAAAAATAATAATAATAAAAAAATAAACAAAAAAACAAGAAAGGCCTCCTCCCTTCCCACAGAATGACCCCAAACTCTTGGGATCGGGTCAAATCCCCAGAAAGGGAGCCTCATCGATGGCCCATGAGGACACCCCGACATTCCATGGCAATCGGTGACACATTTCCAGAAAAAAAAAAAAAAAAAAAAAAAAAAAGCATGAGCCAGCACCTCACATTCGCCCTTTGTTCATATCCCGAAGAGTTCTCCTCACGGTCTATAGATCGGGCCGGCCATACCTACATCCCCCAACCTAAGTGGAGTTTGTGTTTTCAGACTTTTGTCCAAATAGCCCTGGACCACACACGCTCCACACTTGGGTCCCTGGAGCCACACCTCAGGACTGTGCTTCCCTTTCAAGGGAATTCTTCCCATTCCATTGGCCACAACCTTGCAAATGAGGAAAAACCTCCAAAGTCACCGAGGCCATCCCATTAGTGTAGGCCGCCCAGGACAAACAGGGGTGATCTCAAACCAGCTGAGCAACTACCTCCACTCAGACAACAGATGTCCCCAGAGAAGAATATTGAACTGGACAGGCCCCTAGGCCCTAATCAGATCCATTGCTTTGGTTTTTAGGCATCTCTCCTCAGAGGCCTCGTTTCCAATACCAGCATATGGTGGTTTCCTGAGGCACCAATAAGAACAAATCTCGTCTCCCCATGGAAAACTTGCTCATTGGAGCTTTGTCATAACCTCTGGTTAGGAGAATCCTTCAGGGCCCTGGTGCCACTGCCCCATACCAAGGTCTCCATGGACTCAAACCAACATTAAGACCATCCTCAGGAAAGTCCATTTCAACTCAGCCCCCTCTGTTGCTACCCCAAGCCAGCAGATCAAACGTTTCTTGTTGCTAGGAGACAATTGGATTGTGAGGCTGACTGCCCAGGCATCCATACTTAGAACCCTGTTCTGGAAAAATACCTTATAAGACGTCCTGGAGCCATCCAACAAATCTTAATTGTCCCACAGAAGGAATCCTTGCGGTTTGGAGCATCTCACAACTCCAATAGTGGGAAAACCCCCATGGGCTCATAATGTCCCCCCTTCATGAAGGGGCCAACATGGACAGAAACTCAAACCTGAGCCAAAGTCTGATCCTCGACCTGACTTCAGACACATGAGATCTCAATTCAGCTCTGCAGAGTGTGGCTGCCATGTCCTTGCCCCGAAACCTAAGCCTAGCTTGTGTTCTCAGACTTCCGTCCTCACTCTCCTGGCCCACAAGCCCTCCAGTTTGGGAATTCCGAAGCCACAATGCAGCACTCTGCCTGCCCTCCAGAAGAAAAACTTTGCCCTATGCTTCTAATAAGAAACCCCAAATGATTTTCTAATGCATGCCACTCGATTGTAAAGCAATTATACAGCCCACCCTGTATTCTAATGCCCTGTCTGGCACAGCCTGAGACAAGACATCCCAAACGACACCCAGACAGCTGGCCCCAACCTGGACACATAGGACCCGCTATGGCTGTAGGTCGTCATCTCTTCCCAACCTCGGTTTTCAGGCTTCAGAACCTAGACCTTATCTCCAATCACTGCCCAGGGTGAACGTGATGCAGAAATTAGAATTCCTCCTTCCCCATGGCCAGAAACCTTGTGGTTGGCATGTTGTCCAACGTTCAATGTGGGAAAACCTGCATTGTCCGAAAGGCCACGCCAGTGCTTGAGGGCCGCCTAGGGCACAGACATGCATTGTGACCTGCAGCGTGAGTCCCGGATTAAAGTAACGCCTCTCAGTGGCTGGACCAAGATCCTGCATATGGGGCTTGTCATATCCATAGGCCCCCAGGCTTAACCCGAGGGCGAGTATTCCAGTTGTCAGTACCCACTGCTATGCTCTAGAATCCCTCTACTGGGGGGACATATGAGGCAAAAAACAGGACACTTCCCTTCCCACAGAATGACCCCAAACACTTGGGGGCTGGACAAACTACCAGAGAGGGAGACTTCTACGACCCATGAGGCAACTCCTACATTAAACGGCCATTGTGGACAAAACATCCAGAGACAAAAGCCTGAGCGACTGCCTCCCTCTCACCCTTCTTTCATATCCAGAGGAGCTCCCCTCATGGACTGTAGATCAGGCCTGCCGTAACCTCGGCCCCAAACCTGAGCTGAGTTAGGGTTTTTGGATGTCTGTCTGCACAGCCATGGCCCACACAGCCTCCAGGCTGGGGTCTCTGGAGCCACACCACAGAACTGTGCCTGCTCTCTCCTAAGAAACTGCCCATTCCATTGGCCACAACTCTACAAAATAGTAGAAACCTCAAGGTCCCCAAGGACATCCCACTACCGCAAGCCGCACTGGACAAATAGGGGCATTATGACACAAGCTGAGCAACTACTACCTCCATGCAGACACACAGACAGATATCCGCAGAGACAGAAGATTGAACCAGACAGGCCCCTAGGCCCTATTATGAACTCTTGCTTTGGTGTCCAGGTATCACTCCTCAGAGGCCTGGGTTCGAAGACCAGCATACGGGGCTTTCCTGAGGCACCAGACAAAAGACCTCTCATCTCCACATGGGAAGCTTCCTTGTTGGAGTTGTGTCAAGCCCTTCGGGTTGGAGAATCCTGCAGAGTCCCTTAGCTACTGCCACATTCCCAGGTCTCCATGGCCACCAACCCACATTATGACTCATCCTCAGGAGAGTCCATTTAAACTCAGCCTTCTGGGTAGCTCACCCAAGAGCCCGCAGATTGAGCGTGCCTTGTCTCCACCAGGCAATGGGAAGGTGAGTTGGCGTTTCTCGGCATCCATGCTTAGGCCCCTGCTCTCGGGTCTTTCTGTATGGGGCATCCTGGAACCATACAATAGTACTCGACTGTCCTGAAGAAGGAAACTTTGAAGTTGGGAGCAGCTCACAACTCCCAGCGTAGGGAAACCTCCCTGGCCTCATGACGCCCCCACCCCCTTCAGGAAGGGGCCGTCATGGACACAAACTCCAGCTTGAGGCAACATCTGATACTCGCCCTGACCTCACCTGCAGGAGATCTCGATTCAGCCTCTTCAGAGTGGGCCTGCCATGCTCTTGGCCCCAAAACTCATGCTAGCTTGTGTTTTCAGACTTCCTTCCTCACAATCCTGGCCACACCCCTCCAGTTTGGCAATTCTGGAGACACAATGCAGCACTCTGCCTGCCCTCCAGAAGAAAAATGTTGCCCTATAGGGCTAACCGGAAACGCCAAATGAGTAACAACCTGCATGCCACTCGACCACACCCCAATTATACAGTCTAGCCTGTGCACTAAAGCCCTGTCTGACACAGCCTGAGGGCAGACCTCCAGTCCAACACCCAGACAGCTGGCCGTACACAGAGCATATCACACCCACAATGGCTTTAGGCCATCATCTCTACCCAACCTCAGTTTTCACCTTCAGAACCTAGACCTTATCTCCACTCACTGCTCAGGAGTGAACGTGATGCAAGAATCAGAACTTCTCCTTCGCCTTGGCAAGAAACCTAGTGGTTGGCATGTTGTCCAATGTTCATTGTAGGAGAAAGCAGCATGGACTATGAGGCCCCACCTATCCCTGAGGGCCACAATTTGCACAAACACACATTGTGACCCTCAGCGTGAGCCCTATCCTCATGTAAAGCCTCTTAGTCACTGGAACAACAGCCCACATATGGGGCTTGCCAAGCCCCTAGTCCCCCAATCTCAACCAGAGTTCGAGATGTCTAGTCACACCTACTCAGGGCTCTACTCTGGAATCCCTCTTTGGTGGGAGAACTGAGGTAAAAAAAAATACATAAAGGACTCTTCCCATCCACAGAATGATCCCAACCACTTGGGATCAGGCCAAATCACCAGAGAAAGAATTGTCCATGGCCCTTGAGGACACTCCGACATTCCACGGCCACCGTTGACACAAAATCCAGAGACAAAAGCCTGAGCAAGCGCCACATACTCGCCCTTTGTTCATAGCCCGGAAAATTCTCACGGTCTGTAGATCGAGCCTTCATACATACATCCCCAAAACTAAGCTGAGTTTGTGTTTTCAGACTTCTGTCCCCACAGGCCTGGCCAACACACCATCCAAGCTGGGGCCCCTGGAGCCACACCTCAGGACTGTGGCTTCCCTCTCCAGGGGAATTCTGCTATTTCCATTGGCCACAACCCAATAGATTAGGAGAATCCGCCAAACTCCCCCAGGCCATCCGAATAATGTTGGCTGCCCAGGACACACAGGGATGATCTCTCACAAGTTAGGAAACTACCTCCACTCAGACCCAGAGACAGATATCCCCATAGAATAAGATTGAACTGGACAGGCACTTAGGCCCTAATCAGATCCATTGCTTTTGATTCCAGTCATCTCTCCTCAGAGGCCTGTTTTCCAATACCAGCATATGGGAGATTCCTTAGGCACTCATCAAAACAATTCTCTTCTCTACATAGGAAACATACTCTTTAGAGCTCCATCAAAACCTCCGGTTATGAACATCCCTCAAGGCCCCGGTTCAAGCACCCCATTCCAAGGTCTACATGGACACAAATGCACATTATGACCCATCCTCAACTCACCCATTTCAACACACCCGCCTCGGTTGCTCCCCTAGATCCAGCAGATCGAACTTGCCTTGGCGCTATGAGACACCTGGAATGGGAGGCAGGCTGCCCAGGCATCCATCCTTAGAACCCTGCTCTGGATAACGTCCTTATGGGATGTCCTGGAGCCATCCAACAGGTCTCGACTGTCCCACAGAAGGAATCATTGCGGTTTGGAGCATCTCACAATTCCCATCGTGGGAAAACCTCCATGTCCTCGTGACACCCTCCCCTTCATGAAGGGGCTGTCATGGACAGAAACTTCGACCTAAGCCAACGTCTGATCCTAGCTCTGTCTTCAGGTATACAGGATCTCGAATCATCTCTGCAGAGGGTGCCTGCCGTCCCCTCACCCCGAAATCTAAGTCTGGCTTGTGTTCTCAGAATTTTTTCATCACACTCCTGGCCCACAAGCCTTCCAGTTTGGGAATTCTGGAGCCACTATGTGGCACTGTGTCTTCCCTCCAGAAGAAAAACGTTGCCCTCTGGGGCTACCCAGTAACCACAAATGAGTACCATCCTGCACGAAACTCGACTGCACCCCAATGATACAGTCTAGCCTGGGCACTAATTCCCTGTCTGCCACAGCCTGAGCCTGCACCTCCCAACCCACACTCAACAGCTGGCCGAACACTGAGCACATCAGCCACACCATGGCCTTAGGTCTTCATCTCTTCCCAACCTCAGTTTTCAGGCTTCAGAACCTAGACCTTAAATCCAATCACAGTCCAGGAGTGAAAGTGTTGCAGAAATTAGAACTCCATCTTCCCCATGGCCAGAAAACTTGTGGTTGCCATATTGTGCAACGTTCCCTGTAGGAGAAACCAGCATGGTACATTAGGCCACGCCCTGACTTGAGGGGCTCCTTGGGCACAAAAACACATTGTGAAACTCAGTGTGAGACCATTCCTCAGGGAAGGCCTCTCAGTGTCTGGACCAAGAGCCCACATATGGGGCTTGCCATGTTCTTAGATCCCAATGTTAACCAGAGGTCTGGTTGTCCAGTCGCCCCTCCCCAGGACTCTGCTCTGGAATCCCTCTTTTGGTGGTCCACCTTAGGTAAAAAAAATAATAATAATAAAAAAATAAACAAAAAAACAAGAAAGGCCTCCTCCCTTCCCACAGAATGACCCCAAACTCTTGGGATCGGGTCAAATCCCTAGAAAGGGAGCCTCATCGATGGCCCATGAGGACACCCCGACATTCCATGGCAATCGGTGACACATTTCCAGAAAAAAAAAAAAAAAAAAAAAGCATGAGCCAGCACCTCACATTCGCCCTTTGTTCATATCCCGAAGAGTTCTCCTCACGGTCTATAGATCGGGCCGGCCATACCTACATCCCCCAACCTAAGTGGAGTTTGTGTTTTCAGACTTTTGTCCAAATAGCCCTGGACCACACACGCTCCACACTTGGGTCCCTGGAGCCACACCTCAGGACTGTGCTTCCCTTTCAAGGGAATTCTTCCCATTCCATTGGCCACAACCTTGCAAATGAGGAAAAACCTCCAAAGTCACCGAGGCCATCCCATTAGTGTAGGCCGCCCAGGACAAACAGGGGTGATCTCAAACCAGCTGAGCAACTACCTCCACTCAGACAACAGATGTCCCCAGAGAAGAATATTGAACCGGACAGGCCCCTAGGCCCTAATCAGATCCATTGCTTTGGTTTTTAGGCATCTCTCCTCAGAGGCCTCGTTTCCAATACCAGCATATGGTGGTTTCCTGAGGCACCAATAAGAACAAATCTCGTCTCCCCATGGAAAACTTGCTCATTGGAGCTTTGTCATAACCTCTGGTTAGGAGAATCCTTCAGGGCCCTGGTGCCACTGCCCCATACCAAGGTCTCCATGGACTCAAACCAACATTAAGACCATCCTCAGGAAAGTCCATTTCAACTCAGCCCCCTCTGTTGCTACCCCAAGCCAGCAGATCAAACGTTTCTTGTTGCTAGGAGACAATTGGATTGTGAGGCTGACTGCCCAGGCATCCATACTTAGAACCCTGTTCTGGAAAAATACCTTATAAGACGTCCTGGAGCCATCCAACAAATCTTAATTGTCCCACAGAAGGAATCCTTGCGGTTTGGAGCATCTCACAACTCCAATAGTGGGAAAACCCCCATGGGCTCATAATGTCCCCCCTTCATGAAGGGGCCAACATGGACAGAAACTCAAACCTGAGCCAAAGTCTGATCCTCGACCTGACTTCAGACACATGAGATCTCAATTCAGCTCTGCAGAGTGTGGCTGCCATGTCCTTGCCCCGAAACCTAAGCCTAGCTTGTGTTCTCAGACTTCCGTCCTCACTCTCCTGGCCCACAAGCCCTCCAGTTTGGGAATTCCGAAGCCACAATGCAGCACTCTGCCTGCCCTCCAGAAGAAAAACTTTGCCCTATGCTTCTAATAAGAAACCCCAAATGATTTTCTAATGCATGCCACTCGATTGTAAAGCAATTATACAGCCCACCCTGTATTCTAATGCCCTGTCTGGCACAGCCTGAGACAAGACATCCCAAACGACACCCAGACAGCTGGCCCCAACCTGGACACATAGGACCCGCTATGGCTGTAGGTCGTCATCTCTTCCCAACCTCGGTTTTCAGGCTTCAGAACCTAGACCTTATCTCCAATCACTGCCCAGGGTGAACGTGATGCAGAAATTAGAATTCCTCCTTCCCCATGGCCAGAAACCTTGTGGTTGGCATGTTGTCCAACGTTCAATGTGGGAAAACCTGCATTGTCCGAAAGGCCACGCCAGTGCTTGAGGGCCGCCTAGGGCACAGACATGCATTGTGACCTGCAGCGTGAGTCCCGGATTAAAGTAACGCCTCTCAGTGGCTGGACCAAGATCCTGCATATGGGGCTTGTCATATCCATAGGCCCCCAGGCTTAACCCGAGGGCGAGTATTCCAGTTGTCAGTACCCACTGCTATGCTCTAGAATCCCTCTACTGGGGGGACATATGAGGCAAAAAACAGGACACTTCCCTTCCCACAGAATGACCCCAAACACTTGGGGGCTGGACAAACTACCAGAGAGGGAGACTTCTACGACCCATGAGGCAACTCCTACATTAAACGGCCATTGTGGACAAAACATCCAGAGACAAAAGCCTGAGCGACTGCCTCCCTCTCACCCTTCTTTCATATCCAGAGGAGCTCCCCTCATGGACTGTAGATCAGGCCTGCCGTAACCTCGGCCCCAAACCTGAGCTGAGTTAGGGTTTTTGGATGTCTGTCTGCACAGCCATGGCCCACACAGCCTCCAGGCTGGGGTCTCTGGAGCCACACCACAGAACTGTGCCTGCTCTCTCCTAAGAAACTGCCCATTCCATTGGCCACAACTCTACAAAATAGTAGAAACCTCAAGGTCCCCAAGGACATCCCACTACCGCAAGCCGCACTGGACAAATAGGGGCATTATGACACAAGCTGAGCAACTACTACCTCCATGCAGACACACAGACAGATATCCGCAGAGACAGAAGATTGAACCAGACAGGCCCCTAGGCCCTATTATGAACTCTTGCTTTGGTGTCCAGGTATCACTCCTCAGAGGCCTGGGTTCGAAGACCAGCATACGGGGCTTTCCTGAGGCACCAGACAAAAGACCTCTCATCTCCACATGGGAAGCTTCCTTGTTGGAGTTGTGTCAAGCCCTTCGGGTTGGAGAATCCTGCAGAGTCCCTTAGCTACTGCCACATTCCCAGGTCTCCATGGCCACCAACCCACATTATGACTCATCCTCAGGAGAGTCCATTTAAACTCAGCCTTCTGGGTAGCTCACCCAAGAGCCCGCAGATTGAGCGTGCCTTGTCTCCACCAGGCAATGGGAAGGTGAGTTGGCGTTTCTCGGCATCCATGCTTAGGCCCCTGCTCTCGGGTCTTTCTGTATGGGGCATCCTGGAACCATACAATAGTACTCGACTGTCCTGAAGAAGGAAACTTTGAAGTTGGGAGCAGCTCACAACTCCCAGCGTAGGGAAACCTCCCTGGCCTCATGACGCCCCCACCCCCTTCAGGAAGGGGCCGTCATGGACACAAACTCCAGCTTGAGGCAACATCTGATACTCGCCCTGACCTCACCTGCAGGAGATCTCGATTCAGCCTCTTCAGAGTGGGCCTGCCATGCTCTTGGCCCCAAAACTCATGCTAGCTTGTGTTTTCAGACTTCCTTCCTCACAATCCTGGCCACACCCCTCCAGTTTGGCAATTCTGGAGACACAATGCAGCACTCTGCCTGCCCTCCAGAAGAAAAATGTTGCCCTATAGGGCTAACCGGAAACGCCAAATGAGTAACAACCTGCATGCCACTCGACCACACCCCAATTATACAGTCTAGCCTGTGCACTAAAGCCCTGTCTGACACAGCCTGAGGGCAGACCTCCAGTCCAACACCCAGACAGCTGGCCGTACACAGAGCATATCACACCCACAATGGCTTTAGGCCATCATCTCTACCCAACCTCAGTTTTCACCTTCAGAACCTAGACCTTATCTCCACTCACTGCTCAGGAGTGAACGTGATGCAAGAATCAGAACTTCTCCTTCGCCTTGGCAAGAAACCTAGTGGTTGGCATGTTGTCCAATGTTCATTGTAGGAGAAAGCAGCATGGACTATGAGGCCCCACCTATCCCTGAGGGCCACAATTTGCACAAACACACATTGTGACCCTCAGCGTGAGCCCTATCCTCATGTAAAGCCTCTTAGTCACTGGAACAACAGCCCACATATGGGGCTTGCCAAGCCCCTAGTCCCCCAATCTCAACCAGAGTTCGAGATGTCTAGTCACACCTACTCAGGGCTCTACTCTGGAATCCCTCTTTGGTGGGAGAACTGAGGTAAAAAAAAATACATAAAGGACTCTTCCCATCCACAGAATGATCCCAACCACTTGGGATCAGGCCAAATCACCAGAGAAAGAATTGTCCATGGCCCTTGAGGACACTCCGACATTCCACGGCCACCGTTGACACAAAATCCAGAGACAAAAGCCTGAGCAAGCGCCACATACTCGCCCTTTGTTCATAGCCCGGAAAATTCTCACGGTCTGTAGATCGAGCCTTCATACATACATCCCCAAAACTAAGCTGAGTTTGTGTTTTCAGACTTCTGTCCCCACAGGCCTGGCCAACACACCATCCAAGCTGGGGCCCCTGGAGCCACACCTCAGGACTGTGGCTTCCCTCTCCAGGGGAATTCTGCTATTTCCATTGGCCACAACCCAATAGATTAGGAGAATCCGCCAAACTCCCCCAGGCCATCCGAATAATGTTGGCTGCCCAGGACACACAGGGATGATCTCTCACAAGTTAGGAAACTACCTCCACTCAGACCCAGAGACAGATATCCCCATAGAATAAGATTGAACTGGACAGGCACTTAGGCCCTAATCAGATCCATTGCTTTTGATTCCAGTCATCTCTCCTCAGAGGCCTGTTTTCCAATACCAGCATATGGGAGATTCCTTAGGCACTCATCAAAACAATTCTCTTCTCTACATAGGAAACATACTCTTTAGAGCTCCATCAAAACCTCCGGTTATGAACATCCCTCAAGGCCCCGGTTCAAGCACCCCATTCCAAGGTCTACATGGACACAAATGCACATTATGACCCATCCTCAACTCACCCATTTCAACACACCCGCCTCGGTTGCTCCCCTAGATCCAGCAGATCGAACTTGCCTTGGCGCTATGAGACACCTGGAATGGGAGGCAGGCTGCCCAGGCATCCATCCTTAGAACCCTGCTCTGGATAACGTCCTTATGGGATGTCCTGGAGCCATCCAACAGGTCTCGACTGTCCCACAGAAGGAATCATTGCGGTTTGGAGCATCTCACAATTCCCATCGTGGGAAAACCTCCATGTCCTCGTGACACCCTCCCCTTCATGAAGGGGCTGTCATGGACAGAAACTTCGACCTAAGCCAACGTCTGATCCTAGCTCTGTCTTCAGGTATACAGGATCTCGAATCATCTCTGCAGAGGGTGCCTGCCGTCCCCTCACCCCGAAATCTAAGTCTGGCTTGTGTTCTCAGAATTTTTTCATCACACTCCTGGCCCACAAGCCTTCCAGTTTGGGAATTCTGGAGCCACTATGTGGCACTGTGTCTTCCCTCCAGAAGAAAAACGTTGCCCTCTGGGGCTACCCAGTAACCACAAATGAGTACCATCCTGCACGAAACTCGACTGCACCCCAATGATACAGTCTAGCCTGGGCACTAATTCCCTGTCTGCCACAGCCTGAGCCTGCACCTCCCAACCCACACTCAACAGCTGGCCGAACACTGAGCACATCAGCCACACCATGGCCTTAGGTCTTCATCTCTTCCCAACCTCAGTTTTCAGGCTTCTGAACCTAGACCTTAAATCCAATCACAGTCCAGGAGTGAAAGTGTTGCAGAAATTAGAACTCCATCTTCCCCATGGCCAGAAAACTTGTGGTTGCCATATTGTGCAACGTTCCCTGTAGGAGAAACCAGCATGGTACATTAGGCCACGCCCTGACTTGAGGGGCTCCTTGGGCACAAAAACACATTGTGAAACTCAGTGTGAGACCATTCCTCAAGGAAGGCCTCTCAGTGTCTGGACGAAGAGCCCACATATGGGGCTTGCCATGTTCTTAGGTCCCAATGTTAACCAGAGGTCTGGTTGTCCAGTCGCCCCTCCCCAGGACTCTGCTCTGGAATCCCTCTTTTGGTGGTCCACCTTAGGTAAAAAAAATAATAATAATAAAAAAATAAACAAAAAAACAAGAAAGGCCTCCTCCCTTCCCACAGAATGACCCCAAACTCTTGGGATCGGGTCAAATCCCCAGAAAGGGAGCCTCATCGATGGCCCATGAGGACACCCCGACATTCCATGGCAATCGGTGACACATTTCCAGAAAAAAAAAAAAAAAAAAAAAAGCATGAGCCAGCACCTCACATTCGCCCTTTGTTCATATCCCGAAGAGTTCTCCTCACGGTCTATAGATCGGGCCGGCCATACCTACATCCCCCAACCTAAGTGGAGTTTGTGTTTTCAGACTTTTGTCCAAATAGCCCTGGACCACACACGCTCCACACTTGGGTCCCTGGAGCCACACCTCAGGACTGTGCTTCCCTTTCAAGGGAATTCTTCCCATTCCATTGGCCACAACCTTGCAAATGAGGAAAAACCTCCAAAGTCACCGAGGCCATCCCATTAGTGTAGGCCGCCCAGGACAAACAGGGGTGATCTCAAACCAGCTGAGCAACTACCTCCACTCAGACAACAGATGTCCCCAGAGAAGAATATTGAACCGGACAGGCCCCTAGGCCCTAATCAGATCCATTGCTTTGGTTTTTAGGCATCTCTCCTCAGAGGCCTCGTTTCCAATACCAGCATATGGTGGTTTCCTGAGGCACCAATAAGAACAAATCTCGTCTCCCCATGGAAAACTTGCTCATTGGAGCTTTGTCATAACCTCTGGTTAGGAGAATCCTTCAGGGCCCTGGTGCCACTGCCCCATACCAAGGTCTCCATGGACTCAAACCAACATTAAGACCATCCTCAGGAAAGTCCATTTCAACTCAGCCCCCTCTGTTGCTACCCCAAGCCAGCAGATCAAACGTTTCTTGTTGCTAGGAGACAATTGGATTGTGAGGCTGACTGCCCAGGCATCCATACTTAGAACCCTGTTCTGGAAAAATACCTTATAAGACGTCCTGGAGCCATCCAACAAATCTTAATTGTCCCACAGAAGGAATCCTTGCGGTTTGGAGCATCTCACAACTCCAATAGTGGGAAAACCCCCATGGGCTCATAATGTCCCCCCTTCATGAAGGGGCCAACATGGACAGAAACTCAAACCTGAGCCAAAGTCTGATCCTCGACGTGACTTCAGACACATGAGATCTCAATTCAGCTCTGCAGAGTGTGGCTGCCATGTCCTTGCCCCGAAACCTAAGCCTAGCTTGTGTTCTCAGACTTCCGTCCTCACTCTCCTGGCCCACAAGCCCTCCAGTTTGGGAATTCCGAAGCCACAATGCAGCACTCTGCCTGCCCTCCAGAAGAAAAACTTTGCCCTATGCTTCTAATAAGAAACCCCAAATGATTTTCTAATGCATGCCACTCGATTGTAAAGCAATTATACAGCCCACCCTGTATTCTAATGCCCTGTCTGGCACAGCCTGAGACAAGACATCCCAAACGACACCCAGACAGCTGGCCCCAACCTGGACACATAGGACCCGCTATGGCTGTAGGTCGTCATCTCTTCCCAACCTCGGTTTTCAGGCTTCAGAACCTAGACCTTATCTCCAATCACTGCCCAGGGTGAACGTGATGCAGAAATTAGAATTCCTCCTTCCCCATGGCCAGAAACCTTGTGGTTGGCATGTTGTCCAACGTTCAATGTGGGAAAACCTGCATTGTCCGAAAGGCCACGCCAGTGCTTGAGGGCCGCCTAGGGCACAGACATGCATTGTGACCTGCAGCGTGAGTCCCGTATTAAAGTAACGCCTCTCAGTGGCTGGACCAAGATCCTGCATATGGGGCTTGTCATATCCATAGGCCCCCAGGCTTAACCCGAGGGCGAGTATTCCAGTTGTCAGTACCCACTGCTATGCTCTAGAATCCCTCTACTGGGGGGACATATGAGGCAAAAAACAGGACACTTCCCTTCCCACAGAATGACCCCAAACACTTGGGGGCTGGACAAACTACCAGAGAGGGAGACTTCTACGACCCATGAGGCAACTCCTACATTAAACGGCCATTGTGGACAAAACATCCAGAGACAAAAGCCTGAGCGACTGCCTCCCTCTCACCCTTCTTTCATATCCAGAGGAGCTCCCCTCATGGACTGTAGATCAGGCCTGCCGTAACCTCGGCCCCAAACCTGAGCTGAGTTAGGGTTTTTGGATGTCTGTCTGCACAGCCATGGCCCACACAGCCTCCAGGCTGGGGTCTCTGGAGCCACACCACAGAACTGTGCCTGCTCTCTCCTAAGAAACTGCCCATTCCATTGGCCACAACTCTACAAAATAGTAGAAACCTCAAGGTCCCCAAGGACATCCCACTACCGCAAGCCGCACTGGACAAATAGGGGCATTATGACACAAGCTGAGCAACTACTACCTCCATGCAGACACACAGACAGATATCCGCAGAGACAGAAGATTGAACCAGACAGGCCCCTAGGCCCTATTATGAACTCTTGCTTTGGTGTCCAGGTATCACTCCTCAGAGGCCTGGGTTCGAAGACCAGCATACGGGGCTTTCCTGAGGCACCAGACAAAAGACCTCTCATCTCCACATGGGAAGCTTCCTTGTTGGAGTTGTGTCAAGCCCTTCGGGTTGGAGAATCCTGCAGAGTCCCTTAGCTACTGCCACATTCCAAGGTCTCCATGGCCACCAACCCACATTATGACTCATCCTCAGGAGAGTCCATTTAAACTCAGCCTTCTGGGTAGCTCACCCAAGAGCCCGCAGATTGAGCGTGCCTTGTCTCCACCAGGCAATGGGAAGGTGAGTTGGCGTTTCTCGGCATCCATGCTTAGGCCCCTGCTCTCGAGTCTTTCTGTATGGGGCATCCTGGAACCATACAATAGTACTCGACTGTCCTGAAGAAGGAAACTTTGAAGTTGGGAGCAGCTCACAACTCCCAGCGTAGGGAAACCTCCCTGGCCTCATGACGCCCCCACCCCCTTCAGGAAGGGGCCGTCATGGACACAAACTCCAGCTTGAGGCAACATCTGATACTCGCCCTGACCTCACCTGCAGGAGATCTCGATTCAGCCTCTTCAGAGTGGGCCTGCCATGCTCTTGGCCCCAAAACTCATGCTAGCTTGTGTTTTCAGACTTCCTTCCTCACAATCCTGGCCACACCCCTCCAGTTTGGCAATTCTGGAGACACAATGCAGCACTCTGCCTGCCCTCCAGAAGAAAAATGTTGCCCTATAGGGCTAACCGGAAACGCCAAATGAGTAACAACCTGCATGCCACTCGACCACACCCCAATTATACAGTCTAGCCTGTGCACTAAAGCCCTGTCTGACACAGCCTGAGGGCAGACCTCCAGTCCAACACCCAGACAGCTGGCCGTACACAGAGCATATCACACCCACAATGGCTTTAGGCCATCATCTCTACCCAACCTCAGTTTTCACCTTCAGAACCTAGACCTTATCTCCACTCACTGCTCAGGAGTGAACGTGATGCAAGAATCAGAACTTCTCCTTCGCCTTGGCAAGAAACCTAGTGGTTGGCATGTTGTCCAATGTTCATTGTAGGAGAAAGCAGCATGGACTATGAGGCCCCACCTATCCCTGAGGGCCACAATGTGCAAAAACACACATTGTGACCCTCAGCGTGAGCCCTATCCTCATGTAAAGCCTCTTAGTCACTGGAACAACAGCCCACATATGGGGCTTGCCAAGCCCCTAGTCCCCCAATCTCAACCAGAGTTCGAGATGTCTAGTCACACCTACTCAGGGCTCTACTCTGGAATCCCTCTTTGGTGGGAGAACTGAGGTAAAAAAAATACATAAAGGACTCTTCCCATCCACAGAATGATCCCAACCACTTGGGATCAGGCCAAATCACCAGAGAAAGAATTGTCCATGGCCCTTGAGGACACTCCGACATTCCACGGCCACCGTTGACACAAAATCCAGAGACAAAAGCCTGAGCAAGCGCCACATACTCGCCCTTTGTTCATAGCCCGGAAAATTCTCACGGTCTGTAGATCGAGCCTTCATACATACATCCCCAAAACTAAGCTGAGTTTGTGTTTTCAGACTTCTGTCCCCACAGGCCTGGCCAACACACCATCCAAGCTGGGGCCCCTGGAGCCACACCTCAGGACTGTGGCTTCCCTCTCCAGGGGAATTCTGCTATTTCCATTGGCCACAACCCAATAGATTAGGAGAATCCGCCAAACTCCCCCAGGCCATCCGAATAATGTTGGCTGCCCAGGACACACAGGGATGATCTCTCACAAGTTAGGAAACTACCTCCACTCAGACCCAGAGACAGATATCCCATAGAATAAGATTGAACTGGACAGGCACTTAGGCCCTAATCAGATCCATTGCTTTTGATTCCAGTCATCTCTCCTCAGAGGCCTGTTTTCCAATACCAGCATATGGGAGATTCCTTAGGCACTCATCAAAACAATTCTCTTCTCTACATAGGAAACATACTCTTTAGAGCTCCATCAAAACCTCCGGTTATGAACATCCCTCAAGGCCCCGGTTCAAGCACCCCATTCCAAGGTCTACATGGACACAAATGCACATTATGACCCATCCTCAACTCACCCATTTCAACACACCCGCCTCGGTTGCTCCCCTAGATCCAGCAGATCGAACTTGCCTTGGCGCTATGAGACACCTGGAATGGGAGGCAGGCTGCCCAGGCATCCATCCTTAGAACCCTGCTCTGGATAACGTCCTTATGGGATGTCCTGGAGCCATCCAACAGGTCTCGACTGTCCCACAGAAGGAATCATTGCGGTTTGGAGCATCTCACAATTCCCATCGTGGGAAAACCTCCATGTCCTCGTGACACCCTCCCCTTCATGAAGGGGCTGTCATGGACAGAAACTTCGACCTAAGCCAACGTCTGATCCTAGCTCTGTCTTCAGGTATACAGGATCTCGAATCATCTCTGCAGAGGGTGCCTGCCGTCCCCTCACCCCGAAATCTAAGTCTGGCTTGTGTTCTCAGAATTTTTTCATCACACTCCTGGCCCACAAGCCTTCCAGTTTGGGAATTCTGGAGCCACTATGTGGCACTGTGTCTTCCCTCCAGAAGAAAAACGTTGCCCTCTGGGGCTACCCAGTAACCACAAATGAGTACCATCCTGCACGAAACTCGACTGCACCCCAATGATACAGTCTAGCCTGGGCACTAATTCCCTGTCTGCCACAGCCTGAGCCTGCACCTCCCAACCCACACTCAACAGCTGGCCGAACACTGAGCACATCAGCCACACCATGGCCTTAGGTCTTCATCTCTTCCCAACCTCAGTTTTCAGGCTTCAGAACCTAGACCTTAAATCCAATCACAGTCCAGGAGTGAAAGTGTTGCAGAAATTAGAACTCCATCTTCCCCATGGCCAGAAAACTTGTGGTTGCCATATTGTGCAACGTTCCCTGTAGGAGAAACCAGCATGGTACATTAGGCCACGCCCTGACTTGAGGGGCTCCTTGGGCACAAAAACACATTGTGAAACTCAGTGTGAGACCATTCCTCAGGGAAGGCCTCTCAGTGTCTGGACCAAGAGCCCACATATGGGGCTTGCCATGTTCTTAGATCCCAATGTTAACCAGAGGTCTGGTTGTCCAGTCGCCCCTCCCCAGGACTCTGCTCTGGAATCCCTCTTTTGGTGGTCCACCTTAGGTAAAAAAAATAATAATAATAAAAAAATAAACAAAAAAACAAGAAAGGCCTCCTCCCTTCCCACAGAATGACCCCAAACTCTTGGGATCGGGTCAAATCCCTAGAAAGGGAGCCTCATCGATGGCCCATGAGGACACCCCGACATTCCATGGCAATCGGTGACACATTTCCAGAAAAAAAAAAAAAAAAAAAAAGCATGAGCCAGCACCTCACATTCGCCCTTTGTTCATATCCCGAAGAGTTCTCCTCACGGTCTATAGATCGGGCCGGCCATACCTACATCCCCCAACCTAAGTGGAGTTTGTGTTTTCAGACTTTTGTCCAAATAGCCCTGGACCACACACGCTCCACACTTGGGTCCCTGGAGCCACACCTCAGGACTGTGCTTCCCTTTCAAGGGAATTCTTCCCATTCCATTGGCCACAACCTTGCAAATGAGGAAAAACCTCCAAAGTCACCGAGGCCATCCCATTAGTGTAGGCCGCCCAGGACAAACAGGGGTGATCTCAAACCAGCTGAGCAACTACCTCCACTCAGACAACAGATGTCCCCAGAGAAGAATATTGAACCGGACAGGCCCCTAGGCCCTAATCAGATCCATTGCTTTGGTTTTTAGGCATCTCTCCTCAGAGGCCTCGTTTCCAATACCAGCATATGGTGGTTTCCTGAGGCACCAATAAGAACAAATCTCGTCTCCCCATGGAAAACTTGCTCATTGGAGCTTTGTCATAACCTCTGGTTAGGAGAATCCTTCAGGGCCCTGGTGCCACTGCCCCATACCAAGGTCTCCATGGACTCAAACCAACATTAAGACCATCCTCAGGAAAGTCCATTTCAACTCAGCCCCCTCTGTTGCTACCCCAAGCCAGCAGATCAAACGTTTCTTGTTGCTAGGAGACAATTGGATTGTGAGGCTGACTGCCCAGGCATCCATACTTAGAACCCTGTTCTGGAAAAATACCTTATAAGACGTCCTGGAGCCATCCAACAAATCTTAATTGTCCCACAGAAGGAATCCTTGCGGTTTGGAGCATCTCACAACTCCAATAGTGGGAAAACCCCCATGGGCTCATAATGTCCCCCCTTCATGAAGGGGCCAACATGGACAGAAACTCAAACCTGAGCCAAAGTCTGATCCTCGACCTGACTTCAGACACATGAGATCTCAATTCAGCTCTGCAGAGTGTGGCTGCCATGTCCTTGCCCCGAAACCTAAGCCTAGCTTGTGTTCTCAGACTTCCGTCCTCACTCTCCTGGCCCACAAGCCCTCCAGTTTGGGAATTCCGAAGCCACAATGCAGCACTCTGCCTGCCCTCCAGAAGAAAAACTTTGCCCTATGCTTCTAATAAGAAACCCCAAATGATTTTCTAATGCATGCCACTCGATTGTAAAGCAATTATACAGCCCACCCTGTATTCTAATGCCCTGTCTGGCACAGCCTGAGACAAGACATCCCAAACGACACCCAGACAGCTGGCCCCAACCTGGACACATAGGACCCGCTATGGCTGTAGGTCGTCATCTCTTCCCAACCTCGGTTTTCAGGCTTCAGAACCTAGACCTTATCTCCAATCACTGCCCAGGGTGAACGTGATGCAGAAATTAGAATTCCTCCTTCCCCATGGCCAGAAACCTTGTGGTTGGCATGTTGTCCAACGTTCAATGTGGGAAAACCTGCATTGTCCGAAAGGCCACGCCAGTGCTTGAGGGCCGCCTAGGGCACAGACATGCATTGTGACCTGCAGCGTGAGTCCCGGATTAAAGTAACGCCTCTCAGTGGCTGGACCAAGATCCTGCATATGGGGCTTGTCATATCCATAGGCCCCCAGGCTTAACCCGAGGGCGAGTATTCCAGTTGTCAGTACCCACTGCTATGCTCTAGAATCCCTCTACTGGGGGGACATATGAGGCAAAAAACAGGACACTTCCCTTCCCACAGAATGACCCCAAACACTTGGGGGCTGGACAAACTACCAGAGAGGGAGACTTCTACGACCCATGAGGCAACTCCTACATTAAACGGCCATTGTGGACAAAACATCCAGAGACAAAAGCCTGAGCGACTGCCTCCCTCTCACCCTTCTTTCATATCCAGAGGAGCTCCCCTCATGGACTGTAGATCAGGCCTGCCGTAACCTCGGCCCCAAATCTGAGCTGAGTTAGGGTTTTTGGATGTCTGTCTGCACAGCCATGGCCCACACAGCCTCCAGGCTGGGGTCTCTGGAGCCACACCACAGAACTGTGCCTGCTCTCTCCTAAGAAACTGCCCATTCCATTGGCCACAACTCTACAAAATAGTAGAAACCTCAAGGTCCCCAAGGACATCCCACTACCGCAAGCCGCACTGGACAAATAGGGGCATTATGACACAAGCTGAGCAACTACTACCTCCATGCAGACACACAGACAGATATCCGCAGAGACAGAAGATTGAACCAGACAGGCCCCTAGGCCCTATTATGAACTCTTGCTTTGGTGTCCAGGTATCACTCCTCAGAGGCCTGGGTTCGAAGACCAGCATACGGGGCTTTCCTGAGGCACCAGACAAAAGACCTCTCATCTCCACATGGGAAGCTTCCTTGTTGGAGTTGTGTCAAGCCCTTCGGGTTGGAGAATCCTGCAGAGTCCCTTAGCTACTGCCACATTCCCAGGTCTCCATGGCCACCAACCCACATTATGACTCATCCTCAGGAGAGTCCATTTAAACTCAGCCTTCTGGGTAGCTCACCCAAGAGCCCGCAGATTGAGCGTGCCTTGTCTCCACCAGGCAATGGGAAGGTGAGTTGGCGTTTCTCGGCATCCATGCTTAGGCCCCTGCTCTCGGGTCTTTCTGTATGGGGCATCCTGGAACCATACAATAGTACTCGACTGTCCTGAAGAAGGAAACTTTGAAGTTGGGAGCAGCTCACAACTCCCAGCGTAGGGAAACCTCCCTGGCCTCATGACGCCCCCACCCCCTTCAGGAAGGGGCCGTCATGGACACAAACTCCAGCTTGAGGCAACATCTGATACTCGCCCTGACCTCACCTGCAGGAGATCTCGATTCAGCCTCTTCAGAGTGGGCCTGCCATGCTCTTGGCCCCAAAACTCATGCTAGCTTGTGTTTTCAGACTTCCTTCCTCACAATCCTGGCCACACCCCTCCAGTTTGGCAATTCTGGAGACACAATGCAGCACTCTGCCTGCCCTCCAGAAGAAAAATGTTGCCCTATAGGGCTAACCGGAAACGCCAAATGAGTAACAACCTGCATGCCACTCGACCACACCCCAATTATACAGTCTAGCCTGTGCACTAAAGCCCTGTCTGACACAGCCTGAGGGCAGACCTCCAGTCCAACACCCAGACAGCTGGCCGTACACAGAGCATATCACACCCACAATGGCTTTAGGCCATCATCTCTACCCAACCTCAGTTTTCACCTTCAGAACCTAGACCTTATCTCCACTCACTGCTCAGGAGTGAACGTGATGCAAGAATCAGAACTTCTCCTTCGCCTTGGCAAGAAACCTAGTGGTTGGCATGTTGTCCAATGTTCATTGTAGGAGAAAGCAGCATGGACTATGAGGCCCCACCTATCCCTGAGGGCCACAATTTGCACAAACACACATTGTGACCCTCAGCGTGAGCCCTATCCTCATGTAAAGCCTCTTAGTCACTGGAACAACAGCCCACATATGGGGCTTGCCAAGCCCCTAGTCCCCCAATCTCAACCAGAGTTCGAGATGTCTAGTCACACCTACTCAGGGCTCTACTCTGGAATCCCTCTTTGGTGGGAGAACTGAGGTAAAAGAAAATACATAAAGGACTCTTCCCATCCACAGAATGATCCCAACCACTTGGGATCAGGCCAAATCACCAGAGAAAGAATTGTCCATGGCCCTTGAGGACACTCCGACATTCCACGGCCACCGTTGACACAAAATCCAGAGACAAAAGCCTGAGCAAGCGCCACATACTCGCCCTTTGTTCATAGCCCGGAAAATTCTCACGGTCTGTAGATCGAGCCTTCATACATACATCCCCAAAACTAAGCTGAGTTTGTGTTTTCAGACTTCTGTCCCCACAGGCCTGGCCAACACACCATCCAAGCTGGGGCCCCTGGAGCCACACCTCAGGACTGTGGCTTCCCTCTCCAGGGGAATTCTGCTATTTCCATTGGCCACAACCCAATAGATTAGGAGAATCCGCCAAACTCCCCCAGGCCATCCGAATAATGTTGGCTGCCCAGGACACACAGGGATGATCTCTCACAAGTTAGGAAACTACCTCCACTCAGACCCAGAGACAGATATCCCCATAGAATAAGATTGAACTGGACAGGCACTTAGGCCCTAATCAGATCCATTGCTTTTGATTCCAGTCATCTCTCCTCAGAGGCCTGTTTTCCAATACCAGCATATGGGAGATTCCTTAGGCACTCATCAAAACAATTCTCTTCTCTACATAGGAAACATACTCTTTAGAGCTCCATCAAAACCTCCGGTTATGAACATCCCTCAAGGCCCCGGTTCAAGCACCCCATTCCAAGGTCTACATGGACACAAATGCACATTATGACCCATCCTCAACTCACCCATTTCAACACACCCGCCTCGGTTGCTCCCCTAGATCCAGCAGATCGAACTTGCCTTGGCGCTATGAGACACCTGGAATGGGAGGCAGGCTGCCCAGGCATCCATCCTTAGAACCCTGCTCTGGATAACGTCCTTATGGGATGTCCTGGAGCCATCCAACAGGTCTCGACTGTCCCACAGAAGGAATCATTGCGGTTTGGAGCATCTCACAATTCCCATCGTGGGAAAACCTCCATGTCCTCGTGACACCCTCCCCTTCATGAAGGGGCTGTCATGGACAGAAACTTCGACCTAAGCCAACGTCTGATCCTAGCTCTGTCTTCAGGTATACAGGATCTCGAATCATCTCTGCAGAGGGTGCCTGCCGTCCCCTCACCCCGAAATCTAAGTCTGGCTTGTGTTCTCAGAATTTTTTCATCACACTCCTGGCCCACAAGCCTTCCAGTTTGGGAATTCTGGAGCCACTATGTGGCACTGTGTCTTCCCTCCAGAAGAAAAACGTTGCCCTCTGGGGCTACCCAGTAACCACAAATGAGTACCATCCTGCACGAAACTCGACTGCACCCCAATGATACAGTCTAGCCTGGGCACTAATTCCCTGTCTGCCACAGCCTGAGCCTGCACCTCCCAACCCACACTCAACAGCTGGCCGAACACTGAGCACATCAGCCACACCATGGCCTTAGGTCTTCATCTCTTCCCAACCTCAGTTTTCAGGCTTCAGAACCTAGACCTTAAATCCAATCACAGTCCAGGAGTGAAAGTGTTGCAGAAATTAGAACTCCATCTTCCCCATGGCCAGAAAACTTGTGGTTGCCATATTGTGCAACGTTCCCTGTAGGAGAAACCAGCATGGTACATTAGGCCACGCCCTGACTTGAGGGGCTCCTTGGGCACAAAAACACATTGTGAAACTCAGTGTGAGACCATTCCTCAGGGAAGGCCTCTCAGTGTCTGGACCAAGAGCCCACATATGGGGCTTGCCATGTTCTTAGGTCCCAATGTTAACCAGAGGTCTGGTTGTCCAGTCGCCCCTCCCCAGGACTCTGCTCTGGAATCCCTCTTTTGGTGGTCCACCTTAGGTAAAAAAAATAATAATAATAAAAAAATAAACAAAAAAACAAGAAAGGCCTCCTCCCTTCCCACAGAATGACCCCAAACTCTTGGGATCGGGTCAAATCCCCAGAAAGGGAGCCTCATCGATGGCCCATGAGGACACCCCGACATTCCATGGCAATCGGTGACACATTTCCAGAAAAAAAAAAAAAAAAAAAAAAAAAAAGCATGAGCCAGCACCTCACATTCGCCCTTTGTTCATATCCCGAAGAGTTCTCCTCACGGTCTATAGATCGGGCCGGCCATACCTACATCCCCCAACCTAAGTGGAGTTTGTGTTTTCAGACTTTTGTCCAAATAGCCCTGGACCACACACGCTCCACACTTGGGTCCCTGGAGCCACACCTCAGGACTGTGCTTCCCTTTCAAGGGAATTCTTCCCATTCCATTGGCCACAACCTTGCAAATGAGGAAAAACCTCCAAAGTCACCGAGGCCATCCCATTAGTGTAGGCCGCCCAGGACAAACAGGGGTGATCTCAAACCAGCTGAGCAACTACCTCCACTCAGACAACAGATGTCCCCAGAGAAGAATATTGAACCGGACAGGCCCCTAGGCCCTAATCAGATCCATTGCTTTGGTTTTTAGGCATCTCTCCTCAGAGGCCTCGTTTCCAATACCAGCATATGGTGGTTTCCTGAGGCACCAATAAGAACAAATCTCGTCTCCCCATGGAAAACTTGCTCATTGGAGCTTTGTCATAACCTCTGGTTAGGAGAATCCTTCAGGGCCCTGGTGCCACTGCCCCATACCAAGGTCTCCATGGACTCAAACCAACATTAAGACCATCCTCAGGAAAGTCCATTTCAACTCAGCCCCCTCTGTTGCTACCCCAAGCCAGCAGATCAAACGTTTCTTGTTGCTAGGAGACAATTGGATTGTGAGGCTGACTGCCCAGGCATCCATACTTAGAACCCTGTTCTGGAAAAATACCTTATAAGACGTCCTGGAGCCATCCAACAAATCTTAATTGTCCCACAGAAGGAATCCTTGCGGTTTGGAGCATCTCACAACTCCAATAGTGGGAAAACCCCCATGGGCTCATAATGTCCCCCCTTCATGAAGGGGCCAACATGGACAGAAACTCAAACCTGAGCCAAAGTCTGATCCTCGACCTGACTTCAGACACATGAGATCTCAATTCAGCTCTGCAGAGTGTGGCTGCCATGTCCTTGCCCCGAAACCTAAGCCTAGCTTGTGTTCTCAGACTTCCGTCCTCACTCTCCTGGCCCACAAGCCCTCCAGTTTGGGAATTCCGAAGCCACAATGCAGCACTCTGCCTGCCCTCCAGAAGAAAAACTTTGCCCTATGCTTCTAATAAGAAACCCCAAATGATTTTCTAATGCATGCCACTCGATTGTAAAGCAATTATACAGCCCACCCTGTATTCTAATGCCCTGTCTGGCACAGCCTGAGACAAGACATCCCAAACGACACCCAGACAGCTGGCCCCAACCTGGACACATAGGACCCGCTATGGCTGTAGGTCGTCATCTCTTCCCAACCTCGGTTTTCAGGCTTCAGAACCTAGACCTTATCTCCAATCACTGCCCAGGGTGAACGTGATGCAGAAATTAGAATTCCTCCTTCCCCATGGCCAGAAACCTTGTGGTTGGCATGTTGTCCAACGTTCAATGTGGGAAAACCTGCATTGTCCGAAAGGCCACGCCAGTGCTTGAGGGCCGCCTAGGGCACAGACATGCATTGTGACCTGCAGCGTGAGTCCCGGATTAAAGTAACGCCTCTCAGTGGCTGGACCAAGATCCTGCATATGGGGCTTGTCATATCCATAGGCCCCCAGGCTTAACCCGAGGGCGAGTATTCCAGTTGTCAGTACCCACTGCTATGCTCTAGAATCCCTCTACTGGGGGGACATATGAGGCAAAAAACAGGACACTTCCCTTCCCACAGAATGACCCCAAACACTTGGGGGCTGGACAAACTACCAGAGAGGGAGACTTCTACGACCCATGAGGCAACTCCTACATTAAACGGCCATTGTGGACAAAACATCCAGAGACAAAAGCCTGAGCGACTGCCTCCCTCTCACCCTTCTTTCATATCCAGAGGAGCTCCCCTCATGGACTGTAGATCAGGCCTGCCGTAACCTCGGCCCCAAACCTGAGCTGAGTTAGGGTTTTTGGATGTCTGTCTGCACAGCCATGGCCCACACAGCCTCCAGGCTGGGGTCTCTGGAGCCACACCACAGAACTGTGCCTGCTCTCTCCTAAGAAACTGCCCATTCCATTGGCCACAACTCTACAAAATAGTAGAAACCTCAAGGTCCCCAAGGACATCCCACTACCGCAAGCCGCACTGGACAAATAGGGGCATTATGACACAAGCTGAGCAACTACTACCTCCATGCAGACACACAGACAGATATCCGCAGAGACAGAAGATTGAACCAGACAGGCCCCTAGGCCCTATTATGAACTCTTGCTTTGGTGTCCAGGTATCACTCCTCAGAGGCCTGGGTTCGAAGACCAGCATACGGGGCTTTCCTGAGGCACCAGACAAAAGACCTCTCATCTCCACATGGGAAGCTTCCTTGTTGGAGTTGTGTCAAGCCCTTCGGGTTGGAGAATCCTGCAGAGTCCCTTAGCTACTGCCACATTCCAAGGTCTCCATGGCCACCAACCCACATTATGACTCATCCTCAGGAGAGTCCATTTAAACTCAGCCTTCTGGGTAGCTCACCCAAGAGCCCGCAGATTGAGCGTGCCTTGTCTCCACCAGGCAATGGGAAGGTGAGTTGGCGTTTCTCGGCATCCATGCTTAGGCCCCTGCTCTCGAGTCTTTCTGTATGGGGCATCCTGGAACCATACAATAGTACTCGACTGTCCTGAAGAAGGAAACTTTGAAGTTGGGAGCAGCTCACAACTCCCAGCGTAGGGAAACCTCCCTGGCCTCATGACGCCCCCACCCCCTTCAGGAAGGGGCCGTCATGGACACAAACTCCAGCTTGAGGCAACATCTGATACTCGCCCTGACCTCACCTGCAGGAGATCTCGATTCAGCCTCTTCAGAGTGGGCCTGCCATGCTCTTGGCCCCAAAACTCATGCTAGCTTGTGTTTTCAGACTTCCTTCCTCACAATCCTGGCCACACCCCTCCAGTTTGGCAATTCTGGAGACACAATGCAGCACTCTGCCTGCCCTCCAGAAGAAAAATGTTGCCCTATAGGGCTAACCGGAAACGCCAAATGAGTAACAACCTGCATGCCACTCGACCACACCCCAATTATACAGTCTAGCCTGTGCACTAAAGCCCTGTCTGACACAGCCTGAGGGCAGACCTCCAGTCCAACACCCAGACAGCTGGCCGTACACAGAGCATATCACACCCACAATGGCTTTAGGCCATCATCTCTACCCAACCTCAGTTTTCACCTTCAGAACCTAGACCTTATCTCCACTCACTGCTCAGGAGTGAACGTGATGCAAGAATCAGAACTTCTCCTTCGCCTTGGCAAGAAACCTAGTGGTTGGCATGTTGTCCAATGTTCATTGTAGGAGAAAGCAGCATGGACTATGAGGCCCCACCTATCCCTGAGGGCCACAATTTGCACAAACACACATTGTGACCCTCAGCGTGAGCCCTATCCTCATGTAAAGCCTCTTAGTCACTGGAACAACAGCCCACATATGGGGCTTGCCAAGCCCCTAGTCCCCCAATCTCAACCAGAGTTCGAGATGTCTAGTCACACCTACTCAGGGCTCTACTCTGGAATCCCTCTTTGGTGGGAGAACTGAGGTAAAAGAAAATACATAAAGGACTCTTCCCATCCACAGAATGATCCCAACCACTTGGGATCAGGCCAAATCACCAGAGAAAGAATTGTCCATGGCCCTTGAGGACACTCCGACATTCCACGGCCACCGTTGACACAAAATCCAGAGACAAAAGCCTGAGCAAGCGCCACATACTCGCCCTTTGTTCATAGCCCGGAAAATTCTCACGGTCTGTAGATCGAGCCTTCATACATACATCCCCAAAACTAAGCTGAGTTTGTGTTTTCAGACTTCTGTCCCCACAGGCCTGGCCAACACACCATCCAAGCTGGGGCCCCTGGAGCCACACCTCAGGACTGTGGCTTCCCTCTCCAGGGGAATTCTGCTATTTCCATTGGCCACAACCCAATAGATTAGGAGAATCCGCCAAACTCCCCCAGGCCATCCGAATAATGTTGGCTGCCCAGGACACACAGGGATGATCTCTCACAAGTTAGGAAACTACCTCCACTCAGACCCAGAGACAGATATCCCCATAGAATAAGATTGAACTGGACAGGCACTTAGGCCCTAATCAGATCCATTGCTTTTGATTCCAGTCATCTCTCCTCAGAGGCCTGTTTTCCAATACCAGCATATGGGAGATTCCTTAGGCACTCATCAAAACAATTCTCTTCTCTACATAGGAAACATACTCTTTAGAGCTCCATCAAAACCTCCGGTTATGAACATCCCTCAAGGCCCCGGTTCAAGCACCCCATTCCAAGGTCTACATGGACACAAATGCACATTATGACCCATCCTCAACTCACCCATTTCAACACACCCGCCTCGGTTGCTCCCCTAGATCCAGCAGATCGAACTTGCCTTGGCGCTATGAGACACCTGGAATGGGAGGCAGGCTGCCCAGGCATCCATCCTTAGAACCCTGCTCTGGATAACGTCCTTATGGGATGTCCTGGAGCCATCCAACAGGTCTCGACTGTCCCACAGAAGGAATCATTGCGGTTTGGAGCATCTCACAATTCCCATCGTGGGAAAACCTCCATGTCCTCGTGACACCCTCCCCTTCATGAAGGGGCTGTCATGGACAGAAACTTCGACCTAAGCCAACGTCTGATCCTAGCTCTGTCTTCAGGTATACAGGATCTCGAATCATCTCTGCAGAGGGTGCCTGCCGTCCCCTCACCCCGAAATCTAAGTCTGGCTTGTGTTCTCAGAATTTTTTCATCACACTCCTGGCCCACAAGCCTTCCAGTTTGGGAATTCTGGAGCCACTATGTGGCACTGTGTCTTCCCTCCAGAAGAAAAACGTTGCCCTCTGGGGCTACCCAGTAACCACAAATGAGTACCATCCTGCACGAAACTCGACTGCACCCCAATGATACAGTCTAGCCTGGGCACTAATTCCCTGTCTGCCACAGCCTGAGCCTGCACCTCCCAACCCACACTCAACAGCTGGCCGAACACTGAGCACATCAGCCACACCATGGCCTTAGGTCTTCATCTCTTCCCAACCTCAGTTTTCAGGCTTCAGAACCTAGACCTTAAATCCAATCACAGTCCAGGAGTGAAAGTGTTGCAGAAATTAGAACTCCATCTTCCCCATGGCCAGAAAACTTGTGGTTGCCATATTGTGCAACGTTCCCTGTAGGAGAAACCAGCATGGTACATTAGGCCACGCCCTGACTTGAGGGGCTCCTTGGGCACAAAAACACATTGTGAAACTCAGTGTGAGACCATTCCTCAGGGAAGGCCTCTCAGTGTCTGGACCAAGAGCCCACATATGGGGCTTGCCATGTTCTTAGGTCCCAATGTTAACCAGAGGTCTGGTTGTCCAGTCGCCCCTCCCCAGGACTCTGCTCTGGAATCCCTCTTTTGGTGGTCCACCTTAGGTAAAAAAAATAATAATAATAAAAAAATAAACAAAAAAACAAGAAAGGCCTCCTCCCTTCCCACAGAATGACCCCAAACTCTTGGGATCGGGTCAAATCCCCAGAAAGGGAGCCTCATCGATGGCCCATGAGGACACCCCGACATTCCATGGCAATCGGTGACACATTTCCAGAAAAAAAAAAAAAAAAAAAAAAAAAAGCATGAGCCAGCACCTCACATTCGCCCTTTGTTCATATCCCGAAGAGTTCTCCTCACGGTCTATAGATCGGGCCGGCCATACCTACATCCCCCAACCTAAGTGGAGTTTGTGTTTTCAGACTTTTGTCCAAATAGCCCTGGACCACACACGCTCCACACTTGGGTCCCTGGAGCCACACCTCAGGACTGTGCTTCCCTTTCAAGGGAATTCTTCCCATTCCATTGGCCACAACCTTGCAAATGAGGAAAAACCTCCAAAGTCACCGAGGCCATCCCATTAGTGTAGGCCGCCCAGGACAAACAGGGGTGATCTCAAACCAGCTGAGCAACTACCTCCACTCAGACAACAGATGTCCCCAGAGAAGAATATTGAACCGGACAGGCCCCTAGGCCCTAATCAGATCCATTGCTTTGGTTTTTAGGCATCTCTCCTCAGAGGCCTCGTTTCCAATACCAGCATATGGTGGTTTCCTGAGGCACCAATAAGAACAAATCTCGTCTCCCCATGGAAAACTTGCTCATTGGAGCTTTGTCATAACCTCTGGTTAGGAGAATCCTTCAGGGCCCTGGTGCCACTGCCCCATACCAAGGTCTCCATGGACTCAAACCAACATTAAGACCATCCTCAGGAAAGTCCATTTCAACTCAGCCCCCTCTGTTGCTACCCCAAGCCAGCAGATCAAACGTTTCTTGTTGCTAGGAGACAATTGGATTGTGAGGCTGACTGCCCAGGCATCCATACTTAGAACCCTGTTCTGGAAAAATACCTTATAAGACGTCCTGGAGCCATCCAACAAATCTTAATTGTCCCACAGAAGGAATCCTTGCGGTTTGGAGCATCTCACAACTCCAATAGTGGGAAAACCCCCATGGGCTCATAATGTCCCCCCTTCATGAAGGGGCCAACATGGACAGAAACTCAAACCTGAGCCAAAGTCTGATCCTCGACCTGACTTCAGACACATGAGATCTCAATTCAGCTCTGCAGAGTGTGGCTGCCATGTCCTTGCCCCGAAACCTAAGCCTAGCTTGTGTTCTCAGACTTCCGTCCTCACTCTCCTGGCCCACAAGCCCTCCAGTTTGGGAATTCCGAAGCCACAATGCAGCACTCTGCCTGCCCTCCAGAAGAAAAACTTTGCCCTATGCTTCTAATAAGAAACCCCAAATGATTTTCTAATGCATGCCACTCGATTGTAAAGCAATTATACAGCCCACCCTGTATTCTAATGCCCTGTCTGGCACAGCCTGAGACAAGACATCCCAAACGACACCCAGACAGCTGGCCCCAACCTGGACACATAGGACCCGCTATGGCTGTAGGTCGTCATCTCTTCCCAACCTCGGTTTTCAGGCTTCAGAACCTAGACCTTATCTCCAATCACTGCCCAGGGTGAACGTGATGCAGAAATTAGAATTCCTCCTTCCCCATGGCCAGAAACCTTGTGGTTGGCATGTTGTCCAACGTTCAATGTGGGAAAACCTGCATTGTCCGAAAGGCCACGCCAGTGCTTGAGGGCCGCCTAGGGCACAGACATGCATTGTGACCTGCAGCGTGAGTCCCGGATTAAAGTAACGCCTCTCAGTGGCTGGACCAAGATCCTGCATATGGGGCTTGTCATATCCATAGGCCCCCAGGCTTAACCCGAGGGCGAGTATTCCAGTTGTCAGTACCCACTGCTATGCTCTAGAATCCCTCTACTGGGGGGACATATGAGGCAAAAAACAGGACACTTCCCTTCCCACAGAATGACCCCAAACACTTGGGGGCTGGACAAACTACCAGAGAGGGAGACTTCTACGACCCATGAGGCAACTCCTACATTAAACGGCCATTGTGGACAAAACATCCAGAGACAAAAGCCTGAGCGACTGCCTCCCTCTCACCCTTCTTTCATATCCAGAGGAGCTCCCCTCATGGACTGTAGATCAGGCCTGCCGTAACCTCGGCCCCAAACCTGAGCTGAGTTAGGGTTTTTGGATGTCTGTCTGCACAGCCATGGCCCACACAGCCTCCAGGCTGGGGTCTCTGGAGCCACACCACAGAACTGTGCCTGCTCTCTCCTAAGAAACTGCCCATTCCATTGGCCACAACTCTACAAAATAGTAGAAACCTCAAGGTCCCCAAGGACATCCCACTACCGCAAGCCGCACTGGACAAATAGGGGCATTATGACACAAGCTGAGCAACTACTACCTCCATGCAGACACACAGACAGATATCCGCAGAGACAGAAGATTGAACCAGACAGGCCCCTAGGCCCTATTATGAACTCTTGCTTTGGTGTCCAGGTATCACTCCTCAGAGGCCTGGGTTCGAAGACCAGCATACGGGGCTTTCCTGAGGCACCAGACAAAAGACCTCTCATCTCCACATGGGAAGCTTCCTTGTTGGAGTTGTGTCAAGCCCTTCGGGTTGGAGAATCCTGCAGAGTCCCTTAGCTACTGCCACATTCCCAGGTCTCCATGGCCACCAACCCACATTATGACTCATCCTCAGGAGAGTCCATTTAAACTCAGCCTTCTGGGTAGCTCACCCAAGAGCCCGCAGATTGAGCGTGCCTTGTCTCCACCAGGCAATGGGAAGGTGAGTTGGCGTTTCTCGGCATCCATGCTTAGGCCCCTGCTCTCGGGTCTTTCTGTATGGGGCATCCTGGAACCATACAATAGTACTCGACTGTCCTGAAGAAGGAAACTTTGAAGTTGGGAGCAGCTCACAACTCCCAGCGTAGGGAAACCTCCCTGGCCTCATGACGCCCCCACCCCCTTCAGGAAGGGGCCGTCATGGACACAAACTCCAGCTTGAGGCAACATCTGATACTCGCCCTGACCTCACCTGCAGGAGATCTCGATTCAGCCTCTTCAGAGTGGGCCTGCCATGCTCTTGGCCCCAAAACTCATGCTAGCTTGTGTTTTCAGACTTCCTTCCTCACAATCCTGGCCACACCCCTCCAGTTTGGCAATTCTGGAGACACAATGCAGCACTCTGCCTGCCCTCCAGAAGAAAAATGTTGCCCTATAGGGCTAACCGGAAACGCCAAATGAGTAACAACCTGCATGCCACTCGACCACACCCCAATTATACAGTCTAGCCTGTGCACTAAAGCCCTGTCTGACACAGCCTGAGGGCAGACCTCCAGTCCAACACCCAGACAGCTGGCCGTACACAGAGCATATCACACCCACAATGGCTTTAGGCCATCATCTCTACCCAACCTCAGTTTTCACCTTCAGAACCTAGACCTTATCTCCACTCACTGCTCAGGAGTGAACGTGATGCAAGAATCAGAACTTCTCCTTCGCCTTGGCAAGAAACCTAGTGGTTGGCATGTTGTCCAATGTTCATTGTAGGAGAAAGCAGCATGGACTATGAGGCCCCACCTATCCCTGAGGGCCACAATGTGCACAAACACACATTGTGACCCTCAGCGTGAGCCCTATCCTCATGTAAAGCCTCTTAGTGACTGGAACAACAGCCCACATATGGGGCTTGCCAAGCCCCTAGTCCCCCAATCTCAACCAGAGTTCGAGATGTCTAGTCACACCTACTCAGGGCTCTACTCTGGAATCCCTCTTTGGTGGGAGAACTGAGGTAAAAAAAAATACATAAAGGACTCTTCCCATCCACAGAATGATCCCAACCACTTGGGATCAGGCCAAATCACCAGAGAAAGAATTGTCCATGGCCCTTGAGGACACTCCGACATTCCACGGCCACCGTTGACACAAAATCCAGAGACAAAAGCCTGAGCAAGCGCCACATACTCGCCCTTTGTTCATAGCCCGGAAAATTCTCACGGTCTGTAGATCGAGCCTTCATACATACATCCCCAAAACTAAGCTGAGTTTGTGTTTTCAGACTTCTGTCCCCACAGGCCTGGCCAACACACCATCCAAGCTGGGGCCCCTGGAGCCACACCTCAGGACTGTGGCTTCCCTCTCCAGGGGAATTCTGCTATTTCCATTGGCCACAACCCAATAGATTAGGAGAATCCGCCAAACTCCCCCAGGCCATCCGAATAATGTTGGCTGCCCAGGACACACAGGGATGATCTCTCACAAGTTAGGAAACTACCTCCACTCAGACCCAGAGACAGATATCCCCATAGAATAAGATTGAACTGGACAGGCACTTAGGCCCTAATCAGATCCATTGCTTTTGATTCCAGTCATCTCTCCTCAGAGGCCTGTTTTCCAATACCAGCATATGGGAGATTCCTTAGGCACTCATCAAAACAATTCTCTTCTCTACATAGGAAACATACTCTTTAGAGCTCCATCAAAACCTCCGGTTATGAACATCCCTCAAGGCCCCGGTTCAAGCACCCCATTCCAAGGTCTACATGGACACAAATGCACATTATGACCCATCCTCAACTCACCCATTTCAACACACCCGCCTCGGTTGCTCCCCTAGATCCAGCAGATCGAACTTGCCTTGGCGCTATGAGACACCTGGAATGGGAGGCAGGCTGCCCAGGCATCCATCCTTAGAACCCTGCTCTGGATAACGTCCTTATGGGATGTCCTGGAGCCATCCAACAGGTCTCGACTGTCCCACAGAAGGAATCATTGCGGTTTGGAGCATCTCACAATTCCCATCGTGGGAAAACCTCCATGTCCTCGTGACACCCTCCCCTTCATGAAGGGGCTGTCATGGACAGAAACTTCGACCTAAGCCAACGTCTGATCCTAGCTCTGTCTTCAGGTATACAGGATCTCGAATCATCTCTGCAGAGGGTGCCTGCCGTCCCCTCACCCCGAAATCTAAGTCTGGCTTGTGTTCTCAGAATTTTTTCATCACACTCCTGGCCCACAAGCCTTCCAGTTTGGGAATTCTGGAGCCACTATGTGGCACTGTGTCTTCCCTCCAGAAGAAAAACGTTGCCCTCTGGGGCTACCCAGTAACCACAAATGAGTACCATCCTGCACGAAACTCGACTGCACCCCAATGATACAGTCTAGCCTGGGCACTAATTCCCTGTCTGCCACAGCCTGAGCCTGCACCTCCCAACCCACACTCAACAGCTGGCCGAACACTGAGCACATCAGCCACACCATGGCCTTAGGTCTTCATCTCTTCCCAACCTCAGTTTTCAGGCTTCTGAACCTAGACCTTAAATCCAATCACAGTCCAGGAGTGAAAGTGTTGCAGAAATTAGAACTCCATCTTCCCCATGGCCAGAAAACTTGTGGTTGCCATATTGTGCAACGTTCCCTGTAGGAGAAACCAGCATGGTACATTAGGCCACGCCCTGACTTGAGGGGCTCCTTGGGCACAAAAACACATTGTGAAACTCAGTGTGAGACCATTCCTCAAGGAAGGCCTCTCAGTGTCTGGACGAAGAGCCCACATATGGGGCTTGCCATGTTCTTAGGTCCCAATGTTAACCAGAGGTCTGGTTGTCCAGTCGCCCCTCCCCAGGACTCTGCTCTGGAATCCCTCTTTTGGTGGTCCACCTTAGGTAAAAAAAATAATAATAATAAAAAAATAAACAAAAAAACAAGAAAGGCCTCCTCCCTTCCCACAGAATGACCCCAAACTCTTGGGATCGGGTCAAATCCCCAGAAAGGGAGCCTCATCGATGGCCCATGAGGACACCCCGACATTCCATGGCAATCGGTGACACATTTCCAGAAAAAAAAAAAAAAAAAAAAAAGCATGAGCCAGCACCTCACATTCGCCCTTTGTTCATATCCCGAAGAGTTCTCCTCACGGTCTATAGATCGGGCCGGCCATACCTACATCCCCCAACCTAAGTGGAGTTTGTGTTTTCAGACTTTTGTCCAAATAGCCCTGGACCACACACGCTCCACACTTGGGTCCCTGGAGCCACACCTCAGGACTGTGCTTCCCTTTCAAGGGAATTCTTCCCATTCCATTGGCCACAACCTTGCAAATGAGGAAAAACCTCCAAAGTCACCGAGGCCATCCCATTAGTGTAGGCCGCCCAGGACAAACAGGGGTGATCTCAAACCAGCTGAGCAACTACCTCCACTCAGACAACAGATGTCCCCAGAGAAGAATATTGAACCGGACAGGCCCCTAGGCCCTAATCAGATCCATTGCTTTGGTTTTTAGGCATCTCTCCTCAGAGGCCTCGTTTCCAATACCAGCATATGGTGGTTTCCTGAGGCACCAATAAGAACAAATCTCGTCTCCCCATGGAAAACTTGCTCATTGGAGCTTTGTCATAACCTCTGGTTAGGAGAATCCTTCAGGGCCCTGGTGCCACTGCCCCATACCAAGGTCTCCATGGACTCAAACCAACATTAAGACCATCCTCAGGAAAGTCCATTTCAACTCAGCCCCCTCTGTTGCTACCCCAAGCCAGCAGATCAAACGTTTCTTGTTGCTAGGAGACAATTGGATTGTGAGGCTGACTGCCCAGGCATCCATACTTAGAACCCTGTTCTGGAAAAATACCTTATAAGACGTCCTGGAGCCATCCAACAAATCTTAATTGTCCCACAGAAGGAATCCTTGCGGTTTGGAGCATCTCACAACTCCAATAGTGGGAAAACCCCCATGGGCTCATAATGTCCCCCCTTCATGAAGGGGCCAACATGGACAGAAACTCAAACCTGAGCCAAAGTCTGATCCTCGACGTGACTTCAGACACATGAGATCTCAATTCAGCTCTGCAGAGTGTGGCTGCCATGTCCTTGCCCCGAAACCTAAGCCTAGCTTGTGTTCTCAGACTTCCGTCCTCACTCTCCTGGCCCACAAGCCCTCCAGTTTGGGAATTCCGAAGCCACAATGCAGCACTCTGCCTGCCCTCCAGAAGAAAAACTTTGCCCTATGCTTCTAATAAGAAACCCCAAATGATTTTCTAATGCATGCCACTCGATTGTAAAGCAATTATACAGCCCACCCTGTATTCTAATGCCCTGTCTGGCACAGCCTGAGACAAGACATCCCAAACGACACCCAGACAGCTGGCCCCAACCTGGACACATAGGACCCGCTATGGCTGTAGGTCGTCATCTCTTCCCAACCTCGGTTTTCAGGCTTCAGAACCTAGACCTTATCTCCAATCACTGCCCAGGGTGAACGTGATGCAGAAATTAGAATTCCTCCTTCCCCATGGCCAGAAACCTTGTGGTTGGCATGTTGTCCAACGTTCAATGTGGGAAAACCTGCATTGTCCGAAAGGCCACGCCAGTGCTTGAGGGCCGCCTAGGGCACAGACATGCATTGTGACCTGCAGCGTGAGTCCCGTATTAAAGTAACGCCTCTCAGTGGCTGGACCAAGATCCTGCATATGGGGCTTGTCATATCCATAGGCCCCCAGGCTTAACCCGAGGGCGAGTATTCCAGTTGTCAGTACCCACTGCTATGCTCTAGAATCCCTCTACTGGGGGGACATATGAGGCAAAAAACAGGACACTTCCCTTCCCACAGAATGACCCCAAACACTTGGGGGCTGGACAAACTACCAGAGAGGGAGACTTCTACGACCCATGAGGCAACTCCTACATTAAACGGCCATTGTGGACAAAACATCCAGAGACAAAAGCCTGAGCGACTGCCTCCCTCTCACCCTTCTTTCATATCCAGAGGAGCTCCCCTCATGGACTGTAGATCAGGCCTGCCGTAACCTCGGCCCCAAACCTGAGCTGAGTTAGGGTTTTTGGATGTCTGTCTGCACAGCCATGGCCCACACAGCCTCCAGGCTGGGGTCTCTGGAGCCACACCACAGAACTGTGCCTGCTCTCTCCTAAGAAACTGCCCATTCCATTGGCCACAACTCTACAAAATAGTAGAAACCTCAAGGTCCCCAAGGACATCCCACTACCGCAAGCCGCACTGGACAAATAGGGGCATTATGACACAAGCTGAGCAACTACTACCTCCATGCAGACACACAGACAGATATCCGCAGAGACAGAAGATTGAACCAGACAGGCCCCTAGGCCCTATTATGAACTCTTGCTTTGGTGTCCAGGTATCACTCCTCAGAGGCCTGGGTTCGAAGACCAGCATACGGGGCTTTCCTGAGGCACCAGACAAAAGACCTCTCATCTCCACATGGGAAGCTTCCTTGTTGGAGTTGTGTCAAGCCCTTCGGGTTGGAGAATCCTGCAGAGTCCCTTAGCTACTGCCACATTCCAAGGTCTCCATGGCCACCAACCCACATTATGACTCATCCTCAGGAGAGTCCATTTAAACTCAGCCTTCTGGGTAGCTCACCCAAGAGCCCGCAGATTGAGCGTGCCTTGTCTCCACCAGGCAATGGGAAGGTGAGTTGGCGTTTCTCGGCATCCATGCTTAGGCCCCTGCTCTCGAGTCTTTCTGTATGGGGCATCCTGGAACCATACAATAGTACTCGACTGTCCTGAAGAAGGAAACTTTGAAGTTGGGAGCAGCTCACAACTCCCAGCGTAGGGAAACCTCCCTGGCCTCATGACGCCCCCACCCCCTTCAGGAAGGGGCCGTCATGGACACAAACTCCAGCTTGAGGCAACATCTGATACTCGCCCTGACCTCACCTGCAGGAGATCTCGATTCAGCCTCTTCAGAGTGGGCCTGCCATGCTCTTGGCCCCAAAACTCATGCTAGCTTGTGTTTTCAGACTTCCTTCCTCACAATCCTGGCCACACCCCTCCAGTTTGGCAATTCTGGAGACACAATGCAGCACTCTGCCTGCCCTCCAGAAGAAAAATGTTGCCCTATAGGGCTAACCGGAAACGCCAAATGAGTAACAACCTGCATGCCACTCGACCACACCCCAATTATACAGTCTAGCCTGTGCACTAAAGCCCTGTCTGACACAGCCTGAGGGCAGACCTCCAGTCCAACACCCAGACAGCTGGCCGTACACAGAGCATATCACACCCACAATGGCTTTAGGCCATCATCTCTACCCAACCTCAGTTTTCACCTTCAGAACCTAGACCTTATCTCCACTCACTGCTCAGGAGTGAACGTGATGCAAGAATCAGAACTTCTCCTTCGCCTTGGCAAGAAACCTAGTGGTTGGCATGTTGTCCAATGTTCATTGTAGGAGAAAGCAGCATGGACTATGAGGCCCCACCTATCCCTGAGGGCCACAATGTGCACAAACACACATTGTGACCCTCAGCGTGAGCCCTATCCTCATGTAAAGCCTCTTAGTGACTGGAACAACAGCCCACATATGGGGCTTGCCAAGCCCCTAGTCCCCCAATCTCAACCAGAGTTCGAGATGTCTAGTCACACCTACTCAGGGCTCTACTCTGGAATCCCTCTTTGGTGGGAGAACTGAGGTAAAAAAAAATACATAAAGGACTCTTCCCATCCACAGAATGATCCCAACCACTTGGGATCAGGCCAAATCACCAGAGAAAGAATTGTCCATGGCCCTTGAGGACACTCCGACATTCCACGGCCACCGTTGACACAAAATCCAGAGACAAAAGCCTGAGCAAGCGCCACATACTCGCCCTTTGTTCATAGCCCGGAAAATTCTCACGGTCTGTAGATCGAGCCTTCATACATACATCCCCAAAACTAAGCTGAGTTTGTGTTTTCAGACTTCTGTCCCCACAGGCCTGGCCAACACACCATCCAAGCTGGGGCCCCTGGAGCCACACCTCAGGACTGTGGCTTCCCTCTCCAGGGGAATTCTGCTATTTCCATTGGCCACAACCCAATAGATTAGGAGAATCCGCCAAACTCCCCCAGGCCATCCGAATAATGTTGGCTGCCCAGGACACACAGGGATGATCTCTCACAAGTTAGGAAACTACCTCCACTCAGACCCAGAGACAGATATCCCCATAGAATAAGATTGAACTGGACAGGCACTTAGGCCCTAATCAGATCCATTGCTTTTGATTCCAGTCATCTATCCTCAGAGGCCTGTTTTCCAATACCAGCATATGGGAGATTCCTTAGGCACTCATCAAAACAATTCTCTTCTCTACATAGGAAACATACTCTTTAGAGCTCCATCAAAACCTCCGGTTATGAACATCCCTCAAGGCCCCGGTTCAAGCACCCCATTCCAAGGTCTACATGGACACAAATGCACATTATGACCCATCCTCAACTCACCCATTTCAACACACCCGCCTCGGTTGCTCCCCTAGATCCAGCAGATCGAACTTGCCTTGGCGCTATGAGACACCTGGAATGGGAGGCAGGCTGCCCAGGCATCCATCCTTAGAACCCTGCTCTGGATAACGTCCTTATGGGATGTCCTGGAGCCATCCAACAGGTCTCGACTGTCCCACAGAAGGAATCATTGCGGTTTGGAGCATCTCACAATTCCCATCGTGGGAAAACCTCCATGTCCTCGTGACACCCTCCCCTTCATGAAGGGGCTGTCATGGACAGAAACTTCGACCTAAGCCAACGTCTGATCCTAGCTCTGTCTTCAGGTATACAGGATCTCGAATCATCTCTGCAGAGGGTGCCTGCCGTCCCCTCACCCCGAAATCTAAGTCTGGCTTGTGTTCTCAGAATTTTTTCATCACACTCCTGGCCCACAAGCCTTCCAGTTTGGGAATTCTGGAGCCACTATGTGGCACTGTGTCTTCCCTCCAGAAGAAAAACGTTGCCCTCTGGGGCTACCCAGTAACCACAAATGAGTACCATCCTGCACGAAACTCGACTGCACCCCAATGATACAGTCTAGCCTGGGCACTAATTCCCTGTCTGCCACAGCCTGAGCCTGCACCTCCCAACCCACACTCAACAGCTGGCCGAACACTGAGCACATCAGCCACACCATGGCCTTAGGTCTTCATCTCTTCCCAACCTCAGTTTTCAGGCTTCTGAACCTAGACCTTAAATCCAATCACAGTCCAGGAGTGAAAGTGTTGCAGAAATTAGAACTCCATCTTCCCCATGGCCAGAAAACTTGTGGTTGCCATATTGTGCAACGTTCCCTGTAGGAGAAACCAGCATGGTACATTAGGCCACGCCCTGACTTGAGGGGCTCCTTGGGCACAAAAACACATTGTGAAACTCAGTGTGAGACCATTCCTCAAGGAAGGCCTCTCAGTGTCTGGACGAAGAGCCCACATATGGGGCTTGCCATGTTCTTAGGTCCCAATGTTAACCAGAGGTCTGGTTGTCCAGTCGCCCCTCCCCAGGACTCTGCTCTGGAATCCCTCTTTTGGTGGTCCACCTTAGGTAAAAAAAATAATAATAATAAAAAAATAAACAAAAAAACAAGAAAGGCCTCCTCCCTTCCCACAGAATGACCCCAAACTCTTGGGATCGGGTCAAATCCCCAGAAAGGGAGCCTCATCGATGGCCCATGAGGACACCCCGACATTCCATGGCAATCGGTGACACATTTCCAGAAAAAAAAAAAAAAAAAAAAAAGCATGAGCCAGCACCTCACATTCGCCCTTTGTTCATATCCCGAAGAGTTCTCCTCACGGTCTATAGATCGGGCCGGCCATACCTACATCCCCCAACCTAAGTGGAGTTTGTGTTTTCAGACTTTTGTCCAAATAGCCCTGGACCACACACGCTCCACACTTGGGTCCCTGGAGCCACACCTCAGGACTGTGCTTCCCTTTCAAGGGAATTCTTCCCATTCCATTGGCCACAACCTTGCAAATGAGGAAAAACCTCCAAAGTCACCGAGGCCATCCCATTAGTGTAGGCCGCCCAGGACAAACAGGGGTGATCTCAAACCAGCTGAGCAACTACCTCCACTCAGACAACAGATGTCCCCAGAGAAGAATATTGAACCGGACAGGCCCCTAGGCCCTAATCAGATCCATTGCTTTGGTTTTTAGGCATCTCTCCTCAGAGGCCTCGTTTCCAATACCAGCATATGGTGGTTTCCTGAGGCACCAATAAGAACAAATCTCGTCTCCCCATGGAAAACTTGCTCATTGGAGCTTTGTCATAACCTCTGGTTAGGAGAATCCTTCAGGGCCCTGGTGCCACTGCCCCATACCAAGGTCTCCATGGACTCAAACCAACATTAAGACCATCCTCAGGAAAGTCCATTTCAACTCAGCCCCCTCTGTTGCTACCCCAAGCCAGCAGATCAAACGTTTCTTGTTGCTAGGAGACAATTGGATTGTGAGGCTGACTGCCCAGGCATCCATACTTAGAACCCTGTTCTGGAAAAATACCTTATAAGACGTCCTGGAGCCATCCAACAAATCTTAATTGTCCCACAGAAGGAATCCTTGCGGTTTGGAGCATCTCACAACTCCAATAGTGGGAAAACCCCCATGGGCTCATAATGTCCCCCCTTCATGAAGGGGCCAACATGGACAGAAACTCAAACCTGAGCCAAAGTCTGATCCTCGACGTGACTTCAGACACATGAGATCTCAATTCAGCTCTGCAGAGTGTGGCTGCCATGTCCTTGCCCCGAAACCTAAGCCTAGCTTGTGTTCTCAGACTTCCGTCCTCACTCTCCTGGCCCACAAGCCCTCCAGTTTGGGAATTCCGAAGCCACAATGCAGCACTCTGCCTGCCCTCCAGAAGAAAAACTTTGCCCTATGCTTCTAATAAGAAACCCCAAATGATTTTCTAATGCATGCCACTCGATTGTAAAGCAATTATACAGCCCACCCTGTATTCTAATGCCCTGTCTGGCACAGCCTGAGACAAGACATCCCAAACGACACCCAGACAGCTGGCCCCAACCTGGACACATAGGACCCGCTATGGCTGTAGGTCGTCATCTCTTCCCAACCTCGGTTTTCAGGCTTCAGAACCTAGACCTTATCTCCAATCACTGCCCAGGGTGAACGTGATGCAGAAATTAGAATTCCTCCTTCCCCATGGCCAGAAACCTTGTGGTTGGCATGTTGTCCAACGTTCAATGTGGGAAAACCTGCATTGTCCGAAAGGCCACGCCAGTGCTTGAGGGCCGCCTAGGGCACAGACATGCATTGTGACCTGCAGCGTGAGTCCCGTATTAAAGTAACGCCTCTCAGTGGCTGGACCAAGATCCTGCATATGGGGCTTGTCATATCCATAGGCCCCCAGGCTTAACCCGAGGGCGAGTATTCCAGTTGTCAGTACCCACTGCTATGCTCTAGAATCCCTCTACTGGGGGGACATATGAGGCAAAAAACAGGACACTTCCCTTCCCACAGAATGACCCCAAACACTTGGGGGCTGGACAAACTACCAGAGAGGGAGACTTCTACGACCCATGAGGCAACTCCTACATTAAACGGCCATTGTGGACAAAACATCCAGAGACAAAAGCCTGAGCGACTGCCTCCCTCTCACCCTTCTTTCATATCCAGAGGAGCTCCCCTCATGGACTGTAGATCAGGCCTGCCGTAACCTCGGCCCCAAACCTGAGCTGAGTTAGGGTTTTTGGATGTCTGTCTGCACAGCCATGGCCCACACAGCCTCCAGGCTGGGGTCTCTGGAGCCACACCACAGAACTGTGCCTGCTCTCTCCTAAGAAACTGCCCATTCCATTGGCCACAACTCTACAAAATAGTAGAAACCTCAAGGTCCCCAAGGACATCCCACTACCGCAAGCCGCACTGGACAAATAGGGGCATTATGACACAAGCTGAGCAACTACTACCTCCATGCAGACACACAGACAGATATCCGCAGAGACAGAAGATTGAACCAGACAGGCCCCTAGGCCCTATTATGAACTCTTGCTTTGGTGTCCAGGTATCACTCCTCAGAGGCCTGGGTTCGAAGACCAGCATACGGGGCTTTCCTGAGGCACCAGACAAAAGACCTCTCATCTCCACATGGGAAGCTTCCTTGTTGGAGTTGTGTCAAGCCCTTCGGGTTGGAGAATCCTGCAGAGTCCCTTAGCTACTGCCACATTCCAAGGTCTCCATGGCCACCAACCCACATTATGACTCATCCTCAGGAGAGTCCATTTAAACTCAGCCTTCTGGGTAGCTCACCCAAGAGCCCGCAGATTGAGCGTGCCTTGTCTCCACCAGGCAATGGGAAGGTGAGTTGGCGTTTCTCGGCATCCATGCTTAGGCCCCTGCTCTCGAGTCTTTCTGTATGGGGCATCCTGGAACCATACAATAGTACTCGACTGTCCTGAAGAAGGAAACTTTGAAGTTGGGAGCAGCTCACAACTCCCAGCGTAGGGAAACCTCCCTGGCCTCATGACGCCCCCACCCCCTTCAGGAAGGGGCCGTCATGGACACAAACTCCAGCTTGAGGCAACATCTGATACTCGCCCTGACCTCACCTGCAGGAGATCTCGATTCAGCCTCTTCAGAGTGGGCCTGCCATGCTCTTGGCCCCAAAACTCATGCTAGCTTGTGTTTTCAGACTTCCTTCCTCACAATCCTGGCCACACCCCTCCAGTTTGGCAATTCTGGAGACACAATGCAGCACTCTGCCTGCCCTCCAGAAGAAAAATGTTGCCCTATAGGGCTAACCGGAAACGCCAAATGAGTAACAACCTGCATGCCACTCGACCACACCCCAATTATACAGTCTAGCCTGTGCACTAAAGCCCTGTCTGACACAGCCTGAGGGCAGACCTCCAGTCCAACACCCAGACAGCTGGCCGTACACAGAGCATATCACACCCACAATGGCTTTAGGCCATCATCTCTACCCAACCTCAGTTTTCACCTTCAGAACCTAGACCTTATCTCCACTCACTGCTCAGGAGTGAACGTGATGCAAGAATCAGAACTTCTCCTTCGCCTTGGCAAGAAACCTAGTGGTTGGCATGTTGTCCAATGTTCATTGTAGGAGAAAGCAGCATGGACTATGAGGCCCCACCTATCCCTGAGGGCCACAATGTGCACAAACACACATTGTGACCCTCAGCGTGAGCCCTATCCTCATGTAAAGCCTCTTAGTGACTGGAACAACAGCCCACATATGGGGCTTGCCAAGCCCCTAGTCCCCCAATCTCAACCAGAGTTCGAGATGTCTAGTCACACCTACTCAGGGCTCTACTCTGGAATCCCTCTTTGGTGGGAGAACTGAGGTAAAAAAAAATACATAAAGGACTCTTCCCATCCACAGAATGATCCCAACCACTTGGGATCAGGCCAAATCACCAGAGAAAGAATTGTCCATGGCCCTTGAGGACACTCCGACATTCCACGGCCACCGTTGACACAAAATCCAGAGACAAAAGCCTGAGCAAGCGCCACATACTCGCCCTTTGTTCATAGCCCGGAAAATTCTCACGGTCTGTAGATCGAGCCTTCATACATACATCCCCAAAACTAAGCTGAGTTTGTGTTTTCAGACTTCTGTCCCCACAGGCCTGGCCAACACACCATCCAAGCTGGGGCCCCTGGAGCCACACCTCAGGACTGTGGCTTCCCTCTCCAGGGGAATTCTGCTATTTCCATTGGCCACAACCCAATAGATTAGGAGAATCCGCCAAACTCCCCCAGGCCATCCGAATAATGTTGGCTGCCCAGGACACACAGGGATGATCTCTCACAAGTTAGGAAACTACCTCCACTCAGACCCAGAGACAGATATCCCCATAGAATAAGATTGAACTGGACAGGCACTTAGGCCCTAATCAGATCCATTGCTTTTGATTCCAGTCATCTATCCTCAGAGGCCTGTTTTCCAATACCAGCATATGGGAGATTCCTTAGGCACTCATCAAAACAATTCTCTTCTCTACATAGGAAACATACTCTTTAGAGCTCCATCAAAACCTCCGGTTATGAACATCCCTCAAGGCCCCGGTTCAAGCACCCCATTCCAAGGTCTACATGGACACAAATGCACATTATGACCCATCCTCAACTCACCCATTTCAACACACCCGCCTCGGTTGCTCCCCTAGATCCAGCAGATCGAACTTGCCTTGGCGCTATGAGACACCTGGAATGGGAGGCAGGCTGCCCAGGCATCCATCCTTAGAACCCTGCTCTGGATAACGTCCTTATGGGATGTCCTGGAGCCATCCAACAGGTCTCGACTGTCCCACAGAAGGAATCATTGCGGTTTGGAGCATCTCACAATTCCCATCGTGGGAAAACCTCCATGTCCTCGTGACACCCTCCCCTTCATGAAGGGGCTGTCATGGACAGAAACTTCGACCTAAGCCAACGTCTGATCCTAGCTCTGTCTTCAGGTATACAGGATCTCGAATCATCTCTGCAGAGGGTGCCTGCCGTCCCCTCACCCCGAAATCTAAGTCTGGCTTGTGTTCTCAGAATTTTTTCATCACACTCCTGGCCCACAAGCCTTCCAGTTTGGGAATTCTGGAGCCACTATGTGGCACTGTGTCTTCCCTCCAGAAGAAAAACGTTGCCCTCTGGGGCTACCCAGTAACCACAAATGAGTACCATCCTGCACGAAACTCGACTGCACCCCAATGATACAGTCTAGCCTGGGCACTAATTCCCTGTCTGCCACAGCCTGAGCCTGCACCTCCCAACCCACACTCAACAGCTGGCCGAACACTGAGCACATCAGCCACACCATGGCCTTAGGTCTTCATCTCTTCCCAACCTCAGTTTTCAGGCTTCTGAACCTAGACCTTAAATCCAATCACAGTCCAGGAGTGAAAGTGTTGCAGAAATTAGAACTCCATCTTCCCCATGGCCAGAAAACTTGTGGTTGCCATATTGTGCAACGTTCCCTGTAGGAGAAACCAGCATGGTACATTAGGCCACGCCCTGACTTGAGGGGCTCCTTGGGCACAAAAACACATTGTGAAACTCAGTGTGAGACCATTCCTCAAGGAAGGCCTCTCAGTGTCTGGACGAAGAGCCCACATATGGGGCTTGCCATGTTCTTAGGTCCCAATGTTAACCAGAGGTCTGGTTGTCCAGTCGCCCCTCCCCAGGACTCTGCTCTGGAATCCCTCTTTTGGTGGTCCACCTTAGGTAAAAAAAATAATAATAATAAAAAAATAAACAAAAAAACAAGAAAGGCCTCCTCCCTTCCCACAGAATGACCCCAAACTCTTGGGATCGGGTCAAATCCCCAGAAAGGGAGCCTCATCGATGGCCCATGAGGACACCCCGACATTCCATGGCAATCGGTGACACATTTCCAGAAAAAAAAAAAAAAAAAAAAAGCATGAGCCAGCACCTCACATTCGCCCTTTGTTCATATCCCGAAGAGTTCTCCTCACGGTCTATAGATCGGGCCGGCCATACCTACATCCCCCAACCTAAGTGGAGTTTGTGTTTTCAGACTTTTGTCCAAATAGCCCTGGACCACACACGCTCCACACTTGGGTCCCTGGAGCCACACCTCAGGACTGTGCTTCCCTTTCAAGGGAATTCTTCCCATTCCATTGGCCACAACCTTGCAAATGAGGAAAAACCTCCAAAGTCACCGAGGCCATCCCATTAGTGTAGGCCGCCCAGGACAAACAGGGGTGATCTCAAACCAGCTGAGCAACTACCTCCACTCAGACAACAGATGTCCCCAGAGAAGAATATTGAACCGGACAGGCCCCTAGGCCCTAATCAGATCCATTGCTTTGGTTTTTAGGCATCTCTCCTCAGAGGCCTCGTTTCCAATACCAGCATATGGTGGTTTCCTGAGGCACCAATAAGAACAAATCTCGTCTCCCCATGGAAAACTTGCTCATTGGAGCTTTGTCATAACCTCTGGTTAGGAGAATCCTTCAGGGCCCTGGTGCCACTGCCCCATACCAAGGTCTCCATGGACTCAAACCAACATTAAGACCATCCTCAGGAAAGTCCATTTCAACTCAGCCCCCTCTGTTGCTACCCCAAGCCAGCAGATCAAACGTTTCTTGTTGCTAGGAGACAATTGGATTGTGAGGCTGACTGCCCAGGCATCCATACTTAGAACCCTGTTCTGGAAAAATACCTTATAAGACGTCCTGGAGCCATCCAACAAATCTTAATTGTCCCACAGAAGGAATCCTTGCGGTTTGGAGCATCTCACAACTCCAATAGTGGGAAAACCCCCATGGGCTCATAATGTCCCCCCTTCATGAAGGGGCCAACATGGACAGAAACTCAAACCTGAGCCAAAGTCTGATCCTCGACCTGACTTCAGACACATGAGATCTCAATTCAGCTCTGCAGAGTGTGGCTGCCATGTCCTTGCCCCGAAACCTAAGCCTAGCTTGTGTTCTCAGACTTCCGTCCTCACTCTCCTGGCCCACAAGCCCTCCAGTTTGGGAATTCCGAAGCCACAATGCAGCACTCTGCCTGCCCTCCAGAAGAAAAACTTTGCCCTATGCTTCTAATAAGAAACCCCAAATGATTTTCTAATGCATGCCACTCGATTGTAAAGCAATTATACAGCCCACCCTGTATTCTAATGCCCTGTCTGGCACAGCCTGAGACAAGACATCCCAAACGACACCCAGACAGCTGGCCCCAACCTGGACACATAGGACCCGCTATGGCTGTAGGTCGTCATCTCTTCCCAACCTCGGTTTTCAGGCTTCAGAACCTAGACCTTATCTCCAATCACTGCCCAGGGTGAACGTGATGCAGAAATTAGAATTCCTCCTTCCCCATGGCCAGAAACCTTGTGGTTGGCATGTTGTCCAACGTTCAATGTGGGAAAACCTGCATTGTCCGAAAGGCCACGCCAGTGCTTGAGGGCCGCCTAGGGCACAGACATGCATTGTGACCTGCAGCGTGAGTCCCGTATTAAAGTAACGCCTCTCAGGGGCTGGACCAAGATCCTGCATATGGGGCTTGTCATATCCATAGGCCCCCAGGCTTAACCCGAGGGCGAGTATTCCAGTTGTCAGTACCCACTGCTATGCTCTAGAATCCCTCTACTGGGGGGACATATGAGGCAAAAAACAGGACACTTCCCTTCCCACAGAATGACCCCAAACACTTGGGGGCTGGACAAACTACCAGAGAGGGAGACTTCTACGACCCATGAGGCAACTCCTACATTAAACGGCCATTGTGGACAAAACATCCAGAGACAAAAGCCTGAGCGACTGCCTCCCTCTCACCCTTCTTTCATATCCAGAGGAGCTCCCCTCATGGACTGTAGATCAGGCCTGCCGTAACCTCGGCCCCAAACCTGAGCTGAGTTAGGGTTTTTGGATGTCTGTCTGCACAGCCATGGCCCACACAGCCTCCAGGCTGGGGTCTCTGGAGCCACACCAAAGAACTGTGCCTGCTCTCTCCTAAGAAACTGCCCATTCCATTGGCCACAACTCTACAAAATAGTAGAAACCTCAAGGTCCCCAAGGACATCCCACTACCGCAAGCCGCACTGGACAAATAGGGGCATTATGACACAAGCTGAGCAACTACTACCTCCATGCAGACACACAGACAGATATCCGCAGAGACAGAAGATTGAACCAGACAGGCCCCTAGGCCCTATTATGAACTCTTGCTTTGGTGTCCAGGTATCACTCCTCAGAGGCCTGGGTTCGAAGACCAGCATACGGGGCTTTCCTGAGGCACCAGACAAAAGACCTCTCATCTCCACATGGGAAGCTTCCTTGTTGGAGTTGTGTCAAGCCCTTCGGGTTGGAGAATCCTGCAGAGTCCCTTAGCTACTGCCACATTCCAAGGTCTCCATGGCCACCAACCCACATTATGACTCATCCTCAGGAGAGTCCATTTAAACTCAGCCTTCTGGGTAGCTCACCCAAGAGCCCGCAGATTGAGCGTGCCTTGTCTCCACCAGGCAATGGGAAGGTGAGTTGGCGTTTCTCGGCATCCATGCTTAGGCCCCTGCTCTCGGGTCTTTCTGTATGGGGCATCCTGGAACCATACAATAGTACTCGACTGTCCTGAAGAAGGAAACTTTGAAGTTGGGAGCAGCTCACAACTCCCAGCGTAGGGAAACCTCCCTGGCCTCATGACGCCCCCACCCCCTTCAGGAAGGGGCCGTCATGGACACAAACTCCAGCTTGAGGCAACATCTGATACTCGCCCTGACCTCACCTGCAGGAGATCTCGATTCAGCCTCTTCAGAGTGGGCCTGCCATGCTCTTGGCCCCAAAACTCATGCTAGCTTGTGTTTTCAGACTTCCTTCCTCACAATCCTGGCCACACCCCTCCAGTTTGGCAATTCTGGAGACACAATGCAGCACTCTGCCTGCCCTCCAGAAGAAAAATGTTGCCCTATAGGGCTAACCGGAAACGCCAAATGAGTAACAACCTGCATGCCACTCGACCACACCCCAATTATACAGTCTAGCCTGTGCACTAAAGCCCTGTCTGACACAGCCTGAGGGCAGACCTCCAGTCCAACACCCAGACAGCTGGCCGTACACAGAGCATATCACACCCACAATGGCTTTAGGCCATCATCTCTACCCAACCTCAGTTTTCACCTTCAGAACCTAGACCTTATCTCCACTCACTGCTCAGGAGTGAACGTGATGCAAGAATCAGAACTTCTCCTTCGCCTTGGCAAGAAACCTAGTGGTTGGCATGTTGTCCAATGTTCATTGTAGGAGAAAGCAGCATGGACTATGAGGCCCCACCTATCCCTGAGGGCCACAATGTGCACAAACACACATTGTGACCCTCAGCGTGAGCCCTATCCTCATGTAAAGCCTCTTAGTCACTGGAACAACAGCCCACATATGGGGCTTGCCAAGCCCCTAGTCCCCCAATCTCAACCAGAGTTCGAGATGTCTAGTCACACCTACTCAGGGCTCTACTCTGGAATCCCTCTTTGGTGGGAGAACTGAGGTAAAAAAAAATACATAAAGGACTCTTCCCATCCACAGAATGATCCCAACCACTTGGGATCAGGCCAAATCACCAGAGAAAGAATTGTCCATGGCCCTTGAGGACACTCCGACATTCCACGGCCACCGTTGACACAAAATCCAGAGACAAAAGCCTGAGCAAGCGCCACATACTCGCCCTTTGTTCATAGCCCGGAAAATTCTCACGGTCTGTAGATCGAGCCTTCATACATACATCCCCAAAACTAAGCTGAGTTTGTGTTTTCAGACTTCTGTCCCCACAGGCCTGGCCAACACACCATCCAAGCTGGGGCCCCTGGAGCCACACCTCAGGACTGTGGCTTCCCTCTCCAGGGGAATTCTGCTATTTCCATTGGCCACAACCCAATAGATTAGGAGAATCCGCCAAACTCCCCCAGGCCATCCGAATAATGTTGGCTGCCCAGGACACACAGGGATGATCTCTCACAAGTTAGGAAACTACCTCCACTCAGACCCAGAGACAGATATCCCCATAGAATAAGATTGAACTGGACAGGCACTTAGGCCCTAATCAGATCCATTGCTTTTGATTCCAGTCATCTCTCCTCAGAGGCCTGTTTTCCAATACCAGCATATGGGAGATTCCTTAGGCACTCATCAAAACAATTCTCTTCTCTACATAGGAAACATACTCTTTAGAGCTCCATCAAAACCTCCGGTTATGAACATCCCTCAAGGCCCCGGTTCAAGCACCCCATTCCAAGGTCTACATGGACACAAATGCACATTATGACCCATCCTCAACTCACCCATTTCAACACACCCGCCTCGGTTGCTCCCCTAGATCCAGCAGATCGAACTTGCCTTGGCGCTATGAGACACCTGGAATGGGAGGCAGGCTGCCCAGGCATCCATCCTTAGAACCCTGCTCTGGATAACGTCCTTATGGGATGTCCTGGAGCCATCCAACAGGTCTCGACTGTCCCACAGAAGGAATCATTGCGGTTTGGAGCATCTCACAATTCCCATCGTGGGAAAACCTCCATGTCCTCGTGACACCCTCCCCTTCATGAAGGGGCTGTCATGGACAGAAACTTCGACCTAAGCCAACGTCTGATCCTAGCTCTGTCTTCAGGTATACAGGATCTCGAATCATCTCTGCAGAGGGTGCCTGCCGTCCCCTCACCCCGAAATCTAAGTCTGGCTTGTGTTCTCAGAATTTTTTCATCACACTCCTGGCCCACAAGCCTTCCAGTTTGGGAATTCTGGAGCCACTATGTGGCACTGTGTCTTCCCTCCAGAAGAAAAACGTTGCCCTCTGGGGCTACCCAGTAACCACAAATGAGTACCATCCTGCACGAAACTCGACTGCACCCCAATGATACAGTCTAGCCTGGGCACTAATTCCCTGTCTGCCACAGCCTGAGCCTGCACCTCCCAACCCACACTCAACAGCTGGCCGAACACTGAGCACATCAGCCACACCATGGCCTTAGGTCTTCATCTCTTCCCAACCTCAGTTTTCAGGCTTCAGAACCTAGACCTTAAATCCAATCACAGTCCAGGAGTGAAAGTGTTGCAGAAATTAGAACTCCATCTTCCCCATGGCCAGAAAACTTGTGGTTGCCATATTGTGCAACGTTCCCTGTAGGAGAAACCAGCATGGTACATTAGGCCACGCCCTGACTTGAGGGGCCCTTGGGCACAAAAACACATTGTGAAACTCAGTGTGAGACCATTCCTCAGGGAAGGCCTCTCAGTGTCTGGACCAAGAGCCCACATATGGGGCTTGCCATGTTCTTAGGTCCCAATGTTAACCAGAGGTCTGGTTGTCCAGTCGCCCCTCCCCAGGACTCTGCTCTGGAATCCCTCTTTTGGTGGTCCACCTTAGGTAAAAAAAATAATAATAATAAAAAAATAAACAAAAAAACAAGAAAGGCCTCCTCCCTTCCCACAGAATGACCCCAAACTCTTGGGATCGGGTCAAATCCCCAGAAAGGGAGCCTCATCGATGGCCCATGAGGACACCCCGACATTCCATGGCAATCGGTGACACATTTCCAGAAAAAAAAAAAAAAAAGCATGAGCCAGCACCTCACATTCGCCCTTTGTTCATATCCCGAAAAGTTCTCCTCACGGTCTATAGATCGGGCCGGCCATACCTACATCCCCCAACCTAAGTGGAGTTTGTGTTTTCAGACTTTTGTCCAAATAGCCCTGGACCACACACGCTCCACACTTGGGTCCCTGCAGCCACACCTCAGGACTGTGCTTCCCTTTCAAGGGAATTCTTCCCATTCCATTGGCCACAACCTTGCAAATGAGGAAAAACCTCCAAAGTCACCGAGGCCATCCCATTAGTGTAGGCCGCCCAGGACAAACAGGGGTGATCTCAAACCAGCTGAGCAACTACCTCCACTCAGACAACAGATGTCCCCAGAGAAGAATATTGAACCGGACAGGCCCCTAGGCCCTAATCAGATCCATTGCTTTGGTTTTTAGGCATCTCTCCTCAGAGGCCTCGTTTCCAATACCAGCATATGGTGGTTTCCTGAGGCACCAATAAGAACAAATCTCGTCTCCCCATGGAAAACTTGCTCATTGGAGCTTTGTCATAACCTCTGGTTAGGAGAATCCTTCAGGGCCCTGGTGCCACTGCCCCATACCAAGGTCTCCATGGACTCAAACCAACATTAAGACCATCCTCAGGAAAGTCCATTTCAACTCAGCCCCCTCTGTTGCTACCCCAAGCCAGCAGATCAAACGTTTCTTGTTGCTAGGAGACAATTGGATTGTGAGGCTGACTGCCCAGGCATCCATACTTAGAACCCTGTTCTGGAAAAATACCTTATAAGACGTCCTGGAGCCATCCAACAAATCTTAATTGTCCCACAGAAGGAATCCTTGCGGTTTGGAGCATCTCACAACTCCAATAGTGGGAAAACCCCCATGGGCTCATAATGTCCCCCCTTCATGAAGGGGCCAACATGGACAGAAACTCAAACCTGAGCCAAAGTCTGATCCTCGACGTGACTTCAGACACATGAGATCTCAATTCAGCTCTGCAGAGTGTGGCTGCCATGTCCTTGCCCCGAAACCTAAGCCTAGCTTGTGTTCTCAGACTTCCGTCCTCACTCTCCTGGCCCACAAGCCCTCCAGTTTGGGAATTCCGAAGCCACAATGCAGCACTCTGCCTGCCCTCCAGAAGAAAAACTTTGCCCTATGCTTCTAATAAGAAACCCCAAATGATTTTCTAATGCATGCCACTCGATTGTAAAGCAATTATACAGCCCACCCTGTATTCTAATGCCCTGTCTGGCACAGCCTGAGACAAGACATCCCAAACGACACCCAGACAGCTGGCCCCAACCTGGACACATAGGACCCGCTATGGCTGTAGGTCGTCATCTCTTCCCAACCTCGGTTTTCAGGCTTCAGAACCTAGACCTTATCTCCAATCACTGCCCAGGGTGAACGTGATGCAGAAATTAGAATTCCTCCTTCCCCATGGCCAGAAACCTTGTGGTTGGCATGTTGTCCAACGTTCAATGTGGGAAAACCTGCATTGTCCGAAAGGCCACGCCAGTGCTTGAGGGCCGCCTAGGGCACAGACATGCATTGTGACCTGCAGCGTGAGTCCCGTATTAAAGTAACGCCTCTCAGTGGCTGGACCAAGATCCTGCATATGGGGCTTGTCATATCCATAGGCCCCCAGGCTTAACCCGAGGGCGAGTATTCCAGTTGTCAGTACCCACTGCTATGCTCTAGAATCCCTCTACTGGGGGGACATATGAGGCAAAAAACAGGACACTTCCCTTCCCACAGAATGACCCCAAACACTTGGGGGCTGGACAAACTACCAGAGAGGGAGACTTCTACGACCCATGAGGCAACTCCTACATTAAACGGCCATTGTGGACAAAACATCCAGAGACAAAAGCCTGAGCGACTGCCTCCCTCTCACCCTTCTTTCATATCCAGAGGAGCTCCCCTCATGGACTGTAGATCAGGCCTGCCGTAACCTCGGCCCCAAACCTGAGCTGAGTTAGGGTTTTTGGATGTCTGTCTGCACAGCCATGGCCCACACAGCCTCCAGGCTGGGGTCTCTGGAGCCACACCACAGAACTGTGCCTGCTCTCTCCTAAGAAACTGCCCATTCCATTGGCCACAACTCTACAAAATAGTAGAAACCTCAAGGTCCCCAAGGACATCCCACTACCGCAAGCCGCACTGGACAAATAGGGGCATTATGACACAAGCTGAGCAACTACTACCTCCATGCAGACACACAGACAGATATCCGCAGAGACAGAAGATTGAACCAGACAGGCCCCTAGGCCCTATTATGAACTCTTGCTTTGGTGTCCAGGTATCACTCCTCAGAGGCCTGGGTTCGAAGACCAGCATACGGGGCTTTCCTGAGGCACCAGACAAAAGACCTCTCATCTCCACATGGGAAGCTTCCTTGTTGGAGTTGTGTCAAGCCCTTCGGGTTGGAGAATCCTGCAGAGTCCCTTAGCTACTGCCACATTCCAAGGTCTCCATGGCCACCAACCCACATTATGACTCATCCTCAGGAGAGTCCATTTAAACTCAGCCTTCTGGGTAGCTCACCCAAGAGCCCGCAGATTGAGCGTGCCTTGTCTCCACCAGGCAATGGGAAGGTGAGTTGGCGTTTCTCGGCATCCATGCTTAGGCCCCTGCTCTCGAGTCTTTCTGTATGGGGCATCCTGGAACCATACAATAGTACTCGACTGTCCTGAAGAAGGAAACTTTGAAGTTGGGAGCAGCTCACAACTCCCAGCGTAGGGAAACCTCCCTGGCCTCATGACGCCCCCACCCCCTTCAGGAAGGGGCCGTCATGGACACAAACTCCAGCTTGAGGCAACATCTGATACTCGCCCTAACCTCACCTGCAGGAGATCTCGATTCAGCCTCTTCAGAGTGGGCCTGCCGTGCTCTTGGCCCCAAAACTCATGCTAGCTTGTGTTTTCAGACTTCCTTCCTCACAATCCTGGCCACACCCCTCCAGTTTGGCAATTCTGGAGACACAATGCAGCACTCTGCCTGCCCTCCAGAAGAAAAATGTTGCCCTATAGGGCTAACCGGAAACGCCAAATGAGTAACAACCTGCATGCCACTCGACCACACCCCAATTATACAGTCTAGCCTGTGCACTAAAGCCCTGTCTGACACAGCCTGAGGGCAGACCTCCAGTCCAACACCCAGACAGCTGGCCGTACACAGAGCATATCACACCCACAATGGCTTTAGGCCATCATCTCTACCCAACCTCAGTTTTCACCTTCAGAACCTAGACCTTATCTCCACTCACTGCTCAGGAGTGAACGTGATGCAAGAATCAGAACTTCTCCTTCGCCTTGGCAAGAAACCTAGTGGTTGGCATGTTGTCCAATGTTCATTGTAGGAGAAAGCAGCATGGACTATGAGGCCCCACCTATCCCTGAGGGCCACAATGTGCACAAACACACATTGTGACCCTCAGCGTGAGCCCTATCCTCATGTAAAGCCTCTTAGTGACTGGAACAACAGCCCACATATGGGGCTTGCCAAGCCCCTAGTCCCCCAATCTCAACCAGAGTTCGAGATGTCTAGTCACACCTACTCAGGGCTCTACTCTGGAATCCCTCTTTGGTGGGAGAACTGAGGTAAAAAAAAATACATAAAGGACTCTTCCCATCCACAGAATGATCCCAACCACTTGGGATCAGGCCAAATCACCAGAGAAAGAATTGTCCATGGCCCTTGAGGACACTCCGACATTCCACGGCCACCGTTGACACAAAATCCAGAGACAAAAGCCTGAGCAAGCGCCACATACTCGCCCTTTGTTCATAGCCCGGAAAATTCTCACGGTCTGTAGATCGAGCCTTCATACATACATCCCCAAAACTAAGCTGAGTTTGTGTTTTCAGACTTCTGTCCCCACAGGCCTGGCCAACACACCATCCAAGCTGGGGCCCCTGGAGCCACACCTCAGGACTGTGGCTTCCCTCTCCAGGGGAATTCTGCTATTTCCATTGGCCACAACCCAATAGATTAGGAGAATCCGCCAAACTCCCCCAGGCCATCCGAATAATGTTGGCTGCCCAGGACACACAGGGATGATCTCTCACAAGTTAGGAAACTACCTCCACTCAGACCCAGAGACAGATATCCCCATAGAATAAGATTGAACTGGACAGGCACTTAGGCCCTAATCAGATCCATTGCTTTTGATTCCAGTCATCTATCCTCAGAGGCCTGTTTTCCAATACCAGCATATGGGAGATTCCTTAGGCACTCATCAAAACAATTCTCTTCTCTACATAGGAAACATACTCTTTAGAGCTCCATCAAAACCTCCGGTTATGAACATCCCTCAAGGCCCCGGTTCAAGCACCCCATTCCAAGGTCTACATGGACACAAATGCACATTATGACCCATCCTCAACTCACCCATTTCAACACACCCGCCTCGGTTGCTCCCCTAGATCCAGCAGATCGAACTTGCCTTGGCGCTATGAGACACCTGGAATGGGAGGCAGGCTGCCCAGGCATCCATCCTTAGAACCCTGCTCTGGATAACGTCCTTATGGGATGTCCTGGAGCCATCCAACAGGTCTCGACTGTCCCACAGAAGGAATCATTGCGGTTTGGAGCATCTCACAATTCCCATCGTGGGAAAACCTCCATGTCCTCGTGACACCCTCCCCTTCATGAAGGGGCTGTCATGGACAGAAACTTCGACCTAAGCCAACGTCTGATCCTAGCTCTGTCTTCAGGTATACAGGATCTCGAATCATCTCTGCAGAGGGTGCCTGCCGTCCCCTCACCCCGAAATCTAAGTCTGGCTTGTGTTCTCAGAATTTTTTCATCACACTCCTGGCCCACAAGCCTTCCAGTTTGGGAATTCTGGAGCCACTATGTGGCACTGTGTCTTCCCTCCAGAAGAAAAACGTTGCCCTCTGGGGCTACCCAGTAACCACAAATGAGTACCATCCTGCACGAAACTCGACTGCACCCCAATGATACAGTCTAGCCTGGGCACTAATTCCCTGTCTGCCACAGCCTGAGCCTGCACCTCCCAACCCACACTCAACAGCTGGCCGAACACTGAGCACATCAGCCACACCATGGCCTTAGGTCTTCATCTCTTCCCAACCTCAGTTTTCAGGCTTCTGAACCTAGACCTTAAATCCAATCACAGTCCAGGAGTGAAAGTGTTGCAGAAATTAGAACTCCATCTTCCCCATGGCCAGAAAACTTGTGGTTGCCATATTGTGCAACGTTCCCTGTAGGAGAAACCAGCATGGTACATTAGGCCACGCCCTGACTTGAGGGGCTCCTTGGGCACAAAAACACATTGTGAAACTCAGTGTGAGACCATTCCTCAAGGAAGGCCTCTCAGTGTCTGGACGAAGAGCCCACATATGGGGCTTGCCATGTTCTTAGGTCCCAATGTTAACCAGAGGTCTGGTTGTCCAGTCGCCCCTCCCCAGGACTCTGCTCTGGAATCCCTCTTTTGGTGGTCCACCTTAGGTAAAAAAAATAATAATAATAAAAAAATAAACAAAAAAACAAGAAAGGCCTCCTCCCTTCCCACAGAATGACCCCAAACTCTTGGGATCGGGTCAAATCCCCAGAAAGGGAGCCTCATCGATGGCCCATGAGGACACCCCGACATTCCATGGCAATCGGTGACACATTTCCAGAAAAAAAAAAAAAAAAAAAAAGCATGAGCCAGCACCTCACATTCGCCCTTTGTTCATATCCCGAAGAGTTCTCCTCACGGTCTATAGATCGGGCCGGCCATACCTACATCCCCCAACCTAAGTGGAGTTTGTGTTTTCAGACTTTTGTCCAAATAGCCCTGGACCACACACGCTCCACACTTGGGTCCCTGGAGCCACACCTCAGGACTGTGCTTCCCTTTCAAGGGAATTCTTCCCATTCCATTGGCCACAACCTTGCAAATGAGGAAAAACCTCCAAAGTCACCGAGGCCATCCCATTAGTGTAGGCCGCCCAGGACAAACAGGGGTGATCTCAAACCAGCTGAGCAACTACCTCCACTCAGACAACAGATGTCCCCAGAGAAGAATATTGAACCGGACAGGCCCCTAGGCCCTAATCAGATCCATTGCTTTGGTTTTTAGGCATCTCTCCTCAGAGGCCTCGTTTCCAATACCAGCATATGGTGGTTTCCTGAGGCACCAATAAGAACAAATCTCGTCTCCCCATGGAAAACTTGCTCATTGGAGCTTTGTCATAACCTCTGGTTAGGAGAATCCTTCAGGGCCCTGGTGCCACTGCCCCATACCAAGGTCTCCATGGACTCAAACCAACATTAAGACCATCCTCAGGAAAGTCCATTTCAACTCAGCCCCCTCTGTTGCTACCCCAAGCCAGCAGATCAAACGTTTCTTGTTGCTAGGAGACAATTGGATTGTGAGGCTGACTGCCCAGGCATCCATACTTAGAACCCTGTTCTGGAAAAATACCTTATAAGACGTCCTGGAGCCATCCAACAAATCTTAATTGTCCCACAGAAGGAATCCTTGCGGTTTGGAGCATCTCACAACTCCAATAGTGGGAAAACCCCCATGGGCTCATAATGTCCCCCCTTCATGAAGGGGCCAACATGGACAGAAACTCAAACCTGAGCCAAAGTCTGATCCTCGACCTGACTTCAGACACATGAGATCTCAATTCAGCTCTGCAGAGTGTGGCTGCCATGTCCTTGCCCCGAAACCTAAGCCTAGCTTGTGTTCTCAGACTTCCGTCCTCACTCTCCTGGCCCACAAGCCCTCCAGTTTGGGAATTCCGAAGCCACAATGCAGCACTCTGCCTGCCCTCCAGAAGAAAAACTTTGCCCTATGCTTCTAATAAGAAACCCCAAATGATTTTCTAATGCATGCCACTCGATTGTAAAGCAATTATACAGCCCACCCTGTATTCTAATGCCCTGTCTGGCACAGCCTGAGACAAGACATCCCAAACGACACCCAGACAGCTGGCCCCAACCTGGACACATAGGACCCGCTATGGCTGTAGGTCGTCATCTCTTCCCAACCTCGGTTTTCAGGCTTCAGAACCTAGACCTTATCTCCAATCACTGCCCAGGGTGAACGTGATGCAGAAATTAGAATTCCTCCTTCCCCATGGCCAGAAACCTTGTGGTTGGCATGTTGTCCAACGTTCAATGTGGGAAAACCTGCATTGTCCGAAAGGCCACGCCAGTGCTTGAGGGCCGCCTAGGGCACAGACATGCATTGTGACCTGCAGCGTGAGTCCCATATTAAAGTAACGCCTCTCAGGGGCTGGACCAAGATCCTGCATATGGGGCTTGTCATATCCATAGGCCCCCAGGCTTAACCCGAGGGCGAGTATTCCAGTTGTCAGTACCCACTGCTATGCTCTAGAATCCCTCTACTGGGGGGACATATGAGGCAAAAAACAGGACACTTCCCTTCCCACAGAATGACCCCAAACACTTGGGGGCTGGACAAACTACCAGAGAGGGAGACTTCTACGACCCATGAGGCAACTCCTACATTAAACGGCCATTGTGGACAAAACATCCAGAGACAAAAGCCTGAGCGACTGCCTCCCTCTCACCCTTCTTTCATATCCAGAGGAGCTCCCCTCATGGACTGTAGATCAGGCCTGCCGTAACCTCGGCCCCAAACCTGAGCTGAGTTAGGGTTTTTGGATGTCTGTCTGCACAGCCATGGCCCACACAGCCTCCAGGCTGGGGTCTCTGGAGCCACACCAAAGAACTGTGCCTGCTCTCTCCTAAGAAACTGCCCATTCCATTGGCCACAACTCTACAAAATAGTAGAAACCTCAAGGTCCCCAAGGACATCCCACTACCGCAAGCCGCACTGGACAAATAGGGGCATTATGACACAAGCTGAGCAACTACTACCTCCATGCAGACACACAGACAGATATCCGCAGAGACAGAAGATTGAACCAGACAGGCCCCTAGGCCCTATTATGAACTCTTGCTTTGGTGTCCAGGTATCACTCCTCAGAGGCCTGGGTTCGAAGACCAGCATACGGGGCTTTCCTGAGGCACCAGACAAAAGACCTCTCATCTCCACATGGGAAGCTTCCTTGTTGGAGTTGTGTCAAGCCCTTCGGGTTGGAGAATCCTGCAGAGTCCCTTAGCTACTGCCACATTCCAAGGTCTCCATGGCCACCAACCCACATTATGACTCATCCTCAGGAGAGTCCATTTAAACTCAGCCTTCTGGGTAGCTCACCCAAGAGCCCGCAGATTGAGCGTGCCTTGTCTCCACCAGGCAATGGGAAGGTGAGTTGGCGTTTCTCGGCATCCATGCTTAGGCCCCTGCTCTCGAGTCTTTCTGTATGGGGCATCCTGGAACCATACAATAGTACTCGACTGTCCTGAAGAAGGAAACTTTGAAGTTGGGAGCAGCTCACAACTCCCAGCGTAGGGAAACCTCCCTGGCCTCATGACGCCCCCACCCCCTTCAGGAAGGGGCCGTCATGGACACAAACTCCAGCTTGAGGCAACATCTGATACTCGCCCTGACCTCACCTGCAGGAGATCTCGATTCAGCCTCTGCAGAGTGGGCCTGCCATGCTCTTGGCCCCAAAACTCATGCTAGCTTGTGTTTTCAGACTTCCTTCCTCACAATCCTGGCCACACCCCTCCAGTTTGGCAATTCTGGAGACACAATGCAGCACTCTGCCTGCCCTCCAGAAGAAAAATGTTGCCCTATAGGGCTAACCGGAAACGCCAAATGAGTAACAACCTGCATGCCACTCGACCACACCCCAATTATACAGTCTAGCCTGTGCACTAAAGCCCTGTCTGACACAGCCTGAGGGCAGACCTCCAGTCCAACACCCAGACAGCTGGCCGTACACAGAGCATATCACACCCACAATGGCTTTAGGCCATCATCTCTACCCAACCTCAGTTTTCACCTTCAGAACCTAGACCTTATCTCCACTCACTGCTCAGGAGTGAACGTGATGCAAGAATCAGAACTTCTCCTTCGCCTTGGCAAGAAACCTAGTGGTTGGCATGTTGTCCAATGTTCATTGTAGGAGAAAGCAGCATGGACTATGAGGCCCCACCTATCCCTGAGGGCCACAATGTGCAAAAACACATATTGTGACCCTCAGCGTGAGCCCTATCCTCATGTAAAGCCTCTTAGTCACTGGAACAACAGCCCACATATGGGGCTTGCCAAGCCCCTAGTCCCCCAATCTCAACCAGAGTTCGAGATGTCTAGTCACACCTACTCAGGGCTCTACTCTGGAATCCCTCTTTGGTGGGAGAACTGAGGTAAAAAAAATACATAAAGGACTCTTCCCATCCACAGAATGATCCCAACCACTTGGGATCAGGCCAAATCACCAGAGAAAGAATTGTCCATGGCCCTTGAGGACACTCCGACATTCCACGGCCACCGTTGACACAAAATCCAGAGACAAAAGCCTGAGCAAGCGCCACATACTCGCCCTTTGTTCATAGCCCGGAAAATTCTCACGGTCTGTAGATCGAGCCTTCATACATACATCCCCAAAACTAAGCTGAGTTTGTGTTTTCAGACTTCTGTCCCCACAGGCCTGGCCAACACACCATCCAAGCTGGGGCCCCTGGAGCCACACCTCAGGACTGTGGCTTCCCTCTCCAGGGGAATTCTGCTATTTCCATTGGCCACAACCCAATAGATTAGGAGAATCCGCCAAACTCCCCCAGGCCATCCGAATAATGTTGGCTGCCCAGGACACACAGGGATGATCTCTCACAAGTTAGGAAACTACCTCCACTCAGACCCAGAGACAGATATCCCCATAGAATAAGATTGAACTGGACAGGCACTTAGGCCCTAATCAGATCCATTGCTTTTGATTCCAGTCATCTCTCCTCAGAGGCCTGTTTTCCAATACCAGCATATGGGAGATTCCTTAGGCACTCATCAAAACAATTCTCTTCTCTACATAGGAAACATACTCTTTAGAGCTCCATCAAAACCTCCGGTTATGAACATCCCTCAAGGCCCCGGTTCAAGCACCCCATTCCAAGGTCTACATGGACACAAATGCACATTATGACCCATCCTCAACTCACCCATTTCAACACACCCGCCTCGGTTGCTCCCCTAGATCCAGCAGATCGAACTTGCCTTGGCGCTATGAGACACCTGGAATGGGAGGCAGGCTGCCCAGGCATCCATCCTTAGAACCCTGCTCTGGATAACGTCCTTATGGGATGTCCTGGAGCCATCCAACAGGTCTCGACTGTCCCACAGAAGGAATCATTGCGGTTTGGAGCATCTCACAATTCCCATCGTGGGAAAACCTCCATGTCCTCGTGACACCCTCCCCTTCATGAAGGGGCTGTCATGTTCAGAAACTTCGACCTAAGCCAACGTCTGATCCTAGCTCTGTCTTCAGGTATACAGGATCTCGAATCATCTCTGCAGAGGGTGCCTGCCGTCCCCTCACCCCGAAATCTAAGTCTGGCTTGTGTTCTCAGAATTTTTTCATCACACTCCTGGCCCACAAGCCTTCCAGTTTGGGAATTCTGGAGCCACTATGTGGCACTGTGTCTTCCCTCCAGAAGAAAAACGTTGCCCTCTGGGGCTACCCAGTAACCACAAATGAGTACCATCCTGCACGAAACTCGACTGCACCCCAATGATACAGTCTAGCCTGGGCACTAATTCCCTGTCTGCCACAGCCTGAGCCTGCACCTCCCAACCCACACTCAACAGCTGGCCGAACACTGAGCACATCAGCCACACCATGGCCTTAGGTCTTCATCTCTTCCCAACCTCAGTTTTCAGGCTTCAGAACCTAGACCTTAAATCCAATCACAGTCCAGGAGTGAAAGTGTTGCAGAAATTAGAACTCCATCTTCCCCATGGCCAGAAAACTTGTGGTTGCCATATTGTGCAACGTTCCCTGTAGGAGAAACCAGCATGGTACATTAGGCCACGCCCTGACTTGAGGGGCTCCTTGGGCACAAAAACACATTGTGAAACTCAGTGTGAGACCATTCCTCAGGGAAGGCCTCTCAGTGTCTGGACCAAGAGCCCACATATGGGGCTTGCCATGTTCTTAGGTCCCAATGTTAACCAGAGGTCTGGTTGTCCAGTCGCCCCTCCCCAGGACTCTGCTCTGGAATCCCTCTTTTGGTGGTCCACCTTAGGTAAAAAAAATAATAATAATAATAAAATAAACAAAAAAACAAGAAAGGCCTCCTCCCTTCCCACAGAATGACCCCAAACTCTTGGGATCGGGTCAAATCCCCAGAAAGGGAGCCTCATCGATGGCCCATGAGGACACCCCGACATTCCATGGCAATCGGTGACACATTTCCAGAAAAAAAAAAAAAAAGCATGAGCCAGCACCTCACATTCGACCTTTGTTCATATCCCGAAGAGTTCTCCTCACGGTCTATAGATCGGGCCGGCCATACCTACATCCCCCAACCTAAGTGGAGTTTGTGTTTTCAGACTTTTGTCCAAATAGCCCTGGACCACACACGCTCCACACTTGGGTCCCTGGAGCCACACCTCAGGACTGTGCTTCCCTTTCAAGGGAATTCTTCCCATTCCATTGGCCACAACCTTGCAAATGAGGAAAAACCTCCAAAGTCACCGAGGCCATCCCATTAGTGTAGGCCGCCCAGGACAAACAGGGGTGATCTCAAACCAGCTGAGCAACTACCTCCACTCAGACAACAGATGTCCCCAGAGAAGAATATTGAACCGGACAGGCCCCTAGGCCCTAATCAGATCCATTGCTTTGGTTTTTAGGCATCTCTCCTCAGAGGCCTCGTTTCCAATACCAGCATATGGTGGTTTCCTGAGGCACCAATAAGAACAAATCTCGTCTCCCCATGGAAAACTTGCTCATTGGAGCTTTGTCATAACCTCTGGTTAGGAGAATCCTTCAGGGCCCTGGTGCCACTGCCCCATACCAAGGTCTCCATGGACTCAAACCAACATTAAGACCATCCTCAGGAAAGTCCATTTCAACTCAGCCCCCTCTGTTGCTACCCCAAGCCAGCAGATCAAACGTTTCTTGTTGCTAGGAGACAATTGGATTGTGAGGCTGACTGCCCAGGCATCCATACTTAGAACCCTGTTCTGGAAAAATACCTTATAAGACGTCCTGGAGCCATCCAACAAATCTTAATTGTCCCACAGAAGGAATCCTTGCGGTTTGGAGCATCTCACAACTCCAATAGTGGGAAAACCCCCATGGGCTCATAATGTCCCCCCTTCATGAAGGGGCCAACATGGACAGAAACTCAAACCTGAGCCAAAGTCTGATCCTCGACGTGACTTCAGACACATGAGATCTCAATTCAGCTCTGCAGAGTGTGGCTGCCATGTCCTTGCCCCGAAACCTAAGCCTAGCTTGTGTTCTCAGACTTCCGTCCTCACTCTCCTGGCCCACAAGCCCTCCAGTTTGGGAATTCCGAAGCCACAATGCAGCACTCTGCCTGCCCTCCAGAAGAAAAACTTTGCCCTATGCTTCTAATAAGAAACCCCAAATGATTTTCTAATGCATGCCACTCGATTGTAAAGCAATTATACAGCCCACCCTGTGTTCTAATGCCCTGTCTGGCACAGCCTGAGACAAGACATCCCAAACGACACCCAGACAGCTGGCCCCAACCTGGACACATAGGACCCGCTATGGCTGTAGGTCGTCATCTCTTCCCAACCTCGGTTTTCAGGCTTCAGAACCTAGACCTTATCTCCAATCACTGCCCAGGGTGAACGTGATGCAGAAATTAGAATTCCTCCTTCCCCATGGCCAGAAACCTTGTGGTTGGCATGTTGTCCAACGTTCAATGTGGGAAAACCTGCATTGTCCGAAAGGCCACGCCAGTGCTTGAGGGCCGCCTAGGGCACAGACATGCATTGTGACCTGCAGCGTGAGTCCCGTATTAAAGTAACGCCTCTCAGTGGCTGGACCAAGATCCTGCATATGGGGCTTGTCATATCCATAGGCCCCCAGGCTTAACCCGAGGGCGAGTATTCCAGTTGTCAGTACCCACTGCTATGCTCTAGAATCCCTCTACTGGGGGGACATATGAGGCAAAAAACAGGACACTTCCCTTCCCACAGAATGACCCCAAACACTTGGGGGCTGGACAAACTACCAGAGAGGGAGACTTCTACGACCCATGAGGCCACTCCTACATTAAACGGCCATTGTGGACAAAACATCCAGAGACAAAAGCCTGAGCGACTGCCTCCCTCTCACCCTTCTTTCATATCCAGAGGAGCTCCCCTCATGGACTGTAGATCAGGCCTGCCGTAACCTCGGCCCCAAACCTGAGCTGAGTTAGGGTTTTTGGATGTCTGTCTGCACAGCCATGGCCCACACAGCCTCCAGGCTGGGGTCTCTGGAGCCACACCACAGAACTGTGCCTGCTCTCTCCTAAGAAACTGCCCATTCCATTGGCCACAACTCTACAAAATAGTAGAAACCTCAAGGTCCCCAAGGACATCCCACTACCGCAAGCCGCACTGGACAAATAGGGGCATTATGACACAAGCTGAGCAACTACTACCTCCATGCAGACACACAGACAGATATCCGCAGAGACAGAAGATTGAACCAGACAGGCCCCTAGGCCCTATTATGAACTCTTGCTTTGGTGTCCAGGTATCACTCCTCAGAGGCCTGGGTTCGAAGACCAGCATACGGGGCTTTCCTGAGGCACCAGACAAAAGACCTCTCATCTCCACATGGGAAGCTTCCTTGTTGGAGTTGTGTCAAGCCCTTCGGGTTGGAGAATCCTGCAGAGTCCCTTAGCTACTGCCACATTCCAAGGTCTCCATGGCCACCAACCCACATTATGACTCATCCTCAGGAGAGTCCATTTAAACTCAGCCTTCTGGGTAGCTCACCCAAGAGCCCGCAGATTGAGCGTGCCTTGTCTCCACCAGGCAATGGGAAGGTGAGTTGGCGTTTCTCGGCATCCATGCTTAGGCCCCTGCTCTCGAGTCTTTCTGTATGGGGCATCCTGGAACCATACAATAGTACTCGACTGTCCTGAAGAAGGAAACTTTGAAGTTGGGAGCAGCTCACAACTCCCAGCGTAGGGAAACCTCCCTGGCCTCATGACGCCCCCACCCCCTTCAGGAAGGGGCCGTCATGGACACAAACTCCAGCTTGAGGCAACATCTGATACTCGCCCTGACCTCACCTGCAGGAGATCTCGATTCAGCCTCTTCAGAGTGGGCCTGCCATGCTCTTGGCCCCAAAAATCATGCTAGCTTGTGTTTTCAGACTTCCTTCCTCACAATCCTGGCCACACCCCTCCAGTTTGGCAATTCTGGAGACACAATGCAGCACTCTGCCTGCCCTCCAGAAGAAAAATGTTGCCCTATAGGGCTAACCGGAAACGCCAAATGAGTAACAACCTGCATGCCACTCGACCACACCCCAATTATACAGTCTAGCCTGTGCACTAAAGCCCTGTCTGACACAGCCTGAGGGCAGACCTCCAGTCCAACACCCAGACAGCTGGCCGTACACAGAGCATATCACACCCACAATGGCTTTAGGCCATCATCTCTACCCAACCTCAGTTTTCACCTTCAGAACCTAGACCTTATCTCCACTCACTGCTCAGGAGTGAACGTGATGCAAGAATCAGAACTTCTCCTTCGCCTTGGCAAGAAACCTAGTGGTTGGCATGTTGTCCAATGTTCATTGTAGGAGAAAGCAGCATGGACTATGAGGCCCCACCTATCCCTGAGGGCCACAATGTGCACAAACACACATTGTGACCCTCAGCGTGAGCCCTATCCTCATGTAAAGCCTCTTAGCCACTGGAACAACAGCCCACATATGGGGCTTGCCAAGCCCCTAGTCCCCCAATCTCAACCAGAGTTCGAGATGTCTAGTCACACCTACTCAGGGCTCTACTCTGGAATCCCTCTTTGGTGGGAGAACTGAGGTAAAAAAAATACATAAAGGACTCTTCCCATCCACAGAATGATCCCAACCACTTGGGATCAGGCCAAATCACCAGAGAAAGAATTGTCCATGGCCCTTGAGGACACTCCGACATTCCACGGCCACCGTTGACACAAAATCCAGAGACAAAAGCCTGAGCAAGCGCCACATACTCGCCCTTTGTTCATAGCCCGGAAAATTCTCACGGTCTGTAGATCGAGCCTTCATACATACATCCCCAAAACTAAGCTGAGTTTGTGTTTTCAGACTTCTGTCCCCACAGGCCTGGCCAACACACCATCCAAGCTGGGGCCCCTGGAGCCACACCTCAGGACTGTGGCTTCCCTCTCCAGGGGAATTCTGCTATTTCCATTGGCCACAACCCAATAGATTAGGAGAATCCGCCAAACTCCCCCAGGCCATCCGAATAATGTTGGCTGCCCAGGACACACAGGGATGATCTCTCACAAGTTAGGAAACTACCTCCACTCAGACCCAGAGACAGATATCCCCATAGAATAAGATTGAACTGGACAGGCACTTAGGCCCTAATCAGATCCATTGCTTTTGATTCCAGTCATCTCTCCTCAGAGGCCTGTTTTCCAATACCAGCATATGGGAGATTCCTTAGGCACTCATCAAAACAATTCTCTTCTCTACATAGGAAACATACTCTTTAGAGCTCCATCAAAACCTCCGGTTATGAACATCCCTCAAGGCCCCGGTTCAAGCACCCCATTCCAAGGTCTACATGGACACAAATGCACATTATGACCCATCCTCAACTCACCCATTTCAACACACCCGCCTCGGTTGCTCCCCTAGATCCAGCAGATCGAACTTGCCTTGGCGCTATGAGACACCTGGAATGGGAGGCAGGCTGCCCAGGCATCCATCCTTAGAACCCTGCTCTGGATAACGTCCTTATGGGATGTCCTGGAGCCATCCAACAGGTCTCGACTGTCCCACAGAAGGAATCATTGCGGTTTGGAGCATCTCACAATTCCCATCGTGGGAAAACCTCCATGTCCTCGTGACACCCTCCCCTTCATGAAGGGGCTGTCATGGACAGAAACTTCGACCTAAGCCAACGTCTGATCCTAGCTCTGTCTTCAGGTATACAGGATCTCGAATCATCTCTGCAGAGGGTGCCTGCCGTCCCCTCACCCCGAAATCTAAGTCTGGCTTGTGTTCTCAGAATTTTTTCATCACACTCCTGGCCCACAAGCCTTCCAGTTTGGGAATTCTGGAGCCACTATGTGGCACTGTGTCTTCCCTCCAGAAGAAAAACGTTGCCCTCTGGGGCTACCCAGTAACCACAAATGAGTACCATCCTGCACGAAACTCGACTGCACCCCAATGATACAGTCTAGCCTGGGCACTAATTCCCTGTCTGCCACAGCCTGAGCCTGCACCTCCCAACCCACACTCAACAGCTGGCCGAACACTGAGCACATCAGCCACACCATGGCCTTAGGTCTTCATCTCTTCCCAACCTCAGTTTTCAGGCTTCAGAACCTAGACCTTAAATCCAATCACAGTCCAGGAGTGAAAGTGTTGCAGAAATTAGAACTCCATCTTCCCCATGGCCAGAAAACTTGTGGTTGCCATATTGTGCAACGTTCCCTGTAGGAGAAACCAGCATGGTACATTAGGCCACGCCCTGACTTGAGGGGCTCCTTGGGCACAAAAACACATTGTGAAACTCAGTGTGAGACCATTCCTCAGGGAAGGCCTCTCAGTGTCTGGACCAAGAGCCCACATATGGGGCTTGCCATGTTCTTAGGTCCCAATGTTAACCAGAGGTCTGGTTGTCCAGTCGCCCCTCCCCAGGACTCTGCTCTGGAATCCCTCTTTTGGTGGTCCACCTTAGGTAAAAAAAATAATAATAATAAAAAAATAAACAAAAAAACAAGAAAGGCCTCCTCCCTTCCCACAGAATTACCCCAAACTCTTGGGATCGGGTCAAATCCCCAGAAAGGGAGCCTCATCGATGGCCCATGAGGACACCCCGACATTCCATGGCAATCGTTGACACATTTCCAGAAAAAAAAAAAAAAAAAAAAAGCATGAGCCAGCACCTCACATTCGCCCTTTGTTCATATCCCGAAGAGTTCTCCTCACGGTCTATAGATCGGGCCGGCCATACCTACATCCCCCAACCTAAGTGGAGTTTGTGTTTTCAGACTTTTGTCCAAATAGCCCTGGACCACACACGCTCCACACTTGGGTCCCTGGAGCCACACCTCAGGACTGTGCTTCCCTTTCAAGGGAATTCTTCCCATTCCATTGGCCACAACCTTGCAAATGAGGAAAAACCTCCAAAGTCACCGAGGCCATCCCATTAGTGTAGGCCGCCCAGGACAAACAGGGGTGATCTCAAACCAGCTGAGCAACTACCTCCACTCAGACAACAGATGTCCCCAGAGAAGAATATTGAACCGGACAGGCCCCTAGGCCCTAATCAGATCCATTGCTTTGGTTTTTAGGCATCTCTCCTCAGAGGCCTCGTTTCCAATACCAGCATATGGTGGTTTCCTGAGGCACCAATAAGAACAAATCTCGTCTCCCCATGGAAAACTTGCTCATTGGAGCTTTGTCATAACCTCTGGTTAGGAGAATCCTTCAGGGCCCTGGTGCCACTGCCCCATACCAAGGTCTCCATGGACTCAAACCAACATTAAGACCATCCTCAGGAAAGTCCATTTCAACTCAGCCCCCTCTGTTGCTACCCCAAGCCAGCAGATCAAACGTTTCTTGTTGCTAGGAGACAATTGGATTGTGAGGCTGACTGCCCAGGCATCCATACTTAGAACCCTGTTCTGGAAAAATACCTTATAAGACGTCCTGGAGCCATCCAACAAATCTTAATTGTCCCACAGAAGGAATCCTTGCGGTTTGGAGCATCTCACAACTCCAATAGTGGGAAAACCCCCATGGGCTCATAATGTCCCCCCTTCATGAAGGGGCCAACATGGACAGAAACTCAAACCTGAGCCAAAGTCTGATCCTCGACCTGACTTCAGACACATGAGATCTCAATTCAGCTCTGCAGAGTGTGGCTGCCATGTCCTTGCCCCGAAACCTAAGCCTAGCTTGTGTTCTCAGACTTCCGTCCTCACTCTCCTGGCCCACAAGCCCTCCAGTTTGGGAATTCCGAAGCCACAATGCAGCACTCTGCCTGCCCTCCAGAAGAAAAACTTTGCCCTATGCTTCTAATAAGAAACCCCAAATGATTTTCTAATGCATGCCACTCGATTGTAAAGCAATTATACAGCCCACCCTGTATTCTAATGCCCTGTCTGGCACAGCCTGAGACAAGACATCCCAAACGACACCCAGACAGCTGGCCCCAACCTGGACACATAGGACCCGCTATGGCTGTAGGTCGTCATCTCTTCCCAACCTCGGTTTTCAGGCTTCAGAACCTAGACCTTATCTCCAATCACTGCCCAGGGTGAACGTGATGCAGAAATTAGAATTCCTCCTTCCCCATGGCCAGAAACCTTGTGGTTGGCATGTTGTCCAACGTTCAATGTGGGAAAACCTGCATTGTCCGAAAGGCCACGCCAGTGCTTGAGGGCCGCCTAGGGCACAGACATGCATTGTGACCTGCAGCGTGAGTCCCGTATTAAAGTAACGCCTCTCAGGGGCTGGACCAAGATCCTGCATATGGGGCTTGTCATATCCATAGGCCCCCAGGCTTAACCCGAGGGCGAGTATTCCAGTTGTCAGTACCCACTGCTATGCTCTAGAATCCCTCTACTGGGGGGACATATGAGGCAAAAAACAGGACACTTCCCTTCCCACAGAATGACCCCAAACACTTGGGGGCTGGACAAACTACCAGAGAGGGAGACTTCTACGACCCATGAGGCAACTCCTACATTAAACGGCCATTGTGGACAAAACATCCAGAGACAAAAGCCTGAGCGACTGCCTCCCTCTCACCCTTCTTTCATATCCAGAGGAGCTCCCCTCATGGACTGTAGATCAGGCCTGCCGTAACCTCGGCCCCAAACCTGAGCTGAGTTAGGGTTTTTGGATGTCTGTCTGCACAGCCATGGCCCACACAGCCTCCAGGCTGGGGTCTCTGGAGCCACACCACAGAACTGTGCCTGCTCTCTCCTAAGAAACTGCCCATTCCATTGGCCACAACTCTACAAATTAGTAGAAACCTCAAGGTCCCCAAGGACATCCCACTACCGCAAGCCGCACTGGACAAATAGGGGCATTATGACACAAGCTGAGCAACTACTACCTCCATGCAGACACACAGACAGATATCCGCAGAGACAGAAGATTGAACCAGACAGGCCCCTAGGCCCTATTATGAACTCTTGCTTTGGTGTCCAGGTATCACTCCTCAGAGGCCTGGGTTCGAAGACCAGCATACGGGGCTTTCCTGAGGCACCAGACAAAAGACCTCTCATCTCCACATGGGAAGCTTCCTTGTTGGAGTTGTGTCAAGCCCTTCGGGTTGGAGAATCCTGCAGAGTCCCTTAGCTACTGCCACATTCCAAGGTCTCCATGGCCACCAACCCACATTATGACTCATCCTCAGGAGAGTCCATTTAAACTCAGCCTTCTGGGTAGCTCACCCAAGAGCCCGCAGATTGAGCGTGCCTTGTCTCCACCAGGCAATGGGAAGGTGAGTTGGCGTTTCTCGGCATCCATGCTTAGGCCCCTGCTCTCGAGTCTTTCTGTATGGGGCATCCTGGAACCATACAATAGTACTCGACTGTCCTGAAGAAGGAAACTTTGAAGTTGGGAGCAGCTCACAACTCCCAGCGTAGGGAAACCTCCCTGGCCTCATGACGCCCCCACCCCCTTCAGGAAGGGGCCGTCATGGACACAAACTCCAGCTTGAGGCAACATCTGATACTCGCCCTGACCTCACCTGCAGGAGATCTCGATTCAGCCTCTTCAGAGTGGGCCTGCCGTGCTCTTGGCCCCAAAACTCATGCTAGCTTGTGTTTTCAGACTTCCTTCCTCACAATCCTGGCCACACCCCTCCAGTTTGGCAATTCTGGAGACACAATGCAGCACTCTGCCTGCCCTCCAGAAGAAAAATGTTGCCCTATAGGGCTAACCGGAAACGCCAAATGAGTAACAACCTGCATGCCACTCGACCACACCCCAATTATACAGTCTAGCCTGTGCACTAAAGCCCTGTCTGACACAGCCTGAGGGCAGACCTCCAGTCCAACACCCAGACAGCTGGCCGTACACAGAGCATATCACACCCACAATGGCTTTAGGCCATCATCTCTACCCAACCTCAGTTTTCACCTTCAGAACCTAGACCTTATCTCCACTCACTGCTCAGGAGTGAACGTGATGCAAGAATCAGAACTTCTCCTTCGCCTTGGCAAGAAACCTAGTGGTTGGCATGTTGTCCAATGTTCATTGTAGGAGAAAGCAGCATGGACTATGAGGCCCCACCTATCCCTGAGGGCCACAATGTGCACAAACACACATTGTGACCCTCAGCGTGAGCCCTATCCTCATGTAAAGCCTCTTAGCCACTGGAACAACAGCCCACATATGGGGCTTGCCAAGCCCCTAGTCCCCCAATCTCAACCAGAGTTCGAGATGTCTAGTCACACCTACTCAGGGCTCTACTCTGGAATCCCTCTTTGGTGGGAGAACTGAGGTAAAAAAAATACATAAAGGACTCTTCCCATCCACAGAATGATCCCAACCACTTGGGATCAGGCCAAATCACCAGAGAAAGAATTGTCCATGGCCCTTGAGGACACTCCGACATTCCACGGCCACCGTTGACACAAAATCCAGAGACAAAAGCCTGAGCAAGCGCCACATACTCGCCCTTTGTTCATAGCCCGGAAAATTCTCACGGTCTGTAGATCGAGCCTTCATACATACATCCCCAAAACTAAGCTGAGTTTGTGTTTTCAGACTTCTGTCCCCACAGGCCTGGCCAACACACCATCCAAGCTGGGGCCCCTGGAGCCACACCTCAGGACTGTGGCTTCCCTCTCCAGGGGAATTCTGCTATTTCCATTGGCCACAACCCAATAGATTAGGAGAATCCGCCAAACTCCCCCAGGCCATCCGAATAATGTTGGCTGCCCAGGACACACAGGGATGATCTCTCACAAGTTAGGAAACTACCTCCACTCAGACCCAGAGACAGATATCCCCATAGAATAAGATTGAACTGGACAGGCACTTAGGCCCTAATCAGATCCATTGCTTTTGATTCCAGTCATCTATCCTCAGAGGCCTGTTTTCCAATACCAGCATATGGGAGATTCCTTAGGCACTCATCAAAACAATTCTCTTCTCTACATAGGAAACATACTCTTTAGAGCTCCATCAAAACCTCCGGTTATGAACATCCCTCAAGGCCCCGGTTCAAGCACCCCATTCCAAGGTCTACATGGACACAAATGCACATTATGACCCATCCTCAACTCACCCATTTCAACACACCCGCCTCGGTTGCTCCCCTAGATCCAGCAGATCGAACTTGCCTTGGCGCTATGAGACACCTGGAATGGGAGGCAGGCTGCCCAGGCATCCATCCTTAGAACCCTGCTCTGGATAACGTCCTTATGGGATGTCCTGGAGCCATCCAACAGGTCTCGACTGTCCCACAGAAGGAATCATTGCGGTTTGGAGCATCTCACAATTCCCATCGTGGGAAAACCTCCATGTCCTCGTGACACCCTCCCCTTCATGAAGGGGCTGTCATGGACAGAAACTTCGACCTAAGCCAACGTCTGATCCTAGCTCTGTCTTCAGGTATACAGGATCTCGAATCATCTCTGCAGAGGGTGCCTGCCGTCCCCTCACCCCGAAATCTAAGTCTGGCTTGTGTTCTCAGAATTTTTTCATCACACTCCTGGCCCACAAGCCTTCCAGTTTGGGAATTCTGGAGCCACTATGTGGCACTGTGTCTTCCCTCCAGAAGAAAAACGTTGCCCTCTGGGGCTACCCAGTAACCACAAATGAGTACCATCCTGCACGAAACTCGACTGCACCCCAATGATACAGTCTAGCCTGGGCACTAATTCCCTGTCTGCCACAGCCTGAGCCTGCACCTCCCAACCCACACTCAACAGCTGGCCGAACACTGAGCACATCAGCCACACCATGGCCTTAGGTCTTCATCTCTTCCCAACCTCAGTTTTCAGGCTTCAGAACCTAGACCTTAAATCCAATCACAGTCCAGGAGTGAAAGTGTTGCAGAAATTAGAACTCCATCTTCCCCATGGCCAGAAAACTTGTGGTTGCCATATTGTGCAACGTTCCCTGTAGGAGAAACCAGCATGGTACATTAGGCCACGCCCTGACTTGAGGGGCTCCTTGGGCACAAAAACACATTGTGAAACTCAGTGTGAGACCATTCCTCAGGGAAGGCCTCTCAGTGTCTGGACCAAGAGCCCACATATGGGGCTTGCCATGTTCTTAGGTCCCAATGTTAACCAGAGGTCTGGTTGTCCAGTCGCCCCTCCCCAGGACTCTGCTCTGGAATCCCTCTTTTGGTGGTCCACCTTAGGTAAAAAAAATAATAATAATAAAAAAATAAACAAAAAAACAAGAAAGGCCTCCTCCCTTCCCACAGAATGACCCCAAACTCTTGGGATCGGGTCAAATCCCCAGAAAGGGAGCCTCATCGATGGCCCATGAGGACACCCCGACATTCCATGGCAATCGGTGACACATTTCCAGAAAAAAAAAAAAAAAAAAAAAAAAAGCATGAGCCAGCACCTCACATTCGCCCTTTGTTCATATCCCGAAGAGTTCTCCTCACGGTCTATAGATCAGGCCGGCCATACCTACATCCCCCAACCTAAGTGGAGTTTGTGTTTTCAGACTTTTGTCCAAATAGCCCTGGACCACACACGCTCCACACTTGGGTCCCTGGAGCCACACCTCAGGACTGTGCTTCCCTTTCAAGGGAATTCTTCCCATTCCATTGGCCACAACCTTGCAAATGAGGAAAAACCTCCAAAGTCACCGAGGCCATCCCATTAGTGTAGGCCGCCCAGGACAAACAGGGGTGATCTCAAACCAGCTGAGCAACTACCTCCACTCAGACAACAGATGTCCCCAGAGAAGAATATTGAACCGGACAGGCCCCTAGGCCCTAATCAGATCCATTGCTTTGGTTTTTAGGCATCTCTCCTCAGAGGCCTCGTTTCCAATACCAGCATATGGTGGTTTCTTGAGGCACCAATAAGAACAAATCTCGTCTCCCCATGGAAAACTTGCTCATTGGAGCTTTGTCATAACCTCTGGTTAGGAGAATCCTTCAGGGCCCTGGTGCCACTGCCCCATACCAAGGTCTCCATGGACTCAAACCAACATTAAGACCATCCTCAGGAAAGTCCATTTCAACTCAGCCCCCTCTGTTGCTACCCCAAGCCAGCAGATCAAACGTTTCTTGTTGCTAGGAGACAATTGGATTGTGAGGCTGACTGCCCAGGCATCCATACTTAGAACCCTGTTCTGGAAAAATACCTTATAAGACGTCCTGGAGCCATCCAACAAATCTTAATTGTCCCACAGAAGGAATCCTTGCGGTTTGGAGCATCTCACAACTCCAATAGTGGGAAAACCCCCATGGGCTCATAATGTCCCCCCTTCATGAAGGGGCCAACATGGACAGAAACTCAAACCTGAGCCAAAGTCTGATCCTCGACCTGACTTCAGACACATGAGATCTCAATTCAGCTCTGCAGAGTGTGGCTGCCATGTCCTGCCCCGAAACCTAAGCCTAGCTTGTGTTCTCAGACTTCCGTCCTCACTCTCCTGGCCCACAAGCCCTCCAGTTTGGGAATTCCGAAGCCACAATGCAGCACTCTGCCTGCCCTCCAGAAGAAAAACTTTGCCCTATGCTTCTAATAAGAAACCCCAAATGATTTTCTAATGCATGCCACTCGATTGTAAAGCAATTATACAGCCCACCCTGTATTCTAATGCCCTGTCTGGCACAGCCTGAGACAAGACATCCCAAACGACACCCAGACAGCTGGCCCCAACCTGGACACATAGGACCCGCTATGGCTGTAGGTCGTCATCTCTTCCCAACCTCGGTTTTCAGGCTTCAGAACCTAGACCTTATCTCCAATCACTGCCCAGGGTGAACGTGATGCAGAAATTAGAATTCCTCCTTCCCCATGGCCAGAAACCTTGTGGTTGGCATGTTGTCCAACGTTCAATGTGGGAAAACCTGCATTGTCCGAAAGGCCACGCCAGTGCTTGAGGGCCGCCTAGGGCACAGACATGCATTGTGACCTGCAGCGTGAGTCCCGTATTAAAGTAACGCCTCTCAGGGGCTGGACCAAGATCCTGCATATGGGGCTTGTCATATCCATAGGCCCCCAGGCTTAACCCGAGGGCGAGTATTCCAGTTGTCAGTACCCACTGCTATGCTCTAGAATCCCTCTACTGGGGGGACATATGAGGCAAAAAACAGGACACTTCCCTTCCCACAGAATGACCCCAAACACTTGGGGGCTGGACAAACTACCAGAGAGGGAGACTTCTACGACCCATGAGGCAACTCCTACATTAAACGGCCATTGTGGACAAAACATCCAGAGACAAAAGCCTGAGCGACTGCCTCCCTCTCACCCTTCTTTCATATCCAGAGGAGCTCCCCTCATGGACTGTAGATCAGGCCTGCCGTAACCTCGGCCCCAAACCTGAGCTGAGTTAGGGTTTTTGGATGTCTGTCTGCACAGCCATGGCCCACACAGCCTCCAGGCTGGGGTCTCTGGAGCCACACCACAGAACTGTGCCTGCTCTCTCCTAAGAAACTGCCCATTCCATTGGCCACAACTCTACAAATTAGTAGAAACCTCAAGGTCCCCAAGGACATCCCACTACCGCAAGCCGCACTGGACAAATAGGGGCATTATGACACAAGCTGAGCAACTACTACCTCCATGCAGACACACAGACAGATATCCGCAGAGACAGAAGATTGAACCAGACAGGCCCCTAGGCCCTATTATGAACTCTTGCTTTGGTGTCCAGGTATCACTCCTCAGAGGCCTGGGTTCGAAGACCAGCATACGGGGCTTTCCTGAGGCACCAGACAAAAGACCTCTCATCTCCACATGGGAAGCTTCCTTGTTGGAGTTGTGTCAAGCCCTTCGGGTTGGAGAATCCTGCAGAGTCCCTTAGCTACTGCCACATTCCCAGGTCTCCATGGCCACCAACCCACATTATGACTCATCCTCAGGAGAGTCCATTTAAACTCAGCCTTCTGGGTAGCTCACCCAAGAGCCCGCAGATTGAGCGTGCCTTGTCTCCACCAGGCAATGGGAAGGTGAGTTGGCGTTTCTCGGCATCCATGCTTAGGCCCCTGCTCTCGAGTCTTTCTGTATGGGGCATCCTGGAACCATACAATAGTACTCGACTGTCCTGAAGAAGGAAACTTTGAAGTTGGGAGCAGCTCACAACTCCCAGCGTAGGGAAACCTCCCTGGCCTCATGACGCCCCCACCCCCTTCAGGAAGGGGCCGTCATGGACACAAACTCCAGCTTGAGGCAACATCTGATACTCGCCCTGACCTCACCTGCAGGAGATCTCGATTCAGCCTCTTCAGAGTGGGCCTGCCGTGCTCTTGGCCCCAAAACTCATGCTAGCTTGTGTTTTCAGACTTCCTTCCTCACAATCCTGGCCACACCCCTCCAGTTTGGCAATTCTGGAGACACAATGCAGCACTCTGCCTGCCCTCCAGAAGAAAAATGTTGCCCTATAGGGCTAACCGGAAACGCCAAATGAGTAACAACCTGCATGCCACTCGACCACACCCCAATTATACAGTCTAGCCTGTGCACTAAAGCCCTGTCTGACACAGCCTGAGGGCAGACCTCCAGTCCAACACCCAGACAGCTGGCCGTACACAGAGCATATCACACCCACAATGGCTTTAGGCCATCATCTCTACCCAACCTCAGTTTTCACCTTCAGAACCTAGACCTTATCTCCACTCACTGCTCAGGAGTGAACGTGATGCAAGAATCAGAACTTCTCCTTCGCCTTGGCAAGAAACCTAGTGGTTGGCATGTTGTCCAATGTTCATTGTAGGAGAAAGCAGCATGGACTATGAGGCCCCACCTATCCCTGAGGGCCACAATGTGCAAAAACACACATTGTGACCCTCAGCGTGAGCCCTATCCTCATGTAAAGCCTCTTAGTCACTGGAACAACAGCCCACATATGGGGCTTGCCAAGCCCCTAGTCCCCCAATCTCAACCAGAGTTCGAGATGTCTAGTCACACCTACTCAGGGCTCTACTCTGGAATCCCTCTTTGGTGGGAGAACTGAGGTAAAAAAAATACATAAAGGACTCTTCCCATCCACAGAATGATCCCAACCACTTGGGATCAGGCCAAATCACCAGAGAAAGAATTGTCCATGGCCCTTGAGGACACTCCGACATTCCACGGCCACCGTTGACACAAAATCCAGAGACAAAAGCCTGAGCAAGCGCCACATACTCGCCCTTTGTTCATAGCCCGGAAAATTCTCACGGTCTGTAGATCGAGCCTTCATACATACATCCCCAAAACTAAGCTGAGTTTGTGTTTTCAGACTTCTGTCCCCACAGGCCTGGCCAACACACCATCCAAGCTGGGGCCCCTGGAGCCACACCTCAGGACTGTGGCTTCCCTCTCCAGGGGAATTCTGCTATTTCCATTGGCCACAACCCAATAGATTAGGAGAATCCGCCAAACTCCCCCAGGCCATCCGAATAATGTTGGCTGCCCAGGACACACAGGGATGATCTCTCACAAGTTAGGAAACTACCTCCACTCAGACCCAGAGACAGATATCCCCATAGAATAAGATTGAACTGGACAGGCACTTAGGCCCTAATCAGATCCATTGCTTTTGATTCCAGTCATCTATCCTCAGAGGCCTGTTTTCCAATACCAGCATATGGGAGATTCCTTAGGCACTCATCAAAACAATTCTCTTCTCTACATAGGAAACATACTCTTTAGAGCTCCATCAAAACCTCCGGTTATGAACATCCCTCAAGGCCCCGGTTCAAGCACCCCATTCCAAGGTCTACATGGACACAAATGCACATTATGACCCATCCTCAACTCACCCATTTCAACACACCCGCCTCGGTTGCTCCCCTAGATCCAGCAGATCGAACTTGCCTTGGCGCTATGAGACACCTGGAATGGGAGGCAGGCTGCCCAGGCATCCATCCTTAGAACCCTGCTCTGGATAACGTCCTTATGGGATGTCCTGGAGCCATCCAACAGGTCTCGACTGTCCCACAGAAGGAATCATTGCGGTTTGGAGCATCTCACAATTCCCATCGTGGGAAAACCTCCATGTCCTCGTGACACCCTCCCCTTCATGAAGGGGCTGTCATGGACAGAAACTTCGACCTAAGCCAACGTCTGATCCTAGCTCTGTCTTCAGGTATACAGGATCTCGAATCATCTCTGCAGAGGGTGCCTGCCGTCCCCTCACCCCGAAATCTAAGTCTGGCTTGTGTTCTCAGAATTTTTTCATCACACTCCTGGCCCACAAGCCTTCCAGTTTGGGAATTCTGGAGCCACTATGTGGCACTGTGTCTTCCCTCCAGAAGAAAAACGTTGCCCTCTGGGGCTATCCAGTAACCACAAATGAGTACCATCCTGCACGAAACTCGACTGCACCCCAATGATACAGTCTAGCCTGGGCACTAATTCCCTGTCTGCCACAGCCTGAGCCTGCACCTCCCAACCCACACTCAACAGCTGGCCGAACACTGAGCACATCAGCCACACCATGGCCTTAGGTCTTCATCTCTTCCCAACCTCAGTTTTCAGGCTTCAGAACCTAGACCTTAAATCCAATCACAGTCCAGGAGTGAAAGTGTTGCAGAAATTAGAACTCCATCTTCCCCATGGCCAGAAAACTTGTGGTTGCCATATTGTGCAACGTTCCCTGTAGGAGAAACCAGCATGGTACATTAGGCCACGCCCTGACTTGAGGGGCTCCTTGGGCACAAAAACACATTGTGAAACTCAGTGTGAGACCATTCCTCAGGGAAGGCCTCTCAGTGTCTGGACCAAGAGCCCACATATGGGGCTTGCCATGTTCTTAGCTCCCAATGTTAACCAGAGGTCTGGTTGTCCAGTCGCCCCTCCCCAGGACTCTGCTCTGGAATCCCTCTTTTGGTGGTCCACCTTAGGTAAAAAAAATAATAATAATAATAAATAAACAAAAAAACAAGAAAGGCCTCCTCCCTTCCCACAGAATGACCCCAAACTCTTGGGATCGGGTCAAATCCCCAGAAAGGGAGCCTCATCGATGGCCCATGAGGACACCCCGACATTCCATGGCAATCGTTGACACATTTCCAGAAAAAAAAAAAAAAAAAAAAAGCATGAGCCAGCACCTCACATTCGACCTTTGTTCATATCCCGAAGAGTTCTCCTCACGGTCTATAGATCGGGCCAGCCATACCTACATCCCCCAACCTAAGTGGAGTTTGTGTTTTCAGACTTTTGTCCAAATAGCCCTGGACCACACACGCTCCACACTTGGGTCCCTGGAGCCACACCTCAGGACTGTGCTTCCCTTTCAAGGGAATTCTTCCCATTCCATTGGCCACAACCTTGCAAATGAGGAAAAACCTCCAAAGTCACCGAGGCCATCCCATTAGTGTAGGCCGCCCAGGACAAACAGGGGTGATCTCAAACCAGCTGAGCAACTACCTCCACTCAGACAACAGATGTCCCCAGAGAAGAATATTGAACCGGACAGGCCCCTAGGCCCTAATCAGATCCATTGCTTTGGTTTTTAGGCATCTCTCCTCAGAGGCCTCGTTTCCAATACCAGCATATGGTGGTTTCCTGAGGCACCAATAAGAACAAATCTCGTCTCCCCATGGAAAACTTGCTCATTGGAGCTTTGTCATAACCTCTGGTTAGGAGAATCCTTCAGGGCCCTGGTGCCACTGCCCCATACCAAGGTCTCCATGGACTCAAACCAACATTAAGACCATCCTCAGGAAAGTCCATTTCAACTCAGCCCCCTCTGTTGCTACCCCAAGCCAGCAGATCAAACGTTTCTTGTTGCTAGGAGACAATTGGATTGTGAGGCTGACTGCCCAGGCATCCATACTTAGAACCCTGTTCTGGAAAAATACCTTATAAGACGTCCTGGAGCCATCCAACAAATCTTAATTGTCCCACAGAAGGAATCCTTGCGGTTTGGAGCATCTCACAACTCCAATAGTGGGAAAACCCCCATGGGCTCATAATGTCCCCCCTTCATGAAGGGGCCAACATGGACAGAAACTCAAACCTGAGCCAAAGTCTGATCCTCGACCTGACTTCAGACACATGAGATCTCAATTCAGCTCTGCAGAGTGTGGCTGCCATGTCCTTGCCCCGAAACCTAAGCCTAGCTTGTGTTCTCAGACTTCCGTCCTCACTCTCCTGGCCCACAAGCCCTCCAGTTTGGGAATTCCGAAGCCACAATGCAGCACTCTGCCTGCCCTCCAGAAGAAAAACTTTGCCCTATGCTTCTAATAAGAAACCCCAAATGATTTTCTAATGCATGCCACTCGATTGTAAAGCAATTATACAGCCCACCCTGTATTCTAATGCCCTGTCTGGCACAGCCTGAGACAAGACATCCCAAACGACACCCAGACAGCTGGCCCCAACCTGGACACATAGGACCCGCTATGGCTGTAGGTCGTCATCTCTTCCCAACCTCGGTTTTCAGGCTTCAGAACCTAGACCTTATCTCCAATCACTGCCCAGGGTGAACGTGATGCAGAAATTAGAATTCCTCCTTCCCCATGGCCAGAAACCTTGTGGTTGGCATGTTGTCCAACGTTCAATGTGGGAAAACCTGCATTGTCCGAAAGGCCACGCCAGTGCTTGAGGGCCGCCTAGGGCACAGACATGCATTGTGACCTGCAGCGTGAGTCCCGTATTAAAGTAACGCCTCTCAGTGGCTGGACCAAGATCCTGCATATGGGGCTTGTCATATCCATAGGCCCCCAGGCTTAACCCGAGGGCGAGTATTCCAGTTGTCAGTACCCACTGCTATGCTCTAGAATCCCTCTACTGGGGGGACATATGAGGCAAAAAACAGGACACTTCCCTTCCCACAGAATGACCCCAAACACTTGGGGGCTGGACAAACTACCAGAGAGGGAGACTTCTACGACCCATGAGGCAACTCCTACATTAAACGGCCATTGTGGACAAAACATCCAGAGACAAAAGCCTGAGCGACTGCCTCCCTCTCACCCTTCTTTCATATCCAGAGGAGCTCCCCTCATGGACTGTAGATCAGGCCTGCCGTAACCTCGGCCCCAAACCTGAGCTGAGTTAGGGTTTTTGGATGTCTGTCTTCACAGCCATGGACAACACAGCCTCCAGGCTGGGGTCTCTGGAGCCACACCACAGAACAGTGCCTGCTCTCTCCTAATAAACTGCCCATTCCATTGGCCACAACTCTACAAAATAGTAGAAACCTCAAGGTCCCCAAGGACATCCCACTACCGCAAGCCGCACTGGACAAATAGGGGCATTATGACACAAGCTGAGCAACTACTACCTCCATGCAGACACACAGACAGATATCCGCAGAGACAGAAGATTGAACCAGACAGGCCCCTAGGCCCTATTATGAACTCTTGCTTTGGTGTCCAGGTATCACTCCTCAGAGGCCTGGGTTCGAAGACCAGCATACGGGGCTTTCCTGAGGCACCAGACAAAAGACCTCTCATCTCCACATGGGAAGCTTCCTTGTTGGAGTTGTGTCAAGCCCTTCGGGTTGGAGAATCCTGCAGAGTCCCTTAGCTACTGCCACATTCCCAGGTCTCCATGGCCACCAACCCACATTATGACTCATCCTCAGGAGAGTCCATTTAAACTCAGCCTTCTGGGTAGCTCACCCAAGAGCCCGCAGATTGAGCGTGCCTTGTCTCCACCAGGCAATGGGAAGGTGAGTTGGCGTTTCTCGGCATCCATGCTTAGGCCCCTGCTCTCGAGTCTTTCTGTATGGGGCATCCTGGAACCATACAATAGTACTCGACTGTCCTGAAGAAGGAAACTTTGAAGTTGGGAGCAGCTCACAACTCCCAGCGTAGGGAAACCTCCCTGGCCTCATGACGCCCCCACCCCCTTCAGGAAGGGGCCGTCATGGACACAAACTCCAGCTTGAGGCAACATCTGATACTCGCCCTGACCTCACCTGCAGGAGATATCGATTCAGCCTCTTCAGAGTGGGCCTGCCATGCTCTTGGCCCCAAAACTCATTCTAGCTTGTGTTTTCAGACTTCCTTCCTCACAATCCTGGCCACACCCCTCCAGTTTGGCAATTCTGGAGACACAATGCAGCACTCTGCCTGCCCTCCAGAAGAAAAATGTTGCCCTATAGGGCTAACCGGAAACGCCAAATGAGTAACAACCTGCATGCCACTCGACCACACCCCAATTATACAGTCTAGCCTGTGCACTAAAGCCCTGTCTGACACAGCCTGAGGGCAGACCTCCAGTCCAACACCCAGACAGCTGGCCGTACACAGAGCATATCACACCCACAATGGCTTTAGGCCATCATCTCTACCCAACCTCAGTTTTCACCTTCAGAACCTAGACCTTATCTCCACTCACTGCTCAGGAGTGAACGTGATGCAAGAATCAGAACTTCTCCTTCGCCTTGGCAAGAAACCTAGTGGTTGGCATGTTGTCCAATGTTCATTGTAGGAGAAAGCAGCATGGACTATGAGGCCCCACCTATCCCTGAGGGCCACAATGTGCAAAAACACACATTGTGACCCTCAGCGTGAGCCCTATCCTCATGTAAAGCCTCTTAGTCACTGGAACAACAGCCCACATATGGGGCTTGCCAAGCCCCTAGTCCCCCAATCTCAACCAGAGTTCGAGATGTCTAGTCACACCTACTCAGGGCTCTACTCTGGAATCCCTCTTTGGTGGGAGAACTGAGGTAAAAAAAATACATAAAGGACTCTTCCCATCCACAGAATGATCCCAACCACTTGGGATCAGGCCAAATCACCAGAGAAAGAATTGTCCATGGCCCTTGAGGACACTCCGACATTCCACGGCCACCGTTGACACAAAATCCAGAGACAAAAGCCTGAGCAAGCGCCACATACTCGCCCTTTGTTCATAGCCCGGAAAATTCTCACGGTCTGTAGATCGAGCCTTCATACATACATCCCCAAAACTAAGCTGAGTTTGTGTTTTCAGACTTCTGTCCCCACAGGCCTGGCCAACACACCATCCAAGCTGGGGCCCCTGGAGCCACACCTCAGGACTGTGGCTTCCCTCTCCAGGGGAATTCTGCTATTTCCATTGGCCACAACCCAATAGATTAGGAGAATCCGCCAAACTCCCCCAGGCCATCCGAATAATGTTGGCTGCCCAGGACACACAGGGATGATCTCTCACAAGTTAGGAAACTACCTCCACTCAGACCCAGAGACAGATATCCCCATAGAATAAGATTGAACTGGACAGGCACTTAGGCCCTAATCAGATCCATTGCTTTTGATTCCAGTCATCTCTCCTCAGAGGCCTGTTTTCCAATACCAACATATGGGAGATTCCTTAGGCACTCATCAAAACAATTCTCTTCTCTACATAGGAAACATACTCTTTAGAGCTCCATCAAAACCTCCGGTTATGAACATCCCTCAAGGCCCCGGTTCAAGCACCCCATTCCAAGGTCTACATGGACACAAATGCACATTATGACCCATCCTCAACTCACCCATTTCAACACACCCGCCTCGGTTGCTCCCCTAGATCCAGCAGATCGAACTTGCCTTGGCGCTATGAGACACCTGGAATGGGAGGCAGGCTGCCCAGGCATCCATCCTTAGAACCCTGCTCTGGATAACGTCCTTATGGGATGTCCTGGAGCCATCCAACAGGTCTCGACTGTCCCACAGAAGGAATCATTGCGGTTTGGAGCATCTCACAATTCCCATCGTGGGAAAACCTCCATGTCCTCGTGACACCCTCCCCTTCATGAAGGGGCTGTCATGGACAGAAACTTCGACCTAAGCCAACGTCTGATCCTAGCTCTGTCTTCAGGTATACAGGATCTCGAATCATCTCTGCAGAGGGTGCCTGCCGTCCCCTCACCCCGAAATCTAAGTCTGGCTTGTGTTCTCAGAATTTTTTCATCACACTCCTGGCCCACAAGCCTTCCAGTTTGGGAATTCTGGAGCCACTATGTGGCACTGTGTCTTCCCTCCAGAAGAAAAACGTTGCCCTCTGGGGCTACCCAGTAACCACAAATGAGTACCATCCTGCACGAAACTCGACTGCACCCCAATGATACAGTCTAGCCTGGGCACTAATTCCCTGTCTGCCACAGCCTGAGCCTGCACCTCCCAACCCACACTCAACAGCTGGCCGAACACTGAGCACATCAGCCACACCATGGCCTTAGGTCTTCATCTCTTCCCAACCTCAGTTTTCAGGCTTCAGAACCTAGACCTTAAATCCAATCACAGTCCAGGAGTGAAAGTGTTGCAGAAATTAGAACTCCATCTTCCCCATGGCCAGAAAACTTGTGGTTGCCATATTGTGCAACGTTCCCTGTAGGAGAAACCAGCATGGTACATTAGGCCACGCCCTGACTTGAGGGGCTCCTTGGGCACAAAAACACATTGTGAAACTCAGTGTGAGACCATTCCTCAGGGAAGGCCTCTCAGTGCCTGGACCAAGAGCCCACATATGGGGCTTGCCATGTTCTTAGGTCCCAATGTTAACCAGAGGTCTGGTTGTCCAGTCGCCCCTCCCCAGGACTCTGCTCTGGAATCCCTCTTTTGGTGGTCCACCTTAGGTAAAAAAAATAATAATAATAAAAAAATAAACAAAAAAACAAGAAAGGCCTCCTCCCTTCCCACAGAATGACCCCAAACTCTTGGGATCGGGTCAAATCCCCAGAAAGGGAGCCTCATCGATGGCCCATGAGGACACCCCGACATTCCATGGCAATCGTTGACACATTTCCAGAAAAAAAAAAAAAAAAAAAACATGAGCCAGTACCTCACATTCGACCTTTGTTCATATCCCGAAGAGTTCTCCTCACGGTCTATAGATCGGGCCGGCCATACCTACATCCCCCAACCTAAGTGGAGTTTGTGTTTTCAGACTTTTGTCCAAATAGCCCTGGACCACACACGCTCCACACTTGGGTCCCTGGAGCCACACCTCAGGACTGTGCTTCCCTTTCAAGGGAATTCTTCCCATTCCATTGGCCACAACCTTGCAAATGAGGAAAAACCTCCAAAGTCACCGAGGCCATCCCATTAGTGTAGGCCGCCCAGGACAAACAGGGGTGATCTCAAACCAGCTGAGCAACTACCTCCACTCAGACAACAGATGTCCCCAGAGAAGAATATTGAACCGGACAGGCCCCTAGGCCCTAATCAGATCCATTGCTTTGGTTTTTAGGCATCTCTCCTCAGAGGCCTCGTTTCCAATACCAGCATATGGTGGTTTCCTGAGGCACCAATAAGAACAAATCTCGTCTCCCCATGGAAAACTTGCTCATTGGAGCTTTGTCATAACCTCTGGTTAGGAGAATCCTTCAGGGCCCTGGTGCCACTGCCCCATCCCAAGGTCTCCATGGACTCAAACCAACATTAAGACCATCCTCAGGAAAGTCCATTTCAACTCAGCCCCCTCTGTTGCTACCCCAAGCCAGCAGATCAAACGTTTCTTGTTGCTAGGAGACAATTGGATTGTGAGGCTGACTGCCCAGGCATCCATACTTAGAACCCTGTTCTGGAAAAATACCTTATAAGACGTCCTGGAGCCATCCAACAAATCTTAATTGTCCCACAGAAGGAATCCTTGCGGTTTGGAGCATCTCACAACTCCAATAGTGGGAAAACCCCCATGGGCTCATAATGTCCCCCCTTCATGAAGGGGCCAACATGGACAGAAACTCAAACCTGAGCCAAAGTCTGATCCTCGACCTGACTTCAGACACATGAGATCTCAATTCAGCTCTGCAGAGTGTGGCTGCCATGTCCTTGCCCCGAAACCTAAGCCTAGCTTGTGTTCTCAGACTTCCGTCCTCACTCTCCTGGCCCACAAGCCCTCCAGTTTGGGAATTCCGAAGCCACAATGCAGCACTCTGCCTGCCCTCCAGAAGAAAAACTTTGCCCTATGCTTCTAATAAGAAACCCCAAATGATTTTCTAATGCATGCCACTCGATTGTAAAGCAATTATACAGCCCACCCTGTATTCTAATGCCCTGTCTGGCACAGCCTGAGACAAGACATCCCAAACGACACCCAGACAGCTGGCCCCAACCTGGACACATAGGACCCGCTATGGCTGTAGGTCGTCATCTCTTCCCAACCTCGGTTTTCAGGCTTCAGAACCTAGACCTTATCTCCAATCACTGCCCAGGGTGAACGTGATGCAGAAATTAGAATTCCTCCTTCCCCATGGCCAGAAACCTTGTGGTTGGCATGTTGTCCAACGTTCAATGTGGGAAAACCTGCATTGTCCGAAAGGCCACGCCAGTGCTTGAGGGCCGCCTAGGGCACAGACATGCATTGTGACCTGCAGCGTGAGTCCCGTATTAAAGTAACGCCTCTCAGGGGCTGGACCAAGATCCTGCATATGGGGCTTGTCATATCCATAGGCCCCCAGGCTTAACCCGAGGGCGAGTATTCCAGTAGTCAGTACCCACTGCTATGCTCTAGAATCCCTCTACTGGGGGGACATATGAGGCAAAAAACAGGACACTTCCCTTCCCACAGAATGACCCCAAACACTTGGGGGCTGGACAAACTACCAGAGAGGGAGACTTCTACGACCCATGAGGCAACTCCTACATTAAACGGCCATTGTGGACAAAACATCCAGAGACAAAAGCCTGAGCGACTGCCTCCCTCTCACCCTTCTTTCATATCCAGAGGAGCTCCCCTCATGGACTGTAGATCAGGCCTGCCGTAACCTCGGCCCCAAACCTGAGCTGAGTTAGGGTTTTTGGATGTCTGTCTGCACAGCCATGGCCCACACAGCCTCCAGGCTGGGGTCTCTGGAGCCACACCACAGAACTGTGCCTGCTCTCTCCTAAGAAACTGCCCATTCCATTGGCCACAACTCTACAAAATAGTAGAAACCTCAAGGTCCCCAAGGACATCCCACTACCGCAAGCCGCACTGGACAAATAGGGGCATTATGACACAAGCTGAGCAACTACTACCTCCATGCAGACACACAGACAGATATCCGCAGAGACAGAAGATTGAACCAGACAGGCCCCTAGGCCCTATTATGAACTCTTGCTTTGGTGTCCAGGTATCACTCCTCAGAGGCCTGGGTTCGAAGACCAGCATACGGGGCTTTCCTGAGGCACCAGACAAAAGACCTCTCATCTCCACATGGGAAGCTTCCTTGTTGGAGTTGTGTCAAGCCCTTCGGGTTGGAGAATCCTGCAGAGTCCCTTAGCTACTGCCACATTCCAAGGTCTCCATGGCCACCAACCCACATTATGACTCATCCTCAGGAGAGTCCATTTAAACTCAGCCTTCTGGGTAGCTCACCCAAGAGCCCGCAGATTGAGCGTGCCTTGTCTCCACCAGGCAATGGGAAGGTGAGTTGGCGTTTCTCGGCATCCATGCTTAGGCCCCTGCTCTCGAGTCTTTCTGTATGGGGCATCCTGGAACCATACAATAGTACTCGACTGTCCTGAAGAAGGAAACTTTGAAGTTGGGAGCAGCTCACAACTCCCAGCGTAGGGAAACCTCCCTGGCCTCATGACGCCCCCACCCCCTTCAGGAAGGGGCCGTCATGGACACAAACTCCAGCTTGAGGCAACATCTGATACTCGCCCTGACCTCACCTGCAGGAGATCTCGATTCAGCCTCTTCAGAGTGGGCCTGCCATGCTCTTGGCCCCAAAACTCATGCTAGCTTGTGTTTTCAGACTTCCTTCCTCACAATCCTGGCCACACCCCTCCAGTTTGGCAATTCTGGAGACACAATGCAGCACTCTGCCTGCCCTCCAGAAGAAAAATGTTGCCCTATAGGGCTAACCGGAAACGCCAAATGAGTAACAACCTGCATGCCACTCGACCACACCCCAATTATACAGTCTAGCCTGTGCACTAAAGCCCTGTCTGACACAGCCTGAGGGCAGACCTCCAGTCCAACACCCAGACAGCTGGCCGTACACAGAGCATATCACACCCACAATGGCTTTAGGCCATCATCTCTACCCAACCTCAGTTTTCACCTTCAGAACCTAGACCTTATCTCCACTCACTGCTCAGGAGTGAACGTGATGCAAGAATCAGAACTTCTCCTTCGCCTTGGCAAGAAACCTAGTGGTTGGCATGTTGTCCAATGTTCATTGTAGGAGAAAGCAGCATGGACTATGAGGCCCCACCTATCCCTGAGGGCCACAATGTGCACAAACACACATTGTGACCCTCAGCGTGAGCCCTATCCTCATGTAAAGCCTCTTAGTCACTGGAACAACAGCCCACATATCGGGCTTGCCAAGCCCCTAGTCCCCCAATCTCAACCAGAGTTCGAGATGTCTAGTCACACCTACTCAGGGCTCTACTCTGGAATCCCTCTTTGGTGGGAGAACTGAGGTAAAAAAAAATACATAAAGGACTCTTCCCATCCACAGAATGATCCCAACCACTTGGGATCAGGCCAAATCACCAGAGAAAGAATTGTCCATGGCCCTTGAGGACACTCCGACATTCCACGGCCACCGTTGACACAAAATCCAGAGACAAAAGCCTGAGCAAGCGCCACATACTCGCCCTTTGTTCATAGCCCGGAAAATTCTCACGGTCTGTAGATCGAGCCTTCATACATACATCCCCAAAACTAAGCTGAGTTTGTGTTTTCAGACTTCTGTCCCCACAGGCCTGGCCAACACACCATCCAAGCTGGGGCCCCTGGAGCCACACCTCAGGACTTTGGCTTCCCTCTCCAGGGGAATTCTGCTATTTCCATTGGCCACAACCCAATAGATTAGGAGAATCCGCCAAACTCCCCCAGGCCATCCGAATAATGTTGGCTGCCCAGGACACACAGGGATGATCTCTCACAAGTTAGGAAACTACCTCCACTCAGACCCAGAGACAGATATCCCCATAGAATAAGATTGAACTGGACAGGCACTTAGGCCCTAATCAGATCCATTGCTTTTGATTCCAGTCATCTCTCCTCAGAGGCCTGTTTTCCAATACCAGCATATGGGAGATTCCTTAGGCACTCATCAAAACAATTCTCTTCTCTACATAGGAAACATACTCTTTAGAGCTCCATCAAAACCTCCGGTTATGAACATCCCTCAAGGCCCCGGTTCAAGCACCCCATTCCAAGGTCTACATGGACACAAATGCACATTATGACCCATCCTCAACTCACCCATTTCAACACACCCGCCTCGGTTGCTCCCCTAGATCCAGCAGATCGAACTTGCCTTGGCGCTATGAGACACCTGGAATGGGAGGCAGGCTGCCCAGGCATCCATCCTTAGAACCCTGCTCTGGATAACGTCCTTATGGGATGTCCTGGAGCCATCCAACAGGTCTCGACTGTCCCACAGAAGGAATCATTGCGGTTTGGAGCATCTCACAATTCCCATCGTGGGAAAACCTCCATGTCCTCGTGACACCCTCCCCTTCATGAAGGGGCTGTCATGGACAGAAACTTCGACCTAAGCCAACGTCTGATCCTAGCTCTGTCTTCAGGTATACAGGATCTCGAATCATCTCTGCAGAGGGTGCCTGCCGTCCCCTCACCCCGAAATCTAAGTCTGGCTTGTGTTCTCAGAATTTTTTCATCACACTCCTGGCCCACAAGCCTTCCAGTTTGGGAATTCTGGAGCCACTATGTGGCACTGTGTCTTCCCTCCAGAAGAAAAACGTTGCCCTCTGGGGCTACCCAGTAACCACAAATGAGTACCATCCTGCACGAAACTCGACTGCACCCCAATGATACAGTCTAGCCTGGGCACTAATTCCCTGTCTGCCACAGCCTGAGCCTGCACCTCCCAACCCACACTCAACAGCTGGCCGAACACTGAGCACATCAGCCACACCATGGCCTTAGGTCTTCATCTCTTCCCAACCTCAGTTTTCAGGCTTCAGAACCTAGACCTTAAATCCAATCACAGTCCAGGAGTGAAAGTGTTGCAGAAATTAGAACTCCATCTTCCCCATGGCCAGAAAACTTGTGGTTGCCATATTGTGCAACGTTCCCTGTAGGAGAAACCAGCATGGTACATTAGGCCACGCCCTGACTTGAGGGGCTCCTTGGGCACAAAAACACATTGTGAAACTCAGTGTGAGACCATTCCTCAGGGAAGGCCTCTCAGTGTCTGGACCAAGAGCCCACATATGGGGCTTGCCATGTTCTTAGGTCCCAATGTTAACCAGAGGTCTGGTTGTCCAGTCGCCCCTCCCCAGGACTCTGCTCTGGAATCCCTCTTTTGGTGGTCCACCTTAGGTAAAAAAAATAATAATAATAAAAAAATAAACAAAAAAACAAGAAAGGCCTCCTCCCTTCCCACAGAATTACACCAAACTCTTGGGATCGGGTCAAATCCCCAGAAAGGGAGCCTCATCGATGGCCCATGAGGACACCCCGACATTCCATGGCAATCGGTGACACATTTCCAGAAAAAAAAAAAAAAAAAAAAGCATGAGCCAGCACCTCACATTCGCCCTTTGTTCATATCCCGAAGAGTTCTCCTCACGGTCTATAGATCGGGCCGGCCATACCTACATCCCCCAACCTAAGTGGAGTTTGTGTTTTCAGACTTTTGTCCAAATAGCCCTGGACCACACATGCTCCACACTTGGGTCCCTGGAGCCACACCTCAGGACTGTGCTTCCCTTTCAAGGGAATTCTTCCCATTCCATTGGCCACAACCTTGCAAATGAGGAAAAACCTCCAAAGTCACCGAGGCCATCCCATTAGTGTAGGCCGCCCAGGACAAACAGGGGTGATCTCAAACCAGCTGAGCAACTACCTCCACTCAGACAACAGATGTCCCCAGAGAAGAATATTGAACCGGACAGGCCCCTAGGCCCTAATCAGATCCATTGCTTTGGTTTTTAGGCATCTCTCCTCAGAGGCCTCGTTTCCAATACCAGCATATGGTGGTTTCCTGAGGCACCAATAAGAACAAATCTCGTCTCCCCATGGAAAACTTGCTCATTGGAGCTTTGTCATAACCTCTGGTTAGGAGAATCCTTCAGGGCCCTGGTGCCACTGCCCCATACCAAGGTCTCCATGGACTCAAACCAACATTAAGACCATCCTCAGGAAAGTCCATTTCAACTCAGCCCCCTCTGTTGCTACCCCAAGCCAGCAGATCAAACGTTTCTTGTTGCTAGGAGACAATTGGATTGTGAGGCTGACTGCCCAGGCATCCATACTTAGAACCCTGTTCTGGAAAAATACCTTATAAGACGTCCTGGAGCCATCCAACAAATCTTAATTGTCCCACAGAAGGAATCCTTGCGGTTTGGAGCATCTCACAACTCCAATAGTGGGAAAACCCCCATGGGCTCATAATGTCCCCCCTTCATGAAGGGGCCAACATGGACAGAAACTCAAACCTGAGCCAAAGTCTGATCCTCGACCTGACTTCAGACACATGAGATCTCAATTCAGCTCTGCAGAGTGTGGCTGCCATGTCCTTGCCCCGAAACCTAAGCCTAGCTTGTGTTCTCAGACTTCCGTCCTCACTCTCCTGGCCCACAAGCCCTCCAGTTTGGGAATTCCGAAGCCACAATGCAGCACTCTGCCTGCCCTCCAGAAGAAAAACTTTGCCCTATGCTTCTAATAAGAAACCCCAAATGATTTTCTAATGCATGCCACTCGATTGTAAAGCAATTATACAGCCCACCCTGTATTCTAATGCCCTGTCTGGCACAGCCTGAGACAAGACATCCCAAACGACACCCAGACAGCTGGCCCCAACCTGGACACATAGGACCCGCTATGGCTGTAGGTCGTCATCTCTTCCCAACCTCGGTTTTCAGGCTTCAGAACCTAGACCTTATCTCCAATCACTGCCCAGGGTGAACGTGATGCAGAAATTAGAATTCCTCCTTCCCCATGGCCAGAAACCTTGTGGTTGGCATGTTGTCCAACGTTCAATGTGGGAAAACCTGCATTGTCCGAAAGGCCACGCCAGTGCTTGAGGGCCGCCTAGGGCACAGACATGCATTGTGACCTGCAGCGTGAGTCCCGTATTAAAGTAACGCCTCTCAGGGGCTGGACCAAGATCCTGCATATGGGGCTTGTCATATCCATAGGCCCCCAGGCTTAACCCGAGGGCGAGTATTCCAGTTGTCAGTACCCACTGCTATGCTCTAGAATCCCTCTACTGGGGGGACATATGAGGCAAAAAACAGGACACTTCCCTTCCCACAGAATGACCCCAAACACTTGGGGGCTGGACAAACTACCAGAGAGGGAGACTTCTACGACCCATGAGGCAACTCCTACATTAAACGGCCATTGTGGACAAAACATCCAGAGACAAAAGCCTGAGCGACTGCCTCCCTCTCACCCTTCTTTCATATCCAGAGGAGCTCCCCTCATGGACTGTAGATCAGGCCTGCCGTAACCTCGGCCCCAAACCTGAGCTGAGTTAGGGTTTTTGGATGTCTGTCTGCACAGCCATGGCCCACACAGCCTCCAGGCTGGGGTCTCTGGAGCCACACCACAGAACTGTGCCTGCTCTCTCCTAAGAAACTGCCCATTCCATTGGCCACAACTCTACAAAATAGTAGAAACCTCAAGGTCCCCAAGGACATCCCACTACCGCAAGCCGCACTGGACAAATAGGGGCATTATGACACAAGCTGAGCAACTACTACCTCCATGCAGACACACAGACAGATATCCGCAGAGAAAGAAGATTGAACCAGACAGGCCCCTAGGCCCTATTATGAACTCTTGCTTTGGTGTCCAGGTATCACTCCTCAGAGGCCTGGGTTCGAAGACCAGCATACGGGGCTTTCCTGAGGCACCAGACAAAAGACCTCTCATCTCCACATGGGAAGCTTCCTTGTTGGAGTTGTGTCAAGCCCTTCGGGTTGGAGAATCCTGCAGAGTCCCTTAGCTACTGCCACATTCCAAGGTCTCCATGGCCACCAACCCACATTATGACTCATCCTCAGGAGAGTCCATTTAAACTCAGCCTTCTGGGTAGCTCACCCAAGAGCCCGCAGATTGAGCGTGCCTTGTCTCCACCAGGCAATGGGAAGGTGAGTTGGCGTTTCTCGGCATCCATGCTTAGGCCCCTGCTCTCGAGTCTTTCTGTATGGGGCATCCTGGAACCATACAATAGTACTCGACTGTCCTGAAGAAGGAAACTTTGAAGTTGGGAGCAGCTCACAACTCCCAGCGTAGGGAAACCTCCCTGGCCTCATGACGCCCCCACCCCCTTCAGGAAGGGGCCGTCATGGACACAAACTCCAGCTTGAGGCAACATCTGATACTCGCCCTGACCTCACCTGCAGGAGATCTCGATTCAGCCTCTTCAGAGTGGGCCTGCCATGCTCTTGGCCCCAAAACTCATGCTAGCTTGTGTTTTCAGACTTCCTTCCTCACAATCCTGGCCACACCCCTCCAGTTTGGCAATTCTGGAGACACAATGCAGCACTCTGCCTGCCCTCCAGAAGAAAAATGTTGCCCTATAGGGCTAACCGGAAACGCCAAATGAGTAACAACCTGCATGCCACTCGACCACACCCCAATTATACAGTCTAGCCTGTGCACTAAAGCCCTGTCTGACACAGCCTGAGGGCAGACCTCCAGTCCAACACCCAGACAGCTGGCCGTACACAGAGCATATCACACCCACAATGGCTTTAGGCCATCATCTCTACCCAACCTCAGTTTTCACCTTCAGAACCTAGACCTTGTCTCCACTCACTGCTCAGGAGTGAACGTGATGCAAGAATCAGAACTTCTCCTTCGCCTTGGCAAGAAACCTAGTGGTTGGCATGTTGTCCAATGTTCATTGTAGGAGAAAGCAGCATGGACTATGAGGCCCCACCTATCCCTGAGGGCCACAATGTGCACAAACACACATTGTGACCCTCAGCGTGAGCCCTATCCTCATGTAAAGCCTCTTAGTCACTGGAACAACAGCCCACATATCGGGCTTGCCAAGCCCCTAGTCCCCCAATCTCAACCAGAGTTCGAGATGTCTAGTCACACCTACTCAGGGCTCTACTCTGGAATCCCTCTTTGGTGGGAGAACTGAGGTAAAAAAAAATACATAAAGGACTCTTCCCATCCACAGAATGATCCCAACCACTTGGGATCAGGCCAAATCACCAGAGAAAGAATTGTCCATGGCCCTTGAGGACACTCCGACATTCCACGGCCACCGTTGACACAAAATCCAGAGACAAAAGCCTGAGCAAGCGCCACATACTCGCCCTTTGTTCATAGCCCGGAAAATTCTCACGGTCTGTAGATCGAGCCTTCATACATACATCCCCAAAACTAAGCTGAGTTTGTGTTTTCAGACTTCTGTCCCCACAGGCCTGGCCAACACACCATCCAAGCTGGGGCCCCTGGAGCCACACCTCAGGACTGTGGCTTCCCTCTCCAGGGGAATTCTGCTATTTCCATTGGCCACAACCCAATAGATTAGGAGAATCCGCCAAACTCCCCCAGGCCATCCGAATAATGTTGGCTGCCCAGGACACACAGGGATGATCTCTCACAAGTTAGGAAACTACCTCCACTCAGACCCAGAGACAGATATCCCCATAGAATAAGATTGAACTGGACAGGCACTTAGGCCCTAATCAGATCCATTGCTTTTGATTCCAGTCATCTCTCCTCAGAGGCCTGTTTTCCAATACCAGCATATGGGATATTCCTTAGGCACTCATCAAAACAATTCTCTTCTCTACATAGGAAACATACTCTTTAGAGCTCCATCAAAACCTCCGGTTATGAACATCCCTCAAGGCCCCGGTTCAAGCACCCCATTCCAAGGTCTACATGGACACAAATGCACATTATGACCCATCCTCAACTCACCCATTTCAACACACCCGCCTCGGTTGCTCCCCTAGATCCAGCAGATCGAACTTGCCTTGGCGCTATGAGACACCTGGAATGGGAGGCAGGCTGCCCAGGCATCCATCCTTAGAACCCTGCTCTGGATAACGTCCTTATGGGATGTCCTGGAGCCATCCAACAGGTCTCGACTGTCCCACAGAAGGAATCATTGCGGTTTGGAGCATCTCACAATTCCCATCGTGGGAAAACCTCCATGTCCTCGTGACACCCTCCCCTTCATGAAGGGGCTGTCATGGACAGAAACTTCGACCTAAGCCAACGTCTGATCCTAGCTCTGTCTTCAGGTATACAGGATCTCGAATCATCTCTGCAGAGGGTGCCTGCCGTCCCCTCACCCCGAAATCTAAGTCTGGCTTGTGTTCTCAGAATTTTTTCATCACACTCCTGGCCCACAAGCCTTCCAGTTTGGGAATTCTGGAGCCACTATGTGGCACTGTGTCTTCCCTCCAGAAGAAAAACGTTGCCCTCTGGGGCTACCCAGTAACCACAAATGAGTACCATCCTGCACGAAACTCGACTGCACCCCAATGATACAGTCTAGCCTGGGCACTAATTCCCTGTCTGCCACAGCCTGAGCCTGCACCTCCCAACCCACACTCAACAGCTGGCCGAACACTGAGCACATCAGCCACACCATGGCCTTAGGTCTTCATCTCTTCCCAACCTCAGTTTTCAGGCTTCAGAACCTAGACCTTAAATCCAATCACAGTCCAGGAGTGAAAGTGTTGCAGAAATTAGAACTCCATCTTCCCCATGGCCAGAAAACTTGTGGTTGCCATATTGTGCAACGTTCCCTGTAGGAGAAACCAGCATGGTACATTAGGCCACGCCCTGACTTGAGGGGCTCCTTGGGCACAAAAACACATTGTGAAACTCAGTGTGAGACCATTCCTCAGGGAAGGCCTCTCAGTGTCTGGACCAAGAGCCCACATATGGGGCTTGCCATGTTCTTAGGTCCCAATGTTAACCAGAGGTCTGGTTGTCCAGTCGCCCCTCCCCAGGACTCTGCTCTGGAATCCCTCTTTTGGTGGTCCACCTTAGGTAAAAAAAATAATAATAATAAAAAAATAAACAAAAAAACAAGAAAGGCCTCCTCCCTTCCCACAGAATTACACCAAACTCTTGGGATCGGGTCAAATCCCCAGAAAGGGAGCCTCATCGATGGCCCATGAGGACACCCCGACATTCCATGGCAATCGGTGACACATTTCCAGAAAAAAAAAAAAAAAAAAAAAAGCATGAGCCAGCACCTCACATTCGCCCTTTGTTCATATCCCGAAGAGTTCTCCTCACGGTCTATAGATCGGGCCGGCCATACCTACATCCCCCAACCTAAGTGGAGTTTGTGTTTTCAGACTTTTGTCCAAATAGCCCTGGACCACACACGCTCCACACTTGGGTCCCTGGAGCCACACCTCAGGACTGTGCTTCCCTTTCAAGGGAATTCTTCCCATTCCATTGGCCACAACCTTGCAAATGAGGAAAAACCTCCAAAGTCACCGAGGCCATCCCATTAGTGTAGGCCGCCCAGGACAAACAGGGGTGATCTCAAACCAGCTGAGCAACTACCTCCACTCAGACAACAGATGTCCCCAGAGAAGAATATTGAACCGGACAGGCCCCTAGGCCCTAATCAGATCCATTGCTTTGGTTTTTAGGCATCTCTCCTCAGAGGCCTTGTTTCCAATACCAGCATATGGTGGTTTCCTGAGGCACCAATAAGAACAAATCTCGTCTCCCCATGGAAAACTTGCTCATTGGAGCTTTGTCATAACCTCTGGTTAGGAGAATCCTTCAGGGCCCTGGTGCCACTGCCCCATACCAAGGTCTCCATGGACTCAAACCAACATTAAGACCATCCTCAGGAAAGTCCATTTCAACTCAGCCCCCTCTGTTGCTACCCCAAGCCAGCAGATCAAACGTTTCTTGTTGCTAGGAGACAATTGGATTGTGAGTCTGACTGCCCAGGCATCCATACTTAGAACCCTGTTCTGGAAAAATACCTTATAAGACGTCCTGGAGCCATCCAACAAATCTTAATTGTCCCACAGAAGGAATCCTTGCGGTTTGGAGCATCTCACAACTCCAATAGTGGGAAAACCCCCATGGGCTCATAATGTCCCCCCTTCATGAAGGGGCCAACATGGACAGAAACTCAAACCTGAGCCAAAGTCTGATCCTCGACCTGACTTCAGACGCATGAGATCTCAATTCAGCTCTGCAGAGTGTGGCTGCCATGTCCTTGCCCCGAAACCTAAGCCTAGCTTGTGTTCTCAGACTTCCGTCCTCACTCTCCTGGCCCACAAGCCCTCCAGTTTGGGAATTCCGAAGCCACAATGCAGCACTCTGCCTGCCCTCCAGAAGAAAAACTTTGCCCTATGCTTCTAATAAGAAACCCCAAATGATTTTCTAATGCATGCCACTCGATTGTAAAGCAATTATACAGCCCACCCTGTATTCTAATGCCCTGTCTGGCACAGCCTGAGACAAGACATCCCAAACGACACCCAGACAGCTGGCCCCAACCTGGACACATAGGACCCGCTATGGCTGTAGGTCGTCATCTCTTCCCAACCTCGGTTTTCAGGCTTCAGAACCTAGACCTTATCTCCAATCACTGCCCAGGGTGAACGTGATGCAGAAATTAGAATTCCTCCTTCCCCATGGCCAGAAACCTTGTGGTTGGCATGTTGTCCAACGTTCAATGTGGGAAAACCTGCATTGTCCGAAAGGCCACGCCAGTGCTTGAGGGCCGCCTAGGGCACAGACATGCATTGTGACCTGCAGCGTGAGTCCCGTATTAAAGTAACGCCTCTCAGGGGCTGGACCAAGATCCTGCATATGGGGCTTGTCATATCCATAGGCCCCCAGACTTAACCCGAGTGCGAGTATTCCAGTTGTCAGTACCCACGGCTATGCTCTAGAATCCCTCTACTGGGGGGACATATGAGGCAAAAAACAGGACACTTCCCTTCCCACAGAATGACCCCAAACACTTGGGGGCTGGACAAACTACCAGAGAGGGAGACTTCTACGACCCATGAGGCAACTCCTACATTAAACGGCCATTGTGGACAAAACATCCAGAGACAAAAGCCTGAGCGACTGCCTCCCTCTCACCCTTCTTTCATATCCAGAGGAGCTCCCCTCATGGACTGTAGATCAGGCCTGCCGTAACCTCGGCCCCAAACCTGAGCTGAGTTAGGGTTTTTGGATGTCTGTCTGCACAGCCATGGCCCACACAGCCTCCAGGCTGGGGTCTCTGGAGCCACACCACAGAACTGTGCCTGCTCTCTCCTAAGAAACTGCCCATTCCATTGGCCACAACTCTACAAAATAGTAGAAACCTCAAGGTCCCCAAGGACATCCCACTACCGCAAGCCGCACTGGACAAATAGGGGCATTATGACACAAGCTGAGCAACTACTACCTCCATGCAGACACACAGACAGATATCCGCAGAGACAGAAGATTGAACCAGACAGGCCCCTAGGCCCTATTATGAACTCTTGCTTTGGTGTCCAGGTATCACTCCTCAGAGGCCTGGGTTCGAAGACCAGCATACGGGGCTTTCCTGAGGCACCAGACAAAAGACCTCTCATCTCCACATGGGAAGCTTCCTTGTTGGAGTTGTGTCAAGCCCTTCGGGTTGGAGAATCCTGCAGAGTCCCTTAGCTACTGCCACATTCCAAGGTCTCCATGGCCACCAACCCACATTATGACTCATCCTCAGGAGAGTCCATTTAAACTCAGCCTTCTGGGTAGCTCACCCAAGAGCCCGCAGATTGAGCGTGCCTTGTCTCCACCAGGCAATGGGAAGGTGAGTTGGCGTTTCTCGGCATCCATGCTTAGGCCCCTGCTCTCGAGTCTTTCTGTATGGGGCATCCTGGAACCATACAATAGTACTCGACTGTCCTGAAGAAGGAAACTTTGAAGTTGGGAGCAGCTCACAACTCCCAGCGTAGGGAAACCTCCCTGGCCTCATGACGCCCCCACCCCCTTCAGGAAGGGGCCGTCATGGACACAAACTCCAGCTTGAGGCAACATCTGATACTCGCCCTGACCTCACCTGCAGGAGATCTCGATTCAGCCTCTTCAGAGTGGGCCTGCCATGCTCTTGGCCCCAAAACTCATGCTAGCTTGTGTTTTCAGACTTCCTTCCTCACAATCCTGGCCACACCCCTCCAGTTTGGCAATTCTGGAGACACAATGCAGCACTCTGCCTGCCCTCCAGAAGAAAAATGTTGCCCTATAGGGCTAACCGGAAACGCCAAATGAGTAACAACCTGCATGCCACTCGACCACACCCCAATTATACAGTCTAGCCTGTGCACTAAAGCCCTGTCTGACACAGCCTGAGGGCAGACCTCCAGTCCAACACCCAGACAGCTGGCCGTACACAGAGCATATCACACCCACAATGGCTTTAGGCCATCATCTCTACCCAACCTCAGTTTTCACCTTCAGAACCTAGACCTTATCTCCACTCACTGCTCAGGAGTGAACGTGATGCAAGAATCAGAACTTCTCCTTCGCCTTGGCAAGAAACCTAGTGGTTGGCATGTTGTCCAATGTTCATTGTAGGAGAAAGCAGCATGGACTATGAGGCCCCACCTATCCCTGAGGGCCACAATGTGCACAAACACACATTGTGACCCTCAGCGTGAGCCCTATCCTCATGTAAAGCCTCTTAGTCACTGGAACAACAGCCCACATATGGGGCTTGCCAAGCCCCTAGTCCCCCAATCTCAACCAGAGTTCGAGATGTCTAGTCACACCTACTCAGGGCTCTACTCTGGAATCCCTCTTTGGTGGGAGAACTGAGGTAAAAAAAAATACATAAAGGACTCTTCCCATCCACAGAATGATCCCAACCACTTGGGATCAGGCCAAATCACCAGAGAAAGAATTGTCCATGGCCCTTGAGGACACTCCGACATTCCACGGCCACCGTTGACACAAAATCCAGAGACAAAAGCCTGAGCAAGTGCCACATACTCGCCCTTTGTTCATAGCCCGGAAAATTCTCACGGTCTGTAGATCGAGCCTTCATACATACATCCCCAAAACTAAGCTGAGTTTGTGTTTTCAGACTTCTGTCCCCACAGGCCTGGCCAACACACCATCCAAGCTGGGGCCCCTGGAGCCACACCTCAGGACTGTGGCTTCCCTCTCCAGGGGAATTCTGCTATTTCCATTGGCCACAACCCAATAGATTAGGAGAATCCGCCAAACTCCCCCAGGCCATCCGAATAATGTTGGCTGCCCAGGACACACAGGGATGATCTCTCACAAGTTAGGAAACTACCTCCACTCAGACCCAGAGACAGATATCCCCATAGAATAAGATTGAACTGGACAGGCACTTAGGCCCTAATCAGATCCATTGCTTTTGATTCCAGTCATCTCTCCTCAGAGGCCTGTTTTCCAATACCAGCATATGGGAGATTCCTTAGGCACTCATCAAAACAATTCTCTTCTCTACATAGGAAACATACTCTTTAGAGCTCCATCAAAACCTCCGGTTATGAACATCCCTCAAGGCCCCGGTTCAAGCACCCCATTCCAAGGTCTACATGGACACAAATGCACATTATGACCCATCCTCAACTCACCCATTTCAACACACCCGCCTCGGTTGCTCCCCTAGATCCAGCAGATCGAACTTGCCTTGGCGCTATGAGACACCTGGAATGGGAGGCAGGCTGCCCAGGCATCCATCCTTAGAACCCTGCTCTGGATAACGTCCTTATGGGATGTCCTGGAGCCATCCAACAGGTCTCGACTGTCCCACAGAAGGAATCATTGCGGTTTGGAGCATCTCACAATTCCCATCGTGGGAAAACCTCCATGTCCTCGTGACACCCTCCCCTTCATGAAGGGGCTGTCATGGACAGAAACTTCGACCTAAGCCAACGTCTGATCCTAGCTCTGTCTTCAGGTATACAGGATCTCGAATCATCTCTGCAGAGGGTGCCTGCCGTCCCCTCACCCCGAAATCTAAGTCTGGCTTGTGTTCTCAGAATTTTTTCATCACACTCCTGGCCCACAAGCCTTCCAGTTTGGGAATTCTGGAGCCACTATGTGGCACTGTGTCTTCCCTCCAGAAGAAAAACGTTGCCCTCTGGGGCTACCCAGTAACCACAAATGAGTACCATCCTGCACGAAACTCGACTGCACCCCAATGATACAGTCTAGCCTGGGCACTAATTCCCTGTCTGCCACAGCCTGAGCCTGCACCTCCCAACCCACACTCAACAGCTGGCCGAACACTGAGCACATCAGCCACACCATGGCCTTAGGTCTTCATCTCTTCCCAACCTCAGTTTTCAGGCTTCAGAACCTAGACCTTAAATCCAATCACAGTCCAGGAGTGAAAGTGTTGCAGAAATTAGAACTCCATCTTCCCCATGGCCAGAAAACTTGTGGTTGCCATATTGTGCAACGTTCCCTGTAGGAGAAACCAGCATGGTACATTAGGCCACGCCCTGACTTGAGGGGCTCCTTGGGCACAAAAACACATTGTGAAACTCAGTGTGAGACCATTCCTCAGGGAAGGCCTCTCAGTGTCTGGACCAAGAGCCCACATATGGGGCTTGCCATGTTCTTAGGTCCCAATGTTAACCAGAGGTCTGGTTGTCCAGTCGCCCCTCCCCAGGACTCTGCTCTGGAATCCCTCTTTTGGTGGTCCACCTTAGGTAAAAAAAATAATAATAATAAAAAAATAAACAAAAAAACAAGAAAGGCCTCCTCCCTTCCCACAGAATGACCCCAAACTCTTGGGATCGGGTCAAATCCCCAGAAAGGGAGCCTCATCGATGGCCCATGAGGACACCCCGACATTCCATGGCAATCGGTGACACATTTCCAGAAAAAAAAAAAAAAAAAAAAGCATGAGCCAGCACCTCACATTCGCCCTTTGTTCATATCCCGAAGAGTTCTCCTCACGGTCTATAGATCAGGCCGGCCATACCTACATCCCCCAACCTAAGTGGAGTTTGTGTTTTCAGACTTTTGTCCAAATAGCCCTGGACCACACACGCTCCACACTTGGGTCCCTGGAGCCACACCTCAGGACTGTGCTTCCCTTTCAAGGGAATTCTTCCCATTCCATTGGCCACAACCTTGCAAATGAGGAAAAACCTCCAAAGTCACCGAGGCCATCCCATTAGTGTAGGCCGCCCAGGACAAACAGGGGTGATCTCAAACCAGCTGAGCAACTACCTCCACTCAGACAACAGATGTCCCCAGAGAAGAATATTGAACCGGACAGGCCCCTAGGCCCTAATCAGATCCATTGCTTTGGTTTTTAGGCATCTCTCCTCAGAGGCCTCGTTTCCAATACCAGCATATGGTGGTTTCCTGAGGCACCAATAAGAACAAATCTCGTCTCCCCATGGAAAACTTGCTCATTGGAGCTTTGTCATAACCTCTGGTTAGGAGAATCCTTCAGGGCCCTGGTGCCACTGCCCCATACCAAGGTCTCCATGGACTCAAACCAACATTAAGACCATCCTCAGGAAAGTCCATTTCAACTCAGCCCCCTCTGTTGCTACCCCAAGCCAGCAGATCAAACGTTTCTTGTTGCTAGGAGACAATTGGATTGTGAGGCTGACTGCCCAGGCATCCATACTTAGAACCCTGTTCTGGAAAAATACCTTATAAGACGTCCTGGAGCCATCCAACAAATCTTAATTGTCCCACAGAAGGAATCCTTGCGGTTTGGAGCATCTCACAACTCCAATAGTGGGAAAACCCCCATGGGCTCATAATGTCCCCCCTTCATGAAGGGGCCAACATGGACAGAAACTCAAACCTGAGCCAAAGTCTGATCCTCGACCTGACTTCAGACACATGAGATCTCAATTCAGCTCTGCAGAGTGTGGCTGCCATGTCCTTGCCCCGAAACCTAAGCCTAGCTTGTGTTCTCAGACTTCCGTCCTCACTCTCCTGGCCCACAAGCCCTCCAGTTTGGGAATTCCGAAGCCACAATGCAGCACTCTGCCTGCCCTCCAGAAGAAAAACTTTGCCCTATGCTTCTAATAAGAAACCCCAAATGATTTTCTAATGCATGCCACTCGATTGTAAAGCAATTATACAGCCCACCCTGTATTCTAATGCCCTGTCTGGCACAGCCTGAGACAAGACATCCCAAACGACACCCAGACAGCTGGCCCCAACCTGGACACATAGGACCCGCTATGGCTGTAGGTCGTCATCTCTTCCCAACCTCGGTTTTCAGGCTTCAGAACCTAGACCTTATCTCCAATCACTGCCCAGGGTGAACGTGATGCAGAAATTAGAATTCCTCCTTCCCCATGGCCAGAAACCTTGTGGTTGGCATGTTGTCCAACGTTCAAAGTGGGAAAACCTGCATTGTCCGAAAGGCCACGCCAGTGCTTGAGGGCCGCCTAGGGCACAGACATGCATTGTGACCTGCAGCGTGAGTCCCGTATTAAAGTAACGCCTCTCAGGGGCTGGACCAAGATCCTGCATATGGGGCTTGTCATATCCATAGGCCCCCAGGCTTAACCCGAGGGCGAGTATTCCAGTTGTCAGTACCGACTGCTATGCTCTAGAATCCCTCTACTGGGGGGACATATGAGGCAAAAAACAGGACACTTCCCTTCCCACAGAATGACCCCAAACACTTGGGGGCTGGACAAACTACCAGAGAGGGAGACTTCTACGACCCATGAGGCAACTCCTACATTAAACGGCCATTGTGGACAAAACATCCAGAGACAAAAGCCTGAGCGACTGCCTCCCTCTCACCCTTCTTTCATATCCAGAGGAGCTCCCCTCATGGACTGTAGATCAGGCCTGCCGTAACCTCGCCCCAAACCTGAGCTGAGTTAGGGTTTTTGGATGTCTGTCTGCACAGCCATGGCCCACACAGCCTCCAGGCTGGGGTCTCTGGAGCCACACCACAGAACTGTGCCTGCTCTCTCCTAAGAAATTGCCCATTCCATTGGCCACAACTCTACAAAATAGTAGAAACCTCAAGGTCCCCAAGGACATCCCACTACCGCAAGCCGCACTGGACAAATAGGGGCATTATGAAACAAGCTGAGCAACTACTACCTCCATGCAGACACACAGACAGATATCCGCAGAGACAGAAGATTGAACCAGACAGGCCCCTAGGCCCTATTATGAACTCTTGCTTTGGTGTCCAGGTATCACTCCTCAGAGGCCTGGGTTCGAAGACCAGCATACGGGGCTTTCCTGAGGCACCAGACAAAAGACCTCTCAACTCCACATGGGAAGCTTCCTTGTTGGAGTTGTGTCAAGCCCTTCGGGTTGGAGAATCCTGCAGAGTCCCTTAGCTACTGCCACATTCCAAGGTCTCCATGGCCACCAACCCACATTATGACTCATCCTCAGGAGAGTCCATTTAAACTCAGCCTTCTGGGTAGCTCACCCAAGAGCCCGCAGATTGAGCGTGCCTTGTCTCCACCAGGCAATGGGAAGGTGAGTTGGCGTTTCTCGGCATCCATGCTTAGGCCCCTGCTCTCGAGTCTTTCTGTATGGGGCATCCTGGAACCATACAATAGTACTCGACTGTCCTGAAGAAGGAAACTTTGAAGTTGGGAGCAGCTCACAACTCCCAGCGTAGGGAAACCTCCCTGGCCTCATGACGCCCCCACCCCCTTCAGGAAGGGGCCGTCATGGACACAAACTCCAGCTTGAGGCAACATCTGATACTCGCCCTGACCTCACCTGCAGGAGATCTCGATTCAGCCTCTTCAGAGTGGGCCTGCCATGCTCTTGGCCCCAAAACTCATGCTAGCTTGTGTTTTCAGACTTCCTTCCTCACAATCCTGGCCACACCCCTCCAGTTTGGCAATTCTGGAGACACAATGCAGCACTCTGCCTGCCCTCCAGAAGAAAAATGTTGCCCTATAGGGCTAACCGGAAACGCCAAATGAGTAACAACCTGCATGCCACTCGACCACACCCCAATTATACAGTCTAGCCTGTGCACTAAAGCCCTGTCTGACACAGCCTGAGGGCAGACCTCCAGTCCAACACCCAGACAGCTGGCCGTACACAGAGCATATCACACCCACAATGGCTTTAGGCCATCATCTCTACCCAACCTCAGTTTTCACCTTCAGAACCTAGACCTTATCTCCACTCACTGCTCAGGAGTGAACGTGATGCAAGAATCAGAACTTCTCCTTCGCCTTGGCAAGAAACCTAGTGGTTGGCATGTTGTCCAATGTTCATTGTAGGAGAAAGCAGCATGGACTATGAGGCCCCACCTATCCCTGAGGGCCACAATGTGCACAAACACACATTGTGACCCTCAGCGTGAGCCCTATCCTCATGTAAAGCCTCTTAGTCACTGGAACAACAGCCCACATATGGGGCTTGCCAAGCCCCTAGTCCCCCAATCTCAACCAGAGTTCGAGATGTCTAGTCACACCTACTCAGGGCTCTACTCTGGAATCCCTCTTTGGTGGGAGAACTGAGGTAAAAAAAAATACATAAAGGACTCTTCCCATCCACAGAATGATCCCAACCACTTGGGATCAGGCCAAATCACCAGAGAAAGAATTGTCCATGGCCCTTGAGGACACTCCGACATTCCACGGCCACCGTTGACACAAAATCCAGAGACAAAAGCCTGAGCAAGTGCCACATACTCGCCCTTTGTTCATAGCCCGGAAAATTCTCACGGTCTGTAGATCGAGCCTTCATACGTACATCCCCAAAACTAAGCTGAGTTTGTGTTTTCAGACTTCTGTCCCCACAGGCCTGGCCAACACACCATCCAAGCTGGGGCCCCTGGAGCCACACCTCAGGACTGTGGCTTCCCTCTCCAGGGGAATTCTGCTATTTCCATTGGCCACAACCCAATAGATTAGGAGAATCCGCCAAACTCCCCCAGGCCATCCGAATAATGTTGGCTGCCCAGGACACACAGGGATGATCTCTCACAAGTTAGGAAACTACCTCCACTCAGACCCAGAGACAGATATCCCCATAGAATAAGATTGAACTGGACAGGCACTTAGGCCCTAATCAGATCCATTGCTTTTGATTCCAGTCATCTCTCCTCAGAGGCCTGTTTTCCAATACCAGCATATGGGAGATTCCTTAGGCACTCATCAAAACAATTCTCTTCTCTACATAGGAAACATACTCTTTAGAGCTCCATCAAAACCTCCGGTTATGAACATCCCTCAAGGCCCCGGTTCAAGCACCCCATTCCAAGGTCTACATGGACACAAATGCACATTATGACCCATCCTCAACTCACCCATTTCAACACACCCGCCTCGGTTGCTCCCCTAGATCCAGCAGATCGAACTTGCCTTGGCGCTATGAGACACCTGGAATGGGAGGCAGGCTGCCCAGGCATCCATCCTTAGAACCCTGCTCTGGATAACGTCCTTATGGGATGTCCTGGAGCCATCCAACAGGTCTCGACTGTCCCACAGAAGGAATCATTGCGGTTTGGAGCATCTCACAATTCCCATCGTGGGAAAACCTCCATGTCCTCGTGACACCCTCCCCTTCATGAAGGGGCTGTCATGGACAGAAACTTCGACCTAAGCCAACGTCTGATCCTAGCTCTGTCTTCAGGTATACAGGATCTCGAATCATCTCTGCAGAGGGTGCCTGCCGTCCCCTCACCCCGAAATCTAAGTCTGGCTTGTGTTCTCAGAATTTTTTCATCACACTCCTGGCCCACAAGCCTTCCAGTTTGGGAATTCTGGAGCCACTATGTGGCACTGTGTCTTCCCTCCAGAAGAAAAACGTTGCCCTCTGGGGCTACCCAGTAACCACAAATGAGTACCATCCTGCACGAAACTCGACTGCACCCCAATGATACAGTCTAGCCTGGGCACTAATTCCCTGTCTGCCACAGCCTGAGCCTGCACCTCCCAACCCACACTCAACAGCTGGCCGAACACTGAGCACATCAGCCACACCATGGCCTTAGGTCTTCATCTCTTCCCAACCTCAGTTTTCAGGCTTCAGAACCTAGACCTTAAATCCAATCACAGTCCAGGAGTGAAAGTGTTGCAGAAATTAGAACTCCATCTTCCCCATGGCCAGAAAACTTGTGGTTGCCATATTGTGCAACGTTCCCTGTAGGAGAAACCAGCATGGTACATTAGGCCACGCCCTGACTTGAGGGGCTCCTTGGGCACAAAAACACATTGTGAAACTCAGTGTGAGACCATTCCTCAGGGAAGGCCTCTCAGTGTCTGGACCAAGAGCCCACATATGGGGCTTGCCATGTTCTTAGGTCCCAATGTTAACCAGAGGTCTGGTTGTCCAGTCGCCCCTCCCCAGGACTCTGCTCTGGAATCCCTCTTTTGGTGGTCCACCTTAGGTAAAAAAAATAATAATAATAAAAAAATAAACAAAAAAGCAAGAAAGGCCTCCTCCCTTCCCACAGAATGACCCCAAACTCTTGGGATCGGGTCAAATCCCCAGAAAGGGAGCCTCATCGATGGCCCATGAGGACACCCCGACATTCCATGGCAATCGGTGACACATTTCCAGAAAAAAAAAAAAAAAAAAAGCATGAGCCAGCACCTCACATTCGCCCTTTGTTCATATCCCGAAGAGTTCTCCTCACGGTCTATAGATCGGGCCGGCCATACCTACATCCCCCAACCTAAGTGGAGTTTGTGTTTTCAGACTTTTGTCCAAATAGCCCTGGACCACACACGCTCCAAAATTGGGTCCCTGGAGCCACACCTCAGGACTGTGCTTCCCTTTCAAGGGAATTCTTCCCATTCCATTGGCCACAACCTTGCAAATGAGGAAAAACCTCCAAAGTCACCGAGGCCATCCCATTAGTGTAGGCCGCCCAGGACAAACAGGGGTGATCTCAAACCAGCTGAGCAACTACCTCCACTCAGACAACAGATGTCCCCAGAGAAGAATATTGAACCGAACAGGCCCCTAGGCCCTAATCAGATCCATTGCTTTGGTTTTTAGGCATCTCTCCTCAGAGGCCTCGTTTCCAATACCAGCATATGGTGGTTTCCTGAGGCACCAATAAGAACAAATCTCGTCTCCCCATGGAAAACTTGCTCATTGGAGCTTTGTCATAACCTCTGGTTAGGAGAATCCTTCAGGGCCCTGGTGCCACTGCCCCATACCAAGGTCTCCATGGACTCAAACCAACATTAAGACCATCCTCAGGAAAGTCCATTTCAACTCAGCCCCCTCTGTTGCTACCCCAAGCCAGCAGACCAAACGTTTCTTGTTGCTAGGAGACAATTGGATTGTGAGGCTGACTGCCCAGGCATCCATACTTAGAACCCTGTTCTGGAAAAATACCTTATAAGACGTCCTGGAGCCATCCAACAAATCTTAATTGTCCCACAGAAGGAATCCTTGCGGTTTGGAGCATCTCACAACTCCAATAGTGGGAAAACCCCCATGGGCTCATAATGTCCCCCCTTCATGAAGGGGCCAACATGGACAGAAACTCAAACCTGAGCCAAAGTCTGATCCTCGACCTGACTTCAGACACATGAGATCTCAATTCAGCTCTGCAGAGTGTGGCTGCCATGTCCTTGCCCCGAAACCTAAGCCTAGCTTGTGTTCTCAGACTTCCGTCCTCACTCTCCTGGCCCACAAGCCCTCCAGTTTGGGAATTCCGAAGCCACAATGCAGCACTCTGCCTGCCCTCCAGAAGAAAAACTTTGCCCTATGCTTCTAATAAGAAACCCCAAATGATTTTCTAATGCATGCCACTCGATTGTAAAGCAATTATACAGCCCACCCTGTATTCTAATGCCCTGTCTGGCACAGCCTGAGACAAGACATCCCAAACGACACCCAGACAGCTGGCCCCAACCTGGACACATAGGACCCGCTATGGCTGTAGGTCGTCATCTCTTCCCAACCTCGGTTTTCAGGCTTCAGAACCTAGACCTTATCTCCAATCACTGCCCAGGGTGAACGTGATGCAGAAATTAGAATTCCTCCTTCCCCATGGCCAGAAACCTTGTGGTTGGCATGTTGTCCAACGTTCAATGTGGGAAAACCTGCATTGTCCGAAAGGCCACGCCAGTGCTTGAGGGCCGCCTAGGGCACAGACATGCATTGTGACCTGCAGCGTGAGTCCCGTATTAAAGTAACGCCTCTCAGTGGCTGGACCAAGATCCTGCATATGGGGCTTGTCATATCCATAGGCCCCCAGGCTTAACCCGAGGGCGAGTATTCCAGTTGTCAGTACCCACTGCTATGCTCTAGAATCCCTCTACTGGGGGGACATATGAGGCAAAAAACAGGACACTTCCCTTCCCACAGAATGACCCCAAACACTTGGGGGCTGGACAAACTACCAGAGAGGGAGACTTCTACGACCCATGAGGCAACTCCTACATTAAACGGCCATTGTGGACAAAACATCCAGAGACAAAAGCCTGAGCGACTGCCTCCCTCTCACCCTTCTTTCATATCCAGAGGAGCTCCCCTCATGGACTGTAGATCAGGCCTGCCGTAACCTCGGCCCCAAACCTGAGCTGAGTTAGGGTTTTTGGATGTCTGTCTGCACAGCCATGGCCCACACAGCCTCCAGGCTGGGGTCTCTGGAGCCACACCACAGAACTGTGCCTGCTCTCTCCTAAGAAACTGCCCATTCCATTGGCCAAAACTCTACAAAATAGTAGAAACCTCAAGGTCCCCAAGGACATCCCACTACCGCAAGCCGCACTGGACAAATAGGGGCATTATGACACAAGCTGAGCAACTACTACCTCCATGCAGACACACAGACAGATATCCGCAGAGACAGAAGATTGAACCAGACAGGCCCCTAGGCCCTATTATGAACTCTTGCTTTGGTGTCCAAGTATCACTCCTCAGAGGCCTGGGTTCGAAGACCAGCATACGGGGCTTTCCTGAGGCACCAGACAAAAGACCTCTCAACTCCACATGGGAAGCTTCCTTGTTGGAGTTGTGTCAAGCCCTTCGGGTTGGAGAATCCTGCAGAGTCCCTTAGCTACTGCCACATTCCAAGGTCTCCATGGCCACCAACCCACATTATGACTCATCCTCAGGAGAGTCCATTTAAACTCAGCCTTCTGGGTAGCTCACCCAAGAGCCCGCAGATTGAGCGTGCCTTGTCTCCACCAGGCAATGGGAAGGTGAGTTGGCGTTTCTCGGCATCCATGCTTAGGCCCCTGCTCTCGAGTCTTTCTGTATGGGGCATCCTGGAACCATACAATAGTACTCGACTGTCCTGAAGAAGGAAACTTTGAAGTTGGGAGCAGCTCACAACTCCCAGCGTAGGGAAACCTCCCTGGCCTCATGACGCCCCACCCCCTTCAGGAAGGGGCCGTCATGGACACAAACTCCAGCTTGAGGCAACATCTGATACTCGCCCTGACCTCACCTGCAGGAGATCTCGATTCAGCCTCTTCAGAGTGGGCCTGCCATGCTCTTGGCCCCAAAACTCATGCTAGCTTGTGTTTTCAGACTTCCTTCCTCACAATCCTGGCCACACCCCTCCAGTTTGGCAATTCTGGAGACACAATGCAGCACTCTGCCTGCCCTCCAGAAGAAAAATGTTGCCCTATAGGGCTAACCGGAAACGCCAAATGAGTAACAACCTGCATGCCACTCGACCACACCCCAATTATACAGTCTAGCCTGTGCACTAAAGCCCTGTCTGACACAGCCTGAGGGCAGACCTCCAGTCCAACACCCAGACAGCTGGCCGTACACAGAGCATATCACACCCACAATGGCTTTAGGCCATCATCTCTACCCAACCTCAGTTTTCACCTTCAGAACCTAGACCTTATCTCCACTCACTGCTCAGGAGTGAACGTGATGCAAGAATCAGAACTTCTCCTTCGCCTTGGCAAGAAACCTAGTGGTTGGCATGTTGTCCAATGTTCATTGTAGGAGAAAGCAGCATGGACTATGAGGCCCCACCTATCCCTGAGGGCCACAATGTGCACAAACACACATTGTGACCCTCAGCGTGAGCCCTATCCTCATGTAAAGCCTCTTAGTCACTGGAACAACAGCCCACATATGGGGCTTGCCAAGCCCCTAGTCCCCCAATCTCAACCAGAGTTCGAGATGTCTAGTCACACCTACTCAGGGCTCTACTCTGGAATCCCTCTTTGGTGGGAGAACTGAGGTAAAAAAAAATACATAAAGGACTCTTCCCATCCACAGAATGATCCCAACCACTTGGGATCAGGCCAAATCACCAGAGAAAGAATTGTCCATGGCCCTTGAGGACACTCCGACATTCCACGGCCACCGTTGACACAAAATCCAGAGACAAAAGCCTGAGCAAGTGCCACATACTCGCCCTTTGTTCATAGCCCGGAAAATTCTCACGGTCTGTAGATCGAGCCTTCATACATACATCCCCAAAACTAAGCTGAGTTTGTGTTTTCAGACTTCTGTCCCCACAGGCCTGGCCAACACACCATCCAAGCTGGGGCCCCTGGAGCCACACCTCAGGACTGTGGCTTCCCTCTCCAGGGGAATTCTGCTATTTCCATTGGCCACAACCCAATAGATTAGGAGAATCCGCCAAACTCCCCCAGGCCATCCGAATAATGTTGGCTGCCCAGGACACACAGGGATGATCTCTCACAAGTTAGGAAACTACCTCCACTCAGACCCAGAGACAGATATCCCCATAGAATAAGATTGAACTGGACAGGCACTTAGGCCCTAATCAGATCCATTGCTTTTGATTCCAGTCATCTCTCCTCAGAGGCCTGTTTTCCAATACCAGCATATGGGAGATTCCTTAGGCACTCATCAAAACAATTCTCTTCTCTACATAGGAAACATACTCTTTAGAGCTCCATCAAAACCTCCGGTTATGAACATCCCTCAAGGCCCCGGTTCAAGCACCCCATTCCAAGGTCTACATGGACACAAATGCACATTATGACCCATCCTCAACTCACCCATTTCAACACACCCGCCTCGGTTGCTCCCCTAGATCCAGCAGATCGAACTTGCCTTGGCGCTATGAGACACCTGGAATGGGAGGCAGGCTGCCCAGGCATCCATCCTTAGAACCCTGCTCTGGATAACGTCCTTATGGGATGTCCTGGAGCCATCCAACAGGTCTCGACTGTCCCACAGAAGGAATCATTGCGGTTTGGAGCATCTCACAATTCCCATCGTGGGAAAACCTCCATGTCCTCGTGACACCCTCCCCTTCATGAAGGGGCTGTCATGGACAGAAACTTCGACCTAAGCCAACGTCTGATCCTAGCTCTGTCTTCAGGTATACAGGATCTCGAATCATCTCTGCAGAGGGTGCCTGCCGTCCCCTCACCCCGAAATCTAAGTCTGGCTTGTGTTCTCAGAATTTTTTCATCACACTCCTGGCCCACAAGCCTTCCAGTTTGGGAATTCTGGAGCCACTATGTGGCACTGTGTCTTCCCTCCAGAAGAAAAACGTTGCCCTCTGTGGCTACCCAGTAACCACAAATGAGTACCATCCTGCACGAAACTCGACTGCACCCCAATGATACAGTCTAGCCTGGGCACTAATTCCCTGTCTGCCACAGCCTGAGCCTGCACCTCCCAACCCACACTCAACAGCTGGCCGAACACTGAGCACATCAGCCACACCATGGCCTTAGGTCTTCATCTCTTCCCAACCTCAGTTTTCAGGCTTCAGAACCTAGACCTTAAATCCAATCACAGTCCAGGAGTGAAAGTGTTGCAGAAATTAGAACTCCATCTTCCCCATGGCCAGAAAACTTGTGGTTGCCATATTGTGCAACGTTCCCTGTAGGAGAAACCAGCATGGTACATTAGGCCACGCCCTGACTTGAGGGGCTCCTTGGGCACAAAAACACATTGTGAAACTCAGTGTGAGACCATTCCTCAGGGAAGGCCTCTCAGTGTCTGGACCAAGAGCCCACATATGGGGCTTGCCATGTTCTTAGGTCCCAATGTTAACCAGAGGTCTGGTTGTCCAGTCGCCCCTCCCCAGGACTCTGCTCTGGAATCCCTCTTTTGGTGGTCCACCTTAGGTAAAAAAAATAATAATAATAAAAAAATAAACAAAAAAGCAAGAAAGGCCTCCTCCCTTCCCACAGAATGACCCCAAACTCTTGGGATCGGGTCAAATCCCCAGAAAGGGAGCCTCATCGATGGCCCATGAGGACACCCCGACATTCCATGGCAATCGGTGACACATTTCCAGAAAAAAAAAAAAAAAAAAAAGCATGAGCCAGCACCTCACATTCGCCCTTTGTTCATATCCCGAAGAGTTCTCCTCACGGTCTATAGATCGGGCCGGCCATACCTACATCCCCCAACCTAAGTGGAGTTTGTGTTTTCAGACTTTTGTCCAAATAGCCCTGGACCACACACGCTCCACACTTGGGTCCCTGGAGCCACACCTCAGGACTGTGCTTCCCTTTCAAGGGAATTCTTCCCATTCCATTGGCCACAACCTTGCAAATGAGGAAAAACCTCCAAAGTCACCGAGGCCATCCCATTAGTGTAGGCCGCCCAGGACAAACAGGGGTGATCTCAAACCAGCTGAGCAACTACCTCCACTCAGACAACAGATGTCCCCAGAGAAGAATATTGAACCGAACAGGCCCCTAGGCCCTAATCAGATCCATTGCTTTGGTTTTTAGGCATCTCTCCTCAGAGGCCTCGTTTCCAATACCAGCATATGGTGGTTTTCTGAGGCACCAATAAGAACAAATCTCGTCTCCCCATGGAAAACTTGCTCATTGGAGCTTTGTCATAACCTCTGGTTAGGAGAATCCTTCAGGGCCCTGGTGCCACTGCCCCATACCAAGGTCTCCATGGACTCAAACCAACATTAAGACCATCCTCAGGAAAGTCCATTTCAACTCAGCCCCCTCTGTTGCTACCCCAAGCCAGCAGACCAAACGTTTCTTGTTGCTAGGAGACAATTGGATTGTGAGGCTGACTGCCCAGGCATCCATACTTAGAACCCTGTTCTGGAAAAATACCTTATAAGACGTCCTGGAGCCATCCAACAAATCTTAATTGTCCCACAGAAGGAATCCTTGCGGTTTGGAGCATCTCACAACTCCAATAGTGGGAAAACCCCCATGGGCTCATAATGTCCCCCCTTCATGAAGGGGCCAACATGGACAGAAACTCAAACCTGAGCCAAAGTCTGATCCTCGACCTGACTTCAGACACATGAGATCTCAATTCAGCTCTGCAGAGTGTGGCTGCCATGTCCTTGCCCCGAAACCTAAGCCTAGCTTGTGTTCTCAGACTTCCGTCCTCACTCTCCTGGCCCACAAGCCCTCCAGTTTGGGAATTCCGAAGCCACAATGCAGCACTCTGCCTGCCCTCCAGAAGAAAAACTTTGCCCTATGCTTCTAATAAGAAACCCCAAATGATTTTCTAATGCATGCCACTCGATTGTAAAGCAATTATACAGCCCACCCTGTATTCTAATGCCCTGTCTGGCACAGCCTGAGACAAGACATCCCAAACGACACCCAGACAGCTGGCCCCAACCTGGACACATAGGACCCGCTATGGCTGTAGGTCGTCATCTCTTCCCAACCTCGGTTTTCAGGCTTCAGAACCTAGACCTTATCTCCAATCACTGCCCAGGGTGAACGTGATGCAGAAATTAGAATTCCTCCTTCCCCATGGCCAGAAACCTTGTGGTTGGCATGTTGTCCAACGTTCAATGTGGGAAAACCTGCATTGTCCGAAAGGCCACGCCAGTGCTTGAGGGCCGCCTAGGGCACAGACATGCATTGTGACCTGCAGCGTGAGTCCCGTATTAAAGTAACGCCTCTCAGGGGCTGGACCAAGATCCTGCATATGGGGCTTGTCATATCCATAGGCCCCCAGGCTTAACCCGAGGGCGAGTATTCCAGTTGTCAGTACCCACTGCTATGCTCTAGAATCCCTCTACTGGGGGGACATATGAGGCAAAAAACAGGACACTTCCCTTCCCACAGAATGACCCCAAACACTTGGGGGCTGGACAAACTACCAGAGAGGGAGACTTCTACGACCCATGAGGCAACTCCTACATTAAACGGCCATTGTGGACAAAACATCCAGAGACAAAAGCCTGAGCGACTGCCTCCCTCTCACCCTTCTTTCATATCCAGAGGAGCTCCCCTCATGGACTGTAGATCAGGCCTGCCGTAACCTCGGCCCCAAACCTGAGCTGAGTTAGGGTTTTTGGATGTCTGTCTGCACAGCCATGGCCCACACAGCCTCCAGGCTGGGGTCTCTGGAGCCACACCACAGAACTGTGCCTGCTCTCTCCTAAGAAACTGCCCATTCCATTGGCCACAACTCTACAAATTAGTAGAAACCTCAAGGTCCCCAAGGACATCCCACTACCGCAAGCCGCACTGGACAAATAGGGGCATTATGACACAAGCTGAGCAACTACTACCTCCATGCAGACACACAGACAGATATCCGCAGAGACAGAAGATTGAACCAGACAGGCCCCTAGGCCCTATTATGAACTCTTGCTTTGGTGTCCAGGTATCACTCCTCAGAGGCCTGGGTTCGAAGACCAGCATACGGGGCTTTCCTGAGGCACCAGACAAAAGACCTCTCATCTCCACATGGGAAGCTTCCTTGTTGGAGTTGTGTCAAGCCCTTCGGGTTGGAGAATCCTGCAGAGTCCCTTAGCTACTGCCACATTCCAAGGTCTCCATGGCCACCAACCCACATTATGACTCATCCTCAGGAGAGTCCATTTAAACTCAGCCTTCTGGGTAGCTCACCCAAGAGCCCGCAGATTGAGCGTGCCTTGTCTCCACCAGGCAATGGGAAGGTGAGTTGGCGTTTCTCGGCATCCATGCTTAGGCCCCTGCTCTCGAGTCTTTCTGTATGGGGCATCCTGGAACCATACAATAGTACTCGACTGTCCTGAAGAAGGAAACTTTGAAGTTGGGAGCAGCTCACAACTCCCAGCGTAGGGAAACCTCCCTGGCCTCATGACGCCCCCACCCCCTTCAGGAAGGGGCCGTCATGGACACAAACTCCAGCTTGAGGCAACATCTGATACTCGCCCTGACCTCACCTGCAGGAGATCTCGATTCAGCCTCTTCAGAGTGGGCCTGCCATGCTCTTGGCCCCAAAACTCATGCTAGCTTGTGTTTTCAGACTTCCTTCCTCACAATCCTGGCCACACCCCTCCAGTTTGGCAATTCTGGAGACACAATGCAGCACTCTGCCTGCCCTCCAGAAGAAAAATGTTGCCCTATAGGGCTAACCGGAAACGCCAAATGAGTAACAACCTGCATGCCACTCGACCACACCCCAATTATACAGTCTAGCCTGTGCACTAAAGCCCTGTCTGACACAGCCTGAGGGCAGACCTCCAGTCCAACACCCAGACAGCTGGCCGTACACAGAGCATATCACACCCACAATGGCTTTAGGCCATCATCTCTACCCAACCTCAGTTTTCACCTTCAGAACCTAGAACTTATCTCCACTCACTGCTCAGGAGTGAACGTGATACAAGAATCAGAACTTCTCCTTCGCCTTGGCAAGAAACCTAGTGGTTGGCATGTTGTCCAATGTTCATTGTAGGAGAAAGCAGCATGGACTATGAGGCCCCACCTATCCCTGAGGGCCACAATGTGCACAAACACACATTGTGACCCTCAGCGTGAGCCCTATCCTCATGTAAAGCCTCTTAGTCACTGGAACAACAGCCCACATATGGGGCTTGCCAAGCCCCTAGTCCCCCAATCTCAACCAGAGTTCGAGATGTCTAGTCACACCTACTCAGGGCTCTACTCTGGAATCCCTCTTTGGTGCGAGAACTGAGGTAAAAAAAAATACATAAAGGACTCTTCCCATCCACAGAATGATCCCAACCACTTGGGATCAGGCCAAATCACCAGAGAAAGAATTGTCCATGGCCCTTGAGGACACTCCGACATTCCACGGCCACCGTTGACACAAAATCCAGAGACAAAAGCCTGAGCAAGCGCCACATACTCGCCCTTTGTTCATAGCCCGGAAAATTCTCACGGTCTGTAGATCGAGCCTTCATACATACATCCCCAAAACTAAGCTGAGTTTGTGTTTTCAGACTTCTGTCCCCACAGGCCTGGCCAACACACCATCCAAGCTGGGGCCCCTGGAGCCACACCTCAGGACTGTGGCTTCCCTCTCCAGGGGAATTCTGCTATTTCCGTTGGCCACAACCCAATAGATTAGGAGAATCCGCCAAACTCCCCCAGGCCATCCGAATAATGTTGGCTGCCCAGGACACACAGGGATGATCTCTCACAAGTTAGGAAACTACCTCCACTCAGACCCAGAGACAGATATCCCCATAGAATAAGATTGAACTGGACAGGCACTTAGGCCCTAATCAGATCCATTGCTTTTGATTCCAGTCATCTCTCCTCAGAGGCCTGTTTTCCTATACCAGCATATGGGAGATTCCTTTGGCACTCATCAAAACAATTCTCTTCTCTACATAGGAAACATACTCTTTAGAGGTCCATCAAAACCTCCGGTTATGAACATCCCTCAAGGCCCCGGTTCAAGCACCCCATTCCAAGGTCTACATGGACACAAATGCACATTATGACCCATCCTCAACTCACACATTTCAACACACCCGCCTCGGTTGCTCCCCTAGATCCAGCAGATCGAACTTGCCTTGGCGCTATGAGACACCTGGAATGGGAGGCAGGCTGCCCAGGCATCCATCCTTAGAACCCTGCTCTGGATAACTTCCTTATGGGATGTCCTGGAGCCATCCAACAGGTCTCGACTGTCCCACAGAAGGAATCATTGCGGTTTGGAGCATCTCACAATTCCCATCGTGGGAAAACCTCCATGTCCTCGTGACACCCTCCCCTTCATGAAGGGGCTGTCATGGACAGAAACTTCGACCTAAGCCAACGTCTGATCCTAGCTCTGTCTTCAGGTATACAGGATCTCGAATCATCTCTGCAGAGGGTGCCTGCCGTCCCCTCACCCCGAAATCTAAGTCTGGCTTGTGATCTCAGAATTTTTCCTCACACTCCTGGCCCACAAACCTTCCAGTTTGGGAATTCCGGAGCCACAATATGGCACTGTGTCTTCCCTCCAGAAGAAAACGTTGCCCTCTGGGGCTACCCAGTAACCACAAATGAGTACCATCCTGCACGAAACTCGACTGCGCCCCAATGATACAGTCTAGCCTGGGCACTAATTCCCTGTCTGCCACAGCCTGAGCCTGCACCTCCCAACCCACACTCAACAGCTGGCCGAACACTGAGCACATCAGACATACCATGGTCTTATGTCTTCATCTCTTCCCAACCTCAGATTTCAGGCTTCAGAACCTAGACCTTAAATCCAATCACAGTCCAGGAGTGAAAGTGTTGCAGAAATTAGAACTCCATCTTCCCCATGGCCAGAAAACTTGTGGTTGCCATATTGTGCAACGTTCCCTGTAGGAGAAACCAGCATGGTACATTAGGCCACGCCCTGACTTGAGGGGCTCCTTGGGCACAAAATCACATTGTGAAACTCAGTGTGAGACCTATCCTCAAGGAAGGCCTCTCAGTGTCTGGACCAAGAGCCCACATATGGGGATTGCCATGTTCTTAGGTCCCAATGTTAACCAGAGGTCTGGTTGTCCAGTTGCCCCAACCCACGTCTCTGCTCTGGAATCCCTATTTTGGTGGTCCACCTGAGGTAAAAAAAATAAATAAATAAACAAAAATAAACAAAAAACCCAGAAAGGCCTCCTCCCTTCCTACAGAATGACCCCAAACTCTTGGGATCAGTTCAAATCCCCAGAAAGGGAGCCTCATCGATGGCCCATGAGGACACCCCGACATTCCATGGCAATCGATGACAGATTTCCAGAAAAAAAAAAAAGCATGAGCCAGCACCTCACATTCGCCCTTTGTTCATATCCCGAAGAGTTCTCCTCACGGTCTATAGATCGGGCCGGCCATACCTACATCCCCCAACCTAAGTGGAGTTTGTGTTTTCAGACTTTTGTCCAAATAGCCCTGGACCACACACGCTCCACACTTGGGTCCCTGGAGCCACACCTCAGGACTGTGCTTCCCTTTCAAGGGAATTCTTCCCATTCCATTGGCCACAACCTTGCAAATGAGGAAAAACCTCCAAAGTCACCGAGGCCATCCCAATAGTGTAGGCCGCCCAGGACAAACAGGGGTGATCTCAAACCAGCTGAGCAACTACCTCCACTCAGACAACAGATGTCCCCAGAAAAGAATATTGAACCGGACAGGCCCCTAGACCCTAGTGAGATCCATTGCTTTGGTTTTTAGGCATCTCTCCTCAGAGGCCTCGTTTCTAATACCAGCATATGGTGGTTTCCTGAGGCACCAATAAGAACAAATCTGGTCTCCCCATGGAAATCTTGCTCATTGGAGCTTTGTCATAACCTCTGGTTAGGAGAATCCTTCAGGGCCCTGGTGCCACTGCCCCATACCAAGGTCTCCATGGACTCAAACCAACATTAAGACCATCCTCAGGAAAGTCCATTTCAACTCAGCCCCCTCTGTTGCTACCCCAAGCCAGCAGATCAAACGTTTCTTGTTGCTAGGAGACAATTGGATTGTGAGGCTGACTGCCCAGGCATCCATACTTAGGACCCTGTTCTGGAAAAATACCTTATAAGACGTCCTGGAGCCATCCAACAAATCTTTATTGTCCCACAGAAGGAATCCTTGCGGTTTGGAGCATCTCACAACTCCAATAGTGGGAAAACCCCCATGGCCTCATATTGCCCCCCCTTCCTGAAGGGGCCCACATGGACAGAAACTCAAACCTGAGCCAAAGTCTGAACCTCGACCTGACTTCAGACGCATGAGATCTCAATTCAGCTCTGCAGAGTGTGGCTGCCATGTCCTTGCCCCGAAACCTAAGCCTAGCTTGTGTTCTCAGACTTCCGTCCTCACTCTCCTGGCCCACAAGCCCTCCAGATTGGGAATTCCGAAGCCACAATGCCGCACTCTGCCTGCCCTCAGGAAGAAAAACTTTGCCCTATGCTGCTAATAAGAAACCCCAAATGATTTTCTAATGCATGCCACTCGATTGTAAAGCAATTATACAGCCCACCCTGTATTCTAATGCCCTGTCTGGCACAGCCTGAGACAAGACAACCCAAATGACAGCCAGACATTTGGCCCCAACATGGACACATAGTACCCGCTATGGCTGTAGGTCGTCATCTCTTCCCAACCTTGGTTTTCAGGCTTCAGAACCTAGACCTTATCTCCAATCACTGCCCAGGGGTGAACGTGATGCAGAAATTAGAATTCCTCCTTCCCCATGGCCAGAAACGTTGTGGTTGGCATGTTGTCCAGCGTTCAATGTGGGAAAACCTGCATTGTCCGAAAGGCCACGCCAGTGCTGGAGGGCCACCTAGGGCACAGACATGCATTGTGACCTGCAGCGTGAGTCCCGTATTAAAGTAATGCCTCTCAGTGGCTGGACCAAGATCCTGCATATGGGGCTTGTCATATCCATAGGCCCCCAGGCTTAACCAGAGGGCGAGTATTCTAATTGTCAGTACCCACTGCTATGCTCAAGAATCCCTCTACTGGGGGGACACATGAGGCAGAAAACAGGACACTTCCCTTCCCACAGAATGACCCCAAACACTTGGGGGCTGGACAAACTACCAGAGAGGGAGACTTCTACGACCCATGAGGCAACTCCTACATTAAACGGCCATTGTGGACAAAACATCCAGAGACAAAAGCCTGAGCGACTGCCTCCCTCTCACCCTTCTTTCATATCCAGAGGAGCTCCCCTCATGGACTGTAGATCAGGCCTGCCGTAACCTCGGCCCCAAACCTGAGCTGAGTTAGGGTTTTTGGATGTCTGTCTGCACAGCCATGGCCCACACAGCCTCCAGGCTGGGGTCTCTGGAGCCACACCACAGAACTGTGCCTGCTCTCTCCTAAGAAACTGCCCATTCCATTGGCCACAACTCTACAAAATAGTAGAAACCTCAAGGTCCCCAAGGACATCCCACTACCGCAAGCCGCACTGGACAAATAGGGGCATTATGACACAAGCTGAGCAACTACTACCTCCATGCTGACACACAGACAGATATCCGCAGAGACAGAAGATTGAACCAGACAGGCCCCTAGGCCCTATTATGAACTCTTGCTTTGGTGTCCAGGTATCACTCCTCAGAGGCCTGGGTTCGAAGACCAGCATACGGGGCTTTCCTGAGGCACCAGACAGAAGACCTCTCATCTCCACATGGGAAGCTTCCTTGTTGGAGTTGTGTCAAGCCCTTCGGGTTGGAGAATCCTGCAGAGTCCCTTAGCTACTGCCTCATTCCAAGGTCTCCATGGCCACCAACCCACATTATGACTCATCCTCAGGAGAGTCCATTTAAACTCAGCCTTCTGGGTAGCTCACCCAAGGGCCCGCAGATTGAGCGTGCCTTGTCTCGACCAGGCAATGGGAAGGTGATATGGCGTTTCTCGGCATCCATGCTTAGGGCCCTGCTCTCGAGTCTTTCTGTATGGGGCATCCTGGAACCATCCAATAGTACTCAACTGTCCTGAAGAAGGAATCTTTGAAGTTTGGAGCAGCTCACAAATCCCAGGGCAGGGAAACCTCCCTGGCCTCATGACGCCCCGACCCCCTTCAGGAAGGGGCCGTCATGGACACAAACTCCAGCTTGAGGCAACATCTGATACTCGCCCTGACCTCACCTGCAGGAGATCTCGATTCAGCCTCTGCAGAGTGGACCTGCCATGCTCTTGGCCCCAAAACTCGTGCTAGCTTGTGTTTTCAGACTTCCTTCCTCACAATCCTGGCCACACCCCTCCAGATTGGCAATTCTGGAGACACAATGCAGCACTCTGCCTGCCCTCCAGAAGAAAAATGTTGCCCTATAGGGCCAACCGGAAACGCCAAATGAGTAACAACCTGCATGCCACTCGACCATACCCCAATTATAAGTCTAGCCTGTGCACTAAAGCCCTGTCTGACACAGCCTGAGGGCAGACCTCCAGTTCAACACCCAGACAGCTGGCCGTACACAGAGCATATCACACCCACAATGGCTTTAGGCCATCATCTCTACCCAACCTCAGTTTTCACCTTCAGAACCTAGACCTTATCTCCACTCACTGCTCAGGAGTGAACATGATGCAAGAATCAGAACTTCTCCTTCGCCTTGGCAAGAAACCTAGTGGTTGGCATGTTGTCCAATGTTCATTGTAGGAGAAAGCAGCATGGACTATGAGGCCCCACCTATCCCTGAGGGCCACAATGTGCACAAACACACATTGTGACCCTCAGCGTGAGCCCTATCCTCATGTAAAGCCTCTTAGTCACTGGAACAACAGCCCACATATGGGGCTTGCCAAGCCCCTAGTCCCCCAAACTCAACCAGAGTTCGAGATGTCTAGTCACACCTACTCAGGGCTCTACTCTGGAATCCCTCTTTGGTGGAACACCTGAGGTAAAAAAAAAAAATACAGAAAGGACTCTTCCCTTCCACAGAATGATCCCAACCCCTTGGGATCAGGCCAAATCACCAGAGAAAGGATTGTCCATGGCCCTTGAGGACACCCCAACATTCCACGGCCACCGTTGACACAAAATCCAGAGACAAAAGCTTGAGCAAGCGCCACATACTCGCCCTTTGTTCATAGCCCGGGAAATTCTCACGGTCTGTAGATCGAGCCTTCATACATACATCCCCAAAACTAAGCTGAGTTTGTGTTTTCAGACTTCTGTCCCCACAGTCCTGGCCCACACACCATCCAAGCTGGGGCCCCTGGAGACACACCTCAGGACTGTGGCTTCCCTCTCCAGGGGAATTCTGCCATTTCCATTGGCCACAACCCTATAGATTAGGAGAATCCTCCAAACTCCCCGAGGCCATCCCAATAGTGTTGGCTGCCCAGGACACACAGGGATGATCTTTCACAAGTTAGGAAACTACCTCCACTCAGACCCAGAGACAGATATCCCCATAGAATAAGATTGAATTGGACAGGCACTTAGGCTCTAATCAGATCCATTGCTTTTGTTTCCAGGCATCTCTCCTCAGAGGCCTGGTTTCCAATACCAGAATACGGGGGATTACTGAGGCACTCATCAGAAAAATCTCATCTCCACATAGGAAATGTACTCTTTGGAGCTCTATAAAAACCTCTGTTTAGGAGAATCTTTCAGGGCCCCGGATCAAGCGCCCCATTCCAAGGTCTCCATGGACTTAAACCCACATTATGATCTATTGTCGGGAGAGTCCATGTCAACTCAACCCCTTTGGTTTCTCCCCCAGGGCCTGCAGATCAAACCTGCCTTGTTGCTAGGAGACAACTAGAATGGGAGGCGGGCTGCCCAGGCATCCATCCTTAGAACCCTACTCTGGAGTTGTTCCACATGGGACATCCTAGAGCCATCCAACAGGTCTCAAGTGTCCCACAGAAGGAATCTTTGCAGTCTGGAGCATCTCACAACTCCCATTGTGAGAAAATCTACATGGCCTCTTGAGACGCTCCACTTTATAAAGGGGCCATCATGGACAGAAACTCCAACCTGAGCAAACGTCTGATATTCGCCCTGACTTCAGGTGCATGAGATCTTGATTCAGCTCTGCAGAGTGTGCCTTCTGTGCACTCACCCCCAAAACTAAGCCTAGCTTGTTTTCTCAGACTACCGTCCTCACACCCCTGCCCCAAAAGCCCTACAGATTGGCAATACTGGGGCCACAATGCAGCACACTGCCTGCCCTCCAGAAGAAAAACGTTGCCTTATGGAGCTACCTAGAAACCCGAATAAGGATCAACTGAACACCACTCGACTGCACCCCAAATATGCAGTCTACCCTGTCTAATGCCTTGTCTGACACAGCATGAGCCCACACCTCCAGACCTACGCTCAACAGCTGGCCGCACACTGAGCTCATTGGACCCATCAGGTCCTTAGGTCTTCATCTCTTCCCAACCTCAGTTTTCGGGTTTCAGAACCTAGACCTAAACTCCAATCACTGTCCAGGGGTGAACGTGATGCAGAAACCACAACTCTTCCTTCTCCATGGCTGGAAAACTTGTGGTTGGCATATTCTCCAACGTTCAGTGTAGGAGAATCCAGCGTGGCCCATGAGGCACTTCCCATGCTTGAGGGCCTTGTTGGCACAAATAGGCATTGTGACCCTCAGCATGAGCCCTGTCCTCAAGGAAGGCCTCTCAGTGTCTGAATCAAGAGCCCGCCTATTGGACTGTCCATGCCCCTAGGCCCCCAAACTTAAACAGAGGTGGGGATATCCATTTGACCCTCCCAAGGACTCTGCTCTGGAATCCCTCTTTTATTGGGACACTTGAGGTACATAAAATAAAATATAAAATAAAATAAAATAAAAAACAGAAAAGACTCCCCCCATCCCACAGAATGTACCCAAACTCTTGGGATCGGGTCAAATCCTCAGAGAAGGAAAACCATCCACAACCCATGAGGCCACGCCAGCATTCCACCCACATTGTTGACACAAATCCAGAGACAAAACCTGAGCAAGCACCTCAAACTCACCCTTTTTCATATCCCTAAGTGTTATCATGGTCTGTAGATTGGGCGTGCCATACCTATGTCCCCAATCCTAAGCGGAGTTTGTGTTTTCAGACTTTTGTCCCCACAGGCCTGGCCCACACAGCCTCAAGGCTGGGCCCCTAGAGCCAAACTCAGAACTGTGCTTGCCCTCTCCAGGGGATTTCTGCCCATTCCATTGGCCACAACCCTATAGATTAGGAGAAACTCCAAAGTCCTGAGGCCATCCCAATATTATAGGCTGCCCAGGACAAACAGGGGCGATCTGACACAAGCTGAGCAACTACATCCCCTCAGATCCTTAGACACGTATCCTCAGGAAAGAGATTGAACCGGACAGGCACCTAGGGCCTAATCATCTCGATTGCTTTTGTTTCCAGTCATCTCTCCTCAGAGGCCTGGTTTCCCATACCAGCATATGGGAGATTCCTTAGGCACTCATCAAAACAATTCTCTTCTCTACATAGGAAACGTACTCTTTAGAGGCCATAAAAACCTCCGGTTATGAACATCCCTCAGCCCCGGATCAAGCACCCCATTCCAAGGTCTATATCGACACAAATGCACATTATGACCCATCCTCAACTCACCCATTTCAACACACCCGCCTCGGTTGCTCCCCTAGATCCAGCAGGCAAACTTGCCTTGGCGCTATGAGACACCTGGAATGGGAGGCAGGCTGCCCAGGCATCGATCCTTAGAACCCTGCTCTGGATAACTTCCTTATGGGATGTCCTGGAGCCATCCAACAGGTCTCAACTGTCCCACAGAAGGAATCATTGCGGTTTGGAGCATCTCACAATTCCCATCATGGGAAAACCTCCATGTCCTCGCGACACCTTCCCCTTCATGAAGGGGCCGTCATGGACAGAAACTCCGACGTAAGCCAACGTCTGATTCTAGCTCTGTCTTCAGGCATACGGGATCTAGAATCATCACTGCAGAGGGTGCCTGCCGTCCCCTCACCCCGAAATCTAAGTTTGGCTTGTGTTCTCAGAATTTTTTTCTCACACTCCTGGCCCACAAGCCTTCCAGTTTGGGAATTCTGGAGCTACTATGTGGCACTGTGTCTTCCCTCCAGAAGAAAAACGTTGCCCTCTGGGGCTACCCAGTAACCACAAATGAGTACCATCCTGCACGAAACTCGACTGCACCCCAATGATACAGTCTAGCCTGGGCACTAATTCCCTGTCTGCCACAGCCTGAGCCTGCACCTCCCAATCCACACTCAACAGCTGGCCGAACACTGAGCACATCAGCCACACCCTGGCCTTAGGTCTTCATCTCTTCCCAACCTCAGTTTTCAGGCTTCAGAACCTAGACCTTAAATCCAATCACAGTCCAGGAGTGAAAGTGTTGCAGAAATTAGAACTCCATCTTCCCCATGGCCAGAAAACTTGTGGTTGCCATATTGTGCAACGTTCCCTGTAGGAGAAACCAGCATGGTACATTAGGCCACGCCCTGACTTGAGGGGCTCCTTGGGCACAAAAACACATTGTGAAACTCAGTGTGAGACCTATCCTCAAGGAAGGCCTCTCAGTGACTGGACCAAGAGCCCACATATGGGGCTTGCCATGATCTTAGGTCCCAATGTTAACCAGAGGTCTGGTTGTCCAGTCGCCCCTCCCCAGGTCTCTGCTCTGGAATCCCTCTTTTGGTGGTCTACCTTAGGTAAAAAAATAATAATAATAATAAAAAAGTAAACAAAAAAACAAGAAAGGCCTCCTCCCTTCCCACAGAATGACCCCAAACTCTTGGGATCAGGTCAAATCCCCAGAAAAGGAGCCTCATCGATGGCCCATGAGGACACCCCGACATTCCATGGCAATCGGTGACACATTTCCAGAAAAAAAAAAAAAAAGCATGAGCCAGCACCTCACATTCGCCCTTTGTTCATATCCCGATGAGTTCTCCTCACGGTCTATAGATCGGGCCGGCCATACCTACATCCCTCAACCTAAGTGGAGTTTGTGTTTTCAGACTTTCGTCCAAATAGCCCTGGACCACACACGCTCCACACTTGGGTCCCTGGAGCCACACCTCAGGACTGTGCTTCCCTTTCAAGGGAATTCTTCCCATTCCATTGGCCACAACCTTGCAAATGAGGAAAAACCTCCAAAGTCACCGAGGCCATCCCATTAGTGTAGGCCGCCCAGGACAAACAGGGGTGATCTCAAATCAGCTGAGCAACTACCTCCACTCAGACAACAGATGTCCCCAGAGAAGAATATTGAACCGGACAGGCCCCTAGGCCCTAGTCAGATCCATTGCTTTGGTTTTTAGGCATCTCTCCTCAGAGGCCTCGTTTCCAATACCAGCATATGGTGGTTTCCTGAGGCACCAATAAGAACAAATCTCGTCTCCCCATGGAAAACTTGCTCATTGGAGCTTTGTCATAACCTCTGGTTAGGAGAATCCTTTAGGGCCCTGGTGCCACTGCCCCATACCAAGGTCTCCATGGACTCAAACCAACATTAAGACCATCCTCAGGAAAGTCCATTTCAACTCAGCCCCCTCTGTTGCTACCCCAAGCCAGGAGATCAAACGTTTCTTGTTGCTAGGAGACAATTGGAATGTGAGGCTGGCTGCCCAGGCATCCATACTTAGAACCCTGTTCTGGAAAAATACCTTATAAGACGTCCTGGAGCCATCCAACAAATCTTAATTGTCCCACAGAAGGAATCCTTGCGGTTTGGAGCATCTCACAACTCCAATAGAGGGAAAACCCCCATGGGCTCATAATGTCCCCCCTTCATGAAGGGGCCAACATGGACAGAAACTCAAACCTGAGCCAAAGTCTGATCCTCGACCTGACTTCAGACGCATGAGATGTCAATTCAGCTCTGCAGAGTGTGGCTGCCATGTCCTTGCCCCGAAACCTAAGCCTAGCTTGTGTTCTCAGACTTCCGTCCTCACTCTCCTGGCCCACAAGCCATCCAGTTTGGGAATTCCGAAGCCACAATGCAGCACTCTGCCTGCCCTCCAGAAGAAAAACTTTGCCCTATGCTGCTAATAAGAAACCCCAAATGATTTTCTAATGCATGCCACTCGATTGTAAAGCAATTATACAGCCTACCCTGTATATTAATGCCCTGTCTGGCACAGCCTGAGACAAGACATCCCAAACGATACCCAGACAGCTGGCCCCAACCTGGACACATAGGACCCGCTATGGCTGTAGGTCGTCATCTCTTCCCAACCTCGGTTTTCAGGCTTCAGAACCTAGACCTTATCTCCAATCACTGCCCAGGGGTGAACGTGATGCAGAAATTAGAATTCCTCCTTCCCCATGGCCAGAAACCTTGTGGTTGGCATGTTGTCCAACGTTCAATGTGGGAAAACCTGCATTGTCCGAAAGGCCACGCCAGTGCTTGAGGGCCGCCTAGGGCACAGACATGCATTGTGACCTGCAGCGTGAGTCCCGTATTAAAGTAACGCCTCTCAGTGGCTGGACCAAGATCTTGCATATGGGGCTTGTCATATCCATAGGCCCCCAGGCTTAACCAGAGGGCGAGTATTCCAGTTGTCAGTACCCACTGCTGTGCTCTAGATTCCCTCTACAGGGGGGACACATGAAGCAGAAAACAGGACACTTCCCTTCCCACAGAATGACCCCAAACTCTTGGGGGCTGGACAAACTACCAGAGAGGGAGACTTCTACGACCCATGAGGCAACTCCTACATTAAACGGCCATTGTGGACAAAACATCCAGAGACAAAAGCCTGAGCGACTGCCTCCCTCTCACCCTTCTTTCATATCCAGAGGAGCTCCCCTCATGGACTGTAGATCAGGCCTGCCGTAACCTCGGCCCCAAACCTGAGCTGAGTTAGGGATTTTGGATGTCTGTCTGCACAGCCATGGCCCACACGGCCTCCAGGCTGGGGTCTCTGGAGCCACACCACAGAACTGTGCCTGCTCTCTCTTAAGAAACTGCCCATTCCATTGGCCACAACTCTACAAAATAGTAGAAACCTCAAGGTCCCCAAGGACATCCCACTACCGCAAGCCGCACTGGACAAATAGGGGCATTATGACACAAGCTGAGCAACTACTACCTCCATGCAGACACACAGACAGATATCCGCAGAGAAAGAAGATTGAACCAGACAGGCCCCTAGGCCCTAATATGAACTCTTGCTTTGGTGTCCAGGTATCACTCCTCAGAGGCCTGGGTTTGAAGACCAGCATACGGGGCTTTCCTGAGGCACCAGACAGAAGATCTCTCATCTCCACCTGGGAAGCTTCCTTGTTGGAGTTGTGTCAAGCCCTTCGGGTTGGAGAATCCTGCAGAGTCCCTTAGCTACTGCCACATTCCAAGGTCTCCATGGCCACTAAACCACATTATGACTCATCCTCAGGAGAGTCCATTTAAACTCAGCCTTCTGGGCATCTCACCCAAGAGCCCGCAGATTGAGCGTGCCTTGTCTCGACCAGGCAATGGGAAGGTGAGTTGGCGTTTCTCGGCATCCATGCTTAGGCCCCTGCTCTCGAGTCTTTCTGTATGGGGCATCAAGGGACCATCCAATAGTACTCGACTGTCCTGAAGAAGGAAACTTTGAAGTTTGGAGCAGCTCACAACTCCCAGTGTAGGGAAACCTCCCTGGCCTCATGACGCCCCCACCCTTTTCATGTAAGGGCCGTCATAGACACAAACTCCAGCTTGAAGCAACATCTGATACTCGCCCTGACCTCACTGCAGGAGATCTCGATTCAGCCTCTGCAGAGTGGACCTGCCATGCTCTTGGTCCCAAAACTCGTGCTAGCTTGTGTTTTCAGACTTCCTTCCTCACAATCCTGGCCACACCCCTCCAGTTTGGCAATTCTGGAGACACAATGCAGCACTCTGCCTGCCCCCCAGAAGAAAAATGTTGCCCTATAGGGCTAACCGGAAACGCCAAATGAGTAACAACCTGCATGCCACTCGACCACACCCCAATTATACAGTCTAGCCTGTGCACTAAAGCCCTGTCTGACACAGCCTGAGGGCAGACCTCCAGTCCAACACCCAGACAGCTGGCCGTACACAGAGCATATCACACCCACAATGGCTTTAGGCCATCATCTCTACCCAACCTCAGTTTTCACCTTCAGAACCTAGACCTTATCTCCACTCACTGCTCAGGAGTGAACGTGATGCAAGAATCAGAACTTCTCCTTCGCCTTGGCAAGAAACCTAGTGGTTGGCATGTTGTCCAATGTTCATTGTAGGAGAAAGCAGCATGGACTATGAGGCCCCACCTATCCCTGAGGGCCACAATTTGCACAAACACACATTGTGACCCTCAGCGTGAACTATATCCTCATGTAAAGCCTCTTAGTGACTGGAACAACAGACCACATATGGGGCGTGCCAAGCCCCTAGTCCCCCAATCTCAACCAGAGTTCGAGATGTCTAGTCACTCCTACTCAGGGCTCTACTCTGGAATCCCTCTTTGGTGGAACACCTGAGGTTAAAAAAAAAAATACAGAAAGGACTCTTCCCATCCACAGAATGATCCCAACCCCTTGGGATCAGGCCAAATCACCAGAGAAAGAATTGTCCATGGCCCTTGAGGACACCCCGACATTCCACGGCCACCGTTGACACAAAATCCAGAGACAAAACCCTGAGCAAGCGCCACATACTCGCCCTTTGTTCATAGCCCGGAAAATTCTCACGGTCTGTAGATCGAGCCTTCATACATACATCCCCAAACCTAAGCTGAGTTTGTGTTTTCAGACTTCTGTCCCCACAGTCCTGGCCCACACACCATCCATGCTGGGGCCCCTGGAGACACACCTCAGGACTGTGGCTTCCCTCTCCACTGGAATTCTGCCATTTCCATTGGCCACAACCTTATAGATTAGGAGAATCCTCCAAACTCCCCGAGGCCATCCCAATAGTGTTGGCTGCCCAGGACAAACAGGGATGATCTTTCACAAGTTAGGAAACTACCTCCACTCAGACCCAGAGACAGATATCCCCATAGAATAAGATTGAACTGGACAGGCACTTAGGCTCTAATCGGATCCATTGCTTTTGTTTCCAGGCATCTCTCCTCAGAGGCCTGGTTTCCAATACCAGAATACGGGGGATTACTGAGGCACTCATCAGAAAAATCTCATCTCCACATAGGAAATGTACGCTTTGGAGCTCTATAAAAACCTCTGTTTAGCAGAATCTTTCAGGGCCCCGGATCAAGCGCCCCATTCCAAGGTCTCCATGGACTTAAACCCACATTATGATCTATTGTCGGGAGAGTCCATGTCAACTCAACCCCCTTGGTTTCTCCCCCAGGGCCTGCAGATCAAACCTGCCTTGTTGCTAGGATACAACTAGAATGGGAGGCGGGCTGCCCAGGCATCCATCCTTAGAACCCTACTCTGGAGTCGTTCCACATGGGACATCCTAGAGCCATCCAACAGGTCTCAAGTGTCCCACAGAAGGAATATTTGCAGTCTGGAGCATCTCACAACTCCCATTGTGGGAAAATCTACATGGTCTCTTGAGACGCTCCACTTTATAAAGGGGCCATCATGGACAGAAACTCCAACCTGAGCAAACGTCTGATATTCGCCCTGACTTCAGGTGCATGAGATCTTGATTCAGCTCTGCAGAGTGTGCCTTCTGTGCACTCACCCCCAAAACTAAGCCTTGCTTGTGTTCTCAGACTACCGTCCTCACACCCCTGCCCCAAAAGCCCTAGAGATTGGCAATACTGGGGCCATAACGCAGCACACTGCCTGCCCTCCAGAAGAAAAACGTTGCCTTATGGAGGTACCTAGAAACCCGAATAAGGATCAACTGAACGCCACTCGACTGCACCCCAAATATGCAGTCTACCCTGTCTAATGCCTTGTCTGACACAGCATGAGCCCACACCTCCAGACCTACGCTCAACAGCTGGCTGCACACTGAGCTCATTGGACCCATCAGGTCCTTAGGTCTTCATCTCTTCCAACCTCAGTTTTCGGGTTTCAGAACCTAGACCTAAACTCCAATCACTGTCCAGGGGTGAACGTGATGCAGAAATCACAACTCTTCCTTCGCCATGGCTGGAAACCTTGAGGTTGGCATATTCTCCAACGTTCAGTGTAGAATAATCTAGCGTGGCCAATGAGGCACTTCCCATGCTTGAGGGCCTTGTTGGGCACAAATAGGCATTGTGAACCTCAGCATGAGCCCTGTCCTCAAGGAAGGCCTCTCAGTGTCTGAATCAAGAGCCCGCCTATTGGACTTGCCATGCCCCTAGGCCCCCAAACTTAAACAGAGGTGGGGATATCCAGTTGTCCCTCCCAAGGACTCTGCTCTGGAATCCCTCTTTTATTGGGACACTTGAGGTACATAAAATAAAATATAAAATAAAATAAAATAAAAAACAGAAAAGACTCCTCCCATCCCACAGAATGTACCCAAACTCTTGGGATCGGGTCAAATCCTCAGAGAAGGAAAACCATCCACAACCCATGAGGCCACGCCAGCATTCCACCCACATTGTTGACACAAATCCAGAGACAAAACCTGAGCAAGCACCTCAAACTCACCCTTTTTCATATCCCTAAGTGTTATCACAGTCTGTAGATTGGGCGTGCCATACCTATGTCCCCAATCCTAAGCGGAGTTTGTGTTTTCAGACTTTTGTCCCCACAGGCCTGGCCCACACAGCCTCAAGGCTGGGCCCCTAGAGCCAAACTAAGAACTGTGCCTGCCCTCTCCAGGGGATTTCTGCCCATTCCATTGGCCACAAACCTATAGATTAGGAGAAACTCCAAAGTCCGGAAGCCATCCCAATATTATAGGCTGCCCAGGACAAACAGGTGCGATCTGACACAAGCTGAGCAACTACATCCCCTCAGATCCTTAGACACGTATCCTCAGGAAAGAGATTGAACCGGACAGGCACCTAGGCCCTAATCATCTCGATTGCTTTTGTTTCCAGTCATCTACCTCAGAGGCCTGGTTTCCCATACCAGCATATGGGAGATTCCTTAGGCACTCATCAAAACAATTTTCTTCTCTACATAGGAAACGTACTCTTTATAGCCCATCAAAACCTCCGGTTATGAACGTCCCTCAAGGCCCCGGATCAAGCACCCCCTTCCAAAGTCTCCATGGACACAAATGCACATTATGACCCATCCTCAACTCACCCATTTCAACACACCCGCCTCGGTTGCTCCCCTAGATCCAGCAGATCGAACTTGCCTTGGCGCTATGAGACACCTGGAATGGGAGGCAGGCTGCCCAGGCATTCATCCTTAGAACCCTGCTCTGGATAACTTCCTTATGGGATGTCCTGGAGCCATCCAACAGGTCTCGACTGTCCCACAGAAGGAATCATTGCGGTTTGGAGCATCTCACAATTCCCATCGTGGGAAAACCTCCATGTCCTCGTGACACCGTCCCCTTCATGAAGGGGCCGTCATGGACAAAAACTCCGACGTAAGCCAACGTCTGATCCTAGCTCTGTCTTCAGGCATACAGGATCTCGAATCATCTCTGCAGAGGGTGCCTGCCGTCCCCTCACCCCGAAATCTAAGTCTGGCTTGTGTTCTCAGAATTTTTTTCTCACACTCCTGGCCCACAAGCCTTCCAGTTTGGGAATTCTGGAGCCACTATGTGGCACTGTGTCTTCCCTCCAGAAGAAAAACGTTGCCCTCTGGGGCTACCCAGTAACCACAAATGAGTACCATCCTGCACGAAACTCGACTGCACCCCAATGATACAGTCTAGCCTGGGCACTAATTCCCTGTCTGCCACAGCCTGAGCCTGCACCTCCCAACCCACACTCAACAGCTGGCCGAACACTGAGCACATCAGCCACACCATGGCCTTAGGTCTTCATGTCTTCCCAACCTCAGTTTTCAGGCTTCAGAACCTAGACCTTAAATCCAATCACAGTCCAGGAGTGAAAGTGTTGCAGAAATTAGAACTCCTTCTTCCCCATGGCCAGAAAAATTGTCGTTGCCATATTGTGCAACGTTCAGTGTAGGAGAAACCAGCATGGTACATTAGGCCACGCCCTGACTTGAGGGGCTCCTTGGGCACAAAAACACTTTGTGAAACTCAGTGTGAGACCTATCCTCAAGGAAGGCCTCTCAGTGTCTGGACCAAGAGCCCACATATGGGGCTTGCCATGTTCTTAGGTCCCAATGTTAACCAGAGGTCTGGTTGTCCAGTCGCTCCTCGCCAGGACTCTGCTCTTGGATCCCTCTTTTGGTGGTCCACCTTAGGTAAAAAAAAAATAATAATACTAAAAAAATAAACAAAAAAACAAGAAAGGCCTCCTCCCTTCCCACAGAATGACCCCAAACTCTTGGGATCGGGTCAAATCCCCAGAAAGGGAGCCTCATCAATGACCCATGAGGACACCCCGACATTCCATGGCAATCGGTGACACAATTCCAGAAAAAAAAAAAAGCATGAGCCAGCACTTCACATTCGCCCTTTGTTCATATCCCGAAGAGTTCTCCTCACGGTCTATAGATCGGGTCGGCCATACCTACATCCACCAACCTAAGTGGAGTTTGTGTTTTCAGACTTTTGTCCAAATAGCCCTGGACCAAACACGCTCCACAATTGGGTCCCTGGAGCCACACCTCAGGACTGTGCTTCCCTTTCAAGGGAATTCTTCCCATTCCATTGGCCACAACCTTGCAAATGAGGAAAAACCTCCAAAGTCACCGAGGCCATCCCATTAGTGTAGGCCGCCCAGGACAAACAGGGGTGATCTCAAACCAGCTGAGCAACTACCTCCACTCAGACAACAGATGTCCCCAGAGAAGAATATTGAACCGGACAGGCCCCTAGGCCCTAATCAGATTCATTGCTTTGGTTTTCAGGCATCTCTCCTCAGAGGCCTCGTTTCCAATACCAGCATATGGTGGTTTCCTGAGGCACCAATAAGAACAAATCTCGTCTCCCCATGGAAAACTTGCTCATTGGAGCTTTGTCATAACCTCTGGTTAGGAGAATCCTTCAGGGCCCTGGTGCCACTACCCCATACCAAGGTCTCCATGGACTCAAACCAACATTAAGACCATCCTCAGGAAAGTCCATTTCAACTCAGCCCCCTCTGTTGCTACCCCAAGCCAGCAGATCAAACGTTTCTTGTTGCTAGGAGACAATTGGATTGTGAGGCTGACTGCCCAGGCATCCATACTTAGGACCCTGTTCTGGAAAAATACCTTATAAGACGTCCTGGAGCCATCCAACAAATCTTAATTGTCCCACAGAAGGAATCCTTGCGGTTTGGAGCATCTCACAACTCCAATAAAGGGAAAACCCCCATGGGCTCATAATGTCCCCCCTTCCTGAAGGGGCCAACATGGACAGAAACTCAAACCTGAGACAAAGTCTGAATCTCGACCTGACTTCAGACGCATGAGATCACAATTCAGCTCTGCAGAGTGTGCCTGCCATGTCCTTGCCCCGAAACCTAAGCCTAGCTTGTGTTTTCAGACTTCCTTCCTCACAATCCTGGCCACACCCCTCCAGTTTGGCAATTCTGGAGACACAATGCAGCACTCTGCCTGCCCTCCAGAAGAAAAATGTTGCCCTATAGGCCTAACCAGAAACGCCAAATGAGTAACAACCTGCATGCCACTCGACCAAACCCCAATTATACAGTCTAGCCTGTGCACTAAAGCCCTGTCTGAAACAGCCTGAGGGCAGACCTCCAGTCCAACACCCAGACAGCTGGCCATAAACAGAGCATATCACACCCACAATGGCTTTAGGGCATCAACTCTACACAACCTCAGTTTTCACCTTCAGAACCTAGACCTTATCTCCACTCACTGCTCAGGAGTGAACGTGATACAAGAATCAGAACTTCTCCTTCGCCTTGGCAAGAAACCTAGTGGTTGGCATGTTTTTCCAACGTTCAGTGTAGTTGAAACCAGTGTGGCCCATGATGCCCCGCCCATGTTTATGGGCCACATTGGTCACAAACACACATTGTGTCCCTCAGCCTGATCCCAGGCCTCGTGTAAGGCCTCTCAGTGGCTGGATGAAGAGTCAGCATATTCGGCTTGCCATGCCCCTAGGCCCCAAATTTTACCCATAGTTCGGGTTCTCCCTTCACTTTTCCCCAGGGCTCATCTTTGGAATTCCTCTTTTGGCGGGACACCTGAGGTAACAAACCTGAAAGGAGTCCTCCCATTCCACAGATTGATGAAAAGCAATTGGGATCGGACCAAATCCCCAGAGAGAAAGATTCGTCCATGGCCCATGAGGCTTCCCCGACATTCCACGGCCATCGCTGATACAAAATCCAGAGACAAAAGCCTGAGCAAGTGCCTCAGACTCGCTCTTTCTTTATATCCGGAAGAGTTCTTCTCATGGTTTATAGATCGGGCCTGCCATACCTACCTCCCCAAAGCTAAGCTGAGTTTGTGTTTTCAGACTTCTGGTCCAAAGTCCTGGGCCACACACCTTCCAGGCTGGGGCCCCAGGTGTCACACATTAGGACTGTGTCTACCCAATCCATGGGAATTCTGCCCATTCCATGGTCCAAAACCGTAAAATTAGGAGAACCCTCCAAATCCCTGAGGCCATCCCAATAGTGCAGGTCGCCCGGGACAAACAAGGGCGGTCTGATACCAGCTGAGCATCTACCTCTACTCATAACATAGATGGATATCCCCTGAGAAGCAGATTGAACCAGACAGGACCCTAGGCCATAATCGGATACATTGCTTTGGTTTACAGGCATGTCTCCTCAAAAGCCTGGATTCCAATACCAGCATAGGGGTTTTCCTGAGGCACCCATCAAAACAAATCTCGTCTCCACAAGGAACCTTGTGCATCGAGCTATGTCAAAAACTTAGGAGAATACTTCAGGGTCCCGGTGCCACCGCCCCATTTTAAGGCCCTAATGGACACAAACACACATTAGGACCCATCCTCAGGAAAGTCCATTTCAAGTCAGTCACTCCTGTTGCTCACGCAGAGCCATCAGATCTAAACTCTCTTGTTGCTAGGAGAAAATTGGAATGCGAGGCGGGCTTCCCAGTCATCCATTCTCGAATGGTGCCCTGGAGTCATTCCATATGGGATGTCCTGAAGCTGCCCAACAGGTCTCAATTGTCCCGCAGAAGGTATCCTTGAAGGGGGCATCCCACAACACCCAACGTGGGAAAACCTCCATGGCCTCGAGATTTCGCTCTCTTCATGAAGGGGCCGTCATGCCCATAAACTCCAACGTGAGACAACGTCTGATCCTCGCCCTGACTTCAGATGCATGAGATATTGGTTCAGATCTACAGTGGTCCCTGCCGTGTCCTCGCCCTGATACACAAGTCCAGCTTGTGTTCTCAGACTTCCGTCCTCACACTCCTGGACACGAAGCCCTCAAGTGGGCAATTCCGGACCGACAATGAAGCACTCTGCCTGCCCTCTAGAAAACAAATTTTGCCTAATGAGCTGCCCAGACAACTTATATGAGGATAAATCTACATGGCACTCGACTTTACCCAAATTATATAGTCTACGGGGGCACTAATGCACTGTCTGACACAACCTGAGCCCGGACCTCCTGACCAACACCCAGACAGCTGACCGCACACTGAGCACATCAGACCCGCCATGGCCTTAGGTTATCATCTCTTCCCTACCTCTGTTTTCAGGCTTCAGAATCTAGACCTTATCTCCAATCACTGCCCAAGGGTGACTGTGATGCAGAAATCAGAACTCTTCCTTACCCATGGCAAGAAATCTTGTCATTGGCAGGTTGTCCAACGTTCAGTGTAGGAGAAACCAGGATTCACCATGAGGCCCCGCCCATTCTTGTTTGCGAAGTGGGCATAAACACGCATTGTGACCCTCAGTGTGAGTCCTGTCCTCTAGTAAGTCCTCTCCGTCGCTCGACCATTAGATGTCATAATGGGCTTGACATGTCCCTAGGCCCAAATTTGTAACCAGATTTCTGGTTGTCCAGTCGGCCCTCCCCAAAGCTCTACTCTGGAATACCTCATTTGGTGGGACAACTGAGGTTAAAAAACAAAACAAGGCAAATCACAACAACAACAAAACGGACTTCTTCCATCCCACAGAATGACCCCAAAATCTTGCGATGGGGACAAACCACCAGAGAGTAAGACTCGTCCATTTCCCATGAAGTCAACCGGAAATTTCATGACCATGAGTGACACGATATCCAGAGACAAAAACTTGAGCAAGAGCCTGACACTCGCCCTTTTTTCATATCCCGAAGAGTTCTCCTCATGGTCTGTAGATCTATACTGCCATACCTATTACCCGAGACATAAGCCGCGTTTGTGTTTTCAGACAACTGTCCAAACAGCTCTGCCTACACACCCTACAGGCTCAGGCCCCTGGAGCCAAACCTGAGGACTGTACTTGCCCTCTCCAAGGGAATTGTATGTGCCCATTCCAATGGCCACAACCTACTAATAGGATAAACCTCCAAACTCCCTGAGGCCATCCCAATAGTGGTGGCTCTCCAGGACAAACAGGAGCAATCTGAGCCCATCTGACACCTACATGCACTCAGATGCATAGACTGATGTCCCCAGAGGTAAAAAGGTACGAACAGGCCCCTAGGCACTATTTGGATTCATTGTTGTGCTATCCAGTCATCTCTCCTCAGAGGCCTGGATTTCAATACCAGCGTATTGCTGTTTCCTGACTCATCCCTCAGAACAAATCTCATTTACATATGGGAAACTTGCACGTTGGAGCTGTGTCAAAGCCTCTGTTTGAAAAAACCCATCGGGCCCCAGTGCCACCGCTTCATTCCAAGATCTCCATAGACACAAAAACATATTAGGATCCATCCACAGGAGAGTCCATTTCAACTCAGCCTCCTGGGTTGCTCCCCCAGATCCAGCAGATCTAACCTGTCTTGTTGCTAGGACACAATTGGAATGCGAGGTGGGCTACCCAGCCATCCATCCTTAGAACCCTGCTCGGAATCGTTGCCCTGGAGCCAACCAACAGGTCTCAATTGTCCTGCAGAAGAATCTTTGCAGTTTGGAGCTTCTCACAACTAACATCGTGGGAAAACCCCCACGGCCTCATGACCCCCCCGCCCCTTCATGAAGGGCCATCAGGGACAGAAACACCAACCTGAGCGATCTTCTGATCCTCGCCCTGACATCATAAGCACGAGATCTCGATTCAGGTCTGTAGATTGTTCCTGCCTTGTCCTCACCCAGAAACCTAAGCCTAGCTTGTTCTCAGATTTCCTTCCTCAGACTACTGGACCACAAGCCTCCAGTTTGAAAACCAGAACTATAATGCAGCACTCTTCCTGCCCTCAGGAAGAAAAACATTGCCCTCTGGAGCTACCCAGAAACTCCAAAAGAGGATCAACCTGCACGCCATACGACTGTACCCCAAATATATAGGCTGACCTGGGCACTATTGCCCTTTTTGACACAGCCTGAGCCTGGATTACCTGGCCCCACACAGAAAGCTGGCCGCTCACTGAGCACATCGGACCCGCCATGGTCTTAGGTCGTCATCTCTTCCCAACCTCGGTTGTCAAGTTTCAGAACCTAGACCTTATCTCCAATCACTGCCCAGGCTTGAAAGTGATGCAGAAAACACAACTCCTTCCCCGTGGCAAGAAACCATGTGGTTGGCATGTTGTCCAACGTTCAGTGTAGTTGAAACCAGGGTGGCCCATGAGGCCCCGCTCATGTTTGTGGGCCACATTGGTCAAAACCACACATTGTGACCCTCACCCTGATCCCAGTCCTCAATAAGGCCTCTCAGTGGCTGGATGAAGAGATAGCATATTGGGCTTGCCATGCCCCTAGGCCCCAAATTTTACCCATAGTTCGGGTTCTCCCTTCACTTTTCCCCAGGGCTCTTCTTTGGAATTCCTCTTTTGGCGGGACACCTGAGGTAACAAACCTGAAAGGAGTCCTCCCATTCCACAGATTGACGAAAAACAATTGGGATCGGGCCAAATCCACAGAGAGGAAAATTCGTCCATGGCCCATGAGGCCTCCCCGACATTCCACGGCCATCTCTGATACAAAATCCAGAGACAAAAGCCTGAGCAAGCGCCTCAGACTCGCTCTTTCTTCATAACCGAAAGAGTTCTTCTTAAGGTTTATAGATCGGGCCTGCCATACCTACGTCCCCAAACCTAAGCTGAGTTTGTGTTTTCAGACTTCTGTCCTCAAAGTCCTGGGCCACACACCCTCCAGGCTGGGGCCCTTGGAGTCACACATTAGGACTGTGCCTACCCAATCCATGGGAATTCTGCCGATGCCATTGTCCAAAACAGTAAAATTTGGAGAACCCTCCAAATCCCTGCGGCCATCCCAATAGTGCAGGTCGCCCGGGACAAACAAGGGCGGTCTGATTCCAGCTGAGCATCTACCTCCACTCATACCATAGATGGATGTCCCCTGAGAAGAAGATTGAACCAGACAGGACCTTAGGCCATAATCGGATACATTGCTTTGGATTACAGGCATGTCTCCTCAAAAGCCTGGATACCAATACCAGCATAGAGGTTTTCCTGAGGCACCCATCAAAACAAATCTCGTCTCCACAAGGAACCTTGTGCATCGAGCTATGTCAAAAGCTTCGGAGAATACTTCAGGGTCCCGGTGCCACCGCCCCATTTTAAGGCCCTCATGGACACAAACACACATTAGGACCCATCCTCAGGAAAGTCCATTTCAAGTCAGCCACCCCGGTTTCTCCCGCTAAGCCATCAGATTTAAACTGTCTTGTTGCTAGGAGACAATTGGAATGCGAGGCGGGCTTCCCAGGCATCCATCCTCGAACGGTGACCTGGAGTCATTCCATATGGGATGTCCTGGAGCTGCCCAACAAGTCTCAATTGTCCCGCAGAAGGAATCCTTGAAGGGGGCATCCCACAACTTCCAACGTGGGAAAACCTCCATGGCCTCGAGATTCCGCTCCCTTCATGAAGGGGCCGTCATTCACAGAAACTCCAACCTGAGCCAACTTCTGAACCTCGCCCTGACTTCAGATGCATGAGATATAGGTTCAGATCTACAGGGGTACCTGCCGTGCCCTGGCCCTGAAACCCAAGTCTAGCTTGTGTTCTCAGACTTCCGTCCTCACACTCCAGGCCCCGAAGCCCGGAAGTTTCGCAATTCCAGACCCACAATGCAGCACTCTGCCTGCCCTCTAGAAAAAAAAATTTGGCCTAATGAGTGCCCAGGCACCTTATATGAGGATAAATCTACATGGCATTCGACTATACCCAAAGTATATAGTCTAACCTGTGCACTAATGCACTGTCTGACACAACCTGAGCTCGGACCTCCTGACCAACACCCAGACAGCTGACCGCACACTGAGCACATCAGAACCGCCATGGCCTTAGGTTATCATCTCTTCCCAACTGCGGTTTTTCAGGCTTCAGAACCTAGACCTTATCTCCAACCACTGCCCAGGGGTGCCTGTGATGCAGAAATCAGACCTTGTCCTTACCCATGGCAAGAAACCTTGTGGTTGGCATGTTGTCCAACGTTCAGTGTAGGAGAAACCAGCATTCACCCGGAGGCCCCGCCAATTCTTGAGTGCGAAGAGGGCATAAACACGCATTGTGACCCTCAGCGTGAGTCCTGTGCTCTAGTAAGTCCTCTCAGTGGCTCGACCATTAGATGTCATAATGGGCTTGACATGTCCCTAGGCCACAATTTTTAACCAGATTTCTGGTTGTCCGGTCGGCCCTCCCCAGGGCTCTACTCTGGAATACCTCATTTGGTGAGACACCTGAGGTTAAAAAACAAAACAAAACAAATCAACAACAACAACAACAAAACGGACTTCTTCCATCCCAAGAATGACCCAAAACTCTTGGGACGGGGCAAAACCCCAGAGAGTAAGACTCGTCCATTTCCCATGAAGTCACCCGGAAATTTCACGACCATGAGTGACACGATATCCAGAGACAAAAACTTGAGCACGAGCCTCACACTCGCCCTTTTTTCATATCCTGAAGAGTTCTCCTCATGGTCTGTAGATCAGTCCTGCCATACCTATGACCCGAAACATAAGCCGCGTTTGTGTTTTCAGACAACTGTCCAAACAGCTCTGGCCTACACACCCTACAGGCTCAGGCCCCTGGAGCCAAACCTGAGGACTGTACTTGCCCTCTACAAGGGAATTGTATGTGCCCATTCCAATGGCCACAACCCTACTAATAGGATAAACCTCCAAACTGCCTGAGGCCATCCCAATAGTGGTGGCTTCCCAGGACAAACAGGGGCAATCTGAGCTCATCTGAGCACCTACCTGCACTCAGACGAATAGACTGATGTCCCCAGAGGTAAAAAGGAACGAACAGGCCCCTAGGCACTATTCGGATCCATTGCTGTGGTATCCAGTCATCTCTCCTCAGAGGCCTAGATTTCAATACCAGCGTATGGCTGTTTCTTGACTCACACATCAGAAAACATCTCATCTACATATGGGAAACTTGCACGTTGGAGCTGTGTCAAAGCCTCTGTTTAGAAAAACCCTTCAGGACCCCAGTGCCACCGCTACATTCCAACGTCTCCATAGACACAAAAAGACATTAGGACCCATCCACAGGAGAGTTTATTTCAACTCAGCCTCCTGGGTTGCTCCCCCATATCCAGCAGATCTAACCTGTCTTGTTGCTAGGACACAATTGGAATGCGAGGTGGGCTACCCAGCCATCCATCCTTAGAACCCTTCTCGGAATCGTTGCCCTGGAGCCAACCAACAGGTCTCAATTGTCCTGCAGAAGAATCTTTGCAGTTTGGAGCTTCTCACAACTAACATCGTGGGAAAACCCCCACGGCCTCATGACCCCCCCGCCCCTTCATGAAGGGCCATCAGGGACAGAAACTCCAACCTGAGCGATCTTCTGATCCTCGCCCTGACATCATAAGCACGAGATCTCGATTCAGGTCTGTAGATTGTTCCTGCCTTGTCCTCACCCAGAAACCTAAGCCTAGCTTGTTCTCAGATTTCCTTCCTCAGACTACTGGCCCACAAGCCTCCAGTTTGAAAACCAAAACTATAATGCAGCACTCTTCCTGCCCTCAGGAAGAAAAACATTACCCTCTGGGGCTACCCAGAAACTCCAAAAGAGGATCAACCTGCACGCCATACGACTGTACCCCAAATATATAGGCTGACCTGGGCACTATTGCCCTTTTTGACACAGCCTGAGCCTGGATTACCTGGCCCCACACAGAAAGCTGGCCGCTCACTGAGCACATCGGACCCGCCATGGTCTGAGGTCGTCATCTCTTCCCAACCTCGGTTGTCAAGTTTCAGAACCTAGACCTTATCTCCAATCACTGCCCAGGCATGAAAGTGATGCAGAAAACACAACTCCTTCCCCGTGGCAAGAAACCATGTGGTTGGCATGTTGTCCAACGTTCAGTGTAGTTGAAACCAGGGTGGCCCATGAGGCCCCGCTCATGTTTGTGGGCCACATTGGTCAAAACCACACATTGTGACCCTCACCCTGATCCCAGTCCTCAATAAGGCCTCTCAGTGGCTGGATGAAGAGATAGCATATTGGGCATGCCATGCCCCTAGGCCCCAAATTTTACCCATAGTTCGGGTTCTCCCTTCACTTTTCCCCAGGGCTCTTCTTTGGAATTCCTCTTTTGGCGGGACACCTGAGGTAACAAACCTGAAAGGAGTCCTCCCATTCCACAGATTGACGAAAAACAATTGGGATCGGGCCAAATCCACAGAGAGGAAGATTCGTCCATGGCCCATGAGGCCTCCCCAACATTCCACGGCCATCTCTGATACAAAATCCAGAGACAAAAGCCTGAGCAAGCCCCTCAGACTCACTCTTTCTTCATATCCGGAAGAGTTCTTCTCATGGTTTATAGATCGGGCCTGCCATACCTACGTCCCCAAACCTAAGCTGAGTTTGTGTTTTCAGACTTCTGTCCTCAAAGTCCTGGGCCACACACCCTCCAGGCTGGGGCCCCTGGAGTCACACAGTAGGACTGTGCCTACCCAATCCATGGGAATACTGCCGATGCCATTGTCCAAAACAGTAAAATTTGGAGAACCCTACAAATCGCTGAGGCCATCCCAATAGTGCAGGTCGCCCAGGACAAACAAGGGCGGTCTGATTCCAGCTGAGCATCTACCTCCACTCATACCATATATGGATGTCCCCTGAGAAGAAGATTGAACCAGACAGGACCCTCGGCCATAATCGGATACATTGCTTTGGATTACAGGCATGTCTCCTCAAAAGCCTGGATTCCAATACCAGCATAGAGGTTTTCCTGAGGCACGCATCAAAACAAATCTCGTCTCCACAAGGAACCTTGTGCATCGAGCTATGTCAAAAGCTTAGGAGAATACTTCAGGGTCTCGGTGCCACCGCCCCATTTTAAGGCCCTCATGGACACAAACACACATTAGGACCCATCCTCAGGAAAGTCCATTTCATGTCAGCCACCCGGTTTCTCCCGCAGAGCCATCAGATCTAAACTGTCTTGTTGCTGGGAGACAATTGGAATGTGAGGCCGGCTTCCCAGGCATCCAACCTCGAACAGTGCCCTGGAGTCATTCCATATGGGATGTCCTGAAGCTGCCCAACAGGTCTCAATTGTCCCGCAGAAGGAATCCTTGAAGTGGGCATCCCACAACTCCCAACGTGGGAAAAACTCCATGGCCTTGAGATTCCGCTCCCTTCATGAAGGGTCCGTCATGCACAGAAACTCCAACCTGAGCCAACGTCTGATCCACGCCCTGACTTCAGATGCATGAGATATAGGTTCAGATCTACAGTGGTACCTGCCGTGTCCTCACCCTGAAACCCAAGTCTAGCTTGTGTTCTCAGACTTCCGTCCTCACACTCCTGGACACGAATCCCTCAAGTTTAAAATTCCGGACCGACAATTAAGCACTCTGCCTGCCCTCTAGAAAACAAATTTTGCCTAATGAGCTGCCCAGACAACTTATATGAGGATAAATCTACATGGCACTCGACTGTACCCAAAGTATATAGTCTAAACTGGGCACTAATGCACTCTCTGACACAACCTGAGCCCGGATCTCCTGACCAACACCCAGACAGCTGACCGCACACTGAGCACATCAGACCCGCCATGGCCTTAGGTCATCATCTCTTCCCTACCTCAGTTTTTAGGCTTCAGAACCTAGACCTTATCTCCAATCACTGCCCAGTGGTGCCTGTGATGCAGAAATCAGAACTCTTCCTTACCCATGGCAAGAAACCTTATGGTTGGCATGTTGTCCAACGTTCAGTGTACGAGAAACCAGGATTCACCATGAGGCCCTGCCCATTCTTGTTTGCGAAGTGGGCATAAACACGCATTGTGACCCTCAGCGTGAGTCCTGTGCTCTAGTAAGTCCTCTCAGTGGCTCGACCATTAGATGTGATAATGGGCTTGACATGTCCCTAGGCCACAATTTTTAACCACATTTCTTGTTGTCCGGTCGGCCCTCCCCAGGGCTCTACTCTGGAATCCCCCATTTGGTGGGACACCTGAGGTTAAAAAACAAAACAAGGCAAATCAACAACAACAACAAAACGGACTTCTTCCATCCCCAGAATGACCCAAAACTCCTTGTACGGGGCCAAACTCCCAGAGTGTAAGACTCGTCCATTTCCCATGAAGTCACCAGGAAATTTCACGACCATGAGTGACACGATATCCAGAGACAAAAACTTGAGCACGAGCCTCACACTCGCCCCTTATTCATATCCCGAAGAGTTCTCCTCATGGTCTGTAGATCAATCCTGCCATACCTATGACCTGAAACATAAGCCGCGTTTGTGTTTTCAGACTGTCCAAACAGCTCTGCCTACACACCTTACAGGCTCAGGCCCCTGGAGCCAAACCTGAGGATTGTACTTGCCCTCTACAAGGGAATTGTATGTGCCCATTCCAATGGCCACAACCTACTAATAGGATAAACCTGCAAACTCCCTGAGGCCATCCCAATAGTGGTGGCTTCCCAGGACAAACAGGGGCAATCTGAGCCCATCTGAGCACCTACATGCTCTCAGACGCATAGACTGATGTCCCCAGAGGTAAAAATGTACGAACAGGCCCCTAGGCCCTATTCGGATCCATAGCTGTGGTATCCAGTCATCTCTCCTCAGAGGCCTGAATTTCAATACCAGCATATGGCTGTTTCCTGACTCATCCGTCAGAACAAATCTCATCTACATATGGGAAACTTGCACGTTGGAGCTGTGTCAAAGCCTCTCTTTGAAAAAACCCTTCAGGACCCCAGTGCCACCCCTTCATTCCAAGGTCTCCATAGACACAAAAACATATTAGGATCCATCCACAGGAGAGTCCATTTCAACCCAGATCCAGATTGCTCGCCCAGATCCAGCAGATATAACCTGTCTTGTTGCTAGGACACAATTGGAATGCAAGGTGGGCTACCCCGGAATCCATCCTTAGAACCCTGCTCGGAATCGTTGCCCTGGAGCCAACCAACATGTCTCAATTGTCCTGCACAAGAATCTTTGCAGTTTGGACCTTCTCACAACTAACATCGTGGGAAAACCCCCACGAACTCGAGACCCCGCCCCTTCATGAAGGGGCCATCAGGGACAGAAACACCAACCTGAGCGATCTTCTGATCCTCACCCTGACTTTAGAAGCACGAGATCTCGATTCAGGTCTGTAGATTGTTCCTGCCTTGTCCTCACCCAGAAACCTAAGCCTAGCTTGTGTTATCAGATTTCCGTCTTCAGACTACTGGCCCACAAGCCCTCCAGTTTGCAAACCAGAACTATAATGCAGCACTCTGCCAGCCTTCAGGAAGAAAAACATAGCCCTGTGGGGCTACCCAGAAACTCCAAAGGAGGATCAACCTGCATGCCATTCGACTGTACCCCAAATATATAGGATGACCTAGGCACTATTGACCATTCTGACACAGCCTGAGCCTGGACTTCCTGGCCCCACCCAGAAAGCTGGTCGAACACTGAGCACGCCGGACGAGCCATGTCCTTAGGTCGTCATCTCTTCCCAACCTCGGTTGTCAAGTCTCAGAACCTAGACCTTATCTCCAATCACTGCCCAGGCTTGTAAGTGATGCAGAAATCACAACTCCTTCCCCGTGGCTAGAAACCATGTGGTTGGCATGTTTTCCAATGTTCATTGTAGTTGAAACCAGTGTGGCCCATGAGGCCCCGCCCATGTTTATGGGCCACATTGGTCACAAACACACATTGTGACCCTCAGCCTGATCCCAGTCCTCAGGTAAGGCCTCTCAGTGGCTGGATGAAGAGACAGCATATTGGGCTTGCCATGCCCCTAGGCCCCAAATTTTACCCATAATTCGGGTTGTCCCTTCGCTTTTGCCCAGGGCTCTTCTTTGGAATTCCTCTTTTGGCGGGACACCTAAGGTAACCAACCTGAAAGGAGACCTCCCATTCCACAGATTGACGAAAAACAATTGGGATCGGTCCAATTCCACAGAGAGGAAGATTCGTCCATGGCCCATGAGGTTTCCCAGACAATCCACGGCCATCGCTGATACCGAATCTAGAGACAAAAGACTGAACAAGCACCTCAGACTCGCTCTTTCTTCATATCCTGAAGAGTTCTTCTCATGGTTTATAGATCGGGCCTGCCATACCTACGTCTCCAAACCTAAGCTGAGTTTATGTTTTCAGACTTCTGTCCTCAAAGTCCTGGGCCACACACCCTCCAGGCTGCGGTCCCTGGGGCCACACATAAGGACTGTGCCTACCCAATCCATGGGAACTCTGCCCATTCCATTGTCCAAAACCGTAAAATTAGGAGAACCCTCCAAATCCCTGAGGCCATCCCAATAGGGCATGTCGCCCGTGACATACAAGCGCGGTCTGATAGCAGCTGAGCATCAACCTCCACTCATACCATAGATGGATGTCCCCAGAGAAGAAGATTGAACCAGACAGGACCCTGGCCAATCGGATCCATTGCTTTGGTGAGAGGCATGTCTCCTCAAAAGCCTGGATTCCAATACCAGCATAGGTGTTTTCCTGAGGTAGCAATCAGAACAAATCTCGTCTCCACAAGGAAACATGTGCATCGAGCTCTGTCAAAAGCTTAGGAGAATACTTCAGGGTCCCGGTGCCACGGCCCCATTCCAAGGCCCCATGGACACAAAGACACATTAGGGCCCATCCTGAGGAAAGTCCATTTCAAGTCAGTCACCCCGGTTGCTCCCGCAGAGCCATCAGATCTAAACTGGCTGTTGCTAGGAGACAATTGGAATGCGAGGCTGGCTTCCCAGGCATCCTCCCTCGAACGGTGCTATGGAGTCACTCCATATGGGATGTCCTGGAGCTGCCCAAAGGTCTCAATTGTCCCGCAGAAGGAATTCTTGAAGGGGGCAACCCACAACTCCCACGTGGGAAAAACTCCATGGACACGAGATTCCGCTCCCTTCATGAATGAGCCGTCAGGCACAGAAACTCCAACCTAAGCCAAAGTCTAATTCTCTCCCTGACTTGAAATGGATGAGATATTGGTTCAGATCTGCAGGGGGTACCTGCCGTGCCCTTGCCCTGAGCCCAAGTATAACTTTTGTTCTCAGAATTCCGACCTCACTCTCCTGGCCTCAAAGCCCTCATGATTGGTAAATCCGGTCCCACAATTAAGCACATGGCCTGCTTTCTGGAAAAAAAATATTGCCTAAAGAGCTGCCAAGGCACCTTATATGAAGATAAACCTACACGGTACTCGACTTTGCCCGAATTATATAGTCTAACCTGGGCACTAATGCACTGTCTGACACAACCTGAGCCCGGACTTCCTGACCAACACCCAGACAGCTGACCGCACACTGAGCACATCAGACTCGCCATGGCCTTAGGTCCTCATCTCTTCCCTACCTCAGTTTTCAGGCCTCAGAAACTAGACTTTATCTCTGCCTGGGGGTGAGTGTGATGCAGAAATCAGAACTTCTCCTTACACATGGCAAGAAACCTTGTGGTTGGCATGTTGTCCAACGTTCATTGTAGGAGAAACTAGCATTCACCCTGAGGCCCGCCTATTCTTGAGTGCGACGAGGGCATAAATATGCATTGTGACCCTCAGGGTGAGTCCTGTCCTCTAGTAAGTCCTCTCAGAGCCTGGATCACTAGGTGTCATAATGGGCTTGACATAGCCCTAGGCCCCAATTTTTAAGCAGATTTCTGGTTGTTCAGTCACCCCTCCCCAGAGCTCTACTCTGGAATTCCTCATGTGGTGGGACAACGGAGGTTAAAAAATGAAACAAAACAAAGCAACAACAACAAAAAAAAAACGACTTCTTCCATCCCACAGAATGACCCCAACCTCTTTGGAAGGGGCCAAATCTCCAGAGAGTAAGACTCGTCCATTTCCCATGAAGTCACCCGGAAATTTCACGACCATGTGTGACATGATATGCAGAGACAAAAACATGAGCAATAGCCTCACACTCGCCCTTTTTTCATATACCAAAATGTTCTCCTCATGGTCTGTAGATCAGTCCTGCTCTACCTATGACCCGAAATAGAAGTCGAGTTTGTGTTTTCAGACAACTGTCCAAACAGCCCTGGCCTACACACCCTATAGGCTCAGGCCCCTGAAGCCAAACCTGAGGACTGTTCTTGCCCTCGCAAGGGAATTGTGTGAGCCCATTCCAATGGCGACAACGCAACTAAAAGTATAAACCTTTAAATTCCCTGAGGCCATCCCATAGTGTTGGCTTCCAAGGACAAACACGGGCAATCTGAGTTCATCTGAGCACCTACCTGCATTCTGACCCATAGATAGATGTCGCCCGAGGTAAAAAGAAACCAACAGGCCCCTAGGCACTAATCGGATTCATTGCTTTGTTTTCCAGGCATCTCTCCTCAGAGGCCTGGATTTCAATACCAGAATATGGCTGTTTCTTGACTCACCCATCAGAACAAATCTCCTCTACACATGGGAAACTTGCATGGTGGACCTGTGTCAAACCTCTGTTTAGGAGAAGCCTTCAGGGCCCTAGTGCCACCGCTTAATGCCACAGTCTCCATAGACACAAAAACATATTAGGACCCATCCACAGGAGAGTCCATTTAAACTCAGCGTCCTCGGTTGCTCCCCGAGATCCAACAGATCTAGCCTGTCTTGTAGCTAGGAGAATATTGGAATGCGAGGTGGGCTACCCAGCCATCCATCCTTAGAACCCTGCTCAGAATCGTTGGCCTGGAGCCAACCAACTGGTCTCAATTGTCCCACAGTAGAATCTTTGCAGTTTGGAGCTTCTCACAACTCACATGGTGGGAAAACCCCCACGGCCTCGTGATTCCCCCCCTTTATGAAGGGGCCATCAGGGACAGAAAGTCAAACCTGAGGCATCGTCTGATGCTCAACCTGACTTCAGGTGCAAGAGTTCTCGATTCAGGTCTGCCATGTCCTCACACATAAAACCTAAGCCTTGCTTGTGTTCTCGGAGTTCCGTCCTCAGACTACCGGCCCATAAGCCCTCCAGTTTGGCAATCCAGAAGTACAATGCGGCACTCTGCCTGCTCCCTGGAAGAAGAACATTGCCCTCTGGGGCTACCCAGAAACCCCAAATGAGGATCAACCTGCACGCCATTTGGCTGTACACCAAATATATAGGCTGAAGTGGGCACAATTGTCCATTCTGACACAGCCTGAGCCTGGAACTCCTGGCCCCACCCAGACAGCTGGCCACACACTGAGCACATCGGACCCGCCATGGCCATAGGTCGTCATCTCTACCCAACCTCGGTTTTCAGGCTTCAGAACCTTGACCTTATCTCCAATCACTGCCCAGGTTTGAAAATGTTGCAGAAATCCGAACTCGTTCCCTTGGCATGAAACCTCGTGGTTGGCATGTTGTCCAACTTTCAGTGTAGTTGAAACCAGTGTGGCACATGAGACCCAGCCCATGCTTGAGGGCCACATTGGTCTCAAACACACATTGTGACCCTCAGCCTGAGCCCGGTCCTCAGGCAAGGCCTCTCAGTGGCTGCATGAAGAAAGAGCATATTGGGCTTGCCATGCCCCTAGACCCCAATTTTTAACCAAGTTCGGGTTGTCCCTTCACTCTTGCCCAGGGCTCTGCTTTGGAATTCCTCTTTTGGTGGGACACCTCAGGTAACAAACCTTAAAGGAGTCCTCCCATTCCACAGATTCAGGAAAAAGAATTGGGATAGGGCCAAATCCACAGAGAGGAAGATTCGTCCATGGCTCATGAGGCCTCCCCGACATTCCACGGCCATCGCTGATACAAAATCCAGAGACAAAAGCCTAAGCAAGCGCCTCAGACTCGCTCTTTCTTCATATCCTGAAGAGTTCTTCTCATGATTTGTAGTTCGACCATGCCATACCTACGTCCCCAAACCTAAGCTGAGTTTGTGTTTTTTGAGTTCTGTCCTCAAAGTCCTGGGCCACACACCCTCCAGGCTGGGCCCCTGGAACCACACATTAGGACTGTGCCTTACCAATCCATGGGAATTCTGCCCATTCCATTATCCAAAACCATACAAATTAGGAGAAACCTCCAAATTCCCTGAGGCCATACCAATGGTGTAGGTTGTCCGGGACAAAAAAGGGCCGTCTGACACCAGCTGAGCATCTACCTCCACTCATACCATAGATGGATGTCCCCAGAGAAGAATATTGACCAGACAGGACCCCAGGCCATAATGGGATCCATAGCTTTGGTTTACAGGCATGTCTCTTCAAAAGCCTGGTTTCCAATACCAGCTGAGGGCTTTTCCTGAGGCACCCATCAGAACAAATCTCGTTTACACATGGGAAACTTGCATGTTGGAGCTCTCTCAAAGCCTCTGGTTAGAAGGACATTTCAGTTTCCCGGTGCCAGCGCCTCATTCCAAGGTCTCCATGGAGACACACCCACATTAGGACCCATCCACAGGAGAGTCCATTTCAACTCAGCCCCCTCAGTTGCTCCCCCTGATCCAGCAGATCTAACCCGTCTTGTCGCTAGGAGATGATTGGAATGAGAGGCAGGCTTCCCAGACATCCATACTTAGAACCATTCTCAGAATTATGCTGTATGGGAAGTCCTGGAGCCAACCAACCGGTCTCAATAGTCCCGCAGAAGAATCTTTACTGTTTGGAGCATCTCACAACTCCCATCGTGGGAAAACCTCCATGGCCTCGTGATCCCGCCCCCTGCGCTTCATGAAGGGGCCATCAGGGACAGAAGCTCCAACCTGAGCGATCGTCTGATCCTCACCCTGACTTCAGATGCAGGACATCTTGATTCAGCTCTGCAGAGTGTGCCTGCCGTGCCCTTGCCCAGAAACGTAAGTCTAGTTTGTGTTCTCAACTTCCATCCTCACATTCCTGGCCCACAAGCCCTCCAGTTTGGCAATTCCAGAACTACAAGGCAGCACTCTGCCTGCTTTCCGGAAGAAAAACTTTGCCCTCTGGGGCTACCCAGATTCCCCAAATGAGGATCAACTTGCATGCCACTTGACTGGACCCCAATTATACAGGCTGCCCTGGGCACTACTGCCCTTTCTGGCACAGCCTGAGACTGAACCTCCTGGCTCGCACCCACCCAGCTAGCCACACACTGAGCACATCAGACCCGCCATGGCCTTAGGTCATCATCTCTTTCCAACCTCGGTTTTCAGGCTTCAGATCCTAAACCTTATCTCCAGTCACCACCCAGGGTTGAACATGATGCAGGAATCAGAACTCCTTCCCCATGGCAAGAAACCTTGTGGTTGGCATGTTGTCCAACGTAAAGTGTAGTTGAAACCAGTGTGGCCCATGAGGCCCTGCAGATGCTTGAGGACCAAGTCGGTCACAAACATGCATTCTGACCCTCAACGTGAGCCCAGTTCTCAAGTAAGGCCTCTCAGCGGCTGGACCAAAAGACAGCATATTGGGCTTGCAATGCCCCTAGGCCCCAATTTTTAACCAGATTTCTGGTTGTCCAGTCTCCCCTCCCCAGGGCTCGGCTTTGGAATCCCTCTTTTGGTGGGACACCTGAGGTAACAAAACTGAAAGGACTCCTCCCATCCCACAGTTTGACCCAAAACAATTGGAATCGGGCCAAATCCACAGAGCAGAAGACTCGTCCATGGCCCATGAGGCCTCCCCGACATTCCACGCCCATCGTTGACACAAAATCCAGAAACAAAAGCCTGAACAAGTGCCTCACAATCTCTCTTTCTTCATATCCGGAAGAATTCTCCTCACGGTCTGTAGATCGGGCCTGCCATACCTACGTCCCTAAACCTAAACTGAGTTTGTGTTTTAGACTTCTGTCTCCACAGTCCTGGTGCACACACCCTGCAGGCTGGGGCCCCTGGAGCCACATCAAAACTGTGCCTTCCCTCTCCACGGGAATTCTGCCCATTCCATTGTCCATAATCATAAAATTAGGAGAAACCTCCAAAGTCCCCAAGGCCTTCACAATAGTGTAGGCCGCCTGGGACAAACAAGGGCCATCTGACACCAGCTGAGCATCTAACTCCACTAATACCTTAGATGGATGTACACAGAGAAGAAGATTCAACCGGACAGGCCCCTAGGCTCTAAATGGAGCAATTGCTTTGGTTTCCAGTTATTTCTCTTCAGAGGCCTATATTCCAATAACAGTATATGGGGGTTTCCTGAGGCACCAATCAGAACAAATCTCGTCTTCACATGGGAAACTTGTCCTTTGGAGATGTCTCAAAACCTCCGGTTAGGAGAATCCTTCAGGGCCCATGCACCAACGCCCCATTCCAAGGTCTCCATGGACACAAACCCACATTAGCATCCATCCTCAGGAGAGTCCATTTCAACTCAGCCCCCTTGGTTGCTCTGACAGAGCCAGCATATCAAACCTGTCTATTTGCTAGGAGACAACTGCAATGTGAGGCGGGCTTCCCATGCATCCATCCTTAGATCCCTGCTCTGGTGTCATTCTGTATGGTATGTACTGGAGTGATACAAAAGGTCTCAATTGTTGATCAGAAGGAATCTTTGTTGTTTGGAGCATCTCACAACTTCCATTGTGGGTAAACCTCCATGGACTGGAGATGCTGTCCCCTTCATAAAGTGGCCAGAATGGACAGAAATTCAAACCTAAGCCTAGGTTTGAACCTCGCCCTGACTTCAGATTCATGATATCCCGATTCAGATCTTCAGAGGGTGCCTGCCGTGCCCTCGCCCAGAACCTACGCCTAACATGTGTTCTCAGACTTCCGTCCTCACACTCCCCGTCCACAAGGCATCCACTTTGGAAATTCCGGAGCCACAATGCAGCACTCTGCCTGTTCTCCAGAAGAAAAACATTGCCCTTGGGGCTACCCAGAAATGCCAAATAAAGATCAACCTGCACGGCACTCAGTTGTACCCCAATTATACAATCTACCCTGGGCACTAAGGCCTTGTCTGACACAGCCCAAGCTTGGACCTCCCGACCAACACCCAGACAGCTGGCTCCACGCTGAGCATATCGGACCCAACATGGTCTTAGGTCGTCATCTCTTCCCAACCTCGGTTTTCAGACTTCACAACCTAGACCTTATCTCCAATCACTGCCCAGGGGTGAATGACATGCAGAAATCAGAATTAATACTTCCCCATGGCAAGAACTCATGTGGTTGACATGTTGACTATCATTCAGTGTAGGAGAAACAAGCATGCACCATGAGTCCCCACCCATGCTTGAGTACCACGAGGGCATAAACACGCATTGTGACCCTCAGCATGAGTTCTGTCCTCAATGAAGGCCTCTCAGTGGCTGGACCATTAGAAGGCATATTGGGCTTGCCATGCCCCTAGGCCCGTATTTTTAGTTAGATTTCTTGTTGTCCAGGGCTCTGCTCTGGAATCCCTCTTTTGGTGGGACACCTTAGTTAACAAAACTGAATCCCACAGATTAACCCAAAACAATTGGGATCTGGCCAAATCCACAGAGAGAAAGACTCTTCCATGGCCCATGAGGACTCCTTGACATTCCACAGAATCATTGACACAAAATCCAGGGGCAAAAGCCTGACAAGTGTCACACTTTCACCCTTTATTCATATCCCAAAAAGTTCTCCTCATAGTCTGTAAATCGGACCTGCCATACCTATGTCCCCAAAGCTAAGCTGAGTTTGTGTTTTCAGACATCTGTCCCCACAGTCCTTGCCCACACACACTCAAGGCTGGGCCCTTGGAGCCACACATCAGGTCTGTGCCTGCCCACTCCACAGGAATTCTGCCCATGCCATTGTCCATAATCATACAATTTAGGAGAAACCTCCAAAGTCCCCGAGGCCATCCCTATAGTGTAGGCCGCCTGGACAAACAGGAGCGGTCTGACACCAGCTGAGCAACTACCTCCATTTCATAAAATAGACAGATGTCGACAGAGAAGAAGATTGAACCAGAGAGGCTCCTAGGACCTAATTGGATGCATTGCTGTGGTTTCTATGTATCTCTCCTCAGAGGCCTGGTTCTAATACCAGCATATGTGGGTTTCCTGAGGCACCAATTAGAACAAATCTTGTCTCCACATGGAAAACTTGCTCTTTCGAGTTGTTTCAAAATCTCCGGTTAGAATCCTTTAGAGCCCTGGGGCCACCACCCCATTCCAACGTCCTCATGGACACAAACACACATTAAGACCCATCTTCAGGAGAGTCCATTTCAACTCAGCTCCCACGATTGCTCCTGCATAGCCATCAGATCGTACCTGTCTTGTGGCAGGGAGACAATTGGTGTAAGAGGCAGTCTGCTCAGGCATCCATCCTTAGAACCCGGCTCTGGAGTCATTCCATATGGGATGTCCTGGAGCCATCCAACAGTTCTCAATTTTCCTGCAGAAGGAATCCTTGCAGTTTGGAGCATCCCACAACTCCCAACGTGGGAAAACCTCCATGGCCTCGAGATTCCACCCCTTTGATGAAGGGGCCATCATGGACAGAAACTCCAACCTGCGCCTAAGTCTGATCCTCGTCCTGACTTCAGATGAATGAGATTTTGATTAGGATCTGCAGAGGGTGCCTGCCGTGCCCTCGCCCTGAAACTTAAGTTTAGCTTATGATCTCAGACTTACGTCCTCACACTTCTGGTCCCGACGCCCTCAAGTTTGGCAATTCTGGACCCACAATGCTGCACTCTGCCTGCCCACCAGAAGAAAAATGTTGCCCCAGTGAGCTTCCCTGACACAATAAATGAGGATGAACCTACATGGAACTCAACTGTACCCAAATTATACATTCTAACCTGGGCACTAATGCATTGTCTGACACAGCCTGAATCCATACCTCCTGAACAACACCCAGAAAGCTGACCGCACACTGAGCACATCAGACCCTCCATGACCTTAGGTTATCATCTCATCCCAACCTCGATTTTCTGGATTCAGAACTTAGATCTTATCTCCAGTCACTGCCCAGGCGTGAACATGATGCAGAAATCAGAATTCCTCCTTCCCCATGGAAAGAAACCTTGTGGTTCGTATGTTGTCCAAAGTTCAGTGTAGGAGAATCAAGCATGGCCCATGAGTCCCCGCCCATGCTTGATGCCTACATTGGGCACAAACATGCATTGTGACCCTCAGTGTGAGCACTGTACTCAAGTAAGACCTCTCAGTGGCTGGACCAAGGTACCCCATATGGGGATTGCCATGCCCTTAGGCCCCCAATCTTATACAGAGTTCGGGTTGTCCAGTCGCCCCTTCCCAGGGTTCTGCTCTGGAATCCCTCTTTAGTGGCACACCTGAGGTAAAAAAAAAAAAAAAAAAAAAAACAGAATGGACTCCTCCCATCCTACGGAATGACCCCAAAATATTGGGATCATCCAAATCCCCATAGAGGAAGTCTCACCCATGGTCCATGAGGACGCCCCTACATTCCACGGCCATCAGTGACACAAAATCCAGAGTCAAAAGCCTGAGCAAGTGCCTCACACTCACTCTTTGTTCATATCCTGAAGAGTTCTGCTCAAGGTCTGTAGATCGGGCCTCCCATACCTATGTCCCCAAACCTAAGACGAGTTTCTGTTTTCAGACTTCTGTCCCCACAGCTCTGACCCACACACCCTCCATGCTTGAGCCCCTAGAGCCACACCTCAGGATTGCGCCTTCCCTCCCCAAAGGAATTCTGCCCATTTCATTGGCCACAAACTTGCAAATTAGGAGAAACCTCCAAAGTCAAAGTGGCCATCCCAATAGTGTAGACTGCCCAGGACAAATAGGGGCAATCTGACACCAGCTGAGGAACTACCTCCACTCAATCGCATAGACAGATGAACCGAGAGAAGAAGATTAAACCAGACAGGCCCCAGGCCCTAATCAGATCCATTGCCTTGGTTTCCAGGCATCTCTCCTCAGAGTTCTGGTTTCCAATACCAGCATATTGGGGGTTACTGAAGCACCAATGAGAACAAATCTTGTTTCCCCATGGGAAAAATGCTTCTTGGAGCTGTGTCAAAACCTCTGGTTAGGAGCATCCTTCAGAGCCCTGGTGCCACTGCTCCATTCCAAGGTCTCCATGGACATAATCCCACATTATGACCGATCCTCAGGAGAATGCATTTCAACTCAGCCCCCTCGGCTGCTACATCATAGGCAGCAATCAAACGTGCCGTTTCGCTAGGAGACAATTGGAATGCAAGGCCGGATGCCCAGGCATCCATCCTTAGAACCCTGCTCTGCAATTGTTCCATATGGGATGTCCTGGAGCCATCCAACAGGTTTCAACTGACCCGCAGAAAATCCTTGTGGTTTGGAGCATCTCACTACTGCCATCATGGGAAAACACCAATGGCGGTGTGATGACCCCCCTTCATGAAGGGGCCATCATGGACAGAAACTCCAACCTGAGCCAATATATGAACCTCGCCCTGACCTCAGATGCATGAAATCTAAATTCAGCTCTGCAGAGTGTGCCTGTCATTTCCTCGCCCTGAAACCAAAGCAAAGCTTCAGTTCTCAGACTTACATCCTTGCATTCCTGGCCGCAAGGCCTCCAGTTTGGCAGTTCCGGAGCCAGAATGCAGCACTCTGCCTGCCCTCCAGAAGAAAGACTTTGCCTTATGGGGCTACGGAGAAACCCCAAATAATTATCTTCTGCATGCCACTCAACTGTACCTCAATTATACAGCGTATCTGGGCACGAATGCCCTGTCTGGCACAGCCTGAGTGCAGACCTCCTGAACGACACCTAGAAAGCTGGCCCCAAACTGAACACATCGGACCCGCCATGGCCTTAGGTCGTCATCTCTTCCAAACCTCGGTTTTCAGGCTTCAGAACCTAGACCTTATCTCCAATTAGTGCCCAGAGGTGAACGTGATGCAGAAATCAAAACTCCTCCTTCCCCATGGCAAGAAAACCTGAGGTTGGCATGTCCAAGGTTCACTGTAGGAGAAACCTGCAAGCTCAATGAGGTCCCGCCCAATATTGAGGACCACCTTGGGCACAAACACACATTGTGACCCTCAGCATGAGTCCACTATTCAAGTAACGTCTCTCAGTGGCTGGACCAAGAATCTGCATATGGGCTTGCCATGCCCAATGGACCCCAGGCCTAACCAGAGGGTGGGTATTCCAGTTGTATGTACCCAGTGCTCTGCTCTAGAATCCCTCTATTGTGGGGACACATGAGGCAGAAAACAGGACTCCTCCCTTCCCACAAAATGACCCCAATCTCTTGGGAGCCGGACAAATCACCAGAGAGGGAGACTTCCATGGCCCATGAGACCATGCTTACATTAAATGACCATCATGAATACAACATCCAGAGACATAAGCCTGAACGACCGCCTCTCACTCGCCTTACTTTCTAATCACAATGAGCTCCCCTCACGGACTGTAGATCACTCCTGCCATAACCTCAGCCCCAAACCTCAGCCGAGTTTGTGTTTTTGGATGTCTGTCCCCACAGCCCTGGCCCACACAGCCGCCAGGCTGGGGCCTCTGGAGCCACACCACAGGACTGTCCTGCTCTCTCCAAGGAGACTATGCCCATTCCATTGCCCATAACCCCACAGAATAGGAGAAACCTCAAGGCCCCCGAGGACATCCCACTACTATAAGCCTCTCTGGACAAAGGCATCCTGACACAAGCTGAGCAACTACCTCCATGCAGAAACACAGACAGATGTCGGCAGAGACAGTAGATTGAACCAGACAGGCCCCTGGGCCCTAATCTGAACTCTTGCTTTGGTTTCCAGGTGTCACTCCTCAGAGGCCTGGGTTTGAAGACCAGCATCTGGGGCTTTCCTGAGACACCAAACAGAACAACTATCGTCTACACATGGGAAGCTTCATTGTTGGAGCTGTGTCAAACCCTTCGGTTTGGAGAAACCTGCAGAGTCCCTGAGCCACCGCCACATTCCAAGGTCTCCATGGCCACCAACCCACAGTATGACTCATCCTCAGGAGAGTCCATTTCTACTCAGCCCTCTGAGAAACCCGCCCAAGAGCCTGCAGATTGAGCCTGCCTTGCCCCAAGCAGCCAGTGGGAATGTGAGGTGGCATTTGCAGACATTCATGCTTAGACCCCTTCTCTCGAGTCTTTCTGTAGGGGTCATCCTAGAACCATCTCATAGTACTCGACTGTCCTACAGAGGAAACCTTGATGTTTGGGGCAGCTCATAACTCCCAGCGTTGGGAAACCTCCCTGGCCTCATGACGCCCCCACCCCCTTCAGGAAGGGGCCATAATGGACACAAACTCCAACCTGAGGCAACGTCTGATACTCGCCCTGACCTCAGATGCAGGAGATCTTGATTCAGTCTCTGCAGAGTGGGCCTGCCATGCCCTCGGCCCCAAACCTAACGCTAGCTTGTGTTTTCAGACTTCCCTCTTCACACTCCTGGCAAACAAGCCCTCCAGACTGGGAATTCCAGAACCACAACACAGTTTTCTGCCTGCCCACCAGAAGAAAAACGTTGCCCTATGGGGCTCTCCAGAAACCACAAATGAGAACCAACCTGCTCTGGCCTCGACCGCACCCTAACTGGAAAGGCTACCCTGGTCAGTAATGCTCTGTCTGACACAGCCTGACGTCCCGACAGACAAGGAAACAGCTGGCTGCACACTAAGCACATCAGACAAGCCATGGCCTTATGCCGTCATCTCTTCCCAACCTGGGTTTTCAGACATCTGACCCTAGATATTATATCAAATCCTGGCAAACGTGGGTAACTGAAGCACAAATCAGATCTTCTCCTTCCCCATGGCTGGAAAACTTGCTGTTGGCATGGAGTCATACCTTCAGTGTAGGAGAAACCTTCATGGCCCCTGAGGCCAAGCCTAAACTTGAGTGCCTCCTTGGGTACAAACTCGCATTGGGACCATCAGCATGGGCCCCATGTCGAAGTAAGGTCTCTCAGGGCCTCGACCAAGAGCCCGCATATGGGGCTTGCCAAGCCCCTATGATCCCAATCTTCACAAGAGCTCGAGTATTCCATTTGCTCGAACCCAGGACTGTGATCTGGAGTCCCTCTCCTGGAAGAACACCTGAGCCAGACAGCAGGACTCCACCCTTCCCACAAAATGTCCCCAAAATCTTAAGAGCTGGACCAACTCCTCAGAGAGGGAGACTCTTCCATAGCCCCTGAGGTCACCCCTACATTCCACGGCTATGGGAGACAAAACATCCAAAGACAAAAGCTTGCGTGACTGCCTCCCATTTGCCCTTCTTTCATAAGCTGAGGATCTCCTCTCACGGTCTGTGGGTCCATCCTGCCATGCTCTCGGCTCCACACCCAAGCCGAGTTTGTGTTTTCAGACTTCTGTGCCCACAGCCCGGACCCACACACCCTCCAGGCTAGGGCCTATGGAGACACACTGAAGGACTGTGCCAGTCCTCTCCAAGAAAACTGTACCCAATCCATTGGCCACAACCCTAGAGATTAGGAGAATCCAATAAGGTCTCCAAGGCCATGCCTCGGCCATGGACTAAGAGGGGCACTCTGACACCAGCTGAGCAACTATCTCCACTTAGATACTCAGACAGTGTCCCCAGAGACAGAAGATTGAAACGGACAGGCATCTAGGCTCTAATCTGAACCCTAGCTTTGGTTTCCAGGTGTCTCTACTCAGAGAACTGGTTTGAAGACCAGTATCTGGGGCTTTTCTGAGGCACCAAAGAGAACCTGTCTCATCTCCACATAGGGATCTCTTTTTAATTGGAGCAATATTACACCCTTCGGTTAGGCGAATACTTCATGGCCCCTGAGCTGCCAAAATATTCCAAGAACTCCATGCACACAAACCCACAATATGACCCATCCGCAGGAGAGTCCATTTCAATTCAGCCCCCTAGTTAGCTCGCCCCAGAGCCAGTAGTTCAAACATGTCTTGTCACAAAGAGCCAATGGGAATGTGAGGTATGCTGTACAGGCATCCATCCTTCGAATCCTGCTCTCCAGTCTTTCCGTATGGGACATCCTGGAGCCATTCAACAGGACTCGACTGTCCAGCAGATGGAAAGCTTGTGGTATGGGTCAACGCACAAACTAGAGTTTGTGCTGGTGTCTAAGGTGCTGTGCAGGATTCTCCAATCTTGAGGGTTTGGCACAGGTCGAAGGGCATGGTTTCCTACTGGGGACAGGAGATATTCTATTGTGTGGCTCAGGGACCACATGTTGTATCCTAAGTTGGTATTTCAGAACAGGACCCTGAGGAGAGATGCCTGAAAACCTAATCTAGTGTTCCAATGACGTCCTAGGAGCATGTCAGGTACAATCTTCTGACCCAGGAACATTGAAATGGCTGTCTGCTTCGATGTAGGTGATCAGGGCGTTTCAGACTGGCATTTGTGTCCAGTGCTGCCGACAATATTGGGTCGGGCTCAGGGCTCTTGCGTGTTTCTCCTAAACTGGAAGGTTTGGCAGGTTTGACGGGCACAGTTTCCTTGGGGATGGCAGGCCCAGTCATGTGTTGTGGATCCAGAGACCCTGTCCTGGAGGGCATATGAGCCATGGTTTTGGGAGAGAAGTCTGCAAACACAAATGTGGGTTATGGTTAGTGGAAAGGTGATCACAGGCCCAATGAGTAGACCTGGAGTGCAGCTTGTCAGGAGTAATTAGGGTGACTGGAAGGCAGTAGCACAGGCTTTTCTCTCTATATTGTGTGTCCAGGATGGCCTTGGAATGCAGGTATAGTCTCATGGGTCCATTGGAAACTTTTCCTCTCTATGGATCTGTGCAGCTCATAGTTTGGTGGCTTTTTTGGGGAAGGGAAGAGTGTTGTTTTCCATCTTATGGGTGCCCCCAAACAGGGATTCCAGATACAGGCTCTTTTTCTGGGCATCTGGGACTTCCCACCAAGGGTTAGGATTTGCACCTAGGGGTGTATGAGGCCTGCAATGCGGGATCATGATGGTGCAACTGAGAGGGATTGTTTGAAAGCTTGCTCAGGCTGAGTCTCACAATGCCTGTTTGCTCCCATGGCGGCCCTCAGGAGTGGGAGTGGTCTCATTGGTCATATATCTGGCTCCCTCTTAGAGAGTTGGACACCCAACCCAATAGCCAAATGTCCTGCCATGAGGAAGGATGAGTTCTCTTCCGTCAGGTTCCTCTGTGCTTCAGGTTGCCCCATTGGCAGGGTTTCCAGCAAGGTCTCGAGATAGGTGCCTGAATACCAAGGATGGGTGGAGATGACGTACTTGGGCCATAGCAATCCCAAATGCTAGATATGAGGCCTAAAACTCGGTCGGGGCTCAGGCTCTGTCAGACACAGCGCTAGTGGCCATGGCAGCCTTTATATCAGAGTAGATTCGAGGGCGGAGCACATTGATCCTCATGTGGAGTTTCTTGGGAAGATTCCCAGGCATTTGTTCATTGAATAGGGAAGGCAGAATGCTGTGTTGTGGCTCCAGGTTTCCCAATCACGAGAGCTTGGGAACCAGTCAGTTTTGGGTGGAATTGTAAACAAAAGCTATGGTTCAATTCAGTGCCAAGCAGAAGGCAGTTCCAATTTGTAGCAGTTTACTCGAGATATCCAGCACTGGAATAAGGGTGGATGTCAGATGCTTGCTCACACTAGAGTTTTTGTCTATGATGACGGACAAGTGGAGGGGTGGTATAAAGAGGCCATGGAGGAGTTCACATGCTGAGGCCTGTGAACTGCTGCAAAAAGTAACATTTTTTTGTACAGTGTAGGTGAAGTCTGGTTTGTTTACTCTAGGTTTCCCCATGTGGAAAGTTTGTGAAGAAGAGCTCTCCGGCATGGTTGCCAGGAAAGCACACCTCCATTGACAATTGCAGCTGAGGAACATGGCAGATTCGTTCTGGTGGCTCTGGGACAAAGTGCCAAGGCCTTGAGTTGACATGGGATCTCTTGCAGATGGGTCACAATGCTTGTTTGTTACCAGGGAGAACTTAGAATGTGCTGGTTGCTAAGGTGCCATGCAGGATTCTCCTACCCTGAGGGTTTGGCACAGGTCCAAGAGCATGGTATTCTTCTGGGGACAGGGAATGTTCTGTCGTGTGGCTCAGAGACCATATGATGTGTCATAGATTGGTATTTCAGAACAGGCCCCTGAGGACAGATGCCTAAAAACCTAATGGGGTTCCATTGAGAGCCTACTGGCATTTTAGGTTCAATCGTCTATCTCACGATCATTGACTTGGCTATTTCCCTGGATGTAGGTGATAAGGGTGTTTCAGACTGCGCATTTCCATCCCGAGTGGCCGGCAATATTGGTGTGGGCTCAGGGGCCACACAGGTTTCTCCTAATCTGGAAGGTTTGGGCAAATCTGATATGCACAGTGTCCTTGGGGTTGGCAGCCAGAGTTCTGTGGTGTGGCTCCAGAGATCACATTCTGGTGGGCATGTGAGCCATGGTTTTGGGAGAGAAGTCTGCAAACACAAATACAAATTAGGGTGAGTGGCGAGGTGATCACAGGCCCAATGCGTAGACCTTGAGGGAAGCTCGTCATGAACTATAATTAGGGAGACTGGAAGGCAGTAGCACAGGCTTTTCTCTCTGGATTGTGTGTCCAGGATGGCCTTGGAATGCAGGTGTGGTCTCATGGGTCCATGGGAGTCTTTTCCTCTCTATGGATCCTGGTGGCTCTCCATAGTTTGGTGGCTTTTTCGGGGAAGGGGAGAGTGATGTTTTCCACCTTATGGGTGCCCCAAAACAGGGATTCCAGAGACGGGCTCTGGTTCATGGCATCTGGGACATCACAACAAGTGCTAGGATTTGGGCTTAGGGCATATTAGGCCTGCAATGCGGGTTCATGGTGGTGCAACAGAGAAGGATTGTTTGAAAGCATGCTCAGGCTGAGGGTCACAAGGCCTGTTTGCCTCCAGGGCATCCCTGAGGCGTTTGTGTGGTCTCACTGGACTTGTAAATGACTCCCCCTTTCAGGGTTGAACACCCATCCTAACAGCCAAGTTTCCTGATATGAAGAAGGAGGAGTTCTCTATTGTGCTTCAGGATGCCCCATTATCAGGGATTCCAGCAAAGGTCTGGGGACAGGTGCCTGAATACCAAGGATGGGTAGAGATGAAATACTTGAGCCATGGCATTCCCAAATACTAGATGTGGGGCTCAAACTCTGGTGACTGACACTAGGTCTGGGCTCAGGCTCTGTCAGACACAGCACTAGTGGCCAGGGCAACCTATAAATCAGGGTCCCTCCGATATAGGGCCGAGCAGATTGATCCTCATGTGGGGTTTCTGGCCAGACTCACCAGGCACTTGTTTCTATCGGGAAGGCAGAATGCTGTGTTGTGTGTCCATAATTCGCTATCAAGAAGGCTTGGGGACCAGTCGGGTGAGGAAGGAATTGTAAACACAAGCTACAGTTCAATTCACTGCCAAGCGGAAGGCAGTTCCTGTGTCCAGCAGCTTTTTCGAGATATCCAGCACCTTAGTAAGGGAGGACGTCGGATATTTGCTCACACTGGAGTTTGTGTCTATGATGACTGACAAATGGAGGGGTGGCGTCAAGAAGCCATGGAGGGATTTTCACGTTGAGACTCATGAGCTGCTCCAAATAGCAAGGTTTCATTCTACTGGACAGGTGGAGTGTGGTTTATTTGCTCCAGGGTCCCCCATGTGGAAAGTTTGGGTAGCAGAGCTCTACCGCATGGATGCCTGGAATGTTCAACTTCATTGACCATTGCAACTGAAGAACATGGCAGCTTTATTCTGGTGTCTCTGTAGCAAAGTACCAAGTCCTTGATTTGACATGGAATCTCTTGCAGATGGGCCACACAGCTGGTTTGTTACCAGGTAGATCTTAGAATGTGCTGGTGGCTTAGTAGTTGTGCAGGAATCTACTACTCTGGGATTTTGCACAGATTGTAGGGCACGGTTTCCTTCTGGGGACAGGAGATGTTCTGTTGTGTGGCCCAGCCACCACATGTTGTATCATAAGTTCGCATTCTAGAACAGGCCTCTGAGGACACATGTCTGAAAACCGAATCAATGGTTCCAATGACGTCCTAGGGGCATGTTAGGTTCATTATTCTGACTCAGGACCATTGACTTGGCTGTGTTCCTGGATGTAGGAGATCAGGGTATTTCAGACTGTGCATTTGTGTTCAGAGCGGCCGCCGAAATTGGGGTAGGCCCAGAGGCCTTGTAGGTTTCTCCTAATCTAGACAGTTTGGGCAACTGTGATGGAAACAGTTTCCTTGTGGATGGCAGGGACAGTCCTGCAGTGTGGATCCAGAGACCCCATCCTGGAGGGCATGTGTGCCATGGTTTTGGTAGATAAGTCTGCAAACACAAATTCGAATTAGGGTGAGTGGCGAGGTGATCACAGGCCCAATGCATATACCTTGAGAGCAGCTCATCTGGAACTGTAATTAGGGTGAATGGAAGGCAGTAGCACAGGCTTTTCTCTCCGGATTGTGTGTCCAGGATGGCCTCGGAATGCAGGTGTGTTCTCATGGGTCCATGGGAGACATTGCCTCTCTATGGATCCTGGTGGCTCCTCATAATTTGGTGACATTTTTGGGGAAGGGATGAGTGCTGTTTTCCATCTGAAGGGTGCACCAAAACAAAAATTCCAGAGATGGTCTCTGGGTCTGGGCACCTCGAAAAATCCCACCAAGTTTTATGATTTGAACCTACAGGCATACCAGGCCTGAAATGAGGGATCATTGTGGTGAATCTGAGAGGGATTTTTTGAAAGCATGCTCAGGGTGAGGGTCACAATGCCTGTTTGTGCCAAGGGTAGTCCTCAGGAGTGTGTGTGGTGTCATTGATGTTGTAACTGGCTCCCCCTTTGAGGGTAGAACACCCATCCCAAAAGCCAGGTTTATTGCCATGGGGAAAGAAGAGTTCTCTATTGTGCTTCAAGTTCCCTAATTGGCAGGGATCCCTGCCAAGGTCTGGGGACAGGTGCCTGAATATCAAGGATGGGTAGAGATGACATACTTTGGCCATGGCAATCCCAAATGCTAGATATGGGGCCTTCTCTTTAGTGGCTGAAACTCAGTCGAGCTCAGGCTCTGTCAGACACGGCACTAGTGGCCATGGCAGCCTATAAATCGGTGTTGACTCGAGGGCCGACCTGATTGATCCTCATATGGGTTTTCAGGGCAGACTCACCAGGCATTTCTTCATTCGATGGGGAAGGCAGAATGCTGCGTTGTGGCCCCAGATTTCCCTATCAAGAGGGCTTAGGGACCAGTCAGGTGAGGATGGAATTGTAAACACAAGCTATGGTTCAATTCAGTGCCAAGTGGAAGGCAGTTCCAATGTGCAGTGGTTTATTCAAGACATCCAGCACCGGGATAAGGGTGCATGTCAGATGTTTGCTTAGACTGGAGTTTGTGTCTATGATGACCGACCAATGGAGTGGTGGCATCAAGAGGCCATGGAGCAGTTTACACGCTGAGGCCTGTGAGTTGATCCAAACATAAGGTTTCCTTCTACTGGACAGGGGAGGTCTGGTTTGTTTACACCAGGTTCCCCCATGTGCAAAGTTTGGGTAGCATAGTACTCGCATGTGGATACTGGAAAGCACACCTACATTGACCATTGCACCTAAGGAACATGGCAGGTTCTTTCTGGTTGCTCTAGGGCAAAGTACCAAGGCCTGGATTCTAATAAAGTTGGGTCACAATGCAGTTTTGTTACCACGGAAATCTTACTATGTGCTGGTGGCTAAGGGGCCATGTATGATTAGTCTATCCTGATGGTTTGACACCGGTCGAAGAACATGGTTTCTTTCTGGGTATCGGAGATGTTCTGTTGTGGGGCTCACGGACCAAATGTTGTATCATAAGTTGGTATTCCAGAACAGGCCTCTGAGGACAGATGCCTAAAAACTTCATCTAGGGTTCCAATGAAGTCCAAGGGGAATTTCAGGTTGAATCATCAGACTCAGGAACATTGACTTCGGTGTCTGCCTATATGTAGGCAACCAGAATGTTTCTGACTGTGCCTTTGTGTACAGAGTGGCCTCCAATATTGGGGTGGGCTCTGGGGCCTTGCAGGTTTCTCCTAATCTTGAAGGTTTAGGCAAATTTGTGGGCACGGTTTCCTTGGGGGTGGCAGGCACAGTCCTGTGGTGTGGCTCCAGAGACTCCATCGTGGAGGGCATGTAAGCCATGGTTTTGGGAGAGAAGTCTGCAATCACAAACTCGGATTAGGTTGAGTTGCGAGGTGATCGTAGGCCCAATGCATAGACCTGGAGGGCAGATCGTCAGGAACTGTAAATCACGTACCTCGAAGGCACTAGCACTGGCTTTTGTATCTGGATTGTGTGTCCATGATAGCCTTGGAATGCAGGTGTGTTCTAATGTTTCCATGAGAGTATTTTCCTCTCTACGGATCCTGGAAGCTCCCAATAGTATGGTGGCTTTCTCGTTTGAATGGAAGAGTGCTGTTTTCAATCTTAGATGTTCCCCAAAAAGGGATTCCAGAGAAGGGCTGTGAGTCTGGGTGCTTGGAAAATCCCACCAGGATTAGGATTTGGGCCTAGGGGAGTACCAGGCCTACAATGTGTGACTTGGAGGTACAACTGAGAGCGTTTGTTTGAAAGCATGCTAGTCTGAGTGTCACAATGCCTGATGTGATTAGGGCAGCCCTTATGAGTGGGAGTTGTCTCCTTGGCCATGCAGCTGGCTACCACTTTAATGTAGGACACCCATCCCAACTACCAGGATTCCTGCCATGGAAAAGGAAGAATTCTCTATTGTGCCTCAGGTTCCCCCATTAGCAGGTATTCTAGCAAATTTCTGGGGACAGATGCCTGAATACCAAGGATGGGTAGAGATGAGGGACCTGAGACATGGCCAGTCTCACATGCCTGACTCTCTGAGTAGCTGACATGAATTGAGCACTCAGGCTCTGTCAGAAACAGAACTAGTGGTCAGGGCTGAGTATGAATCAGGGATCCCTCAAGGGCTGAGCAAATTGATCCTCATGCAGAGTTTCTGGGCAGAATCACCATGCCCTTCTTCTTTCTAAGGGGAAGGCAAAAAGCTGCGTTGTGGCCCCAGAATTCCCTATCAAGCGGGCTTGGGGACCAGTAGGGTGAGGATGGAATTGTAAACTCAAGCTAAGGTTCAATTCAGTGCCAAGCAAAAGGCAGTTCCATTGTGCAGTGTCTGATTCCAGATATCCAGCACCTGAGTAAAGGTGAAAGTCAGACATTTCCTCATGCTGGAGTTTATGTCTATGATGACCGATGAATGGAGGGGTGGCGTCAAGAGACCATGGAGGATTTCACATGCTGGGGCTTGTGAGATGCTTCAAACAGCAAAGTTTCCTTCTACCACACAGGGGGAGACTGGTTTATTTGCTCCAGGGTCCCCCATGTGGAAAGTTTGGGTAGCAGAGCACTCCCACGTGGATGCCTGAAAAGCACACCTCCATTAAAATTGCAGCTGAGAAACATGGCCAATTCGTTCTGGTGGCTCTTGGGCGAATTACCAAGGCCTGGAGTTGACATGAAGTCTCATGAAGATGGGTCATAATGCAGGTTTGTTACCATGGAGACCTTAGAGTGTGCTGGTGGCTAAGGGACCATGTAGGATTCATCTACACTGAGGGTTTGACACTGGTCAAAGGGCACGGTTTCCTTCTCGGACCAGAGATGTTCTGATGTGGGGCTAACGGACCAAATGTATCATAATTTGGTATTGCAGAACAGGCCTCTGAGGATAGATGCCTGAAAATTTAATCTAGGGTTCCAATAAAATCCTAACGGAATGTCAGGTTCAATCCTCTGACTCAGTATCATTGACTTCAAAGTCTGCCTAGATGTAGGTGATCAGGGTGTTCCAGACTGTGCATTTGTGTACAGAGTGGCAACCAGTATTGGGGTGGGCTCAGGGGCCTTGCAGGTTTCTCCTAATCTGGAAAGATAGGGCAATTTGATGGGCACAGTTTCCTTGGCAATGGTGGGCACAGTACTGTGGTGTGGCTCCAAAGACCCCATGCTGGAGGGCATGAGAGCCATGGTTTTCGGAGGGAAGTCTGCAAACACAAATGCGGGTTAGGTTTAGTGGCGAAGTGATTGTAGGCCCAATGCATACTCCTGGAGGGAAGCTCCGTGTGAAATGTAAATCGCATGCCTCAAAGGAGGTAGCACAGGCTTTTTTATCTGGATTGTGTATCCACGATGGACTAAGAATGCAGGTGTGGTCTCAGGTGTCCATGGGTGATATTTCCTCTCAAGTATCCTGGCGGCTCCTTATAATGTGGTGGCTTTCTCAGAGAGGAAAGAGTTCTGTTTTCCATATTAAGGGTGTCCCATAACAGGGATTGCAGAGAAGTGCTCTGGCTCTGGGCACCTGGAAATACCCACCAAGGGTTATGATTTGGGCATAGGGGCTTACCAGGCCTCCAATGCAAGTCCTGGAGATACAACTGAGAGCGTTTGTTTGAAAGCATGCTCAGGTTGAGGGTCACTATGCAAGCTTTTGCATAGGGTGGCCCTCAGGAATGGGGGTGGTCTCAATGGCCATTCAGTAGGCTAACACTCTGAGTGTTGGACACCCTTCCGAACTTACAGGAATCCTGCCATGGGGAATGAGGATTTCTCTATTGTGATTCAGGTTCCCTCATTGGTAGGGATTCCAGGAAAGGTCTGGGGACACATGCCTGAATACCAAGGATGGGTAAAGATGACGGCTCTGTTCCGTGGCCAGTCTAACATGCGGGATATGGGCCCCGCCTTCTAGGTGGCTGACGCGAGGTCGGGGCTTAGGCTCTGTCAGACACAACACTAGGGGCCAGGGCTGTCTATAATTCAGGGTTCCCTCAAGGGACAAGTAGATTGATCATAATGTGGAGTTTCTGGGCAGACTCACCAGGCCCTTCTTCTTTCTATTGGGAAGGCAGAATGCTGTGTTGTGGCTGCAGAATTCCCTATCATGAGGGCTTGTAGACCAGTAGGGTGAGGATGGAATTGTAAACCCAAGCTATGAATAAATTCAGTGACAAGCGAATGGCATTTCCAGTGTGCAGCGGCTGATTCGAATATCCAGCACCTGAGTAAGCGCAGACGTCAGATGTTTGCTCAAGCTGGAGTTTGTGTCTATAATGACCGACAAATGGAGAGGAGTTGAAAAGAGGTCATAGAGGATTTCCCACACTTGAGCTTGTGAGATGCTCCAAACAGCCAGGTTTCCTTCTACAGGACAGGGCAGTCAGATTTGTTTGCTCGAGAGTCCCCCATGTGGAAAGTTTGGGTAGCAGAGCACTCCCACATGGATGCCTGGAAAGCACACTTCCACTGAACATTGCAGCTGAGGAACATGACAGGTTCTTTCTGAAGGCTCTGGGGTGAAGTACCAAGGCCTGTAGTTGACATGGAATCTCATGAAGATGGCTCACAATGCTGGCTTGTTACCAGTGAGATCTTAGAATCTGCTGGTGGCTACGGGCCAAGTAGGATTCATCTACCCTGAGGGTTTGACACAGTTCCAAGAGCACGGCTTCCATCTAGAGAAAGGAGATGTTCTGTTGTGGGGATCAGGGACCATATGTTGTATCTTAAGTTGGTACTCCAAAACAGGTCTCTGATTACAGATGCCTGAAAACCTAATCAGGGGTTACAATGAGGTCATAGGAGCATGTCAGGTTCAATCTTCTGACTGAGAAACACTGACTTGGGTATCTGCCTGGATTCAGGTGATCAGCGTATTTCAGACTGCACATTTGTGTCCAGAGGGGCCTCCAGTATTGGGGTGGGCTCAGGGGCCTTGCAGGTTTCTCCTTATCTCGAAGTTTTAGGCAAATGTGACGGACACATTTTCCTTGGGGATGGCAGGCACAGTCCTTTGCTGTGGCTCCAGAGACCCCATCCTGGAGGAAATATGAGCCATGGTTTCGGGATAGAAGTCTGTAAGCACAAACTCGGGTTAAGGTTAGCGGTGAGGTGATCGCAGGCCCAATGCATAGACCTGGAGGGCAGCTCGTCTGGAACTATAAATTAGTTGCCTTGAAGGTGGTAGCACAGGCTTGTGTATCTGGCTTTTGTGTCCAGGATGGCCTCGGAATACAGGAGTGGTCTCATGGATCCATGGGAGATTTTTCCTCTGAAGGATCCTAGCGGCTCCCTATACTATGGTGGCTTTCTTGGCGAAGGGGAGAGTGCTATTTTCCATCTTAGGGGTGTCCCAAAACAGGGATTCCAGAGACAGGCTGTGTTTCTGGGCCCCTGAAAAATCCCACCAGGTGTTAGGATTTGTGCTTAGGGGCATATCAGGCCTGCAAATTTGGATTCTGGAATGCAACTGAGAGTGTTTGTTTGAAAGCATGCTCATGTTGGGGGTCACAATGCCTGCTTGTGTCCAGGGCGGCCCTCATGAGTGGGCGGGTTATCATTGGCCATTCAGCTGGCTACCACTCTGAGGTCTGGAAACCCATCCCAAGAGCCATCATTCCTGCCATGGGGAAGGAGGATTTCCCTATTGTGCTTCTGGTTCCCCCATTGGCAGGGATTTCAGCAAATGTCTGGGGACAGATGCCTTAATCAAGAATGGGTAGAGATGACAGCCCTGGAACATGGCTGGTCTCACATTCTGGAGTTGGAGCCCAGTCTCTGGGTCCTGACACGAGGTCAGAGACGAGGTTCTGTCAGACTCAGCGCTAGTGGCCAGGTAAACCTATAAATGGGGTTCACTCGAGGGTCGAGTAGATTTATCCTCATGTAGGGTTTCTGGGCAGTCTCTCCAGGCTGTTTTTTCTTGCTATGGGGAAGGCAGAATGCTGTGTTGTGGCTTCAGAATTCCCTATCAAGAGAGCTTACTGAACACCAGGGTGAGGATGGAATTGCAAACCCAAGCTACTTTTTTTTTTTCAAGATTTTATTTATTTGTCAGAGAGCGAGCGAGAGCAAGCACAGGCAGACAGAGTGGAAGGCAGAGTCAGACGGAGATGCAGGCTCCCTGCGGAGCAAGGAGCCTGATGTGGGACTCGATCCCAGGACGCTGGGATCATGACCTGAGCCGAAGGCAGCTGTTTAACCAACTGAGCCACCCAGGCGTCCCGCCAAGCTACTTTTAAATTCAGTGCCAAGCATAAGGCAATTCCAGTGTGTAGCAGCTGATTCAAATATCCAGCACTTGAGTAAGTGCAGATGTCAGTTGATTGCTCACGCTGGAGTTAGTGTCTATGATGACCAACAAATGGATGGGTGGCCTCAAGAGGCCATGGAGGATTACCCACCCTCAGGCTTGAGATACTCCATACAGAAAAGATTCCTTTTACCGTACAGGGGAGTCTGGTTTGTTTCCTCCAGGGTTCCCCATGTGGAAAGTTGGTATCAGAGCACTCCCGCTGGATGCCTGGAAAGTACACCTACATTGACCATGGCAGCAGAGGAACATGGCAGTTTCATTCTGGTGGCTCTGGGCCGAAGTACCAAGGGCTGGAGTTGTCATGGAGTCTCATGAAGATGGGTCACAATGCTGGTATGTTGTCAGGGAGATCATAGAATGTGCTGGTTGCCAGGGGGCCTTGAAGGATTCATCTACCCAGAGTGTTTGACACAGGTCCAGAGCACAGCTTTCTTCTAAGGACAGGAGATGTTCTTTTGTGTGGCTCAGTGACCATATTGTATCATACATTGATATTCAGAACAGCCTTCTGAGTACAGATACCTGAAAACCTATTCTAGTGTTCCAGTGAATCCTAGGAGCATGTCAGGTTCAATCTTCTGTCTGAGGACCATTGACTTGGATATCAGCCTGGATGTAGGTGATATGGTGTGTCAGACTGTGCATTTGCGTCCAGAGTGGCCTCCAATATTGGGCTGGGCTTAGGGAACTTGCAGGGTTCTCCTAATCTAGAGGGTTTGTTTAATAGTGACAATCACAGTTTCCTTTGGGAAGACAGGTACAATCCCGTGGTGTGGCTCCAGTTATCACAAACTAGAGGGCATGTGAGCCACGGTTTTGGGAGGGAAGTCTGAAAACACAAACTTGGGTTAGGGTTAGTGGCAAGGTTATCACAGGCCCAATGCATAGACATGGATGGCAGCTCTTCAGGAACTGTTAATCGGGTGACTCAAAGGCAGAATCACAGGCTTTTTTCTCTGTATTGTGTGCAGGATGGCCTCAGAATGCAGTTGTGGCCTCATGGGTCCATGGGAGATTTTTCCTCTCTAAGGATCCTGGTGGCTCCCAATAGTTGGTGGCTTTTTCGGGGAAGGGAAGAGTGCTGTTTTTCATGTTAGGGGTGACCCAAAATATGGATTCCAGAGACGGACTCTGGGTTTGGTCCCCTGGAAAATCCCACCAAGTGTTAGGATTTGGGCCTAGTGGCTTACCAGGCCTGCATGCAGGATCCTGGAGGTCAAACTGAGAGGGCTTGTTTGAAATCATTCTCAGGCTGAGGGTCACAATACTTGCTTATGCCCAGGTGGCCCTCATGAGTGGGCGTGGTCACATTGGCCATGCAGCTGGCTCCCACTTTGAGGGTTGGAAAACCATCCCAACAGCCAGAATCCTGCCATGGGGAAAGAGGAGTTCTCTATAGTGTGTCAGGTTCCCCCATTAGCGGGGATTCCAGCAAAGGTCTGGGTACAGAGGCCTGAATACCAAGGATGGGTAAAGATGATGGACATGGGCCATGGCCAGTATCAAATCGTGGATATGGGCCCCGATCACTGGGTGGCTGACACTAGGTCTTGGCTCAGGCTCTGTCAGACACAGCACTAGTGCCCAGGGCAGCCTATAAATTGGGGTTCCCTCGAGTGCCGAGCAGATTGATCCTCATGTATGGTTTCTGGGCAGACTCACCAGGCCCTTCTTGTTTGTAAGGGGAAGGCAGAATGCTGTTTTGTGGCTCTAGAATTCACTATCAAGAGGGCTTGTGGACCAGGAGGCTGAGGATGGAATTGTAAACCTAAGCTATGGTTACATTCTGTATCAAGCGAAAGAAATTTCCAGTGTGCAATGTTTGAATCCAATATTCAGCACTTGAGTGAGGGTGGATGTCAGATATTTGCTCATGCTGGAGTTTGTGTCTATGATGACACAAAAATGGAGGGGTGGCGTCAAGAGGTTATGGAGGATTTCCCAATCTGGTGTTTTTGAGATGCTCCAAACAGCAAGGTTTCCTTCTACCAGACAGGGGCAGTCTGATTTGTTTCCTCCATGGTTCCCCATGTCGAAAGATCGGATAACATAGATCTCCCACATGGGTGACTGGAAAGCACACCTTCATTGACCATGACAGCGAAGGAACATGGCATCTGGTGGCTTTGAGGCGAAGAAATAAAGACTGGATTGGACATGGAACCTCATGAAGATGGGTCAAAATGTTGGTTTGTTACCAGGGAGATCTTAGAATGTGCTGGTGGTTAATGGGCCATGCAGGATTCATCTAGCCTGAGGATTTGACACAGGCCCAAGAGCCTGGATTGCTTCTGGGGTCAGGAGATATTCTGTTGTGGGGCTCAGCGGCCATATGTTGTATCATAAATTGGTAATCCAGAACAGGTCTCTGAGGACAGAAGCCTGAAAACCTAATAAAGGGTTTGAATGAGGCCCTAGGGGAATGTCATTCAATCTTCTGACTCAGGATCATTGACTCTGGTGTCTGACTGGATGCAGGTGATGAGGGTGTTTCAGACTGTGCATTTGTGTCCAGAGTGGCATCCAATACTAGGGTTGGCTCAGGTTCCTTGCAGGTTTCTCCTTATATGGGGTTTTTGGACAACTGTGATGGGCAGTTTCCTTGGGGATTGCAGGAACTGTCCTGTGGTGTGACTCCAGAGACCCCATCCTGGAGGACATGTGCGCCATGATTTTGAGAGAGAAGTCTGCAAACACAAACTTAGGTTAGGGTTAGTGGCAAGGTGATCATAGTCCCAATCCATAGACCAGGAGGGCAGCAAGTCTGGAACTGTAAATCACGTAACTCAAAGGTGGTAGCACAGGTAATTGTATCTGGATTTAATTTCCAGAATGGCCTTTATTGCAGGTGTTGTCTCAAGGGTCCATGGGAGATTTCTCCTCTCAAGGATCCTGGCGGTTCTCAATAGTTTGTTGGATTTCTCCGGGAAGGGATGAGTACTGTTTTCCAGCTTAGGCGTGCCCCAAAACAGGCATTCCAGAGATGAGCTCTGGGTCTAAGTGCTTGGAAAATCCCACCAAGGGTTAATATTTAGGCCTAGGGCCATACCAGGCCTGCAATGCGGGATCCTGGAGGTGCAACTGAGAGCGTTTATTTGAAAGTATGGTCAAGCTGAGGGTCCCAATGCCTGCTTGTGCCCCGGAGGCCATCAGGATTGGGCGATGTCTACTCAGGCATGCAGCCAGTTCCCATTCCTAGGGTTGGACACCCATCCAAAAGCCAGGATTCCTGCCATGGCGAAGGATGAATTCTCTATTGTGCTTCAGGTCCCCCCATTGGTAGGGATTCCAGCTAAGATCTAGGGGACAGATGCCTGAATACCAAGGATGGGTAGTAATGACAGCCCTGGGCCATGGCCGGTCTCACATGGTTAATGTGGGCCCCACCCTCTGGGTTGCTGACACGAGGTAGGGGCTCAGGCGCTGTCAGACACAGCACTAGTGGCTAGGGCAAACTATAAATAGGGGTTCCCTCCTGGGCTGAGTATATTGATCTTCATGTGCAGTTTATGGGCAGACTCACCAGGTCCTTCTATCTATGAAGAAGGCAGAATGTTGCGTTGTGGCTCCAGAATTCCCTATCAAGAGATATGGCAGACCAGTAGGGTGAGGATGAAATTGTAGTCTGAAGCTAGGCTTAAATTCATTGCAAAGCGAAAGGCAGTTCCAGTGTGCAGCAGCTGATTCCAATATCAGCGCCTGAATATGGGCGGATGTCAGATGTTTGCTCAGGCTGGAGTTTGTGTCTACGATGACCAACAAATGGAGAGGTGGCGTCAAGAGGCCATGGAGGATTTCCCACCCTGGGGCTCAGGGGCCATAATTTGTATCATAAGTTGGTATTCCAGAAGAGGCCTCTGAGGAAAGGTGCCTGAAAAGTTAATCCCTCTTCCAATGAGGTCCTAGGGCCATGTCAGGTTCAATTATCTGACTCAGGACCATTGATTTGGGTGTCTGCCTGGATGGAGGTGATCAGGGTGTTTCAGACTGTGCATTTGCATCCAGAGCAGCCTCCAATATTGGGATGTGCTCAGGAGCATTCCGGGTTTCTCCTAATCAGGAGGGTTTGGGCAACTGTGATGGGCCCAGTTTCCTTGGGGATGGCAAGCACAGTCTTGTGGTGTGACTCTAGGGGCCCCATCCTGGAGGACATGTGAGCTATGGTTTTTAGAGAGAGATCTGCAAACACAAACTCGGGATAAGGTTAATGGAGAGGTGTTCACAGTCCCAATCCAAAAATCTGGAGGGCAGCACGTCAGGAACTGTAAATCAGGTGACTCGAAGCCAGTAGCACAGTCTCTTGTATCTGGATAGCATATCCACGCTGGCCTTGGAATACAGGTGTGGACTCATGGGACCATGGGAGATTCTTCTTCTCAAGGATCCTGGGGGATCCCATTAGTTTGGTGGCTTTCTCAGGGAAGTGAAGAGTGCTGTTTTCCATCTTAGGGGTGCCTCAAAACAGGGATTCGAGTGACGGGCTCTGGGTATGTGCACATGGAACATCCCACGATGTGTTAGGATTTGGGCTTAAGGGCATATCAGGCCTGCAATGCAGGATCCTGGAGGTGCAACTAAGAGCATTTTTTTGAAGGCTTGATCAAGCTGAGGGTTACAATGGCTACTTGTGCCCAGGGCAGCCCTCATTAGTGGGCATTGTCTCCTTGGCCATGCAGCTGGCTCCCACTTTGAGGTTTGGACACTCATATCAACAGCCAGGATTCCTACCATGGGGAAGGAGGAGTTCTCTATTGTGCTTTAGGTTACCCCATTGGTAGGGATTACATAAAAGGTCTGAGGACAGGTGCCTGAATACCAAGGATGGGTAGAGATGATGGACTTGGGCCCTGGCCAATCTCACATGCTGGATATGGGCTCATATCTCTGGGTGCCTGAAACTAGGTCTTGGCTCAGGCTCTGTCAGACACAGTACTAGTACTAGTACTAGTACTAGTACTAGTACTAGTACTAGTGCCCAGGACAGCCTATAAATCAAGGTTCCATCGAGTGCCAAGTAGATTGAACCTCATGTGGAGTTTCTGGCAAGATTCACCAGGCCCTATTTCTTTCTAGTGGGAATGGAGAATGTTGCCTTGTGGCTCCAAATTCCCTCTCTAGAGGGCTTGCAGACCAGGAGGCTGAGGATGGAATTCTAAACCCAAGCTATGGATAAATTCAGTGTCAAGTGAAACGCAGTTCTAGTGTGCAGTGGTGGAAAAGAAAGTGCAGAATCTAAATAACGGCAGATTTCAGATGTTTTCTCATGCTGGAGTTTTTGTCTATGATGACTGACAAATGGAGGGGTTGTGTCAAGGGCCATGGAGGATTTCTCCTGCTGGTGCTTCTGAGATGCTCCAAACAGAGGGTTCCCTTCTACTGGTCAGTGGCAGTCTGGTTTGTTTGCTCCAGGGTCCCACATGTGGAAAGAATAAGTAGAAGAGCACTCCCACATGGATGCCTGGAAAGCACACCTCCACTGACCATATCAGGTGAGGAACATGGCAGGTTCATTCTGGTGGCTCTGGGGCGAATTACCAAGGACTTGAAGTGACATGGAATCTCATGAAGATGGATCACAATGCTGTTTGTTTGTTACCAGAGAGATCTTAGAATGTGCTGGGGGCTAAGGGGCTGTGCATAATTCATATACCCCGACCCTTGACACAAGTTGAAGAGCACGAATTCCATCTGGGGACAGGAGATATTCTATTGTGGGGTTCCGGGACCAATCTTCTGACTCAGGACCATTGACTTGGGTGTCTTCCTGGATGGAGGTGATCAGGGTGTTGCACACTGTGCATTTGTGTCCAGAGTGGCCTCCAATATTGGACTGGGCTCAGGGGACTTGCAGGTCTCTCCTAATCTGGAGGGTTTGGGCAACTGTGATTGACACAGTTTCATTGGGGATAGCAGAATCTTTCCTGTGGTGTGGCTACAGAGACCCATCATAGAGGGCATGTGAGCCATGGTTTTGGGAAAGAAGTCTGCAAACACAAACTTGGGGTAGGGTTAATGGCGAGGTGATCACAGGCCCAATGCGTAGGTCTGTAGGGCAGCTCGTCTGGAACTGTAAACCAGGTGATTCGAAGGTGGTAGCACAGTCTCTTGTATCTGGATTGTGTGTCCAGGATGGCCTCGGAATGAAGGTGTGGTCTTATGGAGCCCTGGGAGATTTTTCTTCTCTACGCATCCTGGCAGCTCCTAATAGTTTTCTCAGGGGAGGGAAGATTGCTGTTTTCCATCATAGGGGTGCTTCAAAACAGAGATTCCAGAGACGGGCTCTGGTTATGTTGGCATGGAAAATCCCACGAAGTGTTAGGATTTGGTCCTAAGGGCATACCAGCCCTCGATGCGGGACCCTGCAGAAACAACTGAGAGCATTTGTTTGAATGCATGCTAAGGTTGAGGGACACAATGCCTGCTTTGGCCCAGGCGGCCCTTATGATTGGGCGTTGTCTCATTGGCCATGCACCTGGTTCTAATTCTGAGGGTTGGGCACCCATAGCAACAGCCAGGCTTCCTGCCATGGGGAAGGAGGAGTTATCAATTGTGCTTCAGGTTCCCCCACTGGTAGGGATTCCAGCAAAGGTCTGGGATAGTTGCCGGAATACCAAGGATGGGTAGAGATGACTGGGCCATGGCCAGTCCCACATGCTGGATAAGGGCCCCACTCTCTGGGTGGCTGACACGAGGTTGGGGCTCAGGCTCTCTCAGACACAGCGCTAGTGGCCAGCGCAAAGTATAAATCGGGGTTCCCTCGAGGGCCAAGTAGATTGATCTTCATGGGGAGTTTCTGGGCAGACTCACCAGGCCCTTCTTTCTATGGGGAAGGCAGAATGTTGCGTTTTGTCTCCCTAATTCCCTCTCAAGAGGACTTGCAGTCCAGTAGGGTGAGGATGGAATTGTAAACCCAAACTATGCAAGAATACAGTGTCAAGTGAAAGGTATTTCCAGTGTGCGTGACTGATTCGAATATCCAGCACCTGAGTAAGAGCAGATGTCAGATGTTTGCTCATGCTGGAATTTGTGTCTATGATGACTAACAAATGGAGGGTTGGCATCAAGAGAATGTGGAGGACTTCCCAGGCTGGGGCTTGTGAGATGCTCCAAACAACCAAGGTTTCCTTCAATCTGACAGGAGCAGTCTTATTTGTTTGCTCTAGGGTTCCCTGTGTGGAATTTTTGTGTAGCAGAGAACTACCACTTGGATGCCTAGAAAGCACACGTCCATTGACCTTTGTACCTGAGGAACATGGCAGATTCGTTTCATGGCTCTTGGGCAAAGTACCAACACCTTGAGTTGGCATCAAGTCTCAGGAAGTTGGGTCACAATGCTGGTTTGTTACCAGGGAGATCATAGAAGGTGCTGGGGCTAATGGGTCATGCAGGATCCATCTACCCTGAAAGTTGGACATAGATCCAAGAGCACATTTTCCTTCTGGAGACAGGAGATGTTCTGTTGTGGGAATCAGGGACCACATGTTGTATCATAACTTGGTATTCCAGAACAGGACTCTGAGAACAGATGTCTGAAGACCCAATCTAGGGTTCCAGTGAAGTCCTAGGGGCATGTCAGGTTCAATCATCTGACTCAGAACCATTGACTTGGCTTTCTGCCTCGATGGAGGTGCTCAGGGTGTTTCAGACTGCACGTTTGCATCCAGAGCAACCGCCAATATTGGGGTGGGTTCAGGGGCCTGGCAGGTTTCTCCTAATCTGGAGGGTTTGGACAACCTGATGGGCACAGTTTTCTTGGGGATGGCAGGAACTTTCCTGTGATGTGGCTTGAGGGACCACATCTTGGTGGGCATGTAAGCCATGGTATTGGGAGAGAAGTCGGCAAACACAAACTGGGGTTAGGGTTAGTGTCGAGATGATCATAGGCCCAATGCATAGACATGGAGGTCAGCTCGTCAGGAAATGTAAATAGGATGACTCGAAGGCGGTAGCAAAGACTTTTCTCTCTGGATTGTGTGGACAGGATGGCCTCGGAATGCAGGTTTGTTTTCATGGGTCCATGGGAGATTTTTTCTCTCTAAGGATCCTGGCGGCTCCCAATAGTTTGGTGCCTTTCTCAGGGAAGGGAAGAGTGCTGTTTTCCATCTTAAGGGTGCCCCAAACAAAGATTCTGAGACAGACTCTGGGTCTGGGCACCTGGAAAATCCCACCAAGGGTTAGGATTTGGGCCTAGGGGCATACCAGGCCTGCAATGCTGGTACTGGAGGAGCAACTGAGAGTGTTTGTTTGAAAACATGCTCAGGCTGAGGATCACCATGCCTGCCTGTGCCCATGTCGGCCCTCAGGAGTGGGCATGGTCTCCTTGGCCATGCAGCTGGCTCCCACGCTGTTGGACAACCATCCCAACAGCCAATATTCCTGCCATGGGGAAGGAGGTGTTCTCTATTGTGTTTCAGGTTCGCCATTGGCAGGAATTCCAGCAACGTTTGGGGGACAGATGACTGGATACCAAGGATGGGTACAGATGATGGCCCAGGGCCATGGCCGATCTTCATGCTAAATATGGGCCCTCACCTCTGGGTGGCTGACACGAGGTCGGGGCTTAGACTCTGTCAGACACAGCACTAGTGGTCAGGGAAATCTATTAATCAGGGTTGCCTCGTGGTCTGAGTAGATTGATCCTCATGTGCAGTTTCTGGGCAGACTCAACAGGTCCTTCTTCTTTCTATGTGGAAGGCAGAATACTGCGTTGTGGCTCCAGAATTCCCTATCAAGAGATATTGTGGAGCAGTGTGGTGAGGATAGAATACTAATACAAAGCTATGGTTAAGTTCAGTGAAAAGCAAAAGGCAGTTCCAGTGTGCAGCTGCCGTTTCGAATATCCAGCACCTGAGTAAGGGTGGATGTCAGATGTTTGCTCACACTGGAGTTTGTGTCTGTGATTACCCACAAATGGAAGGGTGGCGTCAAGAGGCCATGGAGGATTTCCCATGCTGGGGCTTGTGAGATGCTCCAAATAGCAAAGTTTCTTTCTACCGGACAGGAGAAGTCTGGTTTGTTTTCTCTGGTTTCTCCATGTGGAAAGTTTTGTAGCAGATAACGCCACAGGGATGCCTGGAAATCACCCCTCCATTGACCATTGCAGCTGAGGAACATGGCAGGTGCATTCTGGTGGCTCTGGGGCAATATATCGAGACCTTGAGTTGACATGGAGTCTCATGAAGATGGGGCACAATGATGGTTTGTTACCAGGAATATCATAGAATGTGCTGGTTGCTAAGGGGCCATTCAGGATCCAAATACCCTTAGGGTATGACACAATTCCAGGAGCATGGCTTCCTTTTTGGGGAGGACATATTCTGTTTTGTGGCTCAGGGACTATATATTTTATCATAAGTTGATATTCCAGAGCAGGCCTCTGACGACAGATACCTGTAAACCTAATCTAGTGTGCCAATGAAGTCCTCGGGGCATGTCAGGTTCAATCTTCTGACTCAGGAGCATTGACTTGGGTGTCTGCCTGTATGGAGGTGATCAGGGTGTCTCAGACTGTGCATTTGTGCCCAGAGCGGCCTCCATTATTTGGCTGCGCTCAGGGGCCTTGCAGGTTTCTCCTAATCTAAAGGTATCGGGCAAAAGTGATGGGCACAGTTTCCTTGAGGATCTCATGCACAGTCTTGTGGTGTGGCTTCAGATGCCAGAACCTGGAGGTCATGTGAGCCATGGTTTTAGGAAGGAAGTCTGCAAACACAAACTCAGTTTAGGTTAATGGCAAGGTGATTGCAGGCCCAATGCATAGACCTGGAAGGCAGCTCTTCAGGAACTGTAAATCCGATGACTCAAAGGTGATAGCACATGATATGTATCTGGATTGTATGTCCAGGATGGCCTCGGAATGCAGGTGTGTTCTCATGGGTCTATGGCAGATTTTTCCACTCAAGGATCCTGGTGGCTACCATGAGTTTGGTGACTATCTCGGGGAAGGGAAGAGTGCTGTTTTCCATCTTAAGGGTCCCCCAAAATAGGGATTCCAGAGATGGGCTCTGTGTCTGGGCCCCTGTAAAATCCCACTAGGGTTAGGATTTGGGCCTAGGTGTGTACTAGGCCTGCAATTCGGGGTCCCAGAGATGCAATTGAGAGCGTTTGGTTGAAAGCATGCTCAGGCTGAGGTCACAATGCCTGCTTGTGCCCGGGGAAGCCATCATGAGTGCACATGGTCTCCTTGGCCATGGAGCTGCCTTCCACTTTGAGGGTTGAGCAACTATCCCAACTGTCAGAATACCTTCCATGGGGAAGGAGGAGTTCTCTATTGTGCTTCAGGTTCCCCCAATGGCAAGGATTTCAGCAAAGGTGTGGGTACAGATGCCTGAATACCAAGAATAGAAGAGAAGACAGACTTGGGCCATAGCTGGTCTCACATGCTGGATATGGGCCCTGATCTCTCTGTGGCTGACACTAGGTCCTGGCTCCAGCTATGTCAGACACAGCACTAGTGCCCAGGGCAGCCTATGAATCAGGGTTCCGTCTAGCACCGAGAAGATTGACCATCATATGGAGTTTCTGGGCAGACTCTCCAGGCCCTTTTTCTTTCTATGGGGAAGGCAGAATATTGTGTTGTAGCTCCAGAATTCCCTCACAATAGGGCTTGTGGACCAGTAGACTGAGGATGGAATTGTAAACCCAAGCTATGGCTTAATTCAGTCAAACTAAAGGCAATTTCAGTGTGCAGCGATCGAATTGAAATCCATCACCTGAGTAAGGGCGGATGTCAGATGTTTGCTCATGCTGGAGTTTGTGTCTATGATAACTGACAAATGGAGTGGTGGCTTCAAGAGGAAATGGAGAATTTCCCACGCTGGGGCTTGTGAGATGCTCCAAACAGAAGGTTTCCTTCTACCGGACAGGGGCATTCTGTTTTTTTGTCTCAAGGGTCCTAGCCAATTGCAAAGTTTGTGTAGCAGAGCACCCCCATATGGTTGCCTGGAAACCACACCTCCACTGACCATTGCAGCTTAGGAACATGGCAAGTTCATTCTGGTGGCTCTGGGGCGAAGTACTAAGGGCTTATTTCTACATGGAATGTCATGAACATGGGTAACAATGCTGTTTTGTTACCTGGGAATTCTTAGCCTGTCATCTGTACACATCCTTGGTATTAAGGCAACTTTCCACAGACCTTTCCTGTAACCCTGCCAATGGGGGAACCTGAAGCACAATAGAGAACTCCTCTTTCCATTGCAGGAAGCCTGGCTGTTGCAATGGGTGTCCAACCCTCAAAGTGGGATCCAGCTATATGGCCAATGAGACTACGCCCTCTCCTGAGGGCCCCCCTGGGCACAAAGAGGCATGATGACCCTCAGCCTGAGAATGCTTTCAAACAAGCCCTCTCTGTTACACCATTAGGATCCTGCATTGCAGGCCTAAAATGCCCCTAGGCCCAAATCCTAACACTTGGTGGAATATCCGGGCACCCAGACCCAGAGCCCGTCTCTGGAATCCCTGTTTTGGCATAAGCCTAAGTTGGAAAACAGCATTCTTCCCTGTTTTGGAGCACCCCTAAGATGGAAAAGAGCACTCTTTTCTTCTCTGAAAAACCACCAATCTATGTAGATCCACCAGGATCCTTAGAGAGGAAAAGTCTCCCATTGAACCATGAGACCACGTCTACATTCAGAGCCCATCCTGGACACACAATCCAGATAGAAAAGCCTGTGCTACCAGCTTTCAGTCACCCTAATTACAGTTCCTGACGTGATGCCTTCTAGGTCTAGGCATTGGACCTGCCATCACCTTGCCACTATCCCTGACCCAAATTTGTGTTTGCAGACTTCCCTCCCAAAACCATGGCTCTCATATCCTCAAGGAGGTGGTCTCTGAAGCCTTACCACAGGACTGGGCCTGCCATCCCCAAGGAAACTGTGCCCATCACAGTTCCCCAAAGCCTCCAAGTTAGGAGAAACCTGCAAGGCCCCTGAGCCCACCCCAATAGTGGAAGTGGCTCTGGATGCAAATGCACAGTCTGAAACACCCTGATCACCTACATCCAGTCAGACAACCATATCAATGGTCCTTAGTAAGAAAATTGAACCTGATGGGCACCAAGGACATCATTGGATCTCTAGATTAGGTTGCAAGCATCAATCCTCAGAGGCCTGTTCTTGAATACCAAGTCAGGATACAACATATGTACCCTGAGCCACAAAACAGAACATCTCCTCTCCCAAGATGGAAACTGTGCACATCGACCTGTGCAAACCCTCAGCGTGGCCCATAGCCACCAATACATTCTAAGAACTCCCTTGTAACAAACCAGTTTTGGGACACATCTGTAAGAGATTCCAAGTCAACTCAAGGCCTTGGTACTTGGCACCAGAACCACCAAAACGAACCTGTCATGTTCCTCAGCTGCAATGGTCATTGGACGTGTGCTTTCCAGTCATCCATGCGGGAGGGCTCTGCTACGCAAACTTCCACTTGAGGGACCCTGGAGGAAAAAAAAACAGACTCCTCCTGTCCATTAGAAGGAAACCTTGTTGTTTGGAGCATCTCACAATCTTAAGCGTGGGTAATCCTCCATTGCCTCCTGAAGCCACCCCTCCATTAGTCGTCATCCTAGACACAAACTCCAGTGTGAGCAAATATCTGACATCTGCCCTTACTCAGGTGCTGGATATCTCGTATAAGCTGCTGCACATTGAAACTGACTTCCGCTTGGCACTCAATTTAAGCATAGCTGGTGTTTACAATTGCATTCTCACCCTATTTGTCCCCAAACCCTCTTGATAGGGAATTCTGGATCCATAAGGCAGCATTCTGCCTGCCCCACAGAAAGAAGTGCTTCGTGAGTCTGGCCAGAAACCCTACATGAGGATCAATTTACTCGGCCCTGGAGAGAACCCCAATATATAGACTTCTCTGGCCACTAGTGCTGTGTCTGACACAGCCTGAGCCCAGACCTCGTGTCAGCCACCCAGAGAGCGGGGCCCATATCCAGCATGTGAGAACGGCCATGGCCCAAATCTGTCATCTCTATGCATCCTTGGTATTCAGGCATCTGTCCCCAGACCTTTGCTGTAATCCCTGCCTATGGGGGAACATGAAGCACAATAGATATTTCCTCCTTCCCCATGGCTGGAAACCTGGCCATTGGAATGTGTGTCCATCCCTCAGTGTGGGAGCCAGAAAATGGACAATGGGACCACGCCCACTCCTGAGGGCCACCCTGGGCACAAACAGGCATTGTAATGCTCAGCCTGAGCATGCTTCCAAACAAGCCCTCTCAGTTGCACCACCAAGATCCTGCATTGCAGGCCTGGTCTGCCCATAAGCCAAAATCCCAACCCTTGATGGGATTTTCCAGGCGCCTAGACCCAGAGCCCATCTCTGGAATCCCTGTTTTGGGGCACACGTAAGATCGAAAATAGCAGTCTTCCCATCTCAAAAAGTCATCAAAATATTGGGAGCCGCCAGTATCCTTAGAGGAAAAATCTCCCATAGACCCATGAGGCCACAGCTACATTCTGAGGTCACCCTAGACACACAATCCAGATATAAAAGCCTGTGCTTCCACCTTCGGGTCATTCCAGTTACTGTTCCTGACGAGTAGCCTTCCAGGTCTACACATTGCCCTGCGATAACCTAGCCACTAAACCTAACCCGAGTTTGTGTTTGCAGACTTCCCTCCCAGAACCATGGCTCACATGCCCTCCAGGGTGGAGTCTCTGGAGCCACACCACAGGACTGTGCTTGCCATCCCCATGGAAATTGTGCATGTCAGTTAACCAAACCCTCCAGAGTTGGTTGAAACATTCAAGACCCCTGTGGCCACCCCAATATTGGAGGTTACTCTGGACATAAGTGCGCAGTCTGAAACTCCCTGATCACCTACATCCTGGCAGACACCCAAGTCAACTTTCCTAAGTCTGAAGATTGAACCTCTCATGCCCCTGGGACTCATTGGAACCCTAGATTAGGTTGTCGGGCATCTGTCTTCAGAGGCCTGTTCTTGAATAGGAACTTATGATATGGCATGTGGTCCCTGAGCCACAAAACACTACATCTCCTGTCCCCAGAAGGTAACCGTGCTCTTCGACCTGTGTTAAACCCTCAGGGTAGGAGAATCTTGCAGGCACCTTAGCCACCAACACATTCTAAGATCTACCTGGTAAAAAAAAACCAGCATTGTAACCCATCTTCAAGAGATTCCATGTCAACTCAAGACCTTGGTGCTTCGCCCCAGAAGCACCGTAAAGAACCTGCATGTTCCTCAGCTGCATTGGTCAATGGAGGGGTGCTTTCCAGGCCTCCATGTGGAAGGGCTCTGCTACCCATACTTTTCACATGGGGGGCCCTGCAGAAAACATACCAGACTCTAACTGTCCAGTAGAAAAAACAACCTTGCTGTTTGGAGCATCTCACATGCATCAGCCTCTTGATGCCACTCCTCCATTCGGTCATCAGAGACACAAACTCCAGTGTGCGTAAACATCTGAAATCCACCTTTACTCAGGTGCTGGATATTTCATTTGTTGGCCACGATAGATACAAACTCTATCATGAGCAGACATCTGACCCTCGCCTGTACTCAGATGCTGGAGATCTCGAAAAAACCACTGCACATTGGAACGGCCATGTTCTCGGCACTGAGATTAAGCATAGATTGTGTTTTCTGCCTTCTGTTCTCACACTCCTCGCCTTCAAGTCCCCCATATTGGGAATTTGGGAGCCACAATGCCTTCTGCCTGCCCACCAGAAAAAAGAGGTGCCCTATGGGTCTGCGTGAAACTCCATATAAGGTTCCACCAGCACAGCCCTCTATAGCACCACAATATCATAGGCCACCTTGTGAACTAATGCTTTGTCTGACACAGCTCGAGCCCCGACCTCCTGGTAGCCACCTAGATAGCGGGACCCATATCTGGCAGGTGTGACCTGCCTTGACCTGAGTCCTTCATCTCAAACCAACCTGGTTATTCACGTACCAGTCCCAGAACATAGCTCAAATTACTGTGCATGGGGGAATCTGAAGCACAAAAGAGTACTCCTCCTTCCTCATAGAAGGAAAATTAAATGTTGATATGGTGGTCCAACCCTCATATTGGGATCCAGGTGCATGGAACAAGAGCCAATGCCCACTCAGGATGGGCATCTGGGCAAAAACAGGCATTGTGACCCTTACCCTGAGACCCATTTCCAACAAGTCTCCATGGGAGCTGAACCAAAGCCCCACAGAGCCAAGCAGTCAAGCCTCTAGGCCCAAATACTAAGCCTTTGTAGGGTTATCCAGGCACAGGGACCTATAACCCATCTCTGGAATCCCTGTGTTGACGGAAACACTGAAACAGTAAACCACGCTCTCTCCTTCTCAGTGAGACACCAAACTCTTGAGTGCTGGGCAGAATCCCCAGAGAGGTAGAATATTCCATGGACACATGAGGACACCCCACCATTCCAAGGCCATCCTAGACACAATCCAGACAGAAAAGCCTTTGCTCCTGCCTCCCAGCCACACGAATTTCAAATCCTGAGGAGCTGCCCTCAGCGTCTGCAGATCGGGGCTTCCATCACCTCCCTCCTAATTGATACAAAATTTTGTGTCTGAAGACTTTGGTCCCAGAGCCCTTAACCACATTCCCTGAAGGATGGGGCTGACAGAACCACACTACATCACTGGGCCTGATCTCTGGATGAAATTCTGCCGTCTCAGTTGCACAAACCCTCCAGATTAGGAAAAGCCTGCAAGGCCCCTGAGCCCACCCCAATTTCATAGGCCACTCTGGAAAAAATGCACAGTCTGACACAGCCTGAGCATCTACCTCCAGGAAGACTCACAGGTCAAAGTCCCTAAGTCCGAAGGTTGAGGATGACATGCCCCTAAAACCTCATCAGAACCCTAGCTTATGTTTTGAGGTCTCTCTTCCTAGAGGTCTGTTCTGGAAATTCAAGCATATGGTCCAACCTGTGGTCCGTGAGCCATACAAGAGCACACCTCCTGTCCCAAGAAGGAAACCTGGCTCCTGGGTACTGGGTCTAATCCTAAGGATAGAGAATCCTCAATGGTCAGAGAGCCGCCACCACATTCTAAGGTCTCCCTGGACACCAAGCAGCATTGGGACCTGTTAGACTGAGAACTTCCATCAACGAAAATCACTTGGAACTTGGAATCAGTGTCATTGGTTCAAGCTTACCCTGTTCCTCAGCTGCAATGGTAACACGAGATTGGCTTCCCAGGCCTCCATTCAGAGAGCATTGCTATCGAATCTTCCATATGGGGGACCCTGGAGCCCTGTAAGAAGACTTCTGCTGTCCCTTAGTAGGACACCTTGATGTTTGGAGCAGCTCACAAGCTCCAGCTTGGAAAAACCTCCAAGAATTCTTGAGGCCTCCCCACCATTTGTTGGCCATCATGGATACAAACTCCAGTGTGAGCAGACATCTTCCCCTCGCCCAGGTGCTGGAGATCTCGAAACAACTGCTGTACATTGGAATAGACATGTGCTCGGCACTGAGCGTAACCGTAGCTTATGTTTTCATACTTCTGTCCTCACACTCCTCGCCTGCAAACCCTCCAACTTGGATATTCTGGAGCCGTAATGCAGCCATCTGCCTGCTCACCAGATAGAAGAAGTGAAGAAAGGGTCTGTGCAAAAATCCCCCATGAGGATCCAGTTGCACAGCTCTCAAAAGCACCCCAATATCATAGGCCGAACTCTCCACGAATGTTCTGTCTGACACAGCTCGAGCCCGAGCTCCTGACAGGCACCCAGAAAGCAGGCCTCATTTTCTGCAGGTGGGTCCTGCCTTGGCCCGAGGACCTCATCTCAAAGTGAACTGGGTATTCAGGCACCTGTCCCAGAACTTAGCTCAAATTCCTGCCCATGGGGGAACCTGAAGCATAAAAAAGTACCCCTCCTTCCCCATGGCAGGAAAACTGAATGTTGAGATGGCAGTCCAACCCTCAGAGTGGGAGCCAAGTGCATAGCCCATGAGGTCACACCCACTCAGCATGGGCATCTGGGCAAAAACAGGCATTGTGACCCTCAGAATGAGACCCATTTCCAACAAGAACACTCGGGAGCTGTACCAGGAAAACATAGAGCAGGACCCTAGGCCCAAATCCTAAGCCTTGTTGCGGTGATCCAGGCTCCAGAACCCAGGACCCATCTCTGGAATGGCTGTTTGGACGGGATCCCTGACTCAGAAAACTGCGCTCCTCCCATCCCCCGGAAATACACCAAACTCTTGGGTGCCGAGCAGAATTCCCAGAGAGGTAGAATCTCACATGGACCCATGAGGCCACCCCTCCATTTCGTGGCCATCATAGACAAACAAGTCAGACAGAAAAGACTGTGCTCCTGCCTCACAGCCATCCGAATTTCATATCTGGAGATGCTTCGCTCAGGGTCTGCAGATTGGGTCTGCCATCACCTCGAGCTTAACTCTTACCCGAGTTTGTGTCTGAAGACTTTGGACCCAGAGTCCTGACCCATATGCCCTCCAGGATGGGGCCTCCAGGAACACACAACAGCACTGGGCCAGCTCTCCCAAGGAATGTCAGCCTGTCTCAGTTTCCCAACCCACCAGATTAAGAGAAAATTGCAAGGCCCCTAATACCACCCCAATTCCATAGGAAGCTCCAGAAAAAATGCATAGTCTGACACAGCCTCAGAATATACCTCCAGGAAGACACTCAGGTCAATGGGAAGGGATGAAATGGCCTAACCCATGGCAGGCTCGATGTGCTGGGTGTGAAGCCAACTGTCTCAATGTCTCTCACAAGGTCTGGGCTCAGGCTATGTAAGACAGAGCATAGTGTTTAGGGTAGCCTATGCAATTGGGGTGTTGCCGAGGGCTGAGCAGGTTGATTTTCATTTGGGGTTTCTGAGCAATGCCATAGACAATGTTTTTCTTTGGGGGGCAGGCAGAGTGCTTCGTTCTGGAACCAGAATTCCCAATCATGAGGGCTTTTGGGCCAGGAGTGCTAGGGTAGAGTCTGAGAACAAAAGATAGGGTGAGGTTGGGAGCAGGCACACTCTGCAAAGGCTGAAAGGATATCTCATGCATCTGAAGTCAGGCTGAGGATCAGACGTTGGCTGAGGTTGGATTGTGCCCTTGATAGCACCTTCATGAAGCAGGTGCCTCATGAGGCCAATGAAATTTTCCCACGCTGAGTTTGGAGGTTGCCACAAACCACAAGGTTTCCTTCTGCAAGACAGTCGAGTCCTGTTGAGTGGCTCCAGTACATACCATACGGAAGGACTGAAGAGGAGGGTTCAAAGGATGGATCCCTGAACAGCATGCCTCGCATTCCCTTTGGCCATTAACGACAAGATATGTTTGATCTGCTGGCTCTGAGGCAAGCTAACCAGTGGGCTGAGTTGAAATGGCCTCTCCTGAGGATGCGTCATAATGTGTGTTTCTGTCCATGGAGACCTTGGAATGTGATGGTTGTACTGTGGCCCTGCGGAATTCTCCGACCAGAAGGGTTTGATACAGATGCAGTAAGAAAGCACTCCATGTGGAGACGAGAGAGGTTTGGTTTGGAGCCTCAGAAAAACCTAATATGCTGGTATACGAAACCAGTCCTCAAGGACAGACACATGAAAACTAAAGCTAAGGTTCATATTAGGGCCTAAGGGCCTGTCCATTTCAATCTTCTGTCTCTGGGGACACTGTCTGAGAGTCTAAGTGGTGATAATGGCTCAGCTGGTGTCAGAGTGCCCCTTTTATTCCAGGGCAGCCTACACTATCAGGATGGCCTCAGGGGCCTTGGAGCTTTTCCCTAACCTGTAGGGTTGTGGTCAATGGATTGGGCACACTTTCCTTGGAGAGGGCAGGCACAATCTTTCGCTGTGGCTCCAGATGCCCTAGCCTGGAGGGTGTGTGGGTCCAGGCTGTGGGCACAGAAGTCTGAAAACACAAACTCAGCTTATGAGTGGCGCCGAGGGTATGGCAGGCCGGATGTACAGATAGAGAGTGAGCTCCTTGGCTTGTGAATCAAGGGCGAGATTCCTTTAGGCTTTTGTCTCTGGATGCGTCCAGGATAGCCGTAGATTGTAGGGGGTGGCCTCAGTGACTGTGGACAAGTATCCCTCTCTGGGGATTTGTCCCAGCTAACAGGAGTTTGGGGTCATTTTGTGGGAAGGGTGGAGTCCTGTTGTCTGGCTCATGTGTCTCTCCAAGAAAGTGATTCCAGAGCAGAGCCCCAGGAACGGGGGGGAGACTGGAAAACTCAAACACTGGTGAGGATTGGGTGTATAGGGGCTTGGCACGCCTCATATGCGGGCTCTTGGTCAAGGCCCTGACAGGCCTTTCTTTGATATTGGGCTCATGCTGAGGGTCACAGAGTGAATTTGTGCCCAAGGCAGCACTCAAGTTTGGGCGTGGTTTCAGGGGAAATGAAGGTTTCTCCCACCCTGAAGGTGTGACTCCATGCCAAGAGCAAGCCTTACAGCCATTGGGAAGAAGGAGTTCTGATTTGTGCTTCAGATGCCCAACTGTGTGGGGAATTGATATAATATCTGGGTTTAGATATCGGAAAACCAAGGTTAGGAAGAGATAACGGCATAAGACCATGGCGTGTCAGAAGTGCTAGGTGTGTGGCCAGCTGTCTCCTTGCCTGTCTGGACGTCTGGCATCAGGCTGTGAAAGGCAGAGCATTAGTGCCCAGAGCAGCCTATCAAATCTGAGTGCCGTCGAGGCAAGAGCAGGTTGATCCTCATCTGGGTTTTATGGAGAGCCCCACAAGGAAACGTTTTCTACCGGTGGGCAGTAACTGGGCTGGCTTGTGGTTCTGCAAATCCTACTCTGGAGGGATTGTTTGCCAGGAGTGTGAGGAAGGAAGTCTGAAAACACAAGCTAGCATGAGGTTTGGGACCGAGGGCACGGCAGGCGACTCTGCAGAGGCTTAATCAAGATCTCCTGCATTGCGGTCATATCTACTATGAGACGTGCTTCAAGCTAGAGTTTTTGTCCATGATGGCCTCTCCCTGAAGGATATGGGGGGCTTCATGAGGCCCAGCAGGTTTGCCGTTTTCTCCTACACTGAAGGTTTGACTCACGGCCAGCAGCAAGGTTTCTTGCCATGGGGAAGGAGGGGTTCTGACTTGTGCATCAGGTTCCCCCTGTGCAGGGATTGGAGATAAGGTCTAGGTTCCGATGACTGAAAACCCAGGTTGGGAATGGATGCTGGCCTAAGGCAGTGGCGGGTCCAATGTGCTGGGTGTGCAGCCAGCTGTGTCGGTGTCTGTTGGAAGGTCTGGGCTCAGGCTATTTGCGACAGAGCATCAGTGTTTAAGGTAGCCTATGCAATTGGGGTGTTGCCGAGGGCCAAGCAGTTTGATCCTCATTTGTGGTTTCTGGGCAGCACCATAGACAATGTTTTTCTCCTGGGAGGCAGGCAGAGTGCTTCAGTGTGGCCCCAGAATTCCCAGTAGGGAGGGTTTGTGGGCCAGGAGTGTGAGGACGGAAGTCTGAAAACACAAGCTAGGGTGAGGATTGGAGCCAAGGGCAGAGCAGGCCCAATCGGCAGAGGCTGAATCAAAATCTCCTGCATCTGAAGTCAGGCTGAGGATCAGAAGATGGCTGAGGATGGAGTATGTGTCCATGATGGCACCTTCATGAAGCGGGGGCCTCATGAGTTTGGGGTCATTTTGTGGGAAGAGTGGAGTCGTGTTGTCTGGCTCATGGGTCTCTCCAAGAAAGGGATTCCAGAGCAGAGCCCAGGTACAGGTGGGGCGACTGGAAAACTCAAACACTGGTGAGGATTGGGTGCATAGGGGCTTGGCAAGCCCCATATGCGGGCTCTTGATCCAGGTCCTGACAGGCCTTTCTTTGAGATGGGGCTCATGCTGAGGGTCACAGTGTGAATTTGTGCCCAAGCAGCACTCAAGTTTGGGCGTGGCATCAGGGGCCATGAAGGTTTCTCCCACCCTGAAGGTGTGACTCCATGCCAAGAGCAAGCTTGACAGCCATGGGGAAGGAGGAGTTCTGTTTTGTGCTTGCGATACCCAGCTGTGTGGAGAATTGATATAATGTCTAGGTTCAGATATCTGAAAACCAAGGTTAGGAAGAGGTGACGGCATAAGACCATGGCGTGTCCGAAGTGCTGGGTGTGTGGCCAGCTGTCTCTTTGTCTGTCTGGACGTCTGGCTTCAGGCTGTGTCAGACAGAGCATGAGGGCCCAGAGCAGCATATCCACTTCGGGGACCGTCGAGGCCCGAGCAGGTTGATCATCATCTGGGTTTTCTGGAGAGCCCCATAGGGAAGCGTTTTTCTTCCATTGGGCAGACACTGGGCTGGGTTGTGGTTCTGGAGTTCCTAGTCCGTAGGGCTTGTTTGCCAGGAGTGTGAAGAAGGAAGTCTGAAAACAAAAGCTAGTGTGAGGTTTGGGACCGAGGGCATGGCAGGGCCACTCTGCAGAGGGTGAATCGAGATCTCCTGCACTGAGGTCATGTCAACTATGAGACGTGCCTCAGGCTAGAGTTTTTGCCCAGCATGGCCTCTTCCTGAAGGGTGTGGGGGCTTCATGAAGCCAGGGAGATTTGCCTACGATGGGATTTGTGAACTACTCCAAACCTCAAGCTTTCCTTCTGCACGACAGTCGAGTCCTACTGGATGGTTCCAGGAGGCCCCATACGGAAAGATTCGAGAGCAGGTGTCTAAGCATGGATGCCTGGGAACGCCACCTCATATTCCCACTCTTTAGGCAGGACAAGGCAGGCTCAATCTGCAGGCTCCTGGGTGAGCTACCCAGGGGGGAGAGTTGAAATGGACTCTCCTGAAGGTGAGTCCTACTGTGACTTGGTGGCCTGGGAGACCTTGGAATGTGGAGTTGGCTCAGGGACTCTGCAGGGTTTTCCAAACTGAGGTGTTTGACACAGCTCCAACAGGGAAGCTTCCCATGTGGAGACGAGAGGAGTTCTGTTCAGTGCCTCAGGAAAGCCCCATATCCTGTTCTTTGAACCAAAGCCTCTGAGGAGTGACACCTGGAACCCAAAGCAAGAGTTGAGATTACGGCCTAAGGGCCTGTCCGGCTCATTCTTCTATCTCTGTTGACATCTGTGGGCATGCCTTCGTGGAGGTAGCTGCTCAGCTTGTGTCCGAATGCCCCTGTGTGTCCAGGGAGGCTCCCAGTAGTGGGATGTCCTCGGGGGCCTTGAGGTTTCTCATATTCTGGAGGTGTGTGGCCAAAGGAATGGACACAGTTTCCCAGGAGAGAGCAGGCACGGTCCTGTGGTATGGCTCCAGAGGACCCAGCCTAGAGGCTGTGTTTGCCAGGGCTGTGGGGACAGATGTCTGAAAAAGCAAACTTGGCTCAGCTAGTGGCCAAGGTAATGGCAGGACTGATCTCCAGTCCGTGAGGGGAGATCCTCTGGATATCAAAGGAGGGCAAGTGGGAGGCAGTCACTCAGGATTTTGTCTCTGGGTGTTGCGTTCACAGTGTCCGGTCAGGGTAGGGGTTGTCTCAGAGGCCGAGGAAGAGCCTTCCTCTCGGGGGATTGTCCAAGCTCCCAAGTGTTTGGGTTCATTCTGTGGGAAGGGAAGAGTACTGTTTTCTGCCACAGGGGACCCCCCAGGAGAGGGACTCTAGAGCACAGCAGTGGGTTCCCTCAACTGGAATACACACCATCTAGTTAATCCTGGGTGCCTATGGGCATGGCAAGCCACATATGCGGGCTCTTGGTCCAGTCACTGAGAGGCGTTACTTGAATAAGGTACTCACGCTGAGGGTCACAATGTGTGTTTGTGCCCAAGGCGGCCCTAACGCTTGGGCGTTGCTCATGGGCCATGTCGTTTTTCCTACACTGAAGGTTTGACTCACTGCCAGCAGCAAGTTTTCTTGCCATGGGGAAGGAGGAATTCTTATTTGTGCATCAGGTTCCCCCCTGTGCAGGGATTGGAGATAAGGTCTAGGATCCAATGACTGAAAACCCAGGTTGGGAATGGATGCTGGCCTAAGGCAGTGGCGGGTCCAATGTCCTAGGAGTGCAGCCAGCTGTGTCGGTGTCTGTTGGAAGGTCTGGGCTCAGGCTATTTGTGACAGAGCATCAGTGTTTAAGGTAGCCTATGCAATTGGGGTGTTGCCGAGGGCCAAGCAGTTTGATCCTCATTTGGGGTTTCTGGGCAGCCTCATAGACAATGTTTTTCTCCTGGGAGGCAGGCAGAGTGTTTCAGTGTGGCCCCAGAATTCCCAGTAGGGAGGGCTTGTGGGCCAGGAGTGTGAGGACGTAAGTCTGAAAACACAAGCTAGGGTGAGTATTGGAGCCAAGGGCAGAGCAGGCCCACTCTGCAGAGACTGAATCAAAATCTCCTGCATCTGAAGTCAGGCTGAGGATCAGACGTTGGCTGAGGCTGGAGTATGTGTCCATGATGGCACCTTCATGAAGCGGGGGCCTCATGAGGCCAAGGAAATTTTCCCACGCTGAGTTTGGAGGTTGCCCCAAACCACAAGGTTTCCTTCTGCGGGACATTCGAGTCCTGTTGCATGGCTCCAGGACATACCATATGGAAGGACTGGAGAGCAGGGTTCGAAGGATGGATCCCTGTACAGCATTCCTCGCATTCCAATAGGCCATTAGCGACAAGATATGTTTGATCTGCTGCCTCTGGGTCACGCTACCCAGGGGGCTGTGTTGAAATGGCCTCTCCTGAGGATGCGTCATAATGTGCGTTTGGGTCCATGGAGACCTTGGAATGTGCTGGTTGTTCGGTGGCCTTGCGGAACTCTCCTACCTGAAGGGTTTGATACATCCCCAGTAAGAAAGCTGCCCATGTGGAGACGAGAGATGCTTGGTTTGGTGCCTCAGAGTAGCCCCATGTGCTGGTCTACGAAAACAGTCCTCTGAGAACGGACACATGGAAACAAAGCTAAGGTTCATATTAGGGCCTGGGGGCCTGTCCATTTCAACCTTCTGTCTCTGGGGACACTGTCTGAGAATCTAAGTGGAGATAGTTGCTCTGCTGGTGTCAGAGAGCCCCTCTTAGTCCAGGGTGGTCTACCTATTGATGGCCTCAGGGGCCTTGGAGCTTTTCCCTAAACTGTAGGGTTGTGGTCAATGGATTGGACACACTTTCCTTAGAGAGGGCCGTCACAATCTTTCGCAGTGGCTTCAGAGGCCCTAGCCTGGAGGTTGTGTGGGTCCATGCTGTGGGCACAGAAGTCTTAAAACACAAAGTCAGCTTATGAGTGGCGCCTAGGGTATGACAGGCCGGATGTACAGCCCGAGAGGGAACTCCTGGGCCTCTGAAACAAGGGCGAGTGGAAGGCGTTCCTTCAGGCTTTTGTCTCTGGATGTTGTGTCCGGGATAGCCGTGGATTGGAGCGGTGGCCTCAGGGACTGTGGACGAGTATCCCTCTCTGGGGATTTGTCCCAGCTCCCAAGAGTTTGGGGACATTTTGAGGGAAGGGTGGAGTCGTGTTGTCTGGCTCATGTGTCTCTCCAAGAAAGGGATTCCAGAGCAGAGCCCAGGTACAGGTGGGGCGACTGGAAAACTCAAACACTTGTGAGGATTGGGTGCATAGGGGCTTGGCAAGCCCCATATGCGGGCTCTTGGTCCAGGTCCTGACAGGCCTTTCTTTGACATGGGGCTCATGCTGAGGGTCACAGTGTGAATTTGTGCCCAAGCAGCACTCAAGTTTGGGCGTGGCTTCAGGGGCCATGAAGGTTTCTCCCACCCTGAAGGTGTGACTCCATGCCAAGAGCAAGCTTGACAGCCATGGGGAAGGAGGAGTTCTGTTTTGTGCTTGCGATACCCAGCTGTGTGGAGAATTGATATAATGTCTAGGTTCAGATATCTGAAAACCAAGGTTAGGAAGAGGTGACGGCATAAGACCATGGCGTGTCCGAAGTGCTGGGTGTGCGGCCAGCTGTCTCCTTGTCTGTCTGGACGTCTGGCTTCAGGCTGTGTCAGACAGAGCATGAGTGCCCAGAGCATCCTATACAGTTCGGGTACCGTCGAGACCCGAGCAGGTTGATCCTCATCTGGGTTTTCTGGAGAGCCCCACAGGGAAACGTTTTTCTTCCGTTGGGCAGACACTGGGCTGGGTTTTGGTTCTGGAGTTTCTGGTCCGGAGGGCTTGTTTGCCAGGAGTGTGAGGAAGGAATTCTGAAAACACAAGGTAGCGTGAGGTTTGGGACCGAGGGCACGGCAGGCCCACTCTGCAGAGGCTGAATCGAGATCTCCTGCACTGAGGTCATGTCAACTATGAGACGTGCCTCAGGCTAGAGTTTTTGTCCAGCATGGCCTCTTCCTGAAGGGTGAGGGCTTCATTAGGCCAGGGACGTTTGCCTACGATGGGATTTGTGAACTACTCCAAACCTCAAGGTTTCCTTCTGCACGACAGTCGAGTCCTATTGGATGGTTCCAGGAGGCCCCATACGGAAAGACTCGAGACAGGTGTCTAAGCATGGATGCCTGGGAACGCCACCTCATATACCCACTCTTTAGTCAGGACAAGGCAGGCTCAATCTGCAGGCTCCTGTTTGAGCTACCCAGAGGGGAGATTTGAAATGGACTCTCCTGAAGATGAGTCCTACTGTGGCTTGGTGGCCTGGGAGACCTTGGAATGTGTAGGTGGCTCAGGGACTCTGCAGGGTTTTCCAAACTGAGGTGTTTGACACAGCATCAACAAGGAAGCTTCCCATGTGAAGACGAGAGGAGTTCTGTTCAGTGCCTCAGGAAAGCCCCATATCCTGTTCTTCGAACCAAAGCCTCTGAGGAGTGACACCTGGAAACCAAAGCAAGAGTTGAGACTACGGCCTAAGGGCCTGTCCGGCTCAACCTTCTATCTCTGTTACATCTGTGGGCATGCCTTCGTGGAGGTAGCTGCTCAGCTTGTGTCCGAATGCCACTGTATGTCCAGGGAGCCTCCCAGTAGTGGGATGTCCTCGGGGGCCCTGAGGTTTCTCATATTCTGGAGGTGTGTGTTCAAAGGAATGGACACAGTTTCCCAGGAGAGAGCAGGCACGGTCCTGTGGTATGGCTCCAGAGGACCCAGACTAGAGGCTGTGTTTGCCAGGGCTGTGGGGACAGATGTCTGAAAAAGCAAACTTGGCTCAGCTAGTGGCCAAGGTAATGGCAGGACTGATCTCCAGTCCGTGAGGGGAGATCCTCTGGATATCAAAGGAGGGCAAGTGGGAGGCAGTCACTCAGGATTTTGTCTCTGAGTGTTGCGTTCACAGTGTCCGGTCAGGGTAGGGGTTGTCTCAGAGGCCGAGGAAGAGCCTTCCTCTCGGGGGATTGTCCAAGCTCCCAAGTGTTTGGGTTCATTCTGTGGGAAGGGAAGAGTACTGTTTTCTGCCACAGGGGACCCCCCAGGAGAGGGTTTCTAGAGCACAGCAGTGGGTTCCCTCAACTGGAATACACACCATCTAGTTAATCCTGGGTGCCTATGGGCATGGCAAGCCACATATGCGGGCTCTTGGTCCAGTCACTGAGAGGTGTTACTTGAATAAGGTACTCACGCTGAGGGTCACAATGTGTGTTTGTGCCCAAGGCGGCCCTAACGCTTGGGCGTTGCCTCATGGACCATGTCGTGTTTCCTACACTGAAGGTTTGACTCACTGCCAGCAGCAAGTTTTCTTGCCATGGGGAAGGAGGGGTTCTTATTTGTGCATCAGGTTCCCCCCTGTGCAGGGATTGGAGATAAGGCCTAGGATCCGATGACTGAAAACCCAGGTTGGGAATGGATGCTGGCCTAAGGCAGTGGCGGGTCCAATGTGCTGGGTGTGCAGCCAGCTGTGTCGGTGTCTGTTGGAAGGTCTGGGCTCAGGCTATTTGCGACAGAGCATCACTGTTTAAGGTAGCCTATGCAATTGGGGTGTTGCCGAGGGCCAAGCCGTTTGATCCACATTTGGGGTTTCTGGGCAGCACCATAGACAATGTATTTCTCCTGGGAGGCAGGCAGAGTGCTTCTTTGTGGCCCCAGAATTCCCAGTAGGGAGGGCTTGTGGGCCAGGAGTGTGAGGACGGAAGTCTGAAAACACAAGCTAGGGTGAGGATTGGAGCCAAAGGCAGAGCAGACCCACTCTGCAGAGGCTTAAACAAAATCTCCTGCATCTGTAGCCAGGCTGAGGATCAGACGTTGGCTGAGGCTGGAGTATGTGTCCATGATGGCACCTTCATGAAGCGGGGGCCTCATGAGGCCAAGGAAGTTTTCCCACGCTGAGTTTGGAGGTTGCCCCAAACCACAAGGTTTCCTTCTGTGGGACATTCGAGTCCTGTTGCATGGCTCCAGGACATACCATATGGAAGGACTGGAGAGCAGTGTTCGAAGGATGGATCCCTGTACAGCATGCCTCGCATTCCCATTGGCCATTAGCGAAAAGATATGTTTGAACTGCTGCCTCTGGGTCACGCTACCCAGGGGGCTGATTTGAAATGGCCTCTCCTGAGGATGCGTCATAATGTGTGTTTGGGTCCATGGAGACCTTGGAATGTGCTGGTTGTTCAGTGGCTCTGTGGAACTCTCCTACCTGAAGGGTTTGATACATCCCCAGTAAGAAAGCTCCCCATGTGGAGAGAGAGGTTTGGTTTGGTGCCTCGGAAAAGCCCCGTGTGCTGGTCTACGAAAACAGTCCTCTGAGATCGGACACATGGAAACAAAGCTAAGGTTCATATTAGGGCCTGGGGGCCTGTCCATTTCAACCTTCTGTCTCTGGGGACACTGTCTGAGAATCTAAGTGGAGATAGTTGCTCTGCTGGTGTCAGAGAGCCCCTCTTAGTCCAGGGTGGCCTACCTATTGATGGCCTCAGGGGCCTTGGAGCTTTTCCCTAAACTGTAGGGTTGTGGTCAATGGATTGGACACACTTTCCTTAGAGAGGGCCAGCACAATCTTTCGCTGTGCCTTCAGAGGCCCTAGCCTGGAGGTTGTGTGGGTCCATGCTGTGGGCACAGAAGTCTTAAAACACAAAGTCAGCTTATGAGTGGCGCCTAGGGTATGACAGGCCGGATGTACAGCCCGAGAGGGAACTCCTGGGCCTCTGAAACAAGGGTGAGTGGAAGGCGATCCTTCAGGCTTTTGTCTCTGGATGTTGTGTCCGGGATAGCCGTGGATTGGAGCGGTGGCCTCAGGGACTGTGGACGAGTATCTCTCTCTGGGGATTTGTCCCAGCTCCCAAGAGTTTGGTGTCATTTTGAGGGAAGGGTGGAGTCGTGTTGTCTGGCTCATGGGTCTCTCCAAGAAAGGGATTCCAGAGCAGAGCCCAGGTACAGGTGGGGCGACTGGAAAACTCAAACACTGGTGAGGATTGGGTGCATAGGGGCTTGGCAAGCCCCATATGCGGGCTCTTGGTCCAGGTCCTGACAGGCCTTTCTTTGACATGGGGCTCATGCTGAAGGTCACAGTGTAAATTTGTGCCCAAGCAGCACTCAAGTTTGGGCGTGGCTTCAGGGGCCATGAAGGGTTCCCCACGTGAAGGTTGACTCCATGTGAAGAACAAGCATTACAGCCATGTGGAAGGCAGATTTCTGATTGTGATTCCGATACACAAACTCAGCTTCTTTTGGGGACGGCGGTATGGCAGGCCCAATATACAAACAATGAGAAGAACTCATGAAGATTTGAATATAGAGCGAGTCTGAGGCGCTTGCTCAGGCATTTGTCTCTGGAATTTTTATCAGCAAGGCCATAGAATGTCGGGGATGCTTCATGGGCCATGGACGAATCTACCTCTATGAGGATTTCGCCCGATTCCCAATTTTTTTTCGTCAAACTGTGGGATGGGAGGACTCCTTTCAGTTTTGTTACCTCAGGTGTCCCAGGAAAAGAGGAATTCCAAAGCAAAGCCATGGGGAAGACTGAAGGGACCACCAGAACTATGGTTCAAAATTGGGGACTAGGGGCATGGCAAGCCCAATATGCTATCTCTTCATCCAGCCACTGAGAGGCCTTACTTGAGGACTTTGGTCAGGCTGAGGGTCACAATGTGTGTTTGTGACCAATGTAGCCTCCGAGCATGGCGGGGCCTCATGGGCAACACTGGATTCAACTACACTGAAAGTTGGACAACATGCCAACCACAAGGTATCTTGCCATGGGGAAGGAGTTCTGATTTCTGCATCCCATTCAACCCTGGGCAGTGATTGGAGGTAAGGTCTAGAATCTAAAGCCTGAAATCCGAGGTTGGGAAGAGATGATGAACTAAGGCCATGGCGGCTCGATGTGCTCAGTGTGCGGCCAGCTGTCTGGGACGGGCCAGGGAGTCCAGGCTCAGGCTGTGTCAAAAGGCATTAGTGCCCTGCTCAGCCTATGTATTTGGGGTACAGCCAAGGTCGGTGCAGGTTGATCCTCATTTGGGGTTACTGGGCAGAGTGCTGCATTGTAGTTCTGGATTGCCAAACTGGAGGGCTTGTGGGCCAGTAGTCTGACGACAAAGGTTTGAGAACACAAGCTAGGCTTAGGTTTCTGGGTGAGGCCATGGCAGGCACAATCTACAGACCTGAATCGAGATCTTATGCATCTGAAGTCAGGGCGAGGATCAGACGATAGCTCAGGTTGTAGTTTCTGTCCCTGATGGCCCCTTCATGAATGGGGGGGGGGGGATCACGAGGCCATGGGGGTTTTCCCACGATGGGAGTTGTGAGAAGCTCCAAACTGCAGAGAGTCTTCTGCAGGACAATTGAGACCTGTTGTTTGTCTCCAGGCCAATGATTCTGAGCAGGGTTCTAAGGATGGATGGCTGGGTAGCCCACCTCGCATTCCAATTGTCTCTTAGCAACAAGACAGGTTAGATCTCCTGGATCTGTGGGGAGCAACCGAGGACGCTGCATTGAAATGGACACCCCTGGGCATGGGTCCTAATGTGCTTTTGTGTCTAAGGAGACCTTGGAATGAAGCGGTGGCACTTGGGACCTAAAGAGTTCTAATAAACAGAGGCTTTGACACAGCTCCAACCTGCAAGTATCCCATGTGTAGATGAGATGTTTTCTGTTGGGTGAGTCAAGAAACAGCTATATGCTGCTTTTGAATTCCAGGCCTCTGAGGTGAGATGCCTGGAAACGAAAGCAATGGATCTGATTAGTGCCTAGGGGCCGGTTCTTTCCTTTTTACCTCTGGGGACATCTCTCTATGGGTCTGAGTGCAGGTAGGTGCTCTGTAGTGCTCAGATTGCCCCTGTTTTTTCCTGGGAAGCCACCACTATTGAGATGGATCAGGGAATTTGGAGGTTTATCCTATTAGAAGGGTTGTGGCCATTGGAATGGGCACAAACAATTCCCTTGGAGAGAGCAAGTACAGTCCTCAGGTTCGGCTCCAGGGGCCTGAGCCAGTAGGTTGTGTAGGCCAGGGCTGTTTGGAAAGTTGTCTGAAAACAAACTCAGCTTAGGTTTGGGGACGTAGGTATCCCAGGCCCGATCTACAAACCATGAGAAGAATTGTTAAGGATATGAAGAAAGTGCGAGTCTGAGGCGCTTGCTCAGGCTTTTGTCTCTGGATTTTGTATCAGCGATGGCCGTGGAATGTCGGGGAGGCCTCATGGGCCATGGACGAATCTTCCTCTCTGAGGATTTGGCCCGATTCCCAATTGCTTTTCGTCAATCTGTGGGATGGGAGGACTCATTTCAGGTTTGTTACCTCAGGTGTCCCACCAAAAGAGGAATTTCAAAGCAAATCCGTGGAGAAGATTGAAGGGACAACCCGAACTATGGTTAAAAATTGGGGCCTAGGGGAATGGCAAGCCCAATATGCTATCTCTTCATCCAGCCACTGAGTGGCCTTACTTGAGGACTGGGCTCAGCCTGAGGGTCACAATGTGTGTTTGTGACCAATGTGGCCCGCGAGCATGGGCGGGGCCACATGGGCCACACTGGTTTCAACCACACTGAACGTTGGACAACATGCCAACCACAAGGTTTCTTGCCATGGGGAAGGAGTTCTGATTTCTTCATCACCTTCAACTTTGTGCAGTGATTGGAGATAAGGTCTCGGTTCTGAAACCTGAAAACCGAGGTTGGGAAGAGATGACGACCTAAGGCCACGGAGGCTCGATGTGCTCAGTGTGCGGCCAGCTGTCTGGGACGGGCCAGGGAGTCCAGGCTCAGGCTGTGTCAGAAAGGGCATTAGTGCCCTGGTCAGCCTATGTATTGGGTACAGCCAAGGTCGGTGCAGGTTAATCCTCATTTGGGGTTACTGGGTAGCCCCAGAGGACAATGTTTTTCTTCTGGAGGGCAGGCAGAGTGCTGCATTGTCGTTCTGGAGTGCCAAACTGGTGGGCTTGTGGGCCAGTAGTCTGACGACAAAAGTCTGAGAACACAAGCTAGGCTTAATTTTCTGGGTGAGGCCATGGCAGGCACAATCTACAGACCTGAATCGAGATCTCGTGCATCTGAAGTCAGGGCGAGGATCAGACGATCGCTCAGGTTGGAGTTTCTTTCCCGATGGCCCCTTCATGAATGGGGGGGCATCACGAGGCCATGGGGGTTTTCCCATGATGGGAGTTGTGAGAAGCTCCAAACTGCAGAGTCTTCGGCAGGACAATTGAGACCTGTTGTTTGGCTCCAGACCAATGATTCTGAGCAGGGTTCTAAGGATGGATGGCTGGGTAGCCCACCTCGCATTCCAATTGTCTCCTAGCAACAAGACAGTTTAGATCACCTGGATCTGTGGGGAGCTACCGAGGATGCTGAGTTGAAATGCACACCCCTGGGGATGGGTCCGAATGTGCTTTTGTGTCTATGGAGACCTTGGAATGAAGCGGTGGCTCTGGGGCCCTAAAGGGTTCTCCTAAACAGAGGCTTTGACACAGCTCCAACGTGCAAGTTTCCCATGTGTAGATGAGATGTTTTCTGATGGGTGAAACAAGAAACAGCTATATGCTGCTTTTGAAATCCAGGCCTCTGAGGAGAGATGCCTGGAAACCAAAGCAATGGATCTGATTAGTGCCTAGGGGCCTGTTCTTTCCTTTTTACCTCTGAGGACATCTGTCTATGGGTCTGAGTGCAGGTAGGGGCTCATTTGGGCTCAGAGTGCCCCTGTTTTTCCTGGGAAGCTACCACTATTGAGGTATATCAGGGACTTTGGAGGTTTATCCTATTAGAAGGGTTGTGGCCATTGGAATGGGCACACACAATTCCCTTGGAGAGGGCAAGTACAGTCCTCAGGTTTGGCTCCAGGGGCCTGAGCCTGTAGGTTGTGTCGTCCAGCCCTTTTTGGACAGTTGTCTGAAAACACAAACTGGGCTTATGTTTCAGGTCATAGGTATGGCAGGACTGATCTACAGACCATGAGGAGAACTTTTCGGGATTTGAAAGAAGGGCGAGTGTGAGGTTCCTGCTCAAGTTTTGGTCTCGGGATATCGTGTCACTCATGGTCGTGGAATTTCTGGTTGACTTCATGGGAAATGGACGATTCTTACTCTCTGGTGGTTTGGCCCCGTCCAAAGAGTTTGGGTTCATTCTGTGGGCTGGAAGAAGTCCGTTTTATTTTGTTGTTGTTGTTGTTGTTTTCTTTTTTAACCTCAGGTGTCCCACCAAATGAGGGATTTCAGAGTAGAGCCCTAGGAGGGGCGACTGGACAATCAGAAATCTGGTTAAAAATTGGGGCCTAGGGACATGTCAAGCCCATTATGACATCTAATGGTCCAGCCACTGAGAGGACTTACTAGAGGACAGGACTCATGCTGAGAGTCACAATGCGTGTGTATGCCCTCGTCGCACTCAAGAATGGGCGGGGACTCAGGGTTTCTCCTACACTGATCGTTGGACCACGTGCCAACCACAAGGGTTCTTGCCATGGGTAAGGAGGAGTTCTGATTTCTGCATCAGACTCAACCCTGGGCAGTGATTGGAGATAAGGTCTCGGTTCTGAAGCCTGAAAACTGAGGTAGGGAAGAGATGATGACCTAAGGCCATGGCGGGTTTTATGTGCTCAGTGTGCGGTCAGCTTTCTGGGTGTTGGTCAGGAGGTCCGGGCTCAGGATGTGTTCGACAGTGCATTAGTGCCCAGGTTAGACTATATAATTTGGGTAAAGTCGAGTGCTGTGTAGGTTTACCCTCATTTAAGGTGCCTGGGCAGCTCATGAGGCAATAATTTTTTTTCTAGAGGGCAGGCAGAGTGCTGCATTGTGGGTCCGGAATTGCCAAACTTGAGGGCTTTGGGGCCAGGAGTGTGAGGATGGAAGTCTGAGAAGACAAGCTAGACTTGGGTTTCAGGGCGAGGGCACGGCAGGTACCCCCTGCAGATCTGAACCAATATCTCATGCATCTGAAGTCAGGGCTAGGATCAGACGTTGGCTCAGGTGGGAGTTTCTGAGCATGACGGCCGCTTCATGAAGGGAGCGGAATCTAGAGACCATTGAGGTTTTCCCACGTTGGGAGTTGTGGGATGCCCCCTTCCAGGATTCCTTCTTCCGGACAATTGAGACCTGTTGGACAGCTCCAGGACATCCCATATGGAATGACTCCAGAGCACCGTTCCCGGATGGATGCCTGGGAAGCCCGCCTCGCATTCCAATTGTCTCCTAGCAACAAGACAGTTTAGATCTGATGGCTCTGCGGGAGCAACGTCGGTGGCAGAGTTGAAATGGACTTTCCTGAGGATGTGTCCTAATGTGTTTTTGTGTCCATGAGGGCCTTGGAATGAGGCGGTGGCACCGGCAACCTGAAGTAATTTCCTAAGCTTTGGACATGGCTCCCATGCACAGGTTTACTTGTGGAGACGAGATGAGTTCTAATGGGTGCCTCAGGAAAACCCCTATGCTCGTATTGGAATCAGGCTTTTGAGGACACATGCCTGTAACCCATAGCAATGGATCCTATTATGGCCTAGGGTCCTGTCTGGTTCAATCTTCTTCTCTGGGGACATCCATCTATGGTATGAGTGGAGGTCGATTATCAGCTGGTGTCAGACACCCCTTGTTTGTTCCGGGTGACCCACACTATTGGGATGGCCTAAAGGTCGTTGGAGGTTTCTCCTAATTTGTACGATTTTGGACCATGGAATGGGCAGAATTCCCATGGATTGGTAGGCACAGTCCTAATGTGTGGCTCCAGGGGCCCAGCCTGGAGGGTGTGTGGCCCAAGACTTTGAGGACAGAAGTCTGAAAACACAAACTCAGCTTAGGTTTGGGGACGTAGGTATGGCAGGCCCGATCTACAAACCAGGAGAAGAACTCTACAGGATATGAAGAAAGTGCGAGTCTGTGGCGATTGCTCAGGCTTTTGTCTCTGGATTTTGTATCAGTGATGGCCGTGGAATGTCGGGGAGGCCTCATGGGCCATGGACGAATCTTCCTCTCTGAGGATTTGGCCCGATTCCCAATTGCTTTTCGTCAATCTGTGGGATGGGAGGACTCATGTCAGTTTTGTTACCTCAGGTGTCCCACCAAAAGAGGAATTCCAAAGCCAAGCCGTGGGGAAGACTGAAGGGACAACCCGAAGTGCGGTTAAAAATTGGGGCCTAGGGGCATGGCAAGCCCAATATGCTATCTCTTCATCCAGCCACTGAGTGGCCTTACTTGAGGACTGGGCTCAGCCTGAGGGTCACAATGTGTGTTTGTGACCAATGTGGCCCGCGAGCATGGGCAGGGCCTCATGGGCCACACTGGTTTCAACGACACTGAACGTTGGACAACATGCCAACCACAAGGGTCTTGCCATGGGGAAGGAGTTCTGATTTCTGCATCACCTTCAACATGGACAGTGATTGGAGATAAGGTCTAGGTTCTGAAACCTGAAAACCGAGGTTGGGAAGAGATGACGACCTAAGGCCATGGCGGCTCGATGTGCTCAGTGTGCGGCCAGCTGTCTGGGAGGGGCCAGGGGGTCCAGGCTCAGGCTGTGTCAGAAAGGGCATTAGTGCCCTGGTCAGCCTATGTATTTGGTGTACAGCCAAGGTCGGTGCAGGTTGATCCTCATTTGGGGTTACTGGGTAGCCCCAGAGGACAATGTTTTTTATCTGGAGGGCAGGCAGAGTGCTGCATTGTAGTTCTGGATTGCCAAACTGGAGGCCTTGTGGGCCAGTAGTCTGACGACAAAGTCTGAGAACACAAGCTAGGCTTAGGTTTCTGGGTGAGGCCATGGCAGGCACAATCTACAGTCCTGAATCGAGATCTCGTGCATCTGAAGTCAGGGCGAGGATCAGACGATCGCTCAGGTTGGAGTTTCTTTCCCGATGGCCCCTTCATGAATGGGGGGGCATCACGAGGCCATGGGGGTTTTCCCATGATGGGAGTTGTGAGAAGCTCCAAACTGCAGAGTCTTCGGCAGGACAATTGAGACCTGTTGTTTGGCTCCAGACCAATGATTCTGAGCAGGGTTCTAAGGATGGATGGCTGGGTAGCCCACCTCGCATTCCAATTGTCTCCTAGCAACAAGACAGTTTAGATCACCTGGATCTGTGGGGAGCTACCGAGGATGCGGAGTTGAAATGCACACCCCTGGGGATGGGTCCGAATGTGCTTTTGTGTCTATGGAGACCTTGGAATGAAGCGGTGGCTCTGGGGCCCTAAAGGGTTCTCCTAAACAGAGGCTTTGACACAGCTCCAACGTGCAAGTTTCCCATGTGTAGATGAGATGTTTTCTGATGGGTGAAACAAGAAACAGCTATATGCTGCTTTTGAAATCCAGGCCTCTGAGGAGAGATGCCTGGAAACCAAAGCAATGGATCTGATTAGTGCCTAGGGGCCCGTTCTTTCCTTTTTACCTCTGAGGACATCTGTCTATGGGTCTGAGTGCAGGTAGGGGCTCATTTGGGCTCAGATTGCCCCTGTTTTTCCTGGGAAGCTACCACTATTGAGGTATATCAGGGACTTTGGAGGTTTATCCTATTAGAAGGGTTGTGGCCATTGGAATGGGCACACACAATTCCCTTGGAGAGGGCAAGTACAGTCCTCAGGTTTGGCTCCAGGGACCTGAGCCTGTAGGTTGTGTCGTCCAGGCCTTTTTGGACAGTTGTCTGAAAACACAAACTGGGCTTATGTTTCAGGTCATAGGTATGGCAGGACTGATCTACAGACCATGAGGAGAACTTTTCGGGATTTGAAAGAAGGGCGAGTGTGAGGTTCCTGCTCAAGTTTTTGTCTCGCGATATCGTGTCACTCATGGTCGTGGAATTTCTGGGTGACTTCATGGGAAATGGACGAGTCTTACTCTCTGGTGGTTTGGCCCCGTCCAAAGAGTTTGGGTTCATTCTGTGGGCTGGAAGAAGTCCGTTTTATTTTGTTGTTGTTGTTGTTGTTTTCTTTTTTAACCTCAGGTGTCCCACCAAATGAGGGATTTCAGAGTAGAGCCCTAGGAGGGGCGACTGGACAATCAGAAATCTGGTTAAAAATTGGGGCCTAGGGACATGTCAAGCCCATTATGACACCTTTGATCCAGCCACTGAGAGGACTTACTAGAGGACAGGACTCATGCTGAGGGTCACAATGCGTGTGTATGCCCTCGTCGCACTCAAGAATGGGCGGGGACTCAGGGTTTCTCCTACACTGATTGTTGGACCACGTGCCAACCACAAGGGTTCTTGCCATGGGTAAGGAGGAGTTCTGATTTCTGCATCAGACTCACCCCTGGACAGTGATTGGAGATAAGGTCTCGGTTCTGAAGCCTGAAAACTGAGGTAGGGAAGAGATGATGACCTAAGGCCATGGCGGGTTTTATGTGCTCAGTGTGCGGTCAGCTTTCTGGGTGTTGGTCAGGAGGTCCGGGCTCAGGATGTGTTCGACAGTGCATTAGTGCCCAGGTTAGACTATATAATTTGGGTAAAGTCGAGTGCTGTGTAGGTTTACCCTCATTTAAGGTGCCTGGGCAGCTCATGAGGCAATAATTTTTTTTCTAGAGGGCAGGCAGAGTGCTGCATTGTGGGTCCGGAATTGCCAAACTTGAGGGCTTTGGGGCCAGGAGTGTGAGGATGGAAGTCTGAGAAGACAAGCTAGACTTGGGTTTCAGGGCGAGGGCACGGCAGGTACCCCCTGCAGATCTGAACCAATATCTCATGCATCTGAAGTCAGGGCTAGGATCAGACGTTGGCTCAGGTGGGAGTTTCTGAGCATGACGGCCGCTTCATGAAGGGAGCGGAATCTCGAGACCATTGAGGTTTTCCCACGTTGGGAGTTGTGGGATGCCCCCTTCCAGGATTCCTTCTTCCGGACAATTGAGACCTGTTGGACAGCTCCAGGACATCCCATATGGAATGACTCCAGAGCACCGTTCGCGGATGGATGCCTGGGAAGCCCGCCTCGCATTCCAATTGTCTCCTAGCAACAAGACAGTTTAGATCTGATGGCTCTGCGGGAGCAACGTCGGTGGCTGAGTTGAAATGGACTTTCCTGAGGATGTGTCCTAATGTGTTTTTGTGTCCATGAGGGCCTTGGAATGAGGCGGTGGCACCGGCAACCTGAAGTAATTTCCTAAGCTTTGGACATGGCTCCCATGCACAGGTTTACTTGTGGAGACGAGATGAGTTCTAATGGGTGCCTCAGGAAAACCCCTATGCTCGTATTGGAATCAGGCTTTTGAGGACACATGCCTGTAACCCATAGCAATGGATCCTATTATGGCCTAGGGTCCTGTCTGGTTCAATCTTCTTCTCTGGGGACATCCATCTATGGTATGAGTGGAGGTCGATTATCAGCTGGTGTCAGACACCCCTTGTTTGTTCCGGGTGACCCACACTATTGGGATGGCCTAACGTCGTTGGAGGTTTCTCCTAATTTGTACGATTTTGGACCATGGAATGGGCAGAATTCCCATGGATTGGTAGGCACAGTCCTAATGTGTGGCTCCAGGGGCCCAGCCTGGAGGGTGTGTGGCCCAAGACTTTGAGGACAGAAGTCTGAAAACACAAACTCAGCTTAGGTTTGGGGACGTAGGTATGGCAGGTCCGATCTACAAACCAGGAGAAGAACTCTACAGGATATGAAGAAAGTGCGAGTCTGTGGCGATTGCTCAGGCTTTTGTCTCTGGATTTTGTATCAGTGATGGCCGTGGAATGTCGGGGAGGCCTCATGGGCCATGGACGAATCTTCCTCTCTGAGGATTTGGCCCGATTCCCAATTGCTTTTCGTCAATCTGTGGGATGGGAGGACTCATGTCAGTTTTGTTACCTCAGGTGTCCCACCAAAAGAGGAATTCCAAAGCCAAGCCGTGGGGAAGACTGAAGGGACAACCCGAAGTGCGGTTAAAAATTGGGGCCTAGGGGCATGGCAAGCCCAATATGCTATCTCTTCATCCAGCCACTGAGTGGCCTTACTTGAGGACTGGGCTCAGCCTGAGGGTCACAATGTGTGTTTGTGACCAATGTGGCCCGCGAGCATGGGCGGGGCCTCATGGGCCACACTGGTTTCAACGACACTGAACGTTGGACAACATGCCAACCACAAGGTTTCTTGCCATGGGGAAGGAGTTCTGATTTCTGCATGACCTTCAACATGGACAGTGATTGGAGATAAGGTCTAGGTTCTGAAACCTGAAAACCGAGGTTGGGAAGAGATGACGACCTAAGGCCATGGCGGCTCGATGTGCTCAGTGTGCGGCCAGCTGTCTGGGAGGGGCCAGGGGGTCCAGGCTCAGGCTGTGTCAGAAAGGGCATTAGTGCCCTGGTCAGCCTATGTATTTGGGGTACAGCCAAGGACGGTGCAGGTTGATCCTCATTTGGGGTTACTGGGTAGCCCCAGAGGACAATGTTTTTTATCTGGAGGGCAGGCAGAGTGCTGCATTGTAGTTCTGGATTGCCAAACTGGAGGCCTTGTGGGCCAGTAGTCTGACGACAAAGTCTGAGAACACAAGCTAGGCTTAGGTTTCTGGGTGAGGCCATGGCAGGCACAATCTACAGACCTGAATCGAGATCTCGTGCATCTGAAGTCAGGGCGAGGATCAGACGATCGCTCAGGTTGGAGTTTCTTTCCCGATGGCCCCTTCATGAATGGGGGGGCATCACGAGGCCATGGGGGTTTTCCCATGATGGGAGTTGTGAGAAGCTCCAAACTGCAGAGTCTTCGGCAGGACAATTGAGACCTGTTGTTTGGCTCCAGACCAATGATTCTGAGCAGGGTTCTAAGGATGGATGGCTGGGTAGCCCACCTCGCATTCCAATTGTCTCCTAGCAACAAGACAGTTTAGATCTCCTGGATCTGTGGGGAGCTACCGAGGATGCTGAGTTGAAATGCACACCCCTGGGGATGGGTCCCAATGTGCTTTTGTGTCTATGGAGACCTTGGAATGAAGCGGTGGCACTGGGGCCCTAAAGGGTTCTCCTAAACAGAGGCTTTGACACAGCTCCAACGTGCAAGTTTCCCATGTGTAGATGAGATGTTTTCTGATGGGTGAAACAAGAAACAGCTATATGCTGCTTTTGAAATCCAGGCCTCTGAGGAGAGATGCCTGGAAACCAAAGCAATGGATCTGATTAGTGCCTAGGGGCCTGTTCTTTCCTTTTTACCTCTGAGGACATCTGTCTATGGGTCTGAGTGCAGGTAGGGGCTCATTTGGGCTCAGAGTGCCCCTGTTTTTCCTGGGAAGCTACCACTATTGAGATATATCAGGGACTTTAGAGGTTTATCCTATTAGAAGGGTTGTGGCCATGGGAATGGGCACACACAATTCCCTTGGAGAGGGCAAGTACAGTCCTCAGGTTTGGCTCCAGGGGCCTGAGCCTGAAGGTTGTGTCGTCCAGCCCCTTTTGGACAGTTGTCTGAAAACACAAACTGGGCTTATGTTTCAGGTCATAGGTATGGCAGGACTGATCTACAGACCATGAGGAGAACTTTTCGGGATTTGAAAGAAGGGCGAGTGTGAGGCTCCTGCTCAAGTTTTTGTCTCGGGATATCGTGTCACTCATGGTCGTGGAATTTCTGGGTGACTTCATGGGAAATGGACGAGTCTTACTCTCTGGTGGTTTGGCCCCGTCCAAAGAGTTTGGGTTCATTCTGTGGGCTGGAAGAAGTCCGTTTTATTTTGTTGTTGTTGTTGTTGTTGTTGTTTTCTTTTTTAACCTCAGGTGTCCCACCAAATGAGGGATTTCAGAGTAGAGCCCTAGGAGGGGCGACTGGACAATCAGAAATCTGGTTAAAAATTGGGGCCTAGGGACATGTCAAGCCCATTATGACATCTAATGGTCCAGCCACTGAGAGGACTTACTAGAGGACAGGACTCATGCTGAGGGTCACAATGCGTGTGTATGCCCTCGTCGCACTCAAGAATGGGCGGGGCCTCAGGGTTTCTCCTACACTGATCGTTGGACAACGTGCCAACCACAAGGGTTCTTGCCATGGGTAAGGAGGAGTTCTGATTTCTGCATCAGACTCACCCCTGGGCAGTGATTGGAGATAAGGTCTCGGTTCTGAAGCCTGAAAACTGAGGTAGGGAAGAGATGATGACCTAAGGCCATGGCGGGTTTTATGTGCTCAGTGTGCGGTCAGCTTTCTGGGTGTTGGTCAGGAGGTCCGGGCTCAGGATGTGTTCGACAGTGCATTAGTGCCCAGGTTAGACTATATAATTTGGGTAAAGTCGAGTGCTGTGTACGTTAACCCTCATTTAAGGTGCCTGGGCAGCTCATGAGGCAATCATTTTTTTCTCTAGAGGGCAGGCAGAGTGCTGCATTGTGGGTCCGGAATTGCCAAACTTGAGGGCTTTGGGGCCAGGAGTGTGAGGATGGAAGTCTGAGAAGACAAGCTAGACTTGGGTTTCAGGGCGAGGGCACGGCAGGTACCCCCTGCAGATCTGAACCAATATCTCATGCATCTGAAGTCAGGGCGAGGATCAGACGTTGGCTCAGGTGGGAGTTTCTGAGCATGACGGCCGCTTCATGAAGGGAGCGGAATCTCGAGACCATTGAGGTTTTCCCACGTTGGGAGTTGTGGGATGCCCCCTTCCAGGATTCCTTCTTCCGGACAATTGAGACCTGTTGGACAGCTCCAGGACATCCCATATGGAATGACTCCAGAGCACCGTTCGCGGATGGATGCCTGGGAAGCCCGCCTCGCATTCCAATTGTCTCCTAGCAACAAGACAGTTTAGATCTGATGGCTCTGCGGGAGCAACCTCGGTGGCTGAGTTGAAATGGACTTTCCTGAGGATGTGTCCTAATGTGTTTTTGTGTCCATGAGGGCCTTGGAATGGGGCGGTGGCACCGGCAACCTGAAGTACTTTCCTAAGCTTTGGACATGGCTCCCATGCACAGGTTTACTTGTGGAGACGAGATGAGTTCTGATGGGTGCCTCAGGAAAACCCCTATGCTCGTATTGGAATCAGGCTTTTGAGGACACATGCCTGTAACCCATAGCAATGGATCCTATTATGGCCTAATGTCCTGTCTGGTTCAATCTTCTTCTCTGGGGACATCCATCTATGGTATGAGTGGAGGTCGATTATCAGCTGGTGTCAGACACCCCTTGTTTGTTCCGGGTGACCCACACTATTTGGATGGCCTAAGGGTCGTTGGAGGTTTCTCCTAATTTGTACGATTTTGGACCATGGAATGGGCAGAATTCCCATGGATTGGTAGGCACAGTCCTAATGTGTGGCTCCAGGGGCCCAGCCTGGAGGGTGTGTGGCCCAAGACTTTGAGGACAGAAGTCTGAAAACACAAACTCAGCTTAGGTTTGGGGACGTAGGTATGGCAGGCCCGATCTACAAACCATGAGAAGAACTCTACAGGATATGAAGAAAGTGCGAGTCTGTGGCGATTGCTCAGAATTTTGTCTCTGGATTTTGTATCAGTGATGGCCGTGGAATGTCGGGGAGGCCTCATGGGCCATGGACGAATCTTCCTCTCTGAGGATTTGGCCCGATTCCCAATTGCTTTTCGTCAATCTGTGGGATGGGAGGACTCATTTCAGTTTTGTTACCTCAGGTGTCCCACCAAAAGAGGAATTCCAAAGCAAAGCCGTGGGGAAGACTGAAGGGACAATCCGAACTATGGTTAAAAATTGGGGCCTAGGGGCATGGCAAGCCCAATATGCTATCTCTTCATCCAGCCACTGAGTGGCCTTACTTGAGGACTGGGCTCAGCCTGAGGGTCACAATGTGTGTTTGTGACCAATGTGGCCTGTGAGCATGGGCGGGGCCTCATGGGCCACACTGGTTTCAACGACACTGAACGTTGGACAACATGCCAACCACAAGGTTTCTTGCCATGGGGAAGGAGTTCTGATTTCTGCATCACCTTCAACATGGACAGTGATTGGAGATAAGATCTAGGTTCTGAAACCTGAAAACCGAGGTTGGGAAGAGATGACGACCTAAGGCCATGGCGGCTCGATGTGCTCAGTGTGCGGCCAGCTGTCTGGGAGGGGCCAGGGGGTCCAGGCTCACGCTGTGTCAGAAAGGGCATTAGTGCCCTGGTCAGCCTATGTATTTGGGGTACAGCCAAGTTCGGTGCAGGTTGATCCTCATTTGGGGTTACTGGGTAGCCCCAGAGGACAATGTTTTTTATCTGGAGGGCAGGCAGAGTGCTGCATTGTAGTTCTGGATTGCCAAACTGGAGGCCTTGTGGGCCAGTAGTCTGACGACAAAAGTCTGAGAACACAAGCTAGGCTTAGGTTTCTGGGTGAGGCCATGGCAGGCACAATATACAGACCTGAATCGAGATCTCGTGCATCTGAAGTCAGGGCGAGGATCAGACGATCGCTCAGGTTGGAGTTTCTGTCCCTGATGGCCCCTTCATGAATGGGGGGGGCATCACGAGGCCATGGGGGTTTTCCCATGATGGGAGTTGTGAGAAGCTCCAAACTGCAGAGAGTCTTCGGCAGGACAATTGAGACCTGTTGTTTGGCTCCAGGCCAATGATTCTGAGCAGGGTTCTAAGGATGGATGGCTGGGTAGCCCACCTCGCATTCCAATTGTCTCCTAGCAACAAGACAGTTTAGATCTCCTGGATCTGTGGGGAGCTACCGAGGATGCTGAGTTGAAATGCACACCCCTGGGGATGGGTCCGAATGTGCTTTTGTGTCTATGGAGACCTTGGAATGAAGCGGTGGCACTGGGGCCCTAAAGGGTTCTCCTAAACAGAGGCTTTGACACAGCTCCAACGTGCAAGTTTCCCATGTGTAGATGAGATGTTTTCTGATGGGTGAAACAAGAAACAGCTATATGCTGCTTTTGAAATCCAGGCCTCTGAGGAGAGATGCTTGGAAACCAAAGCAATGGATCTGATTAGTGCCTAGGGGCCTGTTCTTTCCTTTTTACCTCTGAGGACATCTGTCTATGGGTCTGAGTGCAGGTAGGGGCTCATTTGGGCTCAGAGTGCCCCTGTTTTTCCTGGGAAGCTACCACTATTGAGATATATCAGGGACTTTGGAGGTTTATCCTATTAGAAGGGTTGTGGCCATGGGAATGGGCACACACAATTCCCTTGGAGAGGGCAAGTACAGTCCTCAGGTTTGGCTCCAGGGGCCTGAGCCTGAAGGTTGTGTCGTCCAGCCCCTTTTGGACAGTTGTCTGAAAACACAAACTCGGCTTATGTTTCAGGTCATAGGTATGGCAGGACTGATCTACAGACCATGAGGAGAACTTTTCGGGATTTGAAAGAAGGGCGAGTGTGAGGCTCCTGCTCAAGTTTTTGTCTCGGGATATCGTGTCACTCATGGTCGTGGAATTTCTGGGTGACTTCATGGGAAATGGACGAGTCTTACTCTCTGGTGGTTTGGCCCCGTCCAAAGAGTTTGGGTTCATTCTGTGGGCTGGAAGAAGTCCGTTTTATTTTGTTGTTGTTGTTGTTGTTGTTGTTTTCTTTTTTAACCTCAGGTGTCCCACCAAATGAGGGATTTCAGAGTAGAGCCCTAGGAGGGGCGACTGGACAATCAGAAATCTGGTTAAAAATTGGGGCCTAGGGACATGTCAAGCCCATTATGACATCTAATGGTCCAGCCACTGAGAGGACTTACTAGAGGACAGGACTCATGCTGAGGGTCACAATGCGTGTGTATGCCCTCGTCGCACTCAAGAATGGGCGGGGCCTCAGGGTTTCTCCTACACTGATCGTTGGACAACGTGCCAACCACAAGGGTTCTTGCCATGGGTAAGGAGGAGTTCTGATTTCTGCATCAGACTCACCCCTGGGCAGTGATTGGAGATAAGGTCTCGGTTCTGAAGCCTGAAAACTGAGGTAGGGAAGAGATGATGACCTAAGGCCATGGCGGGTTTTATGTGCTCAGTGTGCGGTCAGCTTTCTGGGTGTTGGTCAGGAGGTCCGGGCTCAGGATGTGTTCGACAGTGCATTAGTGCCCAGGTTAGACTATATAATTTGGGTAAAGTCGAGTGCTGTGTACGTTAACCCTCATTTAAGGTGCCTGGGCAGCTCATGAGGCAATCATTTTTTTCTCTAGAGGGCAGGCAGAGTGCTGCATTGTGGGTCCGGAATTGCCAAACTTGAGGGCTTTGGGGCCAGGAGTGTGAGGATGGAAGTCTGAGAAGACAAGCTAGACTTGGGTTTCAGGGCGAGGGCACGGCAGGTACCCCCTGCAGATCTGAACCAATATCTCATGCATCTGAAGTCAGGGCGAGGATCAGACGTTGGCTCAGGTGGGAGTTTCTGAGCATGACGGCCGCTTCATGAAGGGAGCGGAATCTCGAGACCATTGAGGTTTTCCCACGTTGGGAGTTGTGGGATGCCCCCTTCCAGGATTCCTTCTTCCGGACAATTGAGACCTGTTGGACAGCTCCAGGACATCCCATATGGAATGACTCCAGAGCACCGTTCGCGGATGGATGCCTGGGAAGCCCGCCTCGCATTCCAATTGTCTCCTAGCAACAAGACAGTTTAGATCTGATGGCTCTGCGGGAGCAACCTCGGTGGCTGAGTTGAAATGGACTTTCCTGAGGATGTGTCCTAATGTGTTTTTGTGTCCATGAGGGCCTTGGAATGGGGCGGTGGCACCGGCAACCTGAAGTACTTTCCTAAGCTTTGGACATGGCTCCCATGCACAGGTTTACTTGTGGAGACGAGATGAGTTCTGATGGGTGCCTCAGGAAAACCCCTATGCTCGTATTGGAATCAGGCTTTTGAGGACACATGCCTGTAACCCATAGCAATGGATCCTATTATGGCCTAATGTCCTGTCTGGTTCAATCTTCTTCTCTGGGGACATCCATCTATGGTATGAGTGGAGGTCGATTATCAGCTGGTGTCAGACACCCCTTGTTTGTTCCGGGTGACCCACACTATTTGGATGGCCTAAGGGTCGTTGGAGGTTTCTCCTAATTTGTACGATTTTGGACCATGGAATGGGCAGAATTCCCATGGATTGGTAGGCACAGTCCTAATGTGTGGCTCCAGGGGCCCAGCCTGGAGGGTGTGTGGCCCAAGACTTTGAGGACAGAAGTCTGAAAACACAAACTCAGCTTAGGTTTGGGGACGTAGGTATGGCAGGCCCGATCTACAAACCATGAGAAGAACTCTACAGGATATGAAGAAAGTGCGAGTCTGTGGCGATTGCTCAGAATTTTGTCTCTGGATTTTGTATCAGTGATGGCCGTGGAATGTCGGGGAGGCCTCATGGGCCATGGACGAATCTTCCTCTCTGAGGATTTGGCCCGATTCCCAATTGCTTTTCGTCAATCTGTGGGATGGGAGGACTCATTTCAGTTTTGTTACCTCAGGTGTCCCACCAAAAGAGGAATTCCAAAGCAAAGCCGTGGGGAAGACTGAAGGGACAATCCGAACTATGGTTAAAAATTGGGGCCTAGGGGCATGGCAAGCCCAATATGCTATCTCTTCATCCAGCCACTGAGTGGCCTTACTTGAGGACTGGGCTCAGCCTGAGGGTCACAATGTGTGTTTGTGACCAATGTGGCCTGTGAGCATGGGCGGGGCCTCATGGGCCACACTGGTTTCAACGACACTGAACGTTGGACAACATGCCAACCACAAGGTTTCTTGCCATGGGGAAGGAGTTCTGATTTCTGCATCACCTTCAACATGGACAGTGATTGGAGATAAGATCTAGGTTCTGAAACCTGAAAACCGAGGTTGGGAAGAGATGACGACCTAAGGCCATGGCGGCTCGATGTGCTCAGTGTGCGGCCAGCTGTCTGGGAGGGGCCAGGGGGTCCAGGCTCACGCTGTGTCAGAAAGGGCATTAGTGCCCTGGTCAGCCTATGTATTTGGGGTACAGCCAAGTTCGGTGCAGGTTGATCCTCATTTGGGGTTACTGGGTAGCCCCAGAGGACAATGTTTTTTATCTGGAGGGCAGGCAGAGTGCTGCATTGTAGTTCTGGATTGCCAAACTGGAGGCCTTGTGGGCCAGTAGTCTGACGACAAAAGTCTGAGAACACAAGCTAGGCTTAGGTTTCTGGGTGAGGCCATGGCAGGCACAATATACAGACCTGAATCGAGATCTCGTGCATCTGAAGTCAGGGCGAGGATCAGACGATCGCTCAGGTTGGAGTTTCTGTCCCTGATGGCCCCTTCATGAATGGGGGGGGCATCACGAGGCCATGGGGGTTTTCCCATGATGGGAGTTGTGAGAAGCTCCAAACTGCAGAGAGTCTTCGGCAGGACAATTGAGACCTGTTGTTTGGCTCCAGGCCAATGATTCTGAGCAGGGTTCTAAGGATGGATGGCTGGGTAGCCCACCTCGCATTCCAATTGTCTCCTAGCAACAAGACAGTTTAGATCTCCTGGATCTGTGGGGAGCTACCGAGGATGCTGAGTTGAAATGCACACCCCTGGGGATGGGTCCGAATGTGCTTTTGTGTCTATGGAGACCTTGGAATGAAGCGGTGGCACTGGGGCCCTAAAGGGTTCTCCTAAACAGAGGCTTTGACACAGCTCCAACGTGCAAGTTTCCCATGTGTAGATGAGATGTTTTCTGATGGGTGAAACAAGAAACAGCTATATGCTGCTTTTGAAATCCAGGCCTCTGAGGAGAGATGCTTGGAAACCAAAGCAATGGATCTGATTAGTGCCTAGGGGCCTGTTCTTTCCTTTTTACCTCTGAGGACATCTGTCTATGGGTCTGAGTGCAGGTAGGGGCTCATTTGGGCTCAGAGTGCCCCTGTTTTTCCTGGGAAGCTACCACTATTGAGATATATCAGGGACTTTGGAGGTTTATCCTATTAGAAGGGTTGTGGCCATGGGAATGGGCACACACAATTCCCTTGGAGAGGGCAAGTACAGTCCTCAGGTTTGGCTCCAGGGGCCTGAGCCTGAAGGTTGTGTCGTCCAGCCCCTTTTGGACAGTTGTCTGAAAACACAAACTCGGCTTATGTTTCAGGTCATAGGTATGGCAGGACTGATCTACAGACCATGAGGAGAACTTTTCGGGATTTGAAAGAAGGGCGAGTGTGAGGCTCCTGCTCAAGTTTTTGTCTCGGGATATCGTGTCACTCATGGTCGTGGAATTTCTGGGTGACTTCATGGGAAATGGACGAGTCTTACTCTCTGGTGGTTTGGCCCCGTCCAAAGAGTTTGGGTTCATTCTGTGGGCTGGAAGAAGTCCGTTTTATTTTGTTGTTGTTGTTGTTGTTGTTGTTTTCTTTTTTAACCTCAGGTGTCCCACCAAATGAGGGATTTCAGAGTAGAGCCCTAGGAGGGGCGACTGGACAATCAGAAATCTGGTTAAAAATTGGGGCCTAGGGACATGTCAAGCCCATTATGACATCTAATGGTCCAGCCACTGAGAGGACTTACTAGAGGACAGGACTCATGCTGAGGGTCACAATGCGTGTGTATGCCCTCGTCGCACTCAAGAATGGGCGGGGCCTCAGGGTTTCTCCTACACTGATCGTTGGACAACGTGCCAACCACAAGGGTTCTTGCCATGGGTAAGGAGGAGTTCTGATTTCTGCATCAGACTCACCCCTGGGCAGTGATTGGAGATAAGGTCTCGGTTCTGAAGCCTGAAAACTGAGGTAGGGAAGAGATGATGACCTAAGGCCATGGCGGGTTTTATGTGCTCAGTGTGCGGTCAGCTTTCTGGGTGTTGGTCAGGAGGTCCGGGCTCAGGATGTGTTCGACAGTGCATTAGTGCCCAGGTTAGACTATATAATTTGGGTAAAGTCGAGTGCTGTGTACGTTTACCCTCATTTAAGGTGCCTGGGCAGCTCATGAGGCAATCATTTTTTTCTCTAGAGGGCAGGCAGAGTGCTGCATTGTGGGTCCGGAATTGCCAAACTTGAGGGCTTTGGGGCCAGGAGTGTGAGGATGGAAGTCTGAGAAGACAAGCTAGACTTGGGTTTCAGCGCGAGGGCACGGCAGGTACCCCCTGCAGATCTGAACCAATATCTCATGCATCTGAAGTCAGGGCGAGGATCAGACGTTGGCTCAGGTGGGAGTTTCTGAGCATGACGGCCGCTTCATGAAGGGAGCGGAATCTCGAGACCATTGAGGTTTTCCCACGTTGGGAGTTGTGGGATGCCCCCTTCCAGGATTCCTTCTTCCGGACAATTGAGACCTGTTGGACAGCTCCAGGACATCCCATATGGAATGACTCCAGAGCACCGTTCGCGGATGGATGCCTGGGAAGCCCGCCTCGCATTCCAATTGTCTCCTAGCAACAAGACAGTTTAGATCTGATGGCTCTGCGGGAGCAACCTCGGTGGCTGAGTTGAAATGGACTTTCCTGAGGATGTGTCCTAATGTGTTTTTGTGTCCATGAGGGCCTTGGAATGGGGCGGTGGCACCGGCAACCTGAAGTACTTTCCTAAGCTTTGGACATGGCTCCCATGCACAGGTTTACTTGTGGAGACGAGATGAGTTCTGATGGGTGCCTCAGGAAAACCCCTATGCTCGTATTGGAATCAGGCTTTTGAGGACACATGCCTGTAACCCATAGCAATGGATCCTATTATGGCCTAGGGTCCTGTCTGGTTCAATCTTCTTCTCTGGGGACATCCATCTATGGTATGAGTGGAGGTCGATTATCAGCTGGTGTCAGACACCCCTTGTTTGTTCCGGGTGACCCACACTATTGGGATGGCCTAAGGGTCGTTGGAGGTTTCTCCTAATTTGTACGATTTTGGACCATGGAATGGGCAGAATTCCCATGGATTGGTAGGCACAGTCCTAATGTGTGGCTCCAGGGGCCCAGCCTGGAGGGTGTGTGGCCCAAGACTTTGAGGACAGAAGTCTGAAAACACAAACTCAGCTTAGGTTTCGGGACGTAGGTATGGCAGGCCCGATCTACAAACCATGAGAAGAACTCTACAGGATATGAAGAAAGTGCGAGTCTGTGGCGATTGCTCAGGCTTTTGTCTCTGGATTTTGTATCAGTGATGGCCGTGGAATGTCGGGGAGGCCTCATGGGCCATGGACGAATCTTCCTCTCTGAGGATTTGGCCCGATTCCCAATTGCTTTTCGTCAATCTGTGGAATGGGAGGACTCATTTCAGTTTTGTTACCTCAGGTGTCCCACCAAAAGAGGAATTCCAAAGCAAAGCCGTGGGGAAGACTGAAGGGACAATCCGAACTATGGTTAAAAATTGGGGCCTAGGGGCATGGCAAGCCCAATATGCTATCTCTTCATCCAGCCACTGAGTGGCCTTACTTGAGGACTGGGCTCAGCCTGAGGGTCACAATGTGTGTTTGTGACCAATGTGGCCTGTGAGCATGGGCGGGGCCTCATGGGCCACACTGGTTTCAACGACACTGAACGTTGGACAACATGCCAACCACAAGGTTTCTTGCCATGGGGAAGGAGTTCTGATTTCTGCATCACCTTCAACATGGACAGTGATTGGAGATAAGGTCTAGGTTCTGAAACCTGAAAACCGAGGTTGGGAAGAGATGACGACCTAAGGCCATGGCGGCTCGATGTGCTCAGTGTGCGGCCAGCTGTCTGGGAGGGGCCAGGGGGTCCAGGCTCAGGCTGTGTCAGAAAGGGCATTAGTGCCCTGGTCAGCCTATGTATTTGGGGTACAGCCAAGGTCGGTGCAGGTTGATCCTCATTTGGGGTTACTGGGTAGCCCCAGAGGACAATGTTTTTTATCTGGAGGGCAGGCAGAGTGCTGCATTGTAGTTCTGGATTGCCAAACTGGAGGCCTTGTGGGCCAGTAGTCTGACGACAAAAGTCTGAGAACACAAGCTAGGCTTAGGTTTCTGGGTGAGGCCATGGCAGGCACAATCTACAGACCTGAATCGAGATCTCGTGCATCTGAAGTCAGGGCGAGGATCAGACGATCGCTCAGGTTGGAGTTTCTGTCCCTGATGGCCTCTTCATGAATGGGGGGGCATCACGAGGCCATGGGTGTTTTCCCATGATGGGAGTTGTGAGAAGCTCCAACCTGCAGAGAGTCTTCGGCAGGACAATTGATACCTGTTGTTTGTCTCCAGGCCAATGATTCTGAGCAGGGTTCTAAGGATGGATGGCTGGGTAGCCCACCTCGCATTCCAATTGTCTCCTAGCAACAAGACAGTTTAGATCTCCTGGATCTGTAGGGAGCTACCGAGGATGCTGAGTTGAAATGCACACCCCTGGGGATGGGTCCGAATGTGCTTTTGTGTCTATGGAGACCTTGGAATGAAGCGGTGGCACTGGGGCCCTAAAGGGTTCTCCTAAACAGAGGCTTTGACACAGCTCCAACGTGCAAGTTTCCCATGTGTAGATAAGATGTTTTCTGATGGGTGAAACAAGAAACAGCTATATGCTGCTTTTGAAATCCAGGCCTCTGAGGAGAGATGCCTGGAAACCAAAGCAATGGATCTGATTAGTGCCTAGGGGCCTGTTCTTTCCTTTTTACCTATGAGGACATCTGTCTATGGGTCTGAGTGCAGGTAGGGAATCATTTGGGCTCAGAGTGCCCCTGTTTTTCCTGGGAAGCTACCACTATTGAGATATATCAGGGACTTTGGAGGTTTATCCTATGAGAAGGGTTGTGGCCATTGGAATGGGCACACACAATTCCCTTGGAGAGGGCAAGTACAGTCCTCAGGTTTGGCTCCAGGGGCCTGAGCCTGTAGGTTGTGTCGTCCAGCCCCTTTTGGACAGTTGTCTGAATACACAAACTCGGCTTATGTTTCAGGTCATAGGTACGGCAGGACTGATCAACAGACCATGAGGAGAACTTTTCGGGATTTGAAAGAAGGGCGAGTGTGAGGCTCCTGCTCAAGTTTTTGTCTCGGGATATCGTGTCACTCATGGTCGTGGAATTTCTGGGTGACTTCATGGGGAATGGACGAGTCTTACTCTCTGGTGGTTTGGCCCCGTCCAAAGAGTTTGGGTTCATTCTGTGGGCTGGAAGAAGTCCGTTTTATTTTGTTGTTGTTGTTGTTGTTGTTGTTGTTGTTGTTTTCTTTTTTAACCTCAGGTGTCCCACCAAATGAGGGATTTCAGAGTAGAGCCCTAGGAGGGGCGACTGGACAATCAGAAATCTGGTTAAAAATTGGGGCCTAGGGACATGTCAAGCCCATTATGACATCTAATGGTCCAGCCATTGGGAGGACTTACTTGAGGACAGGACTCATGCTGAGGGTCACAATGCGTGTGTATGCCCTCGTCGCACTCAAGAATGGGCGGGACCTCAGGGTTTCTCCTACACTGATCATTGGACAACGTGCCAACCACAAGGGTTCTTGCCATGGGTAAGGAGGAGTTCTGATTTCTGCATCAGACTCACCCCTGGGCAGTGATTGGAGATAAGGTCTCGGTTCTGAAGCCTGGAAACTGAGGTAGGGAAGAGATGATGACCTAAGGCCATGGCGGGTTTTATGTGCTCAGTGTGCGGTCAGCTTTCTGGGTGTTGGTCAGGAGGTCCGGGCTCAGGATGTTTTCGACAGTGCATTAGTGCCCAGGTTAGACTATATAATTTGGGTAAAGTCGAGTGCTGTGTAGGTTTACCCTCATTTAAGGTGCCTGGGCAGCTCATGAGGCAATCATTTTTTTTCTAGAGGGCAGGCAGAGTGCTGCATTGTGGGTCCGGAATTGCCAAACTTGAGGGCTTTGGGGCCAGGAGTGTGAGGATGGAAGTCTGAGAAGACAAGCCTGACTTGGGTTTCAGGGCGAGGGCACGGCAGGTACCCCCTGCAGATCTGAACCAATATCTCATGCATCTGAAGTCAGGGCGAGGATCAGACGTTGGCTCAGGTGGGAGTTTCTGAGCATGACGGCCAGTTCATGAAGGGAGCGGAATCTCGAGACCATTGAGGTTTTCCCACGTTGGGAGTTGTGGGATGCCCCCTTCCAGGATTCCTTCTTCCGGACAATTGAGACCTGTTGGACAGCTCCAGGACATCCCATATGGAATGACTCCAGAGCACCATTCGCGCATGGATGCCTGGGAAGCCCGCCTCGCATTCCAATTGTCTCCAAGCAACAAGACCGTTTAGATCTGATGGCTCTGCGGGAGCAACCTCGGTGGCTGAGTTGAAATGGACTTTCCTGAGGATGTGTCCTAATGTGTTTTTGTGTCCATGAGGGCCTTGGAATGGGGCGGTGGCACCGGCAACCTGAAGTACTTTCCTAAGCTTTGGACATGGCTCCCATGCACAGGTTTACTTCTGGAGACGAGATGAGTTCTGATGGGTGCCTCAGGAAAACCCCTATGCTCGTATTGGAATCAGGCTTTTGAGGACACATGCCTGTAACCCATAGCAATGGATCCTATTATGGCCTAGGGTCCTGTCTGGTTCAATCTTCTTCTCTGGGGACATCCATCTATGGTATGAGTGGAGGTCGATTATCAGCTGGTGTCAGACACCCCTTGTTTGTTCCGGGTGACCCACACTATTTGGATGGCCTAAGGGTCGTTGGAGGTTTCTCCTAATTTGTACGATTTTGGACCATGGAATGGGCAGAATTCCCATGGATTGGTAGGCACAGTCCTAATGTGTGGCTCCAGGGGCCCAGCCTGGAGGGTGTGTGGCCCAAGACTTTGAGGACAGAAGTCTGAAAACACAAACTCAGCTTAGGTTTGGGGACGTAGGTATGGCAGGCCCGATCTACAAACCATGAGAAGAACTCTACAGGATATGAAGAAAGTGCGAGTCTGTGGCGATTGCTCAGAATTTTGTCTCTGGATTTTGTATCAGTGATGGCCGTGGAATGTCGGGGAGGCCTCATGGGCCATGGACGAATCTTCCTCTCTGAGGATTTGGCCCGATTCCCAATTGCTTTTCGTCAATCTGTGGGATGGGAGGACTCATTTCAGTTTTGTTACCTCAGGTGTCCCACCAAAAGAGGAATTCCAAAGCAAAGCCGTGGGGAAGACTGAAGGGACAATCCGAACTATGGTTAAAAATTGGGGCCTAGGGGCATGGCAAGCCCAATATGCTATCTCTTCATCCAGCCACTGAGTGGCCTTACTTGAGGACTGGGCTCAGCCTGAGGGTCACAATGTGTGTTTGTGACCAATGTGGCCCGCGAGCATGGGCGGGGCCTCAGGTGCCACACTGATTTCAACGACACTGAACGTTGGACAACATGCCAACCACAAGGTTTCTTGCCATGGGGAAGGAGTTCTGATTTCTGCATCACCTTCAACATGGACAGTGATTGCAGATAAGATCTAGGTTCTGAAACCTGAAAACCGAGGTTGGGAAGAGATGACGACCTAAGGCCATGGCGGCTCGATGTGCTCAGTGTGCGGCCAGCTGTCTGGGAGGGGCCAGGGGGTCCAGGCTCAGGCTGTGTCAGAAAGGGCATTAGTGCCCTGGTCAGCCTATGTATTTGGTGTACAGCCAAGGTCGGTGCAGGTTGATCCTCATTTGGGGTTACTGGGTAGCCCCAGAGGACAATGTTTTTTATCTGGAGGGCAGGCAGAGTGCTGCATTTTAGTTCTGGATTGCCAATCTGGAGGCCTTGTGGGCCAGTAGTCTGACGACAAAAGTCTGAGAACACAAGCTAGGCTTAGGTTTCTGGGTGAGGCCATGGCAGGCACAATCTACAGACCTGAATCGAGATCTCGTGCATCTGAAGTCAGGGCGAGGATCAGACGATCGCTCAGGTTGGAGTTTCTGTCCCTGATGGCCCCTTCATGAATGGGGGGGCATCACGAGGCCATGGGGGTTTTCCCATGATGGGAGTTGTGAGAAGCTCCAAACTGCAGAGAGTCTTCGGCAGGACAATTGAGACCTGTTGTTTGGCTCCAGGCCAATGATTCTGAGCAGGGTTCTAAGGATGGATGGCTGGGTAGCCCACCTCGCATTCCAATTGTCTCCTAGCAACAAGACAGATTAGATCTCCTGGATCTGTGGGGAGCTACCGAGGATGCTGAGTTGAAATGCACACCCCAGGGATGGGTCCGAATGTGCTTTTGTGTCTATGGAGACCTTGGAATGAAGCGTTGGCACTGGGGCCCTAAAGGGTTCTCCTAAACAGAGGCTTTGACACAGCTCCAACGTGCAAGTTTCCCATGTGTAGATGAGATGTTTTCTGATGGGTGAAACAAGAAACAGCTATATGCTGCTTTTGAAATCCAGGCCTCTGAGGAGAGATGCCTGGAAACCAAAGCAATGGATCTGATTAGTGCCTAGGGGCCTGTTCTTTCCTTTTTACCTCTGAGGACATCTGTCTATGGGTCTGAGTGCAGGTTGGGGCTCATTTGGGCTCCGATTGCCCCTGTTTTTCCTGGGAAGCTACCACTTTTGAGATATATCAGGGACTTTGGAGGTTTATCCTATTAGAAGGGTTGTGGCCATTGGAATGGGCACACACAATTCCCTTGGAGAGGGCAAGTACAGTCCTCAGGTTTGGCTCCAGGGGCCTGAGCCTGTAGGTTGTGTAGTCCAGCCCTTTTTGGACAGTTGTGTGAAAACACAAACTCGGCTTATGTTTCAGGTCATAGGTATGGCAGGACTGATCTACAGACCATGAGGAGAACTTTTCGGGATTTGAAAGAAGGGCGAGTGTGAGGCTCCTGCTCAAGTTTTTGTCTCGGGATATCGTGTCACTCATGGTCGTGGAATTTCTGGGTGACTTCATGGGAAATGGACGAGTCTTACTCTCTGATGGTTTGGCCCCGTCCTAAGAGTTTGGGTTCATTCTGTGGGTTGGAAGAAGTCCGTTTTATTTTGTTGTTGTTGTTTTGTTGTTTTCTTTTTTAACCTCAGGTGTCCCACCAAATGAGGGATTTCAGAGTAGAGCCCTAGGAGGGGCGACTGGACAATCAGAAATCTGGTTAAAAATTGGGGACATGTCAAGCCCATTATGACATCTAATGGTCCAGCCACTGAGAGGACTTACCAGAGGACAGGATTCATGCTGAGGGTCACAATGCGTGTGTATGCCCTCGTCGCACTCAAGAATGGGCGGGGCCTCAGGGTTTCTCCTACACTGATCGTTGGACAACGTGCCAACCACAAGGGTTCTTGCCATGGGTAAGGAGGAGTTCTGCTTTCTGCATCAGACTCACCCCTGGGCAGTGATTGGAGATAAGATCTCGGTTCTGAAGCCTGGAAACTGAGGTAGGGAAGAGATGATGACCTAAGGCCATGGCGGGTTTTATGTGCTCAGTGTGCGGTCAGCTTTCTGGGTGTTGGTCAGGAGGTCCGGGCTCAGGATGTTTTCGACAGTGCATTAGTGCCCAGGTTAGACTATATAATTTGGGTAAAGTCGAGTGCTGTGTAGGTTTACCCTCATTTAAGGTGCCTGGGCAGCTCATGAGGCAATCATTTTTTTTCTAGAGGGCAGGCAGAGTGCTGCATTGTGGGTCCGGAATTGCCAAACTTGAGGGCTTTGGGGCCAGGAGTGTGAGGATGGAAGTCTGAGAAGACAAGCTAGACTTGGGTTTCAGGGCGAGGGCACGGCAGTTACCCCCTGCAGATCTGAACCAATATCTCATGCATCTGAAGTCAGTGCTAGGATCAGACGTTGGCTCAGGTGGGAGTTTCTGAGCATGACGGCCGCTTCATGAAGGGAGCGGAATCTCGAGACCATTGAGGTTTTCCCACGTTGGGAGTTGTGGGATGCCCCCTTCCAGGATTCCTTCTTCCGGACAATTGAGACCTGTTGGACAGCTCCAGGACATCCCATATGGAATGACTCCAGAGCACCGTTCGCGGATGGATGCCTGGGAAGCCCGCCTCGCATTCCAATTGTCTCCTAGCAACAAGACAGTTTAGATCTGATGGCTCTGCGGGAGCAACCACGGTGGCTGAGTTGAAATGGACTTTCCTGAGGATGTGTCCTAATGTGTTTTTGTGTCCATGAGGGCCTTGGAATGGGGCGGTGGCACCGGGACTCTGAAGTACTCTCCTAAGCTTTGGACATGGCTCCCATGCACAGGTTTCCTTGTGGAGACGAGATGAGTTCTGATGGGTGCCTCTGGAAAACCCCTATGCTCGTATTGGAATCAGGCTTTTGAGGACACATGCCTGTAACCCATAGCAATGGATCCTATTATGGCCTAGGGTCCTGTCTGGTTCAATCTTCTTCTCTGGGGACATCCATCTATGGTATGAGTGGAGGTCGATTATCAGCTGGTGTCAGACACCCCTTGTTTGTTCCGGGTGACCCACACTATTGGGATGGCCTAAGGGTCGTTGGAGGTTTCTCCTAATTTGTACGATTTTGGACCATGGAATGGGCAGAATTCCCATGGATTGGTAGGCACAGTCCTAATGTGTGGCTCCAGGGGCCCAGCCTGGAGGGTGTGCGGCCCAAGACTTTGAGGACAGAAGTCTGAAAACACAAACTCAGCTTAGGTTTGGGGACGTAGGTATGGCAGGCCCGATCTACAAACCATGAGAAGAACTCTACAGGATATGAAGAAAGTGCGAGTCTGTGGCGATTGCTCAGAATTTTGTCTCTGGATTTTGTATCAGTGATGGCCGTGGAATGTCGGGGAGGCCTCATGGGCCATGGACGAATCTTCCTCTCTGAGGATTTGGCCCGATTCCCAAATGCTTTTCGTCAATCTGTGGGATGGGAGGACTCATTTCAGTTTTGTTACCTCAGGTGTCCCACCAAAAGAGGAATTCCAAAGCAAAGCCGTGGGGAAGACTGAAGGGACAATCCGAACTATGGTTAAAAATTGGGGTCTAGGGGCATGGCAAGCCCAATATGCTATCTCTTCATCCAGCCACTGAGTGGCCTTACTTGAGGTCTGGGCTCAGCCTGAGGGTCACAATGTGTGTTTGTAACCAATGTGGCCCGCGAGCATGGGCGGGGCCTCATGGGCCACACTGGTTTCAACGACACTGAACGTTGGACAACATGCCAACCACAAGGTTTCTTGCCATGGGGAAGGAGTTCTGATTTCTGCATCACCTTCATCATGGACAGTGATTGGAGATAAGGTCTAGGTTCTGAAACCTGAAAACCGAGGTTGGGAAGAGATGACGACCTAAGGCCATGGGGGCTCGATGTGCTCAGTGTGCGGCCAGCTGTATGGGAGGGGCCAGGGGGTCCAGGCTCAGGCTGTGTCAGAAAGGGCATTAGTGCCCTGGTCAGCCTATGTATTTGGGGTAAAGCCAAGGTCGGTGCAGGTTGATCCTCATTTGGGGATACTGGGTAGCCCCAGAGGACAATGTTTTTTATCTGGAGGGCAGGCAGAGTGCTGCATTGTAGTTCTGGATTGCCAAACTGGAGGCCTTGTGGGCCAGTAGTCTGACGACAAAAGTCTGAGAACACAAGCTAGGCTTAGGTTTCTGGGTGAGGCCATGGCAGGCACAATCTACAGACCTGAATCGAGATCTCGTTCATCTGAAGTCAGGGCGAGGATTAGACGATCGCTCAGGTTGGAGTTTCTGTCCCTGATGGCCCCTTCATGAATGGGAGGGCATCACGAGGCCATGGGGGTTTTCCCATGATGGGAGTTGTGAGAAGCTCCAAACTGCAGAGAGTCTTCCGCAGGACAATTGAGACCTGTTGTTTGGCTCCAGGCCAATGATTCTGAGCAGGGTTCTAAGGATGGATGGCTGGGTAGCCCACCTCGCATTCCAATTGTCTCCTAGCAACAAGACAGTTTAGATCTCCTGGATCTGTGGGGAGCTACCGAGGATGCTGAGTTGAAATGCACACCCCTGGGGATGGGTCCGAATGTGCTTTTGTGTCTATGGAGACCTTGGAATGAAGCGGTGGCACTGGGGCCCTAAAGGGTTCTCCTAAACAGAGGCTTAGACACAGCTCCAACGTGCAAGTTTCCCATGTGTAGATGACATGTTTTCTGATGGGTGAATCAAGAAACAGCTATATGCTGCTTTTGAAATCCAGGCCTCTGAGGAGAGATGCCTGGAAACCAAAGCAATGGATCTGATTAGTGCCTAGGGGCCTGTTCTTTCCTTTTTACCTCTGAGGACATCTGTCTTTGGGTCTGAGTGCAGGTAGGGGCTCATTTGGGCTCAGATTGCCCCTGTTTTTCTTGGGAAGCTACCACTATTGAGATATATCAGGGACTTTGGAGGTTTATCCTATTAGAAGGGTTGTGGCCATTGGAATGGGCACACACAATTCCCTTGGAGAGGGCAAGTACAGTCCTCAGGTTTGGCTCCAGGGGCCTGAGCCTGTAGGTTGTGTAGGCCAGCCCTTTTTGGACAGTTGTCTGAAATCACAAACTCGGCTTATGTTTCAGGTCATAGGTATGGCAGGACTGATCTACAGACCATGAGGAGAACTTTTCGGGATTTGAAAGAAGGGCGAGTGTGAGGCTCCTGCTCAAGTTTCTGTCTCGGGATATCATGTCACTCATGGTCGTGGAATTTCTGGGTGACTTCATGGGAAATGGACGAGTCTTACTCTCTGGTGGTTTGGCCCGGTCCAAAGAGTTTGGGTTCACTCTGTGGGCTGGAACAAGTCCGTTTTATTTTGTTGTTGTTGTTGTTGTTGATTTCTTTTTTAACCTCAGGTGTCCCACCAAATGAGGGATTTCAGAGTAGAGCCCTAGGAGGGTCGACTGGACAATCAGAAATCTGGTTAAAAATTGGGGCCTAGGGACATGTCAAGCCCATTATGACATCTAATGGTCCAGCCACTGAGAGGACTTACTAGAGGACAGGACTCATGCTGAGGGTCACAATGCGTGTGTATGCCCTCGTCGCACTCAAGAATGGGCGGGGCCTCAGGGTTTCTCCTACACTGATCGTTGGACGACGTGTCAACCACAAGGGTTCTTGCCATGGGTAAGGAGGAGTACTGATTTCTGCATCAGACTCACCGCTGGGCAGTGATTGGAGATAAGGTCTCGGTTCTGAAGCCTGGAAACTGAGGTAGGGAAGAGATGATGACCTAATGCCATGGCGGGTTTTATGTGCTCAGTGTGCAGTCAGCTTTCTGGGTGTTGGTCAGGAGTTCCGGGCTCAGGTTGTGTTCGACAGTGCATTAGTGCCCAGGTTAGACTATATAATTTGGGTAAAGTCGAGTGCTGTGTAGGTTTACCGTCATTTAAGGTGCCTGGGCAGCTCATGAGGCAATATATTTTTTTCTAGAGGGCAGGCAGAGTGCTGCATTGTGGGTCCGGAATTGCCAAACTTGAGGGCTTCGGGGCCAGGAGTGTGAGGACGGAAGTCTGAGAAGACAAGCTAGACTTGGGTTTCAGGGCGAGGGCACGGCAGGTACCCCCTGCAGATCTGAACCAATATCTCATGCATCTGAAGTCAGGGCGAGGATCAGACGTTGGCTCAGGTGGGAGTTTCTGAGCAATACGGCCGCTTCATGAAGGGAGCGGAATCTCGAGGCCATTGAGGTTTTCCCACGTTGGGAGTTGTGGGATGCCCCCTTCCAGGATTCCTTCTTCGGGACAATTGAGACCTGCTGTACAGCTCCAGGACATCCCATATGGAATGACTCCAGAGCACCGTTCGGGGATGGATGCCTGGGAAGCCCGCCTCGCATTTCAATTGTCTCCTAGCAACAAGACAGTTTAGATCTAATGGCTCTGCGGGAGCAACCGGGGTGGCTGAGTTGAAATGGACTTTCCTGAGGATGGGTCCTAATGTGTTTTTGTGTCCATGAGGGCCTTGGAATGGGGCGGTGGCACCGGGACTCTGAAGTACTCTCCTAAGCTTTGGACATGGCTCCCATGCACAGTTTTCCTTGTGGAGACGAGATGAGTTCTGATGGGTGCCTCTGGAAAACCCCTATGCTCGTATTGTAATCAGGCTTTTGAAGACACATGCCTGTAACCCAAAGCAATGGATCCTATTATGGACTAGGGTCCTGTCTGGTTCAATCTTCTTTTCTGGGTACATCCATCTATGGTATGAGTGGAAGTCGATTATCAGCTGGTGTCAGACACCCCTTGTTTATTCCGGGCGACCCACACTATTGGGATGGCGTCAGGGTCGTTGGAGGTTTCTCCTAAATTGTACGATTTTGGACCTAGGAATGGGCAGAATTCCCATGGATTGGTAGGCACAGTTCTAATATGGGGCTCCAGTGGCCCAGCCTGGAAGGTGTGTGGCCCAAGACTTTGACGACAGAAGTCTGAAAATACAAACTCAGCTTAGGTTTGGGGATGTAGGTATGGCAGGCTCGATCTACAAACCATGAGAAAAACTCTACAGGATATGAAGAAAGTGCGAGTCTGTGGCGATTGCTCAGGCTTTTGTCTCTGGATTTTGTATCAGTGATGGCCGTGGAATGTCGGGGAGGCCTCATGGGCCATGGACGAATCTTCCTCTCTGAGGATTTGGCCTGATTCCCAATTGCTTTTCGTCAATCTGTGGGATGGGAGGACTCATTTCAGTTTAGTTACCTCAGGTGTCCCACCAAAAGAGGAATTCCAAAGCCAAGCCGTGGGGAAGACTGAAGGGACAACCCGAACTATGGTTAAAATTTGGGGCCTAGGGGCATGGCAAACCCAATATGCTATCTCTTCATCCAGCTACTAAGTGGCCTTACTTGAGGACTGGGCTCAGCCTGAGGGTCACAATGTGTGTTTGTAACCAATGTGGCCCGCGAGCATGGGCGGGGCCTCATGGGCCACACTGGTTTCAACGACACTGAACGTTGGACAACATGCCAACCACAAGGTTTCTTGCCATGGGGAAGGAGTTCTGATTTCTGCATCACCTTCATCATGGACAGTGATTGGAGATAAGGTCTAGGTTCTGAAACCTGAAAACCGAGGTTGGGAAGAGATGACGACCTAAGGCCATGGGGGCTCCATGTGCTCAGTGTGCGGCCAGCTGTATGTGAGGGGCCAGGGGGTCCAGGCTCAGGCTGTGTCAGAAAGGGCATTAGTGCCCTGGTCAGCCTATGTATTTGGGGTAAAGCCAAGGTCGGTGCAGGTTGATCCTCATTTGGGGATACTGGGTAGCCCCAGAGGACAATGCTTTTTATCTGGAGGGCAGGCAGAGTGCTGCATTGTAGTTCTGGATTGCCAAACTGGAGGCCTTGTGGGCCAGTAGTCTGACGACAAAAGTCTGAGAACACAAGCTAGGCTTAGGTTTCTGGGTGAGGCCATGGCAGGCACAATCTACAGACCTGAATCGAGATCTCGTGCATCTGAAGTCAGGGCGAGGATCAGACGATCGCTCAGGTTGGAGTTTCTGTCCCTGATGGCCCCTTCATGAATGGGAGGGCATCACGAGGCCATGGGGGTTTTCCCATGATGGGAGTTGTGAGAAGCTCCAAACTGCAGAGAGTCTTCGGCAGGACAATTGAGACCTGTTGTTTGGCTCCAGGCCAATGATTCTGAGCAGGGTTCTAAGGATGGATGGCTGGGTAGCCCACCTCGCATTCCAATTGTCTCCTAGCAACAAGACAGTTTAGATCTCCAGGATCTGTGGGGAGATACCGAGGATGCTGAGTTGAAATGCACACCCCTGGGGATGGGTCCGAATGTGCTTTTGTGTCTATGGAGACCTTGGAATGAAGCGGTGGCACTGGGGCCCTAAAGGGTTCTCCTAAACAGAGGCTTAGACACAGCTCCAACGTGCAAGTTTCCCATGTGTAGATGACATGTTTTCTGATGGGTGAATCAAGAAACAGCTATATGCTGCTTTTGAAATCCAGGCCTCTGAGGAGAGATGCCTGGAAACCAAAGCAATGGATCTGATTAGTGCCTAGGGGCCTGTTCTTTCCTTTTTACCTCTGAGGACATCTGTCTATGGGTCTGAGTGCAGGTAGGGGCTCATTTGGGCTCAGATTGCCCCTGTTTTTCTTGGGAAGCTACCACTATTGAGATATATCAGGGACTTTGGAGGTTTATCCTATTAGAAGGGTTGTGGCCATTGGAATGGGCACACACAATTCCCTTGGAGAGGGCAAGTACAGTCCTCAGGTTTGGCTCCAGGGGCCTGAGCCTGTAGGTTGTGTAGGCCAGCCCTTTTTGGACAGTTGTCTGAAATCACAAACTCGGCTTATGTTTCAGGTCATAGGTATGGCAGGACTGATCTACAGACCATGAGGAGAACTTTTCGGGATTTGAAAGAAGGGCGAGTGTGAGGCTCCTGCTCAAGTTTTTGTCTCGGGATATCATGTCACTCATGGTCGTGGAATTTCTGGGTGACTTCATGGGAAATGGACGAGTCTTACTCTCTGGTTGTTTGGCCCCGTCCAAAGAGTTTGGGTTCACTCTGTGGGCTTGAAGAATTCCGTTTTATTTTGTTGTTGTTGTTGTTGTTGTTTTCTTTTTTAACCTCAGGTGTCCCACCAAATGAGGGATTTCAGAGTAGAGCCCTAGGAGGGTCGACTGGACAATCAGAAATCTGGTTAAAAATTGGGGCCTAGGGACATGTCAAGCCCATTATGACATCTAATGGTCCAGCCACTGAGAGGACTTACTAGAGGACAGGACTCATGCTGAGGGTCACAATGCGTGTGTATGCCCTCGTCGCACTCAAGAATGGGCGGGGCCTCAGGGTTTCTCCTACACTGATCGTTGGACAACGTGTCAACCACAAGGGTTCTTGCCATGGGTAAGGAGGAGTTCTGATTTCTGAATCACACTCACCGCTGGGCTGTGATTGGAGATAAGGTCTCGGTTCTGAAGCCTGGAAACTGAGGTAGGGAAGAGATGATGACCTAATGCCATGGCGGGTTTTATGTGCTCAGTGTGCGGTCAGCTTTCTGGGTGTTGGTCAGGAGTTCCGGGCTCAGGTTGTGTTCGACAGTGCATTAGTGCCCTGGTTAGACTATATAATTTGGGTAAAGTCGAGTGCTGTGTAGATTTACCGTCATTTAAGGTGCCTGGGCAGCTCATGAGGCAATAATTTTTTTTCTAGAGGGCAGGCAGAGTGCTGCATTGTGGGTCCGGAATTGCCAAACTTGAGGGCTTCGGGGCCAGGAGTGTGAGGACGGAAGTCTGAGAAGACAAGCTAGACTTGGGTTTCAGGGCGAGGGCACGGCAGGTACCCCCTGCAGATCTGAACCAATATCTCATGCATCTGAAGTCAGGGCGAGGATCAGACGTTGGCTCAGGTGGGAGTTTCTGAGCAATACGGCCGCTTCATGAAGGGAGCGGAATCTCGAGGCCATTGAGGTTTTCCCACGTTGGGAGTTGTGGGATGCCCCCTTCCAGGATTCCTTCTTCGGGACAATTGAGACCTGCTGGACAGCTCCAGGACATCCCATATGGAATGAATCCAGAGCACCGTTCGGGGATGGATGCCTGGGAAGCCCGCCTCGCATTTCAATTGTCTCCTAGCAACAAGACAGTTTAGATCTGATGGCTCTGCGGGAGCAACCGGGGTGGCTGAGTTGAAATGGACTTTCCTGAGGATGGGTCCTAATGTGTTTTTGTGTCCATGAGGGCCTTGGAATGGGGCGGTGGCACCGGGACTCTGAAGTACTCTCCTAAGCTTTGGACATGGCTCCCATGCACAGGTTTCCTTGTGGAGACGAGATGAGTTCTGATGGGTGCCTCTGGAAAACCCCTATGCTCGTATTGGATTCAGGCTTTTGAAGACACATGCCTGTAACCCAAAGCAATGGATCCTATTATGGACTAGGGTCCTGTCTGGTTCAATCTTCTTTTCTGGGTACATCCATCTATGGTATGAGTGGAAGTCGATTATCAGCTGGTGTCAGACACCCCTTGTTTGTTCCGGGCGACCCACACTATTGGGATGGCCTCAGGGTCGTTGGAGGTTTCTCCTAATTTGTACGATTTTGGACCATGGATTGGGCAGAATTCCCATGGATTGGTAGGCACAGTCCCAATGTGGGGCTCCAGTGGCCCAGCCTGGAAGGTGTGTGGCCCAAGACTTTGAGGACAGAAGTCTGAAAACACAAACTCAGCTTAGGTTTGTGGATGTAGGCATGGCAGGCACGATCTACAAACCATGAGAAAAACTCTACAGGATATGAAGAAAGTGGAAGTCTGTGGCGATTGCTCAGGCTTTTGTCTCTGGATTTTGTATCAGTGATGGCCGTGGAATGTCGGGGAGGCCTCATGGGCCATGGACGAATCTTCCTCTCTGAGGATTTGGCCTGATTCCCAATTGCTTTTCGTCAATCTGTGGGATGGGAGGACTCATTTCAGTTTTGTTACCTCAGGTGTCCCACCAAAAGAGGAATTCCAAAGCCAAGCCGTGGGGAAGACTGAAGGGACAACCCGAACTATGGTTAAAATTTGGGGCCTAGGGGCATGGCAAGCCCAATATGCTATCTCTTCATCCAGCCACTGAGTGGCCTTACTTGAGGACTGGGCTCAGCCTGAGGGTCACAATGTGTGTTTGTAACCAATGTGGCCCGCGAGCATGGGCGGGGCCTCATGGGCCACACTGGTTTCAACGACACTGAACGTTGGACAACATGCCAACCACAAGGTTTCTTGCCATGGGGAAGGAGTTCTGATTTCTGCATCACCTTCATCATGGACAGTGATTGGAGATAAGGTCTAGGTTCTGAATCCTGAAAACCGAGGTTGGGAAGAGATGACGACCTAAGGCCATGGCGGCTCGATGTGCTCAGTGTGCGGCCAGCTGTATGGGAGGGGCCAGGGGGTCCAGGCTCAGGCTGTGTCAGAAAGGGCATTAGTGCCCTGGTCAGCCTATGTATTTGGGGTACAGCCAAGGTCGGTGCAGGTTGATCCTCATTTGGGGTTACTGGGTAGCCCCAGAGGACAATGCTTTTTATCTGGAGGGCAGGCAGAGTGCTGCATTGTAGTTCTGGATTGCCAAACTGGAGGCCTTGTGGGCCAGTAGTCTGACGACAAAAGTCTGAGAACACAAGCTAGGCTTAGGTTTCTGGGTGAGGCCATGGCAGGCACAATCTACAGACCTGAATCGAGATCTCGTGCATCTGAAGTCAGGGCGAGGATCAGACGATCGCTCAGGTTGGAGTTTCTGTCCCTGATGGCCACTTCATGAATGGGAGGGCATCACGAGGCCATGGGGGTTTTCCCACGATGGGAGTTGTGAGAAGCTCCAAACTGCAGAGAGTCTTCGGCAGGACAATTGAGACCTGTTGTTTGGCTCCAGGCCAATGATTCTGAGCAGGGTTCTAAGGATGGATGGCTGGGTAGCCCACCTCGCATTCCAATTGTCTCCTAGCAACAAGACAGTTTAGATCTCCTGGATCTGTGGGGAGCTACCGAGGATGCTGAGTTGAAATGCACACCCCTGGGGATGGGTCCGAATGTGCTTTTGTGTCTATGGAGACCTTGGAATGAAGCGGTGGCACTGGGGCCCTAAAGGGTTCTCCTAAACAGAGGCTTAGACACAGCTCCAACGTGCAAGTTTCCCATGTGTAGATGACATGTTTTCTGATGGGTGAATCAAGAAACAGCTATATGCTGCTTTTGAAATCCAGGCCTCTGAGGAGAGATGCCTGGAAACCAAAGCAATGGATCTGATTAGTGCCTAGGGGCCTGTTCTTTCCTTTTTACCTCTGAGGACATCTGTCTTTGGGTCTGAGTGCAGGTAGGGGCTCATTTGGGCTCAGATTGCCCCTGTTTTTCTTGGGAAGCTACCACTATTGAGATATATCAGGGACTTTGGAGGTTTATCCTATTAGAAGGGTTGTGGCCATTGGAATGGGCACACACAATTCCCTTGGAGAGGGCAAGTACAGTCCTCAGGTTTGGCTCCAGGGGCCTGAGCCTGTAGGTTGTGTAGGCCAGCCCTTTTTGGACAGTTGTCTGAAATCACAAACTCGGCTTATGTTTCAGGTCATAGGTATGGCAGGACTGATCTACAGACCATGAGGAGAACTTTTCGGGATTTGAAAGAAGGGCGAGTGTGAGGCTCCTGCTCAAGTTTCTGTCTCGGGATATCATGTCACTCATGGTCGTGGAATTTCTGGGTGACTTCATGGGAAATGGACGAGTCTTACTCTCTGGTGGTTTGGCCCGGTCCAAAGAGTTTGGGTTCACTCTGTGGGCTGGAACAAGTCCGTTTTATTTTGTTGTTGTTGTTGTTGTTGATTTCTTTTTTAACCTCAGGTGTCCCACCAAATGAGGGATTTCAGAGTAGAGCCCTAGGAGGGTCGACTGGACAATCAGAAATCTGGTTAAAAATTGGGGCCTAGGGACATGTCAAGCCCATTATGACATCTAATGGTCCAGCCACTGAGAGGACTTACTAGAGGACAGGACTCATGCTGAGGGTCACAATGCGTGTGTATGCCCTCGTCGCACTCAAGAATGGGCGGGGCCTCAGGGTTTCTCCTACACTGATCGTTGGACGACGTGTCAACCACAAGGGTTCTTGCCATGGGTAAGGAGGAGTACTGATTTCTGCATCAGACTCACCGCTGGGCAGTGATTGGAGATAAGGTCTCGGTTCTGAAGCCTGGAAACTGAGGTAGGGAAGAGATGATGACCTAATGCCATGGCGGGTTTTATGTGCTCAGTGTGCAGTCAGCTTTCTGGGTGTTGGTCAGGAGTTCCGGGCTCAGGTTGTGTTCGACAGTGCATTAGTGCCCAGGTTAGACTATATAATTTGGGTAAAGTCGAGTGCTGTGTAGGTTTACCGTCATTTAAGGTGCCTGGGCAGCTCATGAGGCAATATATTTTTTTCTAGAGGGCAGGCAGAGTGCTGCATTGTGGGTCCGGAATTGCCAAACTTGAGGGCTTCGGGGCCAGGAGTGTGAGGACGGAAGTCTGAGAAGACAAGCTAGACTTGGGTTTCAGGGCGAGGGCACGGCAGGTACCCCCTGCAGATCTGAACCAATATCTCATGCATCTGAAGTCAGGGCGAGGATCAGACGTTGGCTCAGGTGGGAGTTTCTGAGCAATACGGCCGCTTCATGAAGGGAGCGGAATCTCGAGGCCATTGAGGTTTTCCCACGTTGGGAGTTGTGGGATGCCCCCTTCCAGGATTCCTTCTTCGGGACAATTGAGACCTGCTGTACAGCTCCAGGACATCCCATATGGAATGACTCCAGAGCACCGTTCGGGGATGGATGCCTGGGAAGCCCGCCTCGCATTTCAATTGTCTCCTAGCAACAAGACAGTTTAGATCTAATGGCTCTGCGGGAGCAACCGGGGTGGCTGAGTTGAAATGGACTTTCCTGAGGATGGGTCCTAATGTGTTTTTGTGTCCATGAGGGCCTTGGAATGGGGCGGTGGCACCGGGACTCTGAAGTACTCTCCTAAGCTTTGGACATGGCTCCCATGCACAGTTTTCCTTGTGGAGACGAGATGAGTTCTGATGGGTGCCTCTGGAAAACCCCTATGCTCGTATTGTAATCAGGCTTTTGAAGACACATGCCTGTAACCCAAAGCAATGGATCCTATTATGGACTAGGGTCCTGTCTGGTTCAATCTTCTTTTCTGGGTACATCCATCTATGGTATGAGTGGAAGTCGATTATCAGCTGGTGTCAGACACCCCTTGTTTATTCCGGGCGACCCACACTATTGGGATGGCGTCAGGGTCGTTGGAGGTTTCTCCTAAATTGTACGATTTTGGACCTAGGAATGGGCAGAATTCCCATGGATTGGTAGGCACAGTTCTAATATGGGGCTCCAGTGGCCCAGCCTGGAAGGTGTGTGGCCCAAGACTTTGACGACAGAAGTCTGAAAATACAAACTCAGCTTAGGTTTGGGGATGTAGGTATGGCAGGCTCGATCTACAAACCATGAGAAAAACTCTACAGGATATGAAGAAAGTGCGAGTCTGTGGCGATTGCTCAGGCTTTTGTCTCTGGATTTTGTATCAGTGATGGCCGTGGAATGTCGGGGAGGCCTCATGGGCCATGGACGAATCTTCCTCTCTGAGGATTTGGCCTGATTCCCAATTGCTTTTCGTCAATCTGTGGGATGGGAGGACTCATTTCAGTTTAGTTACCTCAGGTGTCCCACCAAAAGAGGAATTCCAAAGCCAAGCCGTGGGGAAGACTGAAGGGACAACCCGAACTATGGTTAAAATTTGGGGCCTAGGGGCATGGCAAGCCCAATATGCTATCTCTTCATCCAGCTACTAAGTGGCCTTACTTGAGGACTGGGCTCAGCCTGAGGGTCACAATGTGTGTTTGTAACCAATGTGGCCCGCGAGCATGGGCGGGGCCTCATGGGCCACACTGGTTTCAACGACACTGAACGTTGGACAACATGCCAACCACAAGGTTTCTTGCCATGGGGAAGGAGTTCTGATTTCTGCATCACCTTCATCATGGACAGTGATTGGAGATAAGGTCTAGGTTCTGAAACCTGAAAACCGAGGTTGGGAAGAGATGACGACCTAAGGCCATGGGGGCTCCATGTGCTCAGTGTGCGGCCAGCTGTATGTGAGGGGCCAGGGGGTCCAGGCTCAGGCTGTGTCAGAAAGGGCATTAGTGCCCTGGTCAGCCTATGTATTTGGGGTAAAGCCAAGGTCGGTGCAGGTTGATCCTCATTTGGGGATACTGGGTAGCCCCAGAGGACAATGCTTTTTATCTGGAGGGCAGGCAGAGTGCTGCATTGTAGTTCTGGATTGCCAAACTGGAGGCCTTGTGGGCCAGTAGTCTGACGACAAAAGTCTGAGAACACAAGCTAGGCTTAGGTTTCTGGGTGAGGCCATGGCAGGCACAATCTACAGACCTGAATCGAGATCTCGTGCATCTGAAGTCAGGGCGAGGATCAGACGATCGCTCAGGTTGGAGTTTCTGTCCCTGATGGCCCCTTCATGAATGGGAGGGCATCACGAGGCCATGGGGGTTTTCCCATGATGGGAGTTGTGAGAAGCTCCAAACTGCAGAGAGTCTTCGGCAGGACAATTGAGACCTGTTGTTTGGCTCCAGGCCAATGATTCTGAGCAGGGTTCTAAGGATGGATGGCTGGGTAGCCCACCTCGCATTCCAATTGTCTCCTAGCAACAAGACAGTTTAGATCTCCAGGATCTGTGGGGAGATACCGAGGATGCTGAGTTGAAATGCACACCCCTGGGGATGGGTCCGAATGTGCTTTTGTGTCTATGGAGACCTTGGAATGAAGCGGTGGCACTGGGGCCCTAAAGGGTTCTCCTAAACAGAGGCTTAGACACAGCTCCAACGTGCAAGTTTCCCATGTGTAGATGACATGTTTTCTGATGGGTGAATCAAGAAACAGCTATATGCTGCTTTTGAAATCCAGGCCTCTGAGGAGAGATGCCTGGAAACCAAAGCAATGGATCTGATTAGTGCCTAGGGGCCTGTTCTTTCCTTTTTACCTCTGAGGACATCTGTCTATGGGTCTGAGTGCAGGTAGGGGCTCATTTGGGCTCAGATTGCCCCTGTTTTTCTTGGGAAGCTACCACTATTGAGATATATCAGGGACTTTGGAGGTTTATCCTATTAGAAGGGTTGTGGCCATTGGAATGGGCACACACAATTCCCTTGGAGAGGGCAAGTACAGTCCTCAGGTTTGGCTCCAGGGGCCTGAGCCTGTAGGTTGTGTAGGCCAGCCCTTTTTGGACAGTTGTCTGAAATCACAAACTCGGCTTATGTTTCAGGTCATAGGTATGGCAGGACTGATCTACAGACCATGAGGAGAACTTTTCGGGATTTGAAAGAAGGGCGAGTGTGAGGCTCCTGCTCAAGTTTTTGTCTCGGGATATCATGTCACTCATGGTCGTGGAATTTCTGGGTGACTTCATGGGAAATGGACGAGTCTTACTCTCTGGTTGTTTGGCCCCGTCCAAAGAGTTTGGGTTCACTCTGTGGGCTTGAAGAATTCCGTTTTATTTTGTTGTTGTTGTTGTTGTTGTTTTCTTTTTTAACCTCAGGTGTCCCACCAAATGAGGGATTTCAGAGTAGAGCCCTAGGAGGGTCGACTGGACAATCAGAAATCTGGTTAAAAATTGGAGCCTAGGGACATGTCAAGCCCATTATGACATCTAATGGTCCAGCCACTGAGAGGACTTACTAGAGGACAGGACTCATGCTGAGGGTCACAATGCGTGTGTATGCCCTCGTCGCACTCAAGAATGGGCGGGGCCTCAGGGTTTCTCCTACACTGATCGTTGGACAACGTGTCAACCACAAGGGTTCTTGCCATGGGTAAGGAGGAGTACTGATTTCTGCATCAGACTCACCGATGGGCAGTGATTGGAGATAAGGTCTCGGTTCTGAAGCCTGGAAACTGAGGTAGGGAAGAGATGATGACCTAATGCCATGGCGGGTTTTATGTGCTCAGTGTGCGGTCAGCTTTCTGGGTGTTGGTCAGGAGTTCCGGGCTCAGGTTGTGTTCGACAGTGCATTAGTGCCCAGGTTAGACTATATAATTTGGGTAAAGTCGAGTGCTGTGTAGGTTTACCGTCATTTAAGGTGCCTGGGCAGCTCATGAGGCAATAATTTTTTTTCTAGAGGGCAGGCAGAGTGCTGCATTGTGGGTCCGGAATTGCCAAACTTGAGGGCTTCGGGGCCAGGAGTGTGAGGACGGAAGTCTGAGAAGACAAGCTAGACTTGGGTTTCAGGGCGAGGGCACGGCAGGTACCCCCTGCAGATCTGAACCAATATCTCATGCATCTGAAGTCAGGGCGAGGATCAGACGTTGGCTCAGGTGGGAGTTTCTGAGCAATACGGCCGCTTCATGAAGGGAGCGGAATCTCGAGGCCATTGAGGTTTTCCCACGTTGGGAGTTGTGGGATGCCCCCTTCCAGGATTCCTTCTTCGGGACAATTGAGACCTGCTGGACAGCTCCAGGACATCCCATATGGAATGACTCCAGAGCACCGTTCGGGGATGGATGCCTGGGAAGCCCGCCTCGCATTTCAATTGTCTCCTAGCAACAAGACAGTTTAGATCTGATGGCTCTGCGGGAGCAACCGGGGTGGCTGAGTTGAAATGGACTTTCCTGAGGATGGGTCCTAATGTGTTTTTGTGTCCATGAGGGCCTTGGAATGGGGCGGTGGCACCGGGACTCTGAAGTACTCTCCTAAGCTTTGGACATGGCTCCCATGCACAGGTTTCCTTGTGGAGACGAGATGAGTTCTGATGGGTGCCTCTGGAAAACCCCTATGCTCGTATTGGAATCAGGCTTTTGAAGACGCATGCCCGTAACCCAAAGCAATGGATCCTATTATGGACTAGGGTCCTGTCTGGTTCAATCTTCTTTTCTGGGTACATCCATCTATGGTATGAGTGGAAGTCGATTATCAGCTGGTGTCAGACACCCCTTGTTTGTTCCGGGCGACCCACACTATTGGGATGGCCTCAGGGTCGTTGGAGGTTTCTCCTAATTTGTACGATTTTGGACCATGGAATGGGCAGAATTCCCATGGATTGGTAGGCACAGTCCTAATGTGGGGCTCCAGTGGCCCAGCCTGGAAGGTGTGTGGCCCAAGACTTTGAGGACAGAAGTCTGAAAACACAAACTCAGCTTAGGTTTGTGGATGTAGGCATGGCAGGCACGATCTACAAACCATGAGAAAAACTCTACAGGATATGAAGAAAGTGCGAGTCTGTGGCGATTGCTCAGGCTTTTGTCCCTGGATTTTGTATCAGTGATGGCCGTGGAATGTTGGGGAGGCCTCATGGGCCATGGACGAATCTTCCTCTCTGAGGATTTGGCCTGATTCCCAATTGCTTTTCGTCAATCTGTGGGATGGGAGGACTCATTTCAGTTTTGTTACCTCAGGTGTCCCACCAAAAGAGGAATTCCAAAGCCAAGCCGTGGGGAAGACTGAAGGGACAACCCGAACTATGGTTAAAATTTGGGGCCTAGGGGCATGGCAAGCCCAATATGCTATCTCTTCATCCAGCCACTGAGTGGCCTTACTTGAGGACTGGGCTCAGCCTGAGGGTCACAATGTGTGTTTGTGACCAATGTGGCCCGCGAGCATGGGCGGGGCCTCATGGGCCACACTGGTTTCAACGACACTGAACGTTGGACAACATGCCAACCACAAGGTTTCTTGCCATGGGGAAGGAGTTCTGATTTCTGCATCACCTTCATCATTGACAGTGATTGGAGATAACGTCTAGGTTCTGAATCCTGAAAACCGAGGTTGGGAAGAGATGACGACCTAAGGCCATGGGGGCTCGATGTGCTCAGTGTGCGGCCAGCTGTATGGGAGGGGCCAGGGGTCCAGGCTCAGGCTGTGTCAGAAAGGGCATTAGTGCCCTGGTCAGCCTATGTATTTGGGGTACAGCCAAGGTCGGTGCAGGTTGATCCTCATTTGGGGTTACTGAGTAGCCCCAGAGGACAATGCTTTTTATCTGGAGGGCAGGCAGAGTGCTGCATTGTAGTTCTGGATTGCCAAACTGGAGGCCTTGTGGGCCAGTAGTCTGACGACAAAAGTCTGAGAACACAAGCTAGGCTTAAATTTCTGGGTGAGGCCATGGCAGGCACAATCTACAGACCTGAATCGAGATCTCGTGCATCTGAAGTCAGGGCGAGGATCAGACGATCGCTCAGGTTGGAGTTTCTGTCCCTGATGGCCCCTTCATGAATGGGAGGGCATCACGAGGCCATGGGGGTTTTCCCATGATGGGAGTTGTGAGAAGCTCCAAACTGCAGAGAGTCTTCGGCAGGACAATTGAGACCTGTTGTTTGGCTCCAGGCCAATGATTCTGAGCAGGGTTCTAAGGATGGATGGCTGGGTAGCCCACCTCGCATTCCAATTGTCTCCTAGCAACAAGACAGTTTAGATCTCCTGGATCTGTGGGGAGCTACCGAGGATGCTGAGTTGAAATGCACACCCCTGGGGATGGGTCCGAATGTGCTTTTGTGTCTATGGAGACCTTGGAATGAAGCGGTGGCACTGGGGCCCTAAAGGGTTCTCCTAAACAGAGGCTTAGACACAGCTCCAACGTGCAAGTTTCCCATGTGTAGATGACATGTTTTCTGATGGGTGAATCAAGAAACAGCTATATGCTGCTTTTGAAATCCAGGCCTCTGAGGAGAGATGCCTGGAAACCAAAGCAATGGATCTGATTAGTGCCTAGGGGCCTGTTCTTTCCTTTTTACCTCTGAGGACATCTGTCTATGGGTCTGAGTGCAGATAGGGGCTCATTTGGGCTCAGATTGCCCCTGTTTTTCTTGGGAAGCTACCACTATTGAGATATATCAGGGACTTTGGAGGTTTATCCTATTAGAAGGGTTGTGGCCATTGGAATGGGCACACACAATTCCCTTGGAGAGGGCAAGTACAGTCCTCAGGTTTGGCTCCAGGGGCCTGAGCCTGTAGGTTGTGTAGTCCAGCCCTTTTTGGACAGTTGTCTGAAATCACAAACTCGGCTTATGTTTCAGGTCATAGGTATGGCAGGACTGATCTACAGACCATGAGGAGAACTTTTCGGGATTTGAAAGAAGGGCGAGTGTGAGGCTCCTGCTCAAGTTTTTGTCTCGGGATATCATGTCACTCATGGTCGTGGAATTTCTGGGTGACTTCATGGGAAATGGACGAGTCTTACTCTCTGGTGGTTTGGCCCCGTCCAAAGAGTTTGGGTTCACTCTGTGGGCTGGTAGAAGTCCGTTTTATTTTGTTGTTGTTGTTGTTGTTGATTTCTTTTTTAACCTCAGGTGTCCCACCAAATGAGGGATTTCAGAGTAGAGCCCTAGGAGGGTCGACTGGACAATCAGAAATCTGGTTAAAAATTGGGGCCTAGGGACATGTCAAGCCCATTATGACATCTAATGGTCCAGCCACTGAGAGGACTTACTAGAGGACAGGACTCATGCTGAGGGTCACAATGCGTGTGTATGCCCTCGTCGCACTCAAGAATGGGCGGGGCCTCAGGGTTTCTCCTACACTGATCGTTGGACAACGTGTCAACCACAAGGGTTCTTGCCATGGGTAAGGAGGAGTACTGATTTCTGCATCAGACTCACCGCTGGGCAATGATTGGAGATAAGGTCTCGGTTCTGAAGCCTGGAAACTGAGGTAGGGAAGAGATGATGACCTAATGCCATGGCGGGTTTTATGTGCTCAGTGTGCGGTCAGCTTTCTGGGTGTTGGTCAGGAGTTCCGGGCTCAGGTTGTGTTCGACAGTGCATTAGTGCCCAGGTTAGACTATATAATTTGGGTAAAGTCGAGTGCTGTGTAGGTTTACCGTCATTTAAGGTGCCTGGGCAGCTCATGAGGCAATAATTTTTTTTCTAGAGGACAGGCAGAGTGCTGCATTGTGGGTCCGGAATTGCCAAACTTGAGGGCTTCGGGGCCAGGAGTGTGAGGACGGAAGTCTGAGAAGACAAGCTAGACTTGGGTTTCAGGGCGAGGGCACGGCAGGTACCCCCTGCAGATCTGAACCAATATCTCATGCATCTGAAGTCAGGGCGAGGATCAGACGTTGGCTCAGGTGGGAGTTTCTGAGCAATACGGCCGCTTCATGAAGGGAGCGGAATCTCGAGGCCATTGAGGTTTTCCCACGTTGGGAGTTGTGGGATGCCCCCTTCCAGGATTCCTTCTTCGGGACAATTGAGACCTGCTGGACTGCTCCAGGACATCCCATATGGAATGACTCCAGAGCACCGTTCGGGGATGGATGCCTGGGAAGCCCGCCTCGCATTTCAATTGTCTCCTAGCAACAAGACAGTTTAGATCTGATGGCTCTGCGGGAGCAACCGGGGTGGCTGAGTTGAAATGGACTTTCCTGAGGATGGGTCCTAATGTGTTTTTGTGTCCATGAGGGTCTTGGAATGGGGCGGTGGCACCGGGATCCTGAAGTACTCTCCTAAGCTTTGGACATGGCTCCCATGCATAGGTTTCCTTGTGGAGACGAGATGAGTTCTGATGGGTGCCTCTGGAAAACCCCTATGCTCGTATTGGAATCAGGCTTTTGAAGACACATGCCTGTAACCCAAAGCAATGGATCCTATTATGGACTAGGGTCCTGTCTGGTTCAATCTTCTTTTCTGGGTACATCCATCTATGGTATGAGTGGAAGTCGATTATCAGCTGGTGTCAGACACCACTTGTTTGTTCCGGGCGACCCACACTATTGGGATGGCCTCAGGGTCGTTGGAGGTTTCTCCTAATTTGTACGATTTTGGACCATGGAATGGGCAGAATTCCCATGGATTGGTAGGCACAGTCCTAATGTGGGGCTCCAGTGGCCCAGCCTGGAAGGTGTGTGGCCCAAGACTTTGAGGACAGAAGTCTGAAAACACAAACTCAGCTTAGGTTTGGGGATGTAGGTATGGCAGGCACGATCTACAAACCATGAGAAAAACTCTACAGGATATGAAGAAAGTGCGAGTCTGTGGCGATTGCTCAGGCTTTTGTCTCTGGATTTTGTATCAGTGATGGCCGTGGAATGTCGGGGAGGCCTCATGGGCCATGGACGAATCTTCCTCTCTGATGATTTGGCCTGATTCCCAATTGCTTTTCGTCAATCTGTGGGATGGGAGGACTCATTTCAGTTTTGTTACCTCAGGTGTCCCACCAAAAGAGGAATTCCAAAGCCAAGCCGTGGGGAAGACTGAAGGGACAACCCGAACTATGGTTAAAATTTGGGGCCTAGGGGCATGGCAAGCCCAATATGCTATCTCTTCATCCAGCCACTGAGTGGCCTTACTTGAGGACTGGGCTCAGCCTGAGGGTCACAATGTGTGTTTGTAACCAATGTGGCCCGCGAGCATGGGCGGGGCCTCATGGGCCACACTGGTTTCAACGACACTGAACGTTGGACAACATGCCAACCACAAGGTTTCTTGCCATGGGGAAGGAGTTCTGATTTCTGCATCACCTTCATCATGGACAGTGATTGGAGATAAGGTCTAGGTTCTGAATCCTGAAAACCGAGGTTGGGAAGAGATGACGACCTAAGGCCATGGCGGCTCGATGTGCTCAGTGTGCGGCCAGCTGTCTGGGAGGGGCCAGGGGGTCCAGGCTCAGGCTGTGTCAGAAAGGGCATTAGTGCCCTGGTCAGCCTATGTATTTGGGGTACAGCCAAGGTCGGTGCAGGTTGATCCTCATTTGGGGTTACTGGGTAGCCCCAGAGGACAATGCTTTTTATCTGGAGGGCAGGCAGAGTGCTGCATTGTAGTTCTGGATTGCCAAACTGGAGGCCTTGTGGGCCAGTAGTCTGACGACAAAAGTCTGAGAACACAAGCTAGGCTTAGGTTTCTGGGTGAGGCCATGGCAGGCACAATCTACAGACCTGAATCGAGATCTCGTGCATCTGAAGTCAGGGCGAGGATCAGACGATCGCTCAGGTTGGAGTTTCTGTCCCTGATGGCCCCTTCATGAATGGGAGGGCATCACGAGGCCATGGGGGTTTTCCCATGATGGGAGTTGTGAGAAGCTCCAAACTGCAGAGAGTCTTCGGCAGGACAATTGAGACCTGTTGTTTGGCTCCAGGCCAATGATTCTGAGCAGGGTTCTAAGGATGGATGGCTGGGTAGCCCACCTCGCATTCCAATTGTCTCCTAGCAACAAGACAGTTTAGATCTCCTGGATCTGTGGGGAGCTACCGAGGATGCTGAGTTGAAATGCACACCCCTGGGGATGGGTCCGAATGTGCTTTTGTGTCTATGGAGACCTTGGAATGAAGCGTTGGCACTGGGGCCCTAAAGGGTTCTCCTAAACAGAGGCTTAGACACAGCTCCAACGTGCAAGTTTCCCATGTGTAGATGACATGTTTTCTGATGGGTGAATCAAGAAACAGCTATATGCTGCTTTTGAAATCCAGGCCTCTGAGGAGAGATGCCTGAAAACCAAAGCAATGGATCTGATTAGTGCCTAGGGGCCTGTTCTTTCCTTTTTACCTCTGAGGACATCTGTCTATGGGTCTGAGTGCAGGTAGGGGCTCATTTGGGCTCAGATTGCCCCTGTTTTTCTTGGGAAGCTACCACTATTGAGATATATCAGGGACTTTGGAGGTTTATCCTATTAGAAGGGTTGTGGCCATTGGAATGGGCACACACAATTCCCTTGGAGAGGGCAAGTACAGTCCTCAAGTTTGGCTCCAGGGGCCTGAGCCTGTAGGTTGTGTAGTCCAGCCCTTTTTGGACAGTTGTCTGAAATCACAAACTCGGCTTATGTTTCAGGTCATAGGTATGGCAGGACTGATCTACAGACCATGAGGAGAACTTTTCGGGATTTGAAAGAAGGGCGAGTGTGAGGCTCCTGCTCAAGTTTTTGTCTCGGGATATCATGTCACTCATGGTCGTGGAATTTCTGGGTGACTTCATGGGAAATGGACGAGTCTTACTCTCTGGTGGTTTGGCCCCTTCCAAAGAGTATGGGTTCACTCTGTGAGCTGGAAGAAGTCCGTTTTATTTTGTTGTTGTTGTTGTTGTTGTTTTCTTTTTTAACCTCAGGTGTCCCACCAAATGAGGGATTTCAGAGTAGAGCCCTAGGAGGGGCGACTGGACAATCAGAAATCTGGTTAAAAATTGGGGCCTAGGGACATGTCAAGCCCATTATGACATCTAATGGTCCAGCCACTGAGAGGACTTACTAGAGGACAGGACTCATGCTGAGGGGTCACAATGCGTGTGTATGCACTCAAGAAATGGCGGGGCCTCAGGGTTTCTCCTACACTGATCATTGGACAACGTGTCAACCACAAGGGTTCTTGCCATGGGTAAGGAGGAGTACTGATTTCTGCATCAGACTCACCGCTGGGCAGTGATTGGAGATAAGGTCTCGTTTCTGAAGCCTGGAAACTGAGGTAGGGAAGAGATGATGACCTAATGCCATGGCGGGTTTTATGTGCTCAGTGTGCGGTCAGCTTTCTGGGTGTTGGTCAGGAGTTCCGGGCTCAGGTTGTGTTCGACAGTGCATTAGTGCCCAGGTTAGACTATATAATTTGGGTAAAGTCGAGTGCTGTGTAGGTTTACCGTCATTTAAGGTGCCTGGGCAGCTCATGAGGCAATAATTTTTTTTCTAGAGGACAGGCAGAGTGCTGCATTGTGGGTCCGGAATTGCCAAACTTGAGGGCTTCGGGGCCAGGAGTGTGAGGACGGAAGTCTGAGAAGACAAGCTAGACTTGGGTTTCAGGGCGAGGGCACGGCAGGTACCCCCTGCAGATCTGAACCAATATCTCATGCATCTGAAGTCAGGGCGAGGATCAGACGTTGGCTCAGGTGGGAGTTTCTGAGCAATACGGCCGCTTCATGAAGGGAGCGGAATCTCGAGGCCATTGAGGTTTTCCCACGTTGGGAGTTGTGGGATGCCCCCTTCCAGGATTCCTTCTTCGGGACAATTGAGACCTGCTGGACAGCTCCAGGACATCCCATATGGAATGACTCCAGAGCACCGTTCGGGGATGGATGCCTGGGAAGCCCGCCTCGCATTTCAATTGTCTCCTAGCAACAAGACAGTTTAGATCTGATGGCTCTGCGGGAGCAACCGGGGTGGCTGAGTTGAAATGGACTTTCCTGAGGATGGGTCCTAATGTGTTTTTGTGTCCATGAGGGTCTTGGAATGGGGCGGTGGCACCGGGATCCTGAAGTACTCTCCTAAGCTTTGGACATGGCTCCCATGCATAGGTTTCCTTGTGGAGACGAGATGAGTTCTGATGGGTGCCTCAGGAAAACCCCTATGCTCGTATTGGAATCAGGCTTTTGAGGACACATGCCTGTAACACATAGCAATGGATCCTATTATGGCCTAGGGTCCTGTCTGGTTCAATCTTCTTCTCTGGGGACATCCATCTATGGTATGAGTGGAGTTCGATTATCAGCTGGTGTCAGACACCCCTTGTTTGTTCCGGGCGACCCACACTATAGGGATGGCCTCAGGGTCGTCGGAGGTTTCTCCTAATTTGTACGATTTTGGACCATGGAATGGGCAGAATTCCCATGGATTGGTAGGCACAGTCCTAATCTGTGGCTCCAGTAGCCCAGCCTGGAAGGTGTGTGGCCCAAGACTTTGAGGACAGAAGTCTGAAAACACAAACTCAGCTTAGGTTTGTGGATGTAAGCATGGCAGGCACGATCTACAAACCATGAGAAAAACTCTACAGGATATGAAGAAAGTGCGAGTCTGTGGCGATTGCTCAGGCTTTTGTCTCTGGATTTTGTATCAGTGATGGCCGTGGAATGTCGGGGAGGCCTCATGGGCCATGGACGAATCTTCCTCTCTGAGGATTTGGCCTGATTCCCAATTGCTTTTCGTCAATCTGTGGGATGGGAGGACTCATTTCAGTTTTGTTACCTCAGGTGTCCCACCAAAAGAGGAATTCCAAAGCCAAGCCGTGGGGAAGACTGAAGGGACAACCCGAACTATGGTTAAAATTTGGGGCCTAGGGGCATGGCAAGCCCAATATGCTATCTCTTCATCCAGCCACTGAGTGGCCTTACTTGAGGACTGGGCTCAGCCTGAGGGTCACAATGTGTGTTTGTAACCAATGTGGCACGCAGGCATGGGCGGGGCCTCATGGGCCACACTGGTTTCAACTACACTGAACGTTGGACAACATGCCAACCACAAGGTTTCTTGCCATGGGGAAGGAGTTCTGATTTCTGCATCACCTTCAACATGGACAGTGATTGGAGATAAGGTCTAGGTTCTGAATCCTGAAAACCGAGGTTGGGAAGAGATGACGACCTAAGGCCATGGCGGCTCGATGTGCTCAGTGTGCGGCCAGCTGTCTGGGAGGGGCCAGGGGGTCCAGGCTCAGGCTGTGTCAGAAAGGGCATTAGTGCCCTGGTCAGCCTATGTATTTGGGGTACAGCCAAGGTCGGTGCAGGTTGATCCTCATTTGGGATTACTGGGTAGCCCCAGAGGACAATGCTTTTTATCTGGAGGGCAGGCAGAGTGCTGCATTGTAGTTCTGGATTGCCAAACTGGAGGCCTTGTGGGCCAGTAGTCTGACGACAAAAGTCTGAGAACACAAGCTAGGCTTAAATTTCTGGGTGAGGCCATGGCAGGCACAATCTACAGACCTGAATCGAGATCTCGTGCATCTGAAGTCAGGGCGAGGATCAGACGATCGCTCAGGTTGGAGTTTCTGTCCCTGATAGCCCCTTCATGAATGGGTGGGGGCATCACGAAGCCATGGGGGTTTTCCCACGATGGGAGTTATGAGAAGCTCCAAACAGCAGAGAGTCTTCTGCAGGTCAATTGAGACCGTTTCTTGGCTCCAGGCCAATGATTCTGAGCAGGGTTCTAAGGATGGATGGCTGCGTAGCCCACCTCGCATTCCAATTGTCTCCTACCAACAAGACAGTTTAGATCTCCTGGATCTGTGGGGAGCTACCGAGGATGCTGAGTTGAAATGGACACCCCTAAGGATGGGTCCTAATGTACTTTTGTGTCTATGGAGACCTTGGAATGAAGCGGTGGCACTGGTGCCCTAAATGGTTCTCCTAAACAGAGGCTTTGACACAGCTCCAACGTGCAAGTTTCCCATGTGTAGATGAGATGTTTTCTGATGGGTGAGTCAAGAAACAGCTATATGCTGCTTTTGAAATCCAGACCTCTGAGGAGAGATGCCTGGAAACCAAAGCAATGGATCTGATTAGTGCCTAGGGGCCTGTTCTTTCCTTCATACCTCTGGGGACATCTGTCTATGGGTCTGAGTGCAGGTAGGTGCTCAGTTCGGCTCAGATTGCCCATGTTTTTCCTGGGAAGCCACCACTTTTGAGATGGATCAGGGACTTTGGAGGTTTATCCTATTAGAAGGGTTGTGGCCATTGGAATGGGCACACACAATTCCCTTGGAGAGGGCAAGTACAGTCCTCAGGTTTGGCTCCAGGGGCCTGAGCCTGTAGGTTGTGTAGGTCAGGGCTGTTTGGACAGTTGTCTGAAAACACAAACTCGGCTTGTGTTTCGGGTCATAGGTATGGCAGGACTGATCTACAGACCATGAGGAGAACTCTTCTGGATTTGAAAGAAGGGCGAGTGTGAGGCTCCTGCTCAAGTTTTTGTCTCGGGATATCGTGTCACTCATGGTCGTGGAATTTCTGGGTGACTTCATGGGAAATGGACGAGTCTTACTCTCTGGTGGTTTGTCCCCGTCCAAAGAGTTTGGGGTCATTCTGTGGGCCGGAAGAAGTCCGTTTTTTGTTGTTGTTGTTGTTGTTGTTGTTGTTTTCTTTTTTAACCTCAGGTGTCCAACTAAATGAGGGATTCCAGAGTAGAGACCTGGGGAGGGGCGACTTGACAGTCAGAAATCTGGTTAAAAATTGGGACCTAGTGACATGTCAAGCCCATTATGACATCTAAAGGTCCAGCCACTGAGAGGACTTACTAGAGGACAGGACTCATGCTGAGGGTCACAATGCCCGTGTATGCCCTCGTCGCACTCAAGAATGGGCGGGGCCTCAGGGTGAATGCTGGTTTCTCATGCACTGAACGTTGGACAACGTGCCAACCACAAGGGTTCTTGCCATGGGTAAGGAGGAGTTCTGATTTCTGCATCAGACTCACCCCTGGGGAGTGATTGGAGATAAGGTCTCGGTTCTGAAGCCTGAAAACTGAGGTAGGGAAGAGATGATGACCTAAGGCCATGGCGGGTTTTATGTGCTCAGTGTGCGGTCAGCTTTCCGGGTGTTGGTCAGGAGGTCCGGGCTCAGGTTGTGCTCGACAGTGCATTAGTGCCCAGGTTAGACTTTATAATATGGGTAAGGTCGAGTGCTGTGTAGGTTTATCCTCATTTAAGGTGCCTGGGCAGCTCATGAGGCAATAATTTTTTTTTTTTAGAGGGCCGGCAGAGTGCTGCATTGTGGGTCTGGAATTGCCAAATTTTAGGGCTTCGGGGCCAGGAGTTTGAGGACAGAATTGTGAGAAGACAAGCTAGACTTGGTTTCAGGGCGAGGGCACGACAGGTACCCCCTGCAGATCTGAACCAATATCTCATGCTTCAGAAGTCAGGGCGAGGATCAGCCGTTGGCTCAGGTTGGAGTTCCTGTTCATGACGGCCGCTTCATGAAGGGAGCGGAATCTCGAGGCCATTGAGGTTTTACCACGTTGGGAGTTGTGGGATGCCCCTTCAAGGATTCCTTCTGCGGGACAATTGAGACCTGTTGGACAGCTCTAGGACATCCCTTATGGAAATACTCTAGAGCACCATTCGCGGATGGATGCCTGGAAAGCCCGACTCGCATTCCAATTGTCTCCTAGCAACAAGACAGTTTTGATCTGATGGCTCTGCCGGAGCAACCCGGGAGGCTGAGTTGAAATGGACTTTCTGAGGATGGGTCCTAATGTGTTTTTGTGTCCATGAGGGCCTTGGAATGGGGCGGTGGCACCGGGACCCTGAATTACTCTCCTAAGCTTTGGACATGGCTCCCATGCACAGGTTTCCTTGTGGAGACGAGATGAGTTCTGATGGGTGCCTCTGGAAAACCCCTATGCTCGTATTGGAATCAGGCTTTTGAGGACACATGCCTGTAACCCAAAGCAATGGATCCTATTATGGCCTAGGGTCCTGTCTGGTTCAATCTTCTTCTCTGGGGACATCCATCTATGGTATGAGTGGAGGTCGATTATCAGCTGGTGTCAGACACCACTTGTTTGTTCCGGGCGACCCACACTATTGGGATGGCCTCAGGGTCGTTGGAGGTTTCTCCTAATTTGTACGATTTTGGACCATGGAATGGGCAGAATTCCCATGGATTGGTAGGCACAGTCCTAATGTGGGGCTCCAGTGGCCCAGCCTGGAAGGTGTGTGGCCCAAGACTTTGAGGACAGAAGTCTGAAAACACAAACTCAGCTTAGGTTTGGGGATGTAGGTATGGCAGGCACGATCTACAAACCATGAGAAAAATTCTACAGGATATGAAGAAAGTGCGAGTCTGTGGCGATTGCTCAGGCTTTTGTCTCTGGATTTTGTATCAGTGATGGCCGTGGAATGTCGGGGAGGCCTCATGGGCCATGGACGAATCTTCCTCTCTGAGGATTTGGCCTGATTCCCAATTGCTTTTCGTCAATCTGTGGGATGGGAGGACTCATTTCAGTTTTGTTACCTCAGGTGTCCCACCAAAAGAGGAATTCCAAAGCCAAGCCGTGGGGAAGACTGAAGGGACAACCCGAACTATGGTTAAAATTTGGGGCCTAGGGGCATGGCAAGCCCAATATGCTATCTCTTCATCCAGCCACTGAGTGGCCTTACTTGAGGACTGGGCTCAGCCTGAGGGTCACAATGTGTGTTTGTAACCAATGTGGCCCGCGAGCATGGGCGGGGCCTCATGGGCCACACTGGTTTCAACGACACTGAACGTTGGACAACATGCCAACCACAAGGTTTCTTGCCATGGGGAAGGAGTTCTGATTTCTGCATCACCTTCATCATGGACAGTGATTGGAGATAAGGTCTAGGTTCTGAATCCTGAAAACCGAGGTTGGGAAGAGATGACGACCTAAGGCCATGGCGGCTCGATGTGCTCAGTGTGCGGCCAGCTGTCTGGGAGGGGCCAGGGGGTCCAGGCTCAGGCTGTGTCAGAAAGGGCATTAGTGCCCTGGTCAGCCTATGTATTTGGGGTACAGCCAAGGTCGGTGCAGGTTGATCCTCATTTGGGGTTACTGGGTAGCCCCAGAGGACAATGCTTTTTATCTGGAGGGCAGGCAGAGTGCTGCATTGTAGTTCTGGATTGCCAAACTGGAGGCCTTGTGGGCCAGTAGTCTGACGACAAAAGTCTGAGAACACAAGCTAGGCTTAGGTTTCTGGGTGAGGCCATGGCAGGCACAATCTACAGACCTGAATCGAGATCTCGTGCATCTGAAGTCAGGGCGAGGATCAGACGATCGCTCAGGTTGGAGTTTCTGTCCCTGATGGCCCCTTCATGAATGGGAGGGCATCACGAGGCCATGGGGGTTTTCCCATGATGGGAGTTGTGAGAAGCTCCAAACTGCAGAGAGTCTTCGGCAGGACAATTGAGACCTGTTGTTTGGCTCCAGGCCAATGATTCTGAGCAGGGTTCTAAGGATGGATGGCTGGGTAGCCCACCTCGCATTCCAATTGTCTCCTAGCAACAAGACAGTTTAGATCTCCTGGATCTGTGGGGAGCTACCGAGGATGCTGAGTTGAAATGCACACCCCTGGGGATGGGTCCGAATGTGCTTTTGTGTCTATGGAGACCTTGGAATGAAGCGGTGGCACTGGGGCCCTAAAGGGTTCTCCTAAACAGAGGCTTAGACACAGCTCCAACGTGCAAGTTTCCCATGTGTAGATGACATGTTTTCTGATGGGTGAATCAAGAAACAGCTATATGCTGCTTTTGAAATCCAGGCCTCTGAGGAGAGATGCCTGGAAACCAAAGCAATGGATCTGATTAGTGCCTAGGTGCCTGTTCTTTCCTTTTTACCTCTGAGGACATCTGTCTATGGGTCTGAGTGCAGGTAGGGGCTCATTTGGGCTCAGATTGCCCCTGTTTTTCTTGGGAAGCTACCACTATTGAGATATATCAGGGACTTTGGAGGTTTATCCTATTAGAAGGGTTGTGGCCATTGGAATGGGCACACACAATTCCCTTGGAGAGGGCAAGTACAGTCCTCAGGTTTGGCTCCAGGGGCCTGAGCCTGTAGGTTGTGTAGTCCAGCCCTTTTTGGACAGTTGTCTGAAATCACAAACTCGGCTTATGTTTCAGGTCATAGGTATGGCAGGACTGATCTACAGACCATGAGGAGAACTTTTCGGGATTTGAAAGAAGGGCGAGTGTGAGGCTCCTGCTCAAGTTTTTGTCTCGGGATATCATGTCACTCATGGTCGTGGAATTTCTGGGTGACTTCATGGGAAATGGACGAGTCTTACTCTCTGGTGGTTTGGCCCCTTCCAAAGAGTATGGGTTCACTCTGTGAGCTGGAAGAAGTCCGTTTTATTTTGTTGTTGTTGTTGTTGTTGTTTTCTTTTTTAACCTCAGGTGTCCCACCAAATGAGGGATTTCAGAGTAGAGCCCTAGGAGGGGCGACTGGACAATCAGAAATCTGGTTAAAAATTGGGGCCTAGGGACATGTCAAGCCCATTATGACATCTAATGGTCCAGCCACTGAGAGGACTTACTAGAGGACAGGACTCATGCTGAGGGGTCACAATGCGTGTGTATGCACTCAAGAAATGGCGGGGCCTCAGGGTTTCTCCTACACTGATCGTTGGACAACGTGTCAACCACAAGGGTTCTTGCCATGGGTAAGGAGGAGTACTGATTTCTGCATCAGACTCACCGCTGGGCAGTGATTGGAGATAAGGTCTCGTTTCTGAAGCCTGGAAACTGAGGTAGGGAAGAGATGATGACCTAATGCCATGGCGGGTTTTATGTGCTCAGTGTGCGGTCAGCTTTCTGGGTGTTGGTCAGGAGTTCCGGGCTCAGGTTGTGTTCGACAGTGCATTAGTGCCCAGGTTAGACTATATAATTTGGGTAAAGTCGAGTGCTGTGTAGTTTTACCGTCATTTAAGGTGCCTGGGCAGCTCATGAGGCAATAATTTTTTTTCTAGAGGACAGGCAGAGTGCTGCATTGTGGGTCCGGAATTGCCAAACTTGAGGGCTTCGGGGCCAGGATTGTGAGGAACGAAGTCTGAGAAGACAAGCTAGACTTGGGTTTCAGGGCGAGGGCACGGCAGGTACCCCCTGCAGATCTGAACCAATATCTCATGCATCTGAAGTCAGGGCGAGGATCAGACGTTGGCTCAGGTGGGAGTTTCTGAGCAATACGGCCGCTTCATGAAGGGAGCGGAATCTCGAGGCCATTGAGGTTTTCCCACGTTGGGAGTTGTGGGATGCCCCCTTCCAGGATTCCTTCTTCGGGACAATTGAGACCTGCTGGACAGCTCCAGGACATCCCATATGGAATGACTCCAGAGCACCGTTCGGGGATGGATGCCTGGGAAGCCCGCCTCGCATTTCAATTGTCTCCTAGCAACAAGACAGTTTAGATCTGATGGCTCTGCGGGAGCAACCGGGGTGGCTGAGTTGAAATGGACTTTCCTGAGGATGGGTCCTAATGTGTTTTTGTGTCCATGAGGGTCTTGGAATGGGGCGGTGGCACCGGGATCCTGAAGTACTCTCCTAAGCTTTGGACATGGCTCCCATGCATAGGTTTCCTTGTGGAGACGAGATGAGTTCTGATGGGTGCCTCAGGAAAACCCCTATGCTCGTATTGGAATCAGGCTTTTGAGGACACATGCCTGTAACACATAGCAATGGATCCTATTATGGCCTAGGGTCCTGTCTGGTTCAATCTTCTTCTCTGGGGACATCCATCTATGGTATGAGTGGAGTTCGATTATCAGCTGGTGTCAGACACCCCTTGTTTGTTCCGGGCGACCCACACTATAGGGATGGCCTCAGGGTCGTCGGAGGTTTCTCCTAATTTGTACGATTTTGGACCATGGAATGGGCAGAATTCCCATGGATTGGTAGGCACAGTCCTAATCTGTGGCTCCAGTAGCCCAGCCTGGAAGGTGTGTGGCCCAAGACTTTGAGGACAGAAGTCTGAAAACACAAACTCAGCTTAGGTTTGTGGATGTAAGCATGGCAGGCACGATCTACAAACCATGAGAAAAACTCTACAGGATATGAAGAAAGTGCGAGTCTGTGGCGATTGCTCAGGCTTTTGTCTCTGGATTTTGTATCAGTGATGGCCGTGGAATGTCGGGGAGGCCTCATGGGCCATGGACGAATCTTCCTCTCTGAGGATTTGGCCTGATTCCCAATTGCTTTTCGTCAATCTGTGGGATGGGAGGACTCATTTCAGTTTTGTTACCTCAGGTGTCCCACCAAAAGAGGAATTCCAAAGCCAAGCCGTGGGGAAGACTGAAGGGACAACCCGAACTATGGTTAAAATTTGGAGCCTAGGGGCATGGCAAGCCCAATATGCTATCTCTTCATCCAGGCACTGAGTGGCCTTACTTGAGGACTGGGCTCAGCCTGAGGGTCACAATGTGTGTTTGTAACCAATGTGGCACGCAGGCATGGGCGGGGCCTCATGGGCCACACTGGTTTCAACTACACTGAACGTTGGACAACATGCCAACCACAAGGTTTCTTGCCATGGGGAAGGAGTTCTGATTTCTGCATCACCTTCAACATGGACAGTGATTGGAGATAAGGTCTAGGTTCTGAATCCTGAAAACCGAGGTTGGGAAGAGATGACGACCTAAGGCCATGGCGGCTCGATGTGCTCAGTGTGCGGCCAGCTGTCTGGGAGGGGCCAGGGGGTCCAGGCTCAGGCTGTGTCAGAAAGGGCATTAGTGCCCTGGTCAGCCTATGTATTTGGGGTACAGCCAAGGTCGGTGCAGGTTGATCCTCATTTGGGATTACTGGGTAGCCCCAGAGGACAATGCTTTTTATCTGGAGGGCAGGCAGAGTGCTGCATTGTAGTTCTGGATTGCCAAACTGGAGGCCTTGTGGGCCAGTAGTCTGACGACAAAAGTCTGAGAACACAAGCTAGGCTTAAATTTCTGGGTGAGGCCATGGCAGGCACAATCTACAGACCTGAATCGAGATCTCGTGCATCTGAAGTCAGGGCGAGGATCAGACGATCGCTCAGGTTGGAGTTTCTGTCCCTGATAGCCCCTTCATGAATGGGTGGGGGCATCACGAAGAATGGGGGTTTTCCCACGATGGGAGTTATGAGAAGCTCCAAACAGCAGAGAGTCTTCTGCAGGTCAATTGAGACCGTTTCTTGGCTCCAGGCCAATGATTCTGAGCAGGGTTCTAAGGATGGATGGCTGCGTAGCCCACCTCGCATTCCAATTGTCTCCTACCAACAAGACAGTTTAGATCTCCTGGATCTGTGGGGAGCTACCGAGGATGCTGAGTTGAAATGGACACCCCTAAGGATGGGTCCTAATGTACTTTTGTGTCTATGGAGACCTTGGAATGAAGCGGTGGCACTGGTGCCCTAAATGGTTCTCCTAAACAGAGGCTTTGACACAGCTCCAACGTGCAAGTTTCCCATGTGTAGATGAGATGTTTTCTGATGGGTGAGTCAAGAAACAGCTATATGCTGCTTTTGAAATCCAGACCTCTGAGGAGAGATGCCTGGAAACCAAAGCAATGGATCTGATTAGTGCCTAGGGGCCTGTTCTTTCCTTCATACCTCTGGGGACATCTGTCTATGGGTCTGAGTGCAGGTAGGTGCTCAGTTCGGCTCAGATTGCCCATGTTTTTCCTGGGAAGCCACCACTTTTGAGATGGATCAGGGACTTTGGAGGTTTATCCTATTAGAAGGGTTGTGGCCATTGGAATGGGCACACACAATTCCCTTGGAGAGGGCAAGTACAGTCCTCAGGTTTGGCTCCAGGGGCCTGAGCCTGTAGGTTGTGTAGGTCAGGGCTGTTTGGACAGTTGTCTGAAAACACAAACTCGGCTTGTGTTTCGGGTCATAGGTATGGCAGGACTGATCTACAGACCATGAGGAGAACTCTTCTGGATTTGAAAGAAGGGCGAGTGTGAGGCTCCTGCTCAAGTTTTTGTCTCGGGATATCGTGTCACTCATGGTCGTGGAATTTCTGGGTGACTTCATGGGAAATGGACGAGTCTTAGTCTCTGGTGGTTTGGCCCCGTCCAAAGAGTTTGGGGTCATTCTGTGGGCCGGAAGAAGTCCGTTTTTTGTTGTTGTTGTTGTTGTTGTTGTTGTTTTCTTTTTTAACCTCAGGTGTCCAACTAAATGAGGGATTCCAGAGTAGAGACCTGGGGAGGGGCGACTTGACAGTCAGAAATCTGGTTAAAAATTGGGACCTAGTGACATGTCAAGCCCATTATGACATCTAAAGGTCCAGCCACTGAGAGGACTTACTAGAGGACAGGACTCATGCTGAGGGTCACAATGCCCGTGTATGCCCTCGTCGCACTCAAGAATGGGCGGGGCCTCAGGGTGAATGCTGGTTTCTCATGCACTGAACGTTGGACAACGTGCCAACCACAAGGGTTCTTGCCATGGGTAAGGAGGAGTTCTGATTTCTGCATCAGACTCACCCCTGGGGAGTGATTGGAGATAAGGTCTCGGTTCTGAAGCCTGAAAACTGAGGTAGGGAAGAGATGATGACCTAAGGCCATGGCGGGTTTTATGTGCTCAGTGTGCGGTCAGCTTTCCGGGTGTTGGTCAGGAGGTCCGGGCTCAGGTTGTGCTCGACAGTGCATTAGTGCCCAGGTTAGACTTTATAATATGGGTAAGGTCGAGTGCTGTGTAGGTTTATCCTCATTTAAGGTGCCTGGGCAGCTCATGAGGCAATAATTTTTTTTTTTTAGAGGGCCGGCAGAGTGCTGCATTGTGGGTCTGGAATTGCCAAATTTTAGGGCTTCGGGGCCAGGAGTTTGAGGACAGAATTGTGAGAAGACAAGCTAGACTTGCTTTCAGGGCGAGGGCACGACAGGTACCCCCTGCAGATCTGAACCAATATCTCATGCTTCAGAAGTCAGGGCGAGGATCAGCCGTTGGCTCAGGTTGGAGTTCCTGTTCATGACGGCCGCTTCATGAAGGGAGCGGAATCTCGAGGCCATTGAGGTTTTACCACGTTGGGAGTTGTGGGATGCCCCTTCAAGGATTCCTTCTGCGGGACAATTGAGACCTGTTGGACAGCTCTAGGACATCCCTTATGGAAATACTCTAGAGCACCATTCGCGGATGGATGCCTGGAAAGCCCGACTCGCATTCCAATTGTCTCCTAGCAACAAGACAGTTTTGATCTGATGGCTCTGCCGGAGCAACCCGGGAGGCTGAGTTGAAATGGACTTTCTGAGGATGGGTCCTAATGTGTTTTTGTGTCCATGAGGGCCTTGGAATGGGGCGGTGGCACCGGGACCCTGAATTACTCTCCTAAGCTTTGGACATGGCTCCCATGCACAGGTTTCCTTGTGGAGACGAGATGAGTTCTGATGGGTGCCTCAGGAAAACCCCTATGCTCGTATTGGAATCAGGCTTTTGAGGACACATGCCTGTAACCCAAAGCAATGGATCCTATTATGGCCTAGGGTCCTGTCTGGTTCAATCTTCTTCTCTGGGGACATCCATCTATGGTATGAGTGGAGGTCGATTATCAGCTGGTGTCAGACACCACTTGTTTGTTCCGGGCGACCCACACTATTGGGATGGCCTCAGGGTCGTTGGAGGTTTCTCCTAATTTGTACGATTTTGGACCATGGAATGGGCAGAATTCCCATGGATTGGTAGGCACAGTCCTAATGTGGGGCTCCAGTGGCCCAGCCTGGAAGGTGTGTGGCCCAAGACTTTGAGGACAGAAGTCTGAAAACACAAACTCAGCTTAGGTTTGGGGATGTAGGTATGGCAGGCACGATCTACAAACCATGAGAAAAACTCTACAGGATATGAAGAAAGTGCGAGTCTGTGGCGATTGCTCAGGCTTTTGTCTCTGGATTTTGTATCAGTGATGGCCGTGGAATGTCGGGGAGGCCTCATGGGCCATGGACGAATCTTCCTCTCTGAGGATTTGGCCTGATTCCCAATTGCTTTTCGTCAATCTGTGGGATGGGAGGACTCATTTCAGTTTTGTTACCTCAGGTGTCCCACCAAAAGAGGAATTCCAAAGCCAAGCCGTGGGGAAGACTGAAGGGACAACCCGAACTATGGTTAAAATTTGGGGCCTAGGGGCATGGCAAGCCCAATATGCTATCTCTTCATCCAGCCACTGAGTGGCCTTACTTGAGGACTGGGCTCAGCCTGAGGGTCACAATGTGTGTTTGTAACCAATGTGGCCCGCGAGCATGGGCGGGGCCTCATGGGCCACACTGGTTTCAACTACACTGAACGTTGGACAACATGCCAACCACAAGGTTTCTTGCCATGGGGAAGGAGTTCTGATTTCTGCATCACCTTCATCATGGACAGTGATTGGAGATAAGGTCTAGGTTCTGAATCCTGAAAACCGAGGTTGGGAAGAGATGACGACCTAAGGCCATGGCGGCTCGATGTGCTCAGTGTGCGGCCAGCTGTCTGGGAGGGGCCAGGGGGTCCAGGCTCAGGCTGTGTCAGAAAGGGCATTAGTGCCCTGGTCAGCCTATGTATTTGGGGTACAGCCAAGGTCGGTGCAGGTTGATCCTCATTTGGGGTTACTGGGTAGCCCCAGAGGACAATGCTTTTTATCTGGAGGGCAGGCAGAGTGCTGCATTGTAGTTCTGGATTGCCAAACTGGAGGCCTTGTGGGCCAGTAGTCTGACGACAAAAGTCTGAGAACACAAGCTAGGCTTAGGTTTCTGGGTGAGGCCATGGCAGGCACAATCTACAGACCTGAATCGAGATCTCGTGCATCTGAAGTCAGGGCGAGGATCAGACGATCGCTCAGGTTGGAGTTTCTGTCCCTGATGGCCCCTTCATGAATGGGAGGGCATCACGAGGCCATGGGGGTTTTCCCATGATGGGAGTTGTGAGAAGCTCCAAACTGCAGAGAGTCTTCGGCAGGACAATTGAGACCTGTTGTTTGGCTCCAGGCCAATGATTCTGAGCAGGGTTCTAAGGATGGATGGCTGGGTAGCCCACCTCGCATTCCAATTGTCTCCTAGCAACAAGACAGTTTAGATCTCCTGGATCTGTGGGGAGCTACCGAGGATGCTGAGTTGAAATGCACACCCCTGGGGATGGGTCCGAATGTGCTTTTGTGTCTATGGAGACCTTGGAATGAAGCGGTGGCACTGGGGCCCTAAAGGGTTCTCCTAAACAGAGGCTTAGACACAGCTCCAACGTGCAAGTTTCCCATGTGTAGATGACATGTTTTCTGATGGGTGAATCAAGAAACAGCTATATGCTGCTTTTGAAATCCAGGCCTCTGAGGAGAGATGCCTGGAAACCAAAGCAATGGATCTGATTAGTGCCTAGGTGCCTGTTCTTTCCTTTTTACCTCTGAGGACATCTGTCTATGGGTCTGAGTGCAGGTAGGGGCTCATTTGGGCTCAGATTGCCCCTGTTTTTCTTGGGAAGCTACCACTATTGAGATATATCAGGGACTTTGGAGGTTTATCCTATTAGAAGGGTTGTGGCCATTGGAATGGGCACACACAATTCCCTTGGAGAGGGCAAGTACAGTCCTCAGGTTTGGCTCCAGGGGCCTGAGCCTGTAGGTTGTGTAGTCCAGCCCTTTTTGGACAGTTGTCTGAAATCACAAACTCGGCTTATGTTTCAGGTCATAGGTATGGCAGGACTGATCTACAGACCATGAGGAGAACTTTTCGGGATTTGAAAGAAGGGCGAGTGTGAGGCTCCTGCTCAAGTTTTTGTCTCGGGATATCATGTCACTCATGGTCGTGGAATTTCTGGGTGACTTCATGGGAAATGGACGAGTCTTACTCTCTGGTGGTTTGGCCCCTTCCAAAGAGTATGGGTTCACTCTGTGAGCTGGAAGAAGTCCGTTTTATTTTGTTGTTGTTGTTGTTGTTGTTTTCTTTTTTAACCTCAGGTGTCCCACCAAATGAGGGATTTCAGAGTAGAGCCCTAGGAGGGGCGACTGGACAATCAGAAATCTGGTTAAAAATTGGGGCCTAGGGACATGTCAAGCCCATTATGACATCTAATGGTCCAGCCACTGAGAGGACTTACTAGAGGACAGGACTCATGCTGAGGGGTCACAATGCGTGTGTATGCACTCAAGAAATGGCGGGGCCTCAGGGTTTCTCCTACACTGATCGTTGGACAACGTGTCAACCACAAGGGTTCTTGCCATGGGTAAGGAGGAGTACTGATTTCTGCATCAGACTCACCGCTGGGCAGTGATTGGAGATAAGGTCTCGTTTCTGAAGCCTGGAAACTGAGGTAGGGAAGAGATGATGACCTAATGCCATGGCGGGTTTTATGTGCTCAGTGTGCGGTCAGCTTTCTGGGTGTTGGTCAGGAGTTCCGGGCTCAGGTTGTGTTCGACAGTGCATTAGTGCCCAGGTTAGACTATATAATTTGGGTAAAGTCGAGTGCTGTGTAGTTTTACCGTCATTTAAGGTGCCTGGGCAGCTCATGAGGCAATAATTTTTTTTCTAGAGGACAGGCAGAGTGCTGCATTGTGGGTCCGGAATTGCCAAACTTGAGGGCTTCGGGGCCAGGATTGTGAGGAACGAAGTCTGAGAAGACAAGCTAGACTTGGGTTTCAGGGCGAGGGCACGGCAGGTACCCCCTGCAGATCTGAACCAATATCTCATGCATCTGAAGTCAGGGCGAGGATCAGACGTTGGCTCAGGTGGGAGTTTCTGAGCAATACGGCCGCTTCATGAAGGGAGCGGAATCTCGAGGCCATTGAGGTTTTCCCACGTTGGGAGTTGTGGGATGCCCCCTTCCAGGATTCCTTCTTCGGGACAATTGAGACCTGCTGGACAGCTCCAGGACATCCCATATGGAATGACTCCAGAGCACCGTTCGGGGATGGATGCCTGGGAAGCCCGCCTCGCATTTCAATTGTCTCCTAGCAACAAGACAGTTTAGATCTGATGGCTCTGCGGGAGCAACCGGGGTGGCTGAGTTGAAATGGACTTTCCTGAGGATGGGTCCTAATGTGTTTTTGTGTCCATGAGTGTCTTGGAATGGGGCGGTGGCACCGGGATCCTGAAGTACTCTCCTAAGCTTTGGACATGGCTCCCATGCATAGGTTTCCTTGTGGAGACGAGATGAGTTCTGATGGGTGCCTCAGGAAAACCCCTATGCTCGTATTGGAATCAGGCTTTTGAGGACACATGCCTGTAACCCATAGCAATGGATCCTATTATGGCCTAGGGTCCTGTCTGGTTCAATCTTCTTCTCTGGGGACATCCATCTATGGTATGAGTGGAGTTCGATTATCAGCTGGTGTCAGACACCCCTTGTTTGTTCCGGGCGACCCACACTATAGGGATGGCCTCAGGGTCGTCGGAGGTTTCTCCTAATTTGTACGATTTTGGACCATGGAATGGGCAGAATTCCCATGGATTGGTAGGCACAGTCCTAATCTGTGGCTCCAGTAGCCCAGCCTGGAAGGTGTGTGGCCCAAGACTTTGAGGACAGAAGTCTGAAAACACAAACTCAGCTTAGGTTTGTGGATGTAGGCATGGCAGGCACGATCTACAAACCATGAGAAAAACTCTACAGGATATGAAGAAAGTGCGAGTCTGTGGCGATTGCTCAGGCTTTTGTCTCTGGATTTTGTATCAGTGATGGCCGTGGAATGTCGGGGAGGCCTCATGGGCCATGGACGAATCTTCCTCTCTGAGGATTTGGCCTGATTCCCAATTGCTTTTCGTCAATCCTTGGGATGGGAGGACTCATTTCAGTTTTGTTACCTCAGGTGTCCCACCAAAAGAGGAATTCCAAAGCCAAGTCGTGCGGAAGACTGAAGGGACAACCCGAACTATGGTTAAAATTTGGGGCCTAGGGGCATGGCAAGCCCAATATGCTATCTCTTCATCCAGCCACTGAGTGGCCTTACTTGAGGACTGGGCTCAGCCTGAGGGTCACAATGTGTGTTTGTAACCAATGTGGCACGCAAGCATGGGCGGGGCCTCATGGGCCACACTGGTTTCAACTACACTGAACGTTGGACAACATGCCAACCACAAGGTTTCTTGCCATGGGGAAGGAGTTCTGATTTCTGCATCACCTTCAACATGGACAGTGATTGGAGATAAGGTCTAGGTTCTGAATCCTGAAAACCGAGGTTGGGAAGAGATGACGACCTAAGGCCATCGCGGCTCGATGTGCTCAGTGTGCGGCCAGCTGTCTGGGAGGGGCCAGGGGTTCCAGGCTCAGGCTGTGTCAGAAAGGGCATTAGTGCCCTGGTCAGCCTATGTATTTGGGGTACAGCCAAGGTCGGTGCAGGTTGATCCTCATTTGGGATTACTGGGTAGCCCCAGAGGACAATGCTTTTTATCTGGAGGGCAGGCAGAGTGCTGCATTGTAGTTCTGGATTGCCAAACTGGAGGCCTTGTGGGCCAGTAGTCTGACGACAAAAGTCTGAGAACACAAGCTAGGCTTAAATTTCTGGGTGAGGCCATGGCAGGCACAATCTACAGACCTGAATCGAGATCTCGTGCATCTGAAGTCAGGGCGAGGATCAGACGATCGCTCAGGTTGGAGTTTCTGTCCCTGATAGCCCCTTCATGAATGGGTGGGGGCATCACGAAGCCATGGGGGTTTTCCCACGATGGGAGTTATGAGGAGCTCCAAACAGCAGAGAGTCTTCTGCAGGTCAATTGAGACCGTTTCTTGGCTCCAGGCCAATGATTCTGAGCAGGGTTCTAAGGATGGATGGCTGCGTAGCCCACCTCGCATTCCAATTGTCTCCTACCAACAAGACAGTTTAGATCTCCTGGATCTGTGGGGAGCTACCGAGGATGCTGAGTTGAAATGGACACCCCTAAGGATGGGTCCTAATGTACTTTTGTGTCTATGGAGACCTTGGAATGAAGCGGTGGCACTGGGGCCCTAAATGGTTCTCCTAAACAGAGGCTTTGACACAGCTCCAACGTGCAAGTTTCCCATGTGTAGATGAGATGTTTTCTGATGGGTGAGTCAAGAAACAGCTATATGCTGCTTTTGAAATCCAGACCTCTGAGGAGAGATGCCTGGAAACCAAAGCAATGGATCTGATTAGTGCCTAGGGGCCTGTTCTTTCCTTCATACCTCTGGGGACATCTGTCTATGGGTCTGAGTGCAGGTAGGTGCTCAGTTCGGCTCAGATTGCCCATGTTTTTCCTGGGAAGCCACCACTTTTGAGATGGATCAGGGACTTTGGAGGTTTATCCTATTAGAAGGGTTGTGGCCATTGGAATGGGCACACACAATTCCCTTGGAGAGGGCAAGTACAGTCCTCAGGTTTGGCTCCAGGGGCCTGAGCCTGTAGGTTGTGTAGGTCAGGGCTGTTTGGACAGTTGTCTGAAAACACAAACTCGGCTTATGTTTCGGGTCATAGGTATGGCAGGACTGATCTACAGACCATGAGGAGAACTCTTCTGGATTTGAAAGAAGGGCGAGTGTGAGGCTCCTGCTCAAGTTTTTGTCTCGGGATATCGTGTCACTCATGGTCGTGGAATTTCTGGGTGACTTCATGGGAAATGGACGAGTCTTACTCTCTGGTGGTTTGGCCCCGTCCAAAGAGTTTGGGGTCATTCTGTGGGCCGGAAGAAGTCCGTTTTTTGTTGTTGTTGTTGTTGTTGTTGTTGTTGTTTTCTTTTTTAACCTCAGGTGTCCCACTAAATGAGGGATTCCAGAGTAGAGACCTGGGGAGGGGCGACTTGACAGTCAGAAATCTGGTTAAAAATTGGGACCTAGTGACATGTCAAGCCCATTATGACATCTAAAGGTCCAGCCACTGAGAGGACTTACTAGAGGACAGGACTCATGCTGAGGGTCACAATGCCCGTGTATGCCCTCGTCGCACTCAAGAATGGGCGGGGCCTCAGGGTGAATGCTGGTTTCTCCTGCACTGAACGTTGGACAACGTGCCAACCACAAGGGTTCTTGCCATGGGTAAGGAGGAGTTCTGATTTCTGCATCAGACTCACCCCTGGGGAGTGATTGGAGATAAGGTCTCGGTTCTGAAGCCTGAAAACTGAGGTAGGGAAGAGATGATGACCTAAGGCCATGGCGGGTTTTATGTGCTCAGTGTGCGGTCAGCTTTCCGGGTGTTGGTCAGGAGGTCCGGGCTCAGGTTGTGCTCGACAGTGCATTAGTGCCCAGGTTAGACTTTATAATATGGGTAAGGTCGAGTGCTGTGTAGGTTTATCCTCATTTAAGGTGCCTGGGCAGCTCATGAGGCAATAATTTTTTTTTTTTAGAGGGCCGGCAGAGTGCTGCATTGTGGGTCTGGAATTGCCAAATTTTAGGGCTTCGGGGCCAGGAGTTTGAGGACAGAATTGTGAGAAGACAAGCTAGACTTGGTTTCAGGGCGAGGGCACGACAGGTACCCCCTGCAGATCTGAACCAATATCTCATGCTTCAGAAGTCAGGGCGAGGATCAGCCGTTGGCTCAGGTTGGAGTTCCTGTTCATGACGGCCGCTTCATGAAGGGAGCGGAATCTCGAGGCCATTGAGGTTTTACCACGTTGGGAGTTGTGGGATGCCCCTTCAAGGATTCCTTCTGCGGGACAATTGAGACCTGTTGGACAGCTCTAGGACATCCCTTATGGAAATACTCTAGAGCACCATTCGCGAATGGATGCCTGGAAAGCCCGACTCGCATTCCAATTGTCTCCTAGCAACAAGACAGTTTTGATCTGATGGCTCTGCCGGAGCAACCCGGGAGGCTGAGTTGAAATGGACTTTCTGAGGATGGGTCCTAATGTGTTTTTGTGTCCATGAGGGCCTTGGAATGGGGCGGTGGCACCGGGACCCTGAATTACTCTCCTAAGCTTTGGACATGGCTCCCATGCACAGGTTTCCTTGTGGAGACGAGATGAGTTCTGATGGGTGCCTCAGGAAAACCCCTATGCTCGTATTGGAATCAGGCTTTTGAGGACACATGCCTGTAACCCAAAGCAATGGATCCTATTATGGCCTAGGGTCCTGTCTGGTTCAATCTTCTTCTCTGGGGACATCCATCTATGGTATGAGTGGAGGTCGATTATCAGCTGGTGTCAGACAGCCCTTGTTTGTTCCGGGCGTCCTACACAATTGGGATGGCCTCAGGGTATTTGGAGGTTTCTCCTAATTTGTACGACTTTGGACCATGGAATGGGCAGAATTCCTATGGATTGGTAGGCACAGTCCTAATGTTTGGCTCCAGGCGCCCAGCCTGGAGGGTGTGTGGCCCAGGACTTTGAGGACAGAAATCTGAAAACCAAACTCAGCTTAGGTTTGGGGACGTAGGTATGGCAGGCCTGATCGACAAATCATGAGAAGAACTCTTCAGGATATGAAGAAAGTGCGAGTCTGAGTCTCTTGCTCAGGCTGTTGTCTCTGGATTTTGTATCAGTGATGGCCGTGGAATGTCGGGGAGGCCTCATGGAAGATGGACGAATCTTCCTCTCTGAGGATTTGGCCCGATTCCCAATTGCTTTTCGTCAATCTGTGGGATGGGAGGACTCATTTCAGGTTTGTTACCTCAGGTGTCCCACCAAAAGATGAATTCCAAAGCAAAGCCGTGGGGAAGACTGAAGGGACAACCCGAAATATGGTTAAAAATTGGGGCCTAGGGGCATGGCAAGCCCAATATGCTATCTCTTCATCCAGCCACTGAGTGGCTTTACTTGAGGACTGGGCTCAGCCTGAGGGTCACAATGTGTGTTTGTGACCAATGTGGCCCGCGAGCATGGGCGGGGCCTCATGGGCCACACTGGTTTCAACGAAACTGAACGTTGGACAACATGCCAACTACAAGGTTTCTTGCCATGGGGAAGGAGTTCTGATTTCTGCATCACCTTCAACCTGGGCAGTGATTGGAGATAAGGTCTAGGATCTGAAACCTGAAAACCGAGGTTGGGAAGAGATGACGACCTAAGGCCACGGAGGCTTGATGTGCTCAGTGTGCGGCCAGCTGTCTGAGACGGGCCAGGGAGTCCAGGCTCAGGCTGTGTCAGAAAGGGCATTAGTGCCCTGGTCAGCCTATGTATTTGGGGTACAGCCAAGGTCGGTGCAGGTTGATCCTCATTTGGGGTTACTGGGTAGCCCCAGAGGACAATGTTTTTCTCTTGGAGGGCCGGCAAGTGCTGCATTGTAGTACTGGATTGCCAAACTGGAGGGCTTGTGGGCCAGTAGTCTGACGACAAAAGTCTGAGAACACAAGCTAGGCTTAGGTTTCTGGGTGAGGCCATGGCAGGCACAATCTACAGACCTGAATCGAGATCTCGTGCATCTGAAGTCAGGGCGAGGATCAGACGATCGCTCAGGTTGGACTTTCTGTCCCTGATGGCCCCTTCATGAATGGGTGGGGGCATCACGAAGCCATGGGGGTTTTCCCACGATGGGAGTTATGAGAAGCTCCAAACAGCAGAGAGTCTTCTGCAGGTCAATTGAGACCGTTTCTTGGCTCCAGGCCAATGATTCTGAGCAGGGTTCTAAGGATGGATGGCTGCGTAGCCCACCTCGCATTCCAATTGTCTCCTACCAACTAGACAGTTGAGATCTCCTGGATCTGTGGGGAGCTAACGAGGACGCTGAGTTGAAATCGACACCCCTAAGGATGGGTCCTAATGTACTTTTGTGTCTATGGAGACCTTGGAATGAAGCGGTGGCACTTGGGCCCTAAATGGTTCTCCTAAACAGAGGCTTTGACACAGCTCCAACGTGCAAGTTTCCCATGTGTAGATGAGATGTTTTCTGATGGGTGAAACAAGAAACAGCTATATGCTGCTTTTGAAATCCAGGCCTCTGAGGAGAGATGCCTGGAAACCAAAGCAATGGATCTGATTAGTGCCTAGGGGCCTGTTCTTTCCTTTTTAACTCTGGGGACATCTGTCTATGGGTCTGAGTGCAGGTAGGTGCTCATTTGGGCTCAGATTGCCCCTGTTTTTCCTGGGAAGCCACCACTATTGAGATGGATCAGGGACTTTGGAGGTTTATCCTATTAGAATGGTTGTGGCCATTGGAATGGGCACACACAATTCCCTTGGAGAGGGCAAGTACAGTCTTCAGGTTTGGCTCCAGGGGCCTGAGCCTGTAGGTTGTGTAGGCCAGGGCTGTTTGGACAGTTGTCTGAAAACACAAACTCGGCTTATGTTTCGGGTCATAGGTATGGCAGGACTGATCTACAGACCATGAGGAGAACTCTTCTGGATTTGAAAGAAGGGCGAGTGTGAGGCTCCTGTTCAAGTTTTTGTCTCTGGATATCGTGTCACTCATGGTCGTGGAATTTCTGAGTGACTTCATGGGAAATGGACGAGTCTTACTCTCTGGTGGTTTGGCCCCGTCCAAAGAGTTTGGGGTCATTCTGTGGGCTGGAAGAAGTCCGTTTTTTTTTTTTTTGTTGTTGTTGTTGTTGTTTTCTTTTTTAACCTCAGGTGTCCCACTAAATGAGGGATTCCAGAGTAGAGACCTGGGGAGGGGCGACTTGACAGTCAGAAATCTGGTTAAAAATTGGGACCTAGTGACATGTCAAGCCCATTATGACTTCTAAAGGTCCAGCCACTGAGAGGACGTACTAGAGGACAGGACTCATGCTGAGGGTCACAATGCGTGTGTATGCCCTCGTCGCACTCAAGAATGGGCAGGGCCTCAGGGTGAATGCTGGTTTCTCCTACACTGAACGTTGGACAACGTGCCAACCACAAGGGTTATTGCCATGGGTAAGGAGGAGTTCTGATTTCTGCATCAGACTCACCCCTGGGCAGTGATTGGAGATAAGGTCTCGGTTCTGAAGCCTGAAAACTGAGGTAGGGAAGAGATGATGACCTAAGGCCATGGCGGTTTTTATGTGCTCAGTGTGCGGTCAGCTTTCTGGGTGTTGGTCAGGAGGTCCGGGCTCAGGTTGTGCTCGACAATGCATTTTGCTCAGGTTAGACTCTATAATATGGGTAAGGTCGAGTGCTGTGTAGGTTTATCCTCATTTAAGTTGCCTGGGCAGCTCATGAGGCAATAATTTTTTTTTTCTAGAGGGCCGGCAGATTGCTGCATTGTGGGTCCGGAATTGCCAAATTTTAGGACTTCGGGGCCAGGAGTTTGAGGACGGAATTGTGAGAAGACAAGCTAGACTTGGGTTTCAGGGCGAGGGCACGACAGGTACCCCCTGCAGATCTGAACCAATATCTCATGCTTCTGAAGTCAGGGCGAGGATCAGACGTTGGCTCAGGTTGGAGTTTCTGAGCATGACGGCCGCTTCATGCAGAGAGCGGAATCTCGAGGCCTTTGAGGTTTTTCCATTTTGGGAGTTGTGGGATGCCCCCTCCAGGATTCCTTCTGCGGGACAATTGAGACCTGTTGGACAGCTCTAGGACATCCCATATGGAATGACTCCAGAGCACCGTTCGCGGATGGATGCCTGGGAAGCCCGCCTCGCATTCCAATTGTCTCTTAGCAACACAGTTTAGATCTGATGGCTCTGCCGGAGCAACCGGGGTGGCTGAGTTAAAGGGACTTACCTGAGGATGGGTCCTAATGTGTTTTTGTGTCCATGAGGGCCTTGGAATCAGGCGGTGGCACCGGGACCCTGAAGTACTCTCCTAAGCTTTGGACATGGCTCCCATGCACAGGTTTCCTTGTGGAGACGAGATGAGTTCTGATGGGTGTCTCAGGAAAACCCCTATGCTCGTATTGGAATCAGGCTTTTGAGGACACATGCCTGTAACCCAAAGCAATGGATCCTATTATGGCCGAGGGTCTTGTCTGTTTCAATCTTCTTCTCTGGGGACATCCATCTATGGTATGAGTGGAGGTCGATTATCAACTGGTTTCAGACAGCCCTTGTTTGTTCCGGGCGACCTACACTATTGGGATGGCCTCAGGGACTTTGGAGGTTTCTCCTAATTTGTACGATTTTGGACCATGGAATGGGCAGAATTCCTATGGATTGGTAGGCACAGTCCTAATGTGTGGCTCCAGGGGCCCAGCCTGGAGGGTGTGTGGCCCAAGACTTTGAGGACAGAAGTCTGAAAACACAAACTCAGCTTATGTTTGGAGACGTAGGTATGGCAGGCCCGATCTACAAACCATGAGAAGAACTCTTCAGGATATGAAGAAAGTGCGAGTCTGAGGCGCTTGCTCAGGCTTTTGTCTCTGGAATTTGTATCAGCGATGGCCGTGGAATATCGGGGAAGCCTCATGGGCCATGGACGAATCTTCCTCTCTGAGGATTTGGCCCGATTCCCAATTGCTTTTCGTCAATCTGTGGGATCGGAGGACTCATTTCAGTTTTGTTACCTCAGGTGTCCCACCAAAAGAGGAATTCCAAAGCCAAGCCCTGGAGAAGACTGAATGGACAACACAAACTATGGTTAAAAATTGGGGCCTAGGGGCATGGCAAGCCCAATATGCTATCTCTTCATCCAGTCACTGAGTGGCTTTACCTGAGGACTGGGCTCAGCCTGAGCGTAACAATGTGTGTTTGTGACCAATGTGGCCCGCGAGCATGGGCGGGCCCTCATGGGCCACACTGGTTTCAACTACACTGAACGTTGGACAACATGCCAACCACAAGGTTTCTTGCCATGGGGAAGGAGTTCTGATTTCTGCATCACCTTCAACCCTGGGCAGTGATTGGAGATAAGGTCTAGGTTCTGAAACCTGAAAACCGAGGTTGGGAAGAGATGACAACCTAAGGCCATGGCGGCTCGATGTGCTCAGTGTGCGGCCAGCTGTATGGGAGGGGCTAGGGGGTCCAGGCTCAAGCTGTGTCAGAAAGGGCATTAGTGCCCTGTTCAGCCTATGTTTTTGGGGTACAGCCAAGTTCGGTGCAGGTTGATCCTCATTTGGGGTTACAGGGTAGCCCCAGAGGACAATGTTTTTCTTCTGGAGGGCCGGCAGAGTGCTGCATTGTAGTACTGGATTGCCAAACTGGGGGGCTTGTGAGCCAGTAGTCTGACGACAAATGTCTTAGAACACAAGCTAGGCTTAGGTTTCTGGGTGAGGCCATGGCAGGCACAATCTACAGACCTGAATCGAGATCTCGTGATTCTGAAGTCAGGGCAAGGATCAGACGATCGCTCAGGTTGGAGTTTCTGTCCCTGCTGGCCCCTTCATGAATGGGGGGGGGCAATACGAGGCCATGGGGGTTTTCCCAAGATGAGAGTTATGAGAAGCTCCAAACAGCAGAGAGTCTTCTGCAGGTCAATTGAGACCGTTTCTTGGCTCCAGGCCAATGATTCTGAGCAGGGTTCTAAGGATGGATGGCTGCGTAGCCCACCTCGCATTCCAATTGTCTCCTAGCAACAAGACAGGTTAGATCTCCTGGATCTGTGGGGAGCAACCGAGGATGCTGAGTTGAAATGGACACCCCTAAGGATGGGTCCTAATGTGCTTTTGTGTCTATGGAGACCTTGGAATGAAGAGGTGGCACTGGTGCCCTAAAGGGTTCTCGTAAACAGAGGCTTTGACACAGCTCCAACGTGCAAGTTTCCCATGTGTAGATGAGATGTTTTCTGATGGGTGAATCAAGAAACAGCTATATGCTGCTTTTGAAATCCAGGCCTCTGAGGAGAGATGCCTGGAAACCAAAGCAATGGATCTGATTAGTGCCTAGTGTCCTGTTCTTTCCTTTTTACCTCTGGGGACATCTGTCTATGGGTCTGAGTGCAGGTAGGTGCTCATTTGGGCTCAGATTGCCCCTGTTTTTCCTGGGAAGTCACCACTTTTGAGATGGATCAGGGACTTTGGAGGTTTATCCTATTAGAAGGGTTGTGGCCATTGGAATGGGCACACACAATTCCCTTGGAGAGGGCAAGTACAGTCCTCAGGTTTGGCTCCAGGGGCCTGAGCCTGTAGGTTGTGTAGGCCAGGGCTGTTTGGACAGTTGTCTGAAAACACAAACTCGGCTTATGTTTCGGGTCATAGGTATGGCAGGACTGATCTACAGACCATGAGGAGAACTCTTCGGGATTTGGAAGAAGGGCGAGTGTGAGGCTCCTGCTCAAGTTTTTGTCTCTGTATATCGTGTCACTCATGGTCGTGGAATATCTGGGTGACTTTATGGGAAATGGACGAGTCTTACTCTGGTGGTTTGGCCCCGTCCAAAGAGATTGGGGTCATTCTGTGGGCTGGAAGAAGTCCGTTTTTTTTTTTGTTGTTGTTGTTGTTGTTGTTTTCTTTTTTAACCTCAGGTGTCCCACCAAATGAGGGATTCCAGAGTAGAGACCTGGGGAGGGGCGACTGGACAGTCAGAAATCTGGTTAAAAATTGGGGCCTAGGGACATGTCAAGCCCATTATGACATCTAAAGGTCCAGCCTCTGAGAGGAACTACTAGAGGACAGGACTCATGCTGAGGGTCACATTGCGTGTATATGCCCTCGTCCCACTCAAGAATGGGCGGGGCCTCATGGTGAATGCTGGTTTCTCCTACACTGAACGTTGGACAACGTGCCAACCACAAGGGTTCTTGCCATGGGTAAGGAAGATTTCTGATTTTTGCATCAGACTCACCCCTGGGCAGTGATTGGAGATAAGGTCTCGGTTCTGAAGCCTGAAAACTGAGGTAGGGAAGAGATGATGACCTAAGGCCATGGCGGGTTTTATGTGCTCAGTGTGCGGTCAGCTTTCTGGGTGTTGGTCAGGAGGTCCGGGCTCAGGTTGTGTTCGACAGTGCATTAGTGCCCAAGTTAGACTATATAATTTGGGTAAGGTCGAGTGCTGTGTAGGTTTATCCTCATTTAAGGTGCCTGGGCAGCTCATGAGGCAATAATTTTTTTTTTCTAGAGGGCCGGCAGAGTGCTGCATTGTGGGTCCGGAATTGCCAAATTTTAGGACTTCGGGGCCAGGAGTTTGAGGACGGAAGTGTGAGAAGACAAGTTAGACTTGGGTTTCAGGGCGAGGGCACGACAGGTACCCCCTGCAGATCTGAACCTATATCTTATGCTTCTGAAGTCAGGGCGAGGATCAGACGTTGGCTCAGGTTGGAGTTCCTGTGCATGAAGGCCCCTTTTTGAAGGGAGCGGAATCTCGGGGCCATTGAGGTTTTCCCACGTTGGGAGTTGTGGGATGCCCCCTTCAAGGATTCCTTCTGCGGGACAATTGAACATGTTGGACAGCTCCAGGACATCCCATATGGAATGACTCCAGAGCACCGTTCAGGGATGGATGCCTGGGAAGTCCGCCTCGCATTCCAATTGTCTCCTAGCAACAATACAGTTTTGATCTGATGGCTCTGCCGGAGCAACCGGGGTGGCATGAGGGCCTTGGAATGGGGCGGTGGCACCGGGACCCTGATGTACTCTCCTAAGCTCTGGACATGGCTCCCATGCACAGGTTTCCTTGTGGAGACGAGATGAGTTCTGATGGGTGCCTCAGGAAAACCCCTATGCTCGTATTGGAATCAGGCATTTGAGGACACATGCCTGTAACACAAAGCAATGGATCCTATTATGGCCTAGGGTGTTGTCTGGTTCAATCTTCTTCTCTGGGGACATCCATCTATGGTATGAGTGGAGTTCGATTATCAGCTGGTGTCAGACAGCCCTTGTTTGTTCCGGGCGACCTACACTATTGGGATGGCATTAGGGACTTTGGAGGTTTCTCCTAATTTGTACGATTTTGGACCATGGAATGGGCAGAATTCCCATGGATTGGTAGACACAGTCATAATGTGTGGCTCCAGGCGCCCAGCCTGGAGGGTGTGTGGCCCAAGACTTTGAAGACAGAAGTCTGAAAACACAAACTCAGCTTAGGTTTGGGGACGTAGGTATGGCAGGCCCGATCGACAAACCATGAGAAGAACTCTTCAGGATATGAAGAAAGTGCGAGTGTGAGGCGCTTGCTCAGGCTATTGTCTCTGGGTTTTGTATCAGCGATGGCCGTGGAATATCGGGGAGGCCTCATGGGCCATGGACAAATCTTCCTCTCTGAGGATTTGGCCCGATTCCCAATTGCTTTTCGTCATTCTGTGGGATGGGAGGTCTCCTTTCAGGTTTGTTACCTCAGGGATCCCACCAAAAGAGGAATTACAAATCCAAGCCGTGGGGAAGACTGAAGGGACAACCCGAAATATGGTTAAAAGTGGGGGCCTAGGGGCATGGCATGGCCAATATGCTATCTCTTCATCCAGCCACTGAGTGGCCTTACTTGAGGACTGGGCTCAGCCTGAGGGTCACAATGTGTGTTTGTGACCAATGTGGCCCGCGAGCATGGGCGGGAACTCATGGGCCACACTGGTTTCAACGACACTGAACGTTGGACAACATGCCAACTACAAGGTTTCTTGCCATGGGGAAGGAGTTCTGATTTCTGCATCACCTTCAACCTGGGCAGTGATTGGAGATAAGGTCTAGGATCTGAAACCTGAAAACCGCGGTTGGGAAGAGATGACGACCTAAGACCATGGCGGCTCGATGGGCTCAGTGTGCGGCCAGCTGTCTGGGAGGGGCCAGGGAGTCCAGGCTCAGGCTGTGTCAGAAAGGGCATTAGTGCCCTGGTCAGCCTATGTATTTGGGGTACAGCCAAGGTCGGTGCAGGTTGATCCTCATTTGGGGTTACTGGGTAGCCCCAGAGGACAATGTTTTTCCTCTGGAGGGCAGGCAAAGTGCTGCATTGTAGTTATGGATTGCTAAATGGAGGGCTTGTAGGCCAGTAGTCTGACGACAAAAGTCTGAGAACACAAGCTAGGCTTAGGTTTCTGGGTGAGGCCATGGAAGGCACAATCTACAGACCTGAATCGAGATCTCGTGCATCTGAATTCAGGGCGAGGATCAGACGATCGCTCAGGTTGGAGTTTCTGTCCTGATGGCCCCTTCATGAATGGGGGGGCATCACGAGGCCATGGGGGTTTTCCCACTATGGGAGTTGTGAGAAGCTCCAAACTGCAGAGAGTCTTCTGCAGGACAATTGAGACCTGTTGTTTGGCTCCAGGCCAATGATTCTGAGCAGGATTCTAAGGATGGATGGCTGGGTAGCCCACCTCGCATTCCAATTGTCTCCTAGCAAAAAGACAGGTTAGATCTCCTGGATCTGTGGGGAGCTAACGAGGATGCTGGGTTGAAATGGACACCCCTGGGGATGGGTCCCTACGTGCTTTTGTGTCTATGGAGACCTTGGAATGAAGCGGTGGCACTGGGGCCCTAAAGGGTTCTCCTAAACAGAGGCTTTGACACAGCTCCAACGTGCAAGTTTCCCATGTGTAGATGAGATGTTTTCTGATGGGTGAGTCAAGAAACAGCTATATGCTGCTTTTGAAATCCAGGCCTCTGAGGAGAGATGCCTGGAAACCAAAGCAATGGATCTGATTAGTGCCTAGGGGCCTTTACTTTCCTTTTTACCTCTGGGGACCTCTGTCTAGGGGTCTGAGTGCAGGTAGGTGCTCATTTGGGCTCAGATTGCTCCTGTTTTTCCTGGGAAGCCACCACTATTGAGATGGATCAGGGACTTTGGAGGTTTATCCTATTAGAAGGGTTGTGGCCATTGGAATGGGCACAAACAATTCCCTTGGAGAGGGCAAGTACAGTCCTCAGGTTTGGCTCCAGGGGCCTGAGCCTGTAGGTTGTGTAGGCCAGGGCTGTTTGGACAGTTGTCTGAAAACAAACTCAGCTTAGGTTTGGGGAAGTAGGTATGGCAGGCCAGATCTACAAACCATGAGAAGAACTCTTCAGGATATGAAGAAAGTGCGTGTCTGTGGCGATTTCTCAGGCTTTTGTCTCTGGATTTTGTATCAGTGATGGTCGTGGAATGTCGGGGAGGCCTCATGGGCCATGAACGAATCTTCCCTCTGAAGATTTGTCCCGATTCCCAATTGCTTTTCGTCAATCTGTGGGATTGGAGGACTCATTTCAGGTTTGTTACCTCATGTGTCCCACCAAAAGAGGAATTCCAAAGCAAAGCCGTGGGGAAGACTGAAGGGACAAGCCGAACTATGGTTCAAAATTGGGGCCTAGGGGCATGACAAACCCAATATGCTATCTCTTCATTCAGCCACTGAGTGGCCTTACTTGAGGACTGGGCACAGCCTGAGGGTCACAATGTGTGTTTGTGACCAATGTGGCCCGCGAGCATGGGCGGGGACTCATGGGCCACACTGGTTTCAGCCACACTGAACGTTGGACAACATGCCAACTACAAGGTTTCTTGCCATGGGGAAGGAGTTCTGATTTCTGCATCACCTTCAACCTGGGCAGTGATTGGAGATAAGGTCTAGGTTCTGAAACCTGAAAACCGAGGTTGGGAAGAGATGACGACCTAAGACCATGGCGGCTCTATGGGCTCAGTGTGCGGCCAGCTGTCTGGGAGGGGCCAGGGAGTCCAGGCTCAGGCTGTGTCAGAAAGGGCATTAGTGCCCTGGTCAGCCTATGTATTTGGGGTACAGCCAAGGTCGGTGCAGGTTGATCCTCATTTGGGGTTACTGGGTAGCCCCTGAGGACAATGTTTTTCCTCTGGAGGGCAGGCAAAGTGCTGCATTGTAGTTATGGATTGCTAAATGGAGGGCTTGTAGGCCAGTAGTCTGACGACAAAAGTCTGAGAACACAAGCTAGGCTTAGGTTTCTGGGTGAGGCCATGGAAGGCACAATCTACAGACCTGAATCGAGATCTCGTGCATCTGAATTCAGGGCGAGGATCAGACGATCGCTCAGGTTGGAGTTTCTGTCCTGATGGCCCCTTCATGAATGGGGGGGCATCACGAGGCCATGGGGGTTTTCCCACTATGGGAGTTGTGAGAAGCTCCAAACTGCAGAGACGCTTCTGCAGGACAATTGAGACCTGTTGTTTGGATCCAGGCCAATGATTCTGAGCAGGATTCTAAGGATGGATGGCTGGGTAGCCCACCTCGCATTCCAATTGTCTCCTAGCAAAAAGACAGGTTAGATCTCCTGGATCTGTGGGGAGCTAACGAGGATGCTGGGTTGAAATGGACACCCCTGGGGATGGGTCCTAACGTGCTTTTGTGTCTATGGAGACCTTGGAATGAAGCGGTGGCACTGGGGCCCTAAAGGGTTCTCCTAAACAGAGGCTTTGACACAGCTCCAACGTGCAAGTTTCCCATGTGTAGATGAGATGTTTTCTGATGGGTGAGTCAAGAAACAGCTATATGCTGCTTTTGAAATCCAGGCCTCTGAGGAGAGATGCCTGGAAACCAAAGCAATGGATCTGATTAGTGCCTAGGGGCCTTTACTTTCCTTTTTACCTCTGGGGACCTCTGTCTAGGGGTCTGAGTGCAGGTAGGTGCTCATTTGGGCTCAGATTGCTCCTGTTTTTCCTGGGAAGCCACCACTATTGAGATGGATCAGGGACTTTGGAGGTTTATCCTATTAGAAGGGTTGTGGCCATTGGAATGGGCACAAACAATTCCCTTGGAGAGGGCAAGTACAGTCCTCAGGTTTGGCTCCAGGGGCCTGAGCCTGTAGGTTGTGTAGGCCAGGGCTGTTTGGACAGTTGTCTGAAAACAAACTCAGCTTAGGTTTGGGGAAGTAGGTATGGCAGGCCAGATCTACAAACCATGAGAAGAACTCTTCAGGATATGAAGAAAGTGCGTGTCTGTGGCGATTTCTCAGGCTTTTGTCTCTGGATTTTGTATCAGTGATGGCCGTGGAATGTCGGGGAGGCCTCATGGGCCATGAACGAATCTTCCCTCTGAAGATTTGTCCCGATTCCCAATTGCTTTTCGTCAATCTGTGGGATTGGAGGACTCATTTCAGGTTTGTTACCTCAGGTGTCCCACCAAAAGAGGAATTCCAAAGCAAAGCCGTGGGGAAGACTGAAGGGACAAGCCGAACTATGGTTCAAAATTGGGGCCTAGGGGCATGACAAGCCCAATATGCTATCTCTTCATCCAGCCACTGAGTGGCCTTACTTGAGGACTGGGCTTAGCCTGAGGGTCACAATGTGTGTTTGTGACCAATGTGGCCCGCGAGCATGGGCGGGGCCTCATGGGCCACACTGGTTTCAGCCACACTGAACGTTGGACAACATGCCAAACACAAGGTTTCTTGCCATGGGGAAGGAGTTCTGATTTCTGCATCACCTTCAACCTTGGGCAGTGATTGGAGATAAGGTCTAGGTTCTGAAACCTGGAAACCGAGGTTGGGAAGAAATGACGACCTAAGGCCACGGAGGCTCGCTGTGCTCAATGTGCGGCCAGCTGTCTGGGACGGGCCAGGGAGTCCAGGCTCAGGCCGTGTCAGAAAGGGCATTAGTGCCCTGGTCAGCCTATATATTTGGGGTACAGCCAAGGTCGGTGCAGGTTGATCCTCATTTGGGGTTACTGGGTAGCCCCAGAGGACAATGTTTTTCTTCTGGAGGGCCGGCAGAGTCCTGCATTGTAGTTCTGGATTGCCAAACTGGAGGGCTTGTGGGCCAGTAGTCTGACGACAAAAGTCTGAGAACACAAGCTAGGCTTAGGTTTCTGGGTGAGGCCATGGCAGGCACAATCTACAGACCTGAATCGAGATTTCGTGCATCTGAAGTCAGGGGGAGGATCAGAGGATCGCTCAGGTTGGAGTTTCTGTCCCTGATGGCCCCTTCATGAATGGGGGGCATCACGAGGTCATGGGTGTTTTCCCACGATGGGAGTTGTGTGTGAGAAGCTCCAAACTGCAGGGAGTCTTCTGCAGGACAATTGAGACCTGTTGTTTGGCTCCAGGCCAATGATTCTGAGCAGGGTTCTAAGGATGGATGGCTGGGTATTCCACCTCGCATTCCAATAGTCTCCTAGCAACAAGACAGGTTATATCTCCTGGATCTGTGGGGAGCAACCGAGGACGCTGAGTTGAAATGGACACCCCTGGGGATGGGTCCTAACGTGCTTTTGTGTCTAAGGAGACCTTGGAATGAAGCGGTGGCACTGGGCCCCTAAAGGGTTCTCCTAAACAGAGGCTTTGACACAGCTCCAACGTGCAAGTTTCCCATGTGTAGATGAGATGTTTTCTGATGGGTGAGTCAAGAAACAGCTATATGCTGCTTTTGAAATCCAGGCCTCTGAGGAGAGATGCCTGGAAACCAAAGCAATGGATCTGATTAGTGCCTAGGGGCCTTTACTTTCCTTTTTACCTCTGGGGACCTCTGTCTAGGGGTCTGAGTGCAGGTAGGTGCTCATTTGGGCTCAGATTGCTCCTGTTTTTCCTGGGAAGCCACCACTATTGAGATGGATCAGGGACTTTGGAGGTTTATCCTATTAGAAGGGTTGTGGCCATTGGAATGGGCACAAACAATTTCCTTGGAGAGGGCAAGTACAGTCCTCAGGTTTGGCTCCAGGGGCCTGAGCCTGTAGGTTGTGTAGGCCAGGGCTGTTTGGACAGTTGTCTGAAAACAAACTCAGCTTAGGTTTGGGGAAGTAGGTATGGCAGGCCAGATCTACAAATCATGAGAAGAACTCTTCAGGATATGAAGAAAGTGCGTGTCTGTGGCGATTTCTCAGGCTATTGTCTCTGGATTTTGTATCAGTGATGGCCGTGGAATGTCGGGGAGGCCTCACGGGCCATGAACGAATCTTCCCTCTGAAAATTTGTCCCGATTCCCAATTGCTTTTCGTCAATCTGTGGGATTGGAGGACTCATTTCAGGTTTGTTACCTCAGGTGTCCCACCAAAAGAGGAATTCCAAAGCAAAGCCGTGGGGAAGACTGAAGGGACAAGCCGAACTATGGTTCAAAATTGGGGCCTAGGGGCATGACAAGCCCAATATGCTATCTCTTCATCCAGCCACTAGTGGCCTTACTTGAGGACTGGGCTCAGCCTGAGGGTCACAATGTGTGTTTGTGACCAATGTGGCCCGTGGGCATGGGCGGGGCCTCATGGGCCACACTGGTTTCAGCCACACTGAACGTTGGACAACATGCCAAACACAAGGTTTCTTGCCATGGGGAAGGAGTTCTGATTTCTGCATCACCTTCAACCTTGGGCAGTGATTGGAGATAAGGTCTAGGTTCTGAAACCTGGAAACCGAGGTTGGGAAGAAATGACGGCCTAAGGCCACGGAGGCTCGATGTGCTCAATGTGCGGCCAGCTGTCTGGGACGGGCCAGGGAGTCCAGGCTCAGGCCGTGTCAGAAATGGCATTAGTGCCCTGGTCAGCCTATATATTTGGGGTACAGCCAAGTTCGGTGCAGGTTGATCCTCATTTGGGGTTACTGGGTAGCCCCAGAGGACAATGTTTTTCTTCTGGAGGGCCGGCAGAGTCCTGCATTGTAGTTCTGGATTGCCAAACTGGAGGGCTTGTGGGCCAGTAGTCTGACGACAAAAGTCTGAGAACACAAGCTAGGCTTAGGTTTCTGGGTGAGGCCATGGCAGGCACAATCTACAGACCTGAATCGAGATCTCGTGCATCTGAAGTCAGGGCGAGGATCAGAGGATCGCTCAGGTTGGAGTTTCTGTCCCTGATGGCCCCTTCATGAATGGGGGGGCATCACGAGGTCATGGGTGTTTTCCCACGATGGGAGTTGTGTGTGAGAAGCTCCAAACTGCAGGGAGTCTTCTGCAGGACAATTGAGACTTGTTGTTTGGCTCCAGGCCAATGATTCTGAGCAGGGTTCTAAGGATGGATGGCTGGGTATTCCACCTCGCATTCCAATAGTCTCCTAGCAACAAGACAGGTTTTATCTCCTGGATCTGTGGGGAGCAACCGAGGACGCTGAGTTGAAATGGACACCCCTGGGGATGGGTCCTAACGTGCTTTTGTGTCTATGGAGACCTTGGAATGAAGCGGTGGCACTGGACCCCTAAAGGGTTCTCCTAAACAGAGGCTTTGACACAGCTCCAACGTGCAAGTTTCCCATGTGTAGATGAGATGTTTTCTGATGGGTGAGTCAAGAAACAGCTATATGCTGCTTTTGAAATCCAGGCCTCTGAGGAGAGATGCCTGGAAACCAAAGCAATGGATCTGATTAGTGCCTAGGGGCCTGGTCTTTCCTTTTTACCTCTGGGGACATCTGTCTATGGGTCTGAGTGCAGGTAGGTGCTCAGTTGGGTCAGATTGCCCCTGTTTTTCCTGGGAAGCCACCACTATTGAGATGGATCAGGGACTTTGGAGGTTTATCCTATTAGAAGTGTTGAGGACATTGGAATGGGCACACAAAATTCCCTTGGAGAGGGCAAGTACAGTCCTCAGGTTTGGCTCCAGGGGCCTGAGCCTGTAGTTTGTGTAGGCCAGGGCTGTTTGGACAGTTGTCTGAAAACACAAACTCGGCTTATGTTTCGGGTCATAGGTATGGCAGGAATGATCTACAGACCATGAGGAGAACTCTTCGGGATTTGAAAGAAGGGCGAGTGTGAGGCTCCTGCTCAAGTTTTTGTCTCGGGATATCATGTCACTCATGGTCGTGGAATTTCTGGGTGACTTCATGGGAAATGGACGAGTCTTACTCTCTGGTGGTTTGGCCACGTCCAAAGAGTTTGGGGTCATTCTGTGGGCTGGAAGAAGACCGTTTATTGTTGTTGTTGTTGTTGTTGTTTTCTTTTTTAACCTCAGGTGTCCCACCAAATGATGGATTCCAGAGTAGAGCCTTGGGGAGGGGCGACTGGACAATCAGAATTCTGGTTAAAAATTGGGGCCTAGGGAAATGTCAAGCCCTTTATGACATCTAATGGTCCAGCCACTGAGAGGACTTACAAGAGGACAGGACTCATGCTGACGGTCAGAATGCTTGTGTATGCCCTAGTCGCACTCAAGAATGGGCGGGGCCTCAGGGTGAATGCTGGTTTCTCCTACACTGAACGTTGGACAACATGGCAACCACAAGGGTTCTTGCCATGGGTAAGGAGGAGTTCTGATTTCTGCATCACACTCCCCCCTGGGCAGTGATTGGAGATAAGGTCTCGGTTCTGAAGCCTGAAAACTGAGGTAGGGAAGACATGATGACCTAAGGCCATGGCGGCTTTTATGTGCTCAGTGTGCTGTCAGCTTTCTGGGTGTTGGTCAGGAGGTCCGGGCTCAGGTTGTGTTCGACAGTGCATTAGTGCCCAGGTTAGACTATATAATTTGGGTAAAGTCGAGTGCTGTGTAAGTTTACCCTCATTAAAGTGCCTGGGCAGCTCCTGAGGCAATAATTTTTTTTCTAGAGAGCAGGCAGAGTGCTGCTTTGTGGGTCCGGAATTGCCAAACTTGAGGGCTTCGGGGCCAGGAGTGTGAGGACGGAAGTCTGAGAAGACAAGCTGGACTTGGGTTTCAGGGCGAGGGCACCGCAGGTACCCCCTGCAGATCTGAACCAATATCTCATGCATCTGAAGTCAGGGCGAGGATCAGACGTTGGCTCAGGTGGGAGTTTCTGAGCATGACGGCCGCTTCATGCAGGGAGCGGAATCTCGAGGCCTTTGAGGTTTTCCCATTTTGGGAGTTGTGGGATGCCCCCTTCAAGGATTCCTTCTGCGGGACAATTGAGACCTGTTGGACAGCTCCAGGACATCCCATATGGAATGACTCCAGAGCACCGTTCGCGGATGGATGCCTGGGAAGCCCGCCTCGCATTCCAATTGTCTCCTAGCAACAAGACAGTTTAGATCTGATGGCTCTGCCGGAGCAACCGGGGTGGCTGAGTTAAAGGGACTTACCTGAGGATGGGTCCTAATGTGTTTTTGTGTCCATGAGGGCCTTGGAATCAGGCGGTGGTACCGGGACCCTGAAGTACTCTCCTAAGCTTTGGACATGGCTCCCATGCACAGGTTTCCTTGTGGAGACGAGATGAGTTCTGATGGGTGCCTCAGGAAAACCCCTATGCTCGTATTGGAATCAGGCTTTTGAGGACACATGCCTGTAACCCAAAGCAATGGATCCTATTATGGCCGAGGGTCTTGTCTGTTTCAATCTTCTTCTCTGGGGACATCCATCTATGGTATGAGTGGAGGTCGATTATCAACTGTTTTCAGACAGCCCTTGTTTGTTCCGGGCGACCTACACTATTGGGATGGCCTCAGGGACTTTGGAGGTTTCTCCTAATTTGTACGATTTTGGACCATGGAATGGGCAGAATTCCTATGGATTGGTAGGCACAGTCCTAATGTGTGGCTCCAGGGGCCCAGCCTGGAGGGTGTGTGGCACAAGACTTTGAGGACAGAAGTCTGAAAACACAAACTCAGCTTATGTTTGGGGACGTAGGTATGGCAGGCCCGATCGACAAACCATGAGAAGAACTCTTCAGGATATGAAGAAAGTGCGAGTCTGAGGCGCTTGCTCAGGCTTTTGTCTCTGGAATTTGTATCAGCGATGGCCGTGGAATGTCTGGGAAGCCTCATGGGCCATGGACGAATCTTCCTCTCTGAAGTTTTGGCCCGATTCCCAATTGCTTTTCGTCAATCTGTGGGATCGGAGGACTCATTTCAGTTTTGTTACCTCAGGGGTCCCACCAAAAGAGGAATTCCAAAGCCAAGCCCTGGAGAAGACTGAAGGGACAACACGAACTATGGTTAAAAATTGGGGCCTAGGGGCATGGCAAGCCCAATATGCTATCTCTTCATCCAGCCACTGAGTGGCTTTACCTGAGGACTGGGCTCAGTCTGAGCGTCACAATGTGTGTTTGTGACCAATGTGGCCCGCGAGCATGGGCGGGGCCTCATGGGCCACACTGGTTTCAACTACACTGAACGTTGGACAACATGCCAACCACAAGGTTTCTTGCCATGGGGAAGGAGTTCTGATTTCTGCATCACCTTCAACCCTGGGCAGTGATTGGAGATAAGGTCTAGGTTCTGAAACCTGAAAACCGAGGTTGGGAAGAGATGACGACCTAAGGCCATGGCGGCTCGATGTGCTCCGTGTGCGGCCAGCTGTATGGGAGGGGCTAGGGGGTCCAGGCTCAGGCTGTGTCAGAAAGGGCATTAGTGCCCTGTTCAGCCTATGTTTTTGGGGTACAGCCAAGTTCGGTGCAGGTTGATCCTCATTTGGGGTTACTGGTTAGCCCCAGAGGACAATGTTTTCTTCTGGAGGGCCGGCAGAGTGCTGCATTGTAGTACTGGATTGCCAAACTGGGGGGCTTGTGAGCCAGTAGTCTGACGACAAATGTCTGAGAACACAAGCTAGGCTTAGGTTTCTGGGTGAGGCCATGGCAGGCACAATCTACAGACCTGAATCTAGATCTCGTGATTCTGAAGTCAGGGCGAGGATCAGATGATCGCTCAGGTTGGAGTTTCTGTCCCTGATGGCCCCTTCATGAATGGGGGGGGGCATCTCGAGGCCATGGGTGTTTTCCCACGATGGGAGTTGTGAAAAGCTCCAAACTGCAGAGAGTCTTCTGCAGGACAATTGAGACCTGTTGTTTGGCTCAAGGCCAATAATTCTGAGCAGGGTTCTAAGGATGGATGGCTGGGTAGCCCACCTCGCATTCCAATTGTCTCCTAGCATCCAGACAGGTTAGATCTCCTGGATCTTGGGGAGCAACCGAGGACGCTTAGTTGAAATGGACACCCCAGGGGATGGGTCCTAACGTGCTTTTGTGTCTATGGAGACCTTGGAATGAAGCGGTGGCACTGGGGCCCTAAAGGGTTCTCCTAAACAGAGGCTTTGGCACAGCTCCAACGTGCAAGTTTCCCATGTGTAGATGAGATGTTTTCTGATGGGTGAGTCAAGAAACAGCTATATGCTGCTTTTGAAATCCAGGCCTCTGAGGAGAGATGCCTGGAAACCAAAGCAATGGATCTAATTAGTGCCTAGGGGCCTGTTCTTTCCTTTTTATTTCTTGGGAAATCTGTCTATGGGTCTGAGTCTAGGTAGGTGCTCAGTTGGGCTCAGATTGCCCCTGTTTTTCCTGGGAAGCCACCACTATTGAGATGGATCAGGGACTTTGGAGGTTTATCCTATTAGAAGGGTTGTGGCCATTGGAATGGGCACACACAATTCCCTTGGAGAGGGCAAGTACAGTCCTCAGGTTTGGCTCCAGGGGCCTGAGCCTGTAGGTTGTGTAGGCCAGGGCTGTTTGGACAGTTTCTGAAAACTCAAACTCGGCTTTTGTTTCCGGTCATAGTTATGGCAGGTCTGATCTACTGACCATGAGGAGAACTCTTCGCGTCTTGAAAGAAGGGCGAGTGTGAGACTCCTGCTCAAGTTTTTGTCTCTGGATATCGTGTCACTCAAGGTCGTGGAATATCTGGGTGACTTCATGGGAATTGGATGAGTCTTACTCTCTGGTGGTTTGGCCCTGTCCAAAGAGTTTGGGGTCATTCTGTGGGCTGCAAGAAGTCCGTTTTTTTTTTGTTGTTGTTGTTGTTGTTGTTGTTTTCTTTTTTAACCTCAGGTGTCCTACCAAATGATGGATTCCAGAGTAGAGCCCTGGGGAGGGGCGACTGGACAATCAGAAATCTGGTTAAAAATGGGGGCCTAGGGACATTTCAAGCCCATTATGACATCTAATGATCCAACCACTGAGAGGACTTACTACAGGACAGGACTCATGCTGAGGGTCACAATGCGTGTGTATGCCCTCGTAACACTCAAGAATGGGCGGGGCCGCAGGGTGAATGCTGGTTTCTCCTACACTGAACGTTGGACAACGTGCCAACCACAAGGGTACTTGCCATGGGTAAGGAGGAGTTCTGATTTCTGCATCACACTCACCCCTGGGCAGTGATTGGAGATAAGGTCTCGGTTCTGAAGCCTGAAAACTGAGGTAGGGAAGAGATGATGACCTAGGCCATGGCGGGTTTTATGTGCTCAGTGTGCGGTCAGCTTTCTGGGTGTTGGTCAGGAGTTCCGGGCTAGGTTGTGTTTGACAGTGCATTAGTGCCCAGGTTAGACTATATAATTTGGGTAAAGTCGAGTGCTGTGTAGGTTTACGCTCATTTAAGGTGCCTGGGCAGCTCATGAGGCAATCATTTTTTTTATAGAGGGCAGGCAGAGTGCTGCATTGTGGGTCCGGAATTGCCAAACTTGAGGGCTTCGGGGCCAGGAGTGTGAGGACGGAAGTCTGAGAAGACAAGCTAGACTTGGGTTTCAGGGCGAGGGCACGGCAGGTACCCCCTGCAGATCTGAACCAATACTCATGCATCTGAAGTCAGGGCGAGGATCAGACGTTGGCTCAGGTTGGAGTTTCTGAGCATGACGGCCGCTTCATGAAGGGAGCGGAATCTCGAGGCCATTGAGGTTTTCCCACGTTGGGAGTTGTGGGATGCCCCCTTCAAGGATTTCTTCTGCGGGACAATTGAGACCTGTTGGACAGCTCCAGGACATCCCATATGGAATGACTCCAGAGCACCGTTCGCGGATGGATGCCTGGGAAGCCCGCCTCGCATTCCAATTGTCTCCTAGCAACAAGACAGTTTAGATCTGATGGCTCTGCCGGAGCAACCGGGGTGGCTGAGTTGATATGGACATTCGTGAGGATGGGTCCTAATGTGTTTTTGTGTCCATGAGGGCCTTGGAATGGGGCGGTGGCACCGGGACCCTGAAGTACTCTCCTAAGCTTTGGACATGGCTCCCATGCACAGCTTTCCTTTTGGAGACGAGATGAGTTCTGATGGGATCCTCAGGAAAACCCCTATGCTTGTATTGGAATCAGGCTTTTGAGGACACATGCCTATAACCCAAAGCAATGGATCCTATTATGGCCTAAGTTCCTGTCTGGTTCAATCTTCTTCTCTGGGGACATCCATCTATGGTATGAGTGGAGGTCGATTATCAGCTGGCGTCAGACAGCCCATGTTTGTTCCGGGCGACCTAAACTATTGGGATGGCCTCAGGGACTTTGGAGGTTTCTCCTAATTTGTAAGATTTTGGACCATGGAATGGGCAGAATTCCCATGGATTGGTAGGCACAGTCCTAATGTGTGGCTCCATGCGCCCAGCCTGGAGGCTGTGTGGCCCAAGACTTTGTGGACAGAAGTCTGAAAACACAAACTCAGCTTAGGTTTGGGGACGTAGGTATGGCAGGCAGGCCCGATCGACAAACCATGAGAAGAACTCTTCAGGATATGAAGAAAGTGCGAGTCTGAGACGCTTGCTCAGGCTTTTGTCTCTGGATTTTGTATCAGCGATGGCCGTGGAATGTCGGGGAGGCCTCAAGGGCCTTGGACGAATCTTCCTCTCTGAGGATTTGGCCAGATTCCCAATTGCTTTTCGTCAATCTGTGGGATGGCAGGTCTCCTTTCAGTAGTGTTACCTCAGGTGTCCCACCAAAAGAGGAATTCCAAAGCCAAGCCATGGGGAAGACTGAAGGGACAACCCGAACTATTGTTAAAAATTGGGTCCTAGGGTCATGGCATGCCCAATATTCTATCTCTTCATCCAGCCACTGAGTGGCCTTACTTGAGGACTGGGCTCAGCCTGAGCATCACAATGTGTGTTTGTGACCAATGTAGCCCGCGACCATGGGTGGGGCCTCATGGGCCACTCTGGTTTCAAATACACTGAACGTTGGACAACATGCCAACCACAAGGTTTGTTGCCATGGGGAAGGAGTTCTGATTTCTGCATCACCTTCAACCCTGGGCAGTTCTTGGAGATAAGGTCTAGGTTCTGAATCCTGAAAACCGAGGTTGGGAAGAGATGACGACCTAAGGCCATGGCGGCTCGATGTGCTCAGTGTGCGGCCAGCTGTCTGGGAGGGTCCAGGGGGTCCAGGCTCAGGCTGTGTCAGAAAGGGCATTAGTGCCCTGGTCAGCCAATGTATTTGTGGTACAGCCAAGGTCGGTGCAGGTTGATCCTCATTTGGGGTTACTGGGTAGCCCCAGAGGACAATGTTTTTTTCTGGAGGGCCGGCAGAGTGCTGCATTGTTGTTCTGGATTGCCAAACTGGAGGGCTTTGGGCCAGTAGTCTGACGACAAAAGTCTGAGAAAACAAGCTAGGCTTAGGTTTCTGGGTGAGGCCATGGCAGGCACAATCTACAAACATGAATCGAGATCTCGTGCATCTGAAGTCAGGGCGAGGATCAGACGATCGCTCAGGTTGGAGTTTCTGTCCCTGATGGCCCCTTCATGAATGGGGGGGGGGCATCACGAGGCCATGGTTGTTTTCCCACGATGAAAGTTGTGAGAAGCTCCAAACTGCAGAGAGTATTCTTCAGGACAATTGAGACCTGTTGTTTGGCTCCAGGCCAATGATTCTGAGCAGGGTTCTAAGGATGGATGGCTGGGTAGCCCTCCTCGCATTCCAATTGTCTCCTAGCATCCAGACAGGTTAGATCTCCTGGATCGTGGGGAGCAACCAAGGACGCTGAGTTGAAATGGACACCCCTGGGGATGGGTCCTAACGTGCTTTTGTGTCTATGGAGACCTTGGAATGAAGCGGTGGCACTGGGGCCCTAAAGGGTTCTCCTAAACAGAGGCTTTGGCACAGCTCCAACGTGCAAGTTTCCCATGTGTAGATGAGATGTTTTCTGATGAATGAGTCAAGAAACAGCTATATGCTGCTTTTGAAATCCAGGCCTCTGAGGAGAGATGCCTGGAAACCACAGAAATGGATGTGATGAGTGCCTGGGGCCTGTTCTTTCCTTTTTACCTCTGGGGACATCTGTCTATGGGTCTGAGTGCAGGTAGGTGCTCAGTTGGGCTCAGATTGCCCCTTTTTTTCCTGGGAAGCCACCACTATTGAGATGGATCAGGGACTTTGGAGGTTTATCGTATTAGAAGTGTTGAGGACATTGGAATGGGCACACACAATTCCCTTGGAGAGGGCAAGTACAGTCCTCAGGTTTGGCTCCAGGGGCCTGAGCCTGTAGGTTGTGTAGGCCAGGGCTGTTTGGACAGTTGTCTGAAAACACAAACTCGGCTTATGTTTCGGGTAATAGGTATGGCAGGACTGATCTACTGACCATGAGAACTTTTCGGGATTTGAAAGAAGGGCGTGTGTGAGGCTCCTGCTCAAGTTTTTGTCTCTGGATATCGTGTCACTCATGATCGTGGAATTTCTGGGTGACTTCATGGGAATTGGATGAGTCTTACTCTCTGGTGGTTTGGCCCCGTCCAAAGAGTTTTGGGTCATTCTGTGGGCTGGAAGAAGTCCGATTTTTTTTTTGTTGTTGTTGTTGTTTTCTTTTTTAACCTCAGGTGTCCCACCAAATGATGGATTCCAGAGTAGAACCCTGGGAGGGGCGACTGGACAATCAGAAATCTGGTTAAAAATTGGGGCCTAGGGACATGTCAAGACCATTATGACATCTAATTGTCCAGTCACTGAGAAGACTTACTAGAGGACAGGACTCATACTGAGGGTCACAATGCTTGTGTATGCCCTCGTAACACTCAAGAATGGGCGGGACCTCAGGGTGAATGCTGGTTTCTCCTACATTGAACGTTGGAAAACGTGCCAACCACAAGGGTTCTTGCCATGGGTAAGGAGGAGTTCTGATTTCTGAATCACACTCACCGCTGGGCAATGATTGGAGATAAGGTCTCGGTTCTGAAGCCTGAAAACTGAGGTAGGGAAGAGATGATGACCTAAGGCCATGGCGGGTTTTATGTGCTCAGTGTGCTGTCAGCTTTCTGGGTGTTGGTCAGGAGGTCCGGGCTCAGGTTGTGTTCGACAGTGCATTAGTGCCCAGGTTAGACTATATAATTTGGGTAAAGTCGAGTGCTGTGTAGGTTTACCCTCATTTAAGGTGCCTGGGCAGCTCATGAGGCAATAATTTTTTTTCTAGAGGGCAGGCAGAGTGCTGCATTGTGGGTTCCGGAAATGCCAAACATGAGGGCTTCGGGGCCAGGAGTGTGAGGATGGAAGTCTGAGAAGACAAGCTAGACTTGGGTTTCAGGGCGAGGTCACGGCAGGAACCCCCAGCAGATCTGAACCAATATCTCATGCATCTGAAGTCAGGGCGAGGATCAGACGTTGGCTCAGGTTGGAGTTTCTGAGCATGACGGCCGCTTCATGAAGGGAGCGGAATCTCAAGGCCATTGAGGTTTCCCAATTGGGAGTTGTGGGATACCCCCTTCAAGGATTCCGTCTGCGGGACAATTGAGACCTGTTGGACAGCTCCAGGACATCCCATATGGAATGACTGCAGAGCACCATTCGCGGATGGATGCCTGGGAAGCCCGCCTCACATTCCAATTGTCTCCTAGCAACAAGACAGTTTAGATCTGATGTCTCTGCCGGAGCAACCTGGGTGGCTGAGTTGAAATGGACTTTCGTGAGGATGGGTCCTAATGTGTTTTTGTGTCCATGAGGGCCTTGGAATGGGGCAGTGGCACCGGAACCCTCAAGTACTCTCCTAAGCTTTGGACATGGCTCCCATGCACAGGTTTCCTTGTGGAGACGAGATGAGTTCTGATGGGTGCCTCAGGAAAATCCCTATGCTCGTATTGGAATCAGGCTTTTGAGGACACATGCCTGTAACCCAAAGCAATGGATCCTATTATGGCCTAGGGTCCTGTCTGGTTCAATCTTCTTCTCTGGGGACATCCATCTATGGTATGAGTGGAGGTCGATTATCAGCTGGTGTCAGACAGCCCTTGTTTGTTCCGGGCGACTTACACTATTGGGATGGCCTCAGGGACTTTGGAGGTTTCTCCTAATTTGTACGATTTTGGACCATGGAATGGGCAGAATTCCCATGTATTGGTAGGCACAGTCCTAATGTGTGGCTCCAGGGGCCCAGCCTGGAGGGTGTGTGGCCCAGGACTTTGAGGACAGAAGTCTGAAAACACAAACTCAGCTTAGGTTTGGGGACGTAGGTATGGCAGGCCCGATCTACAAACCATGAGAAGAACTCTTCAGGATATGAAGAAAGTGCAAGTCTGAGGCGCTTGCTCAGGCTTTTGTCTCTGGATTTTGTATCAGCGATGGCCGTGGAATGTCGGCGAGGCATCATGGGCCATGGACAAATATTCCTCTCTGAGGATTTGGCCCGAATCCCAATTGCTTTTCGTCAATCTGTGGGATGGGAGGACTCATTTCAGGTTGTTACCTCAGGTGTCCCACCAAAAGAGGAATTCCAAAGCCAAGCCGTGAGGAAAACTGAAAAGACAACCCAAACTATGGTTAAAAATTGGGGCCTAGGGGCATGGCAAGCCCAATATGCTATCTCTTCATCCAGCCACTGAGTGGCCTTACTTGAGGACTGGGCTCAGCCTGAGGGTCACAATGTGTGTTTGTGATCAATGTGGCCCACGAGCATGGGCGGGGCCTCATGGGCCACACTGGTTTCAACTACACTGAACGTTGGACAACATGCCAACCACAAGGTTTCTTGCCATGGGGAAGGAGGTCTGATTTCTGCATCACCTACAACCCTGGACAGTGATTGGAGATAAGGTCTAGGTTCTAAATCCTGAAAACCGAAGTTGGGAAGAGATGACGACCTAAGGCCATGGCGGCTCGATGTGCTCAGTGTGCGGCCAGCTGTCTGGGAGGGTCCAGGGGGTCCAGGCTCAGGCTGTGTTAGAAAGGGAATTAGTGCACTGGTCAGCCTATGTATTTGGGGTACAGCCAATGTCAGTGTAGGTTGATCCTCATTTGGGGTTACTGGGAAGCCCCAGAGGACAATGTTTTTCTTCTGGAGGGCCGGCAGAGTGCTGCATTGTAGTTCTGGATTGCCAAACTGGGGGGCATGTGAGCCAGTAGTCTTACGACAAATGTCTGAGAACACAGCTAGGCTTAGGTTTCTGGGTGAGGCCATGGCAGGCACAATCTACAGACGTGAATCGAGATCTCGTGCATCTGAAGTCAGGACGAGGATCAGACGATCGCTCAGGTTGGAGTTTCTGTCCCTGATGGCACCTTCATGAATGGGGGGGGGGCATCACGAGGCCATGGGTGTTATCCCACGATGGGAGTTGTGAGAAGCTCCAAACAGCAGAGAGTCTTCTGCAGGACAATTGAGACCTGTTGTTTGGCTCCAGGCCAATGATTCTGAGCAGGGTTCTAAGGATGGATGGCTGGGTAGCCCACCTCGCATTCCAATTGTCTCCTAGCAACAAGACAGTTTAGATCTCCTGGATCTTTGGGGAGCAACCGAGGACGCTGAGTTGAAATGGACACCCCTGGGGAAGGGTCCTAAAGTGCTTTTGTGTCTATGGAGACCTTGGAATGAAGCGGGGCACTAGGGCCCTAAAGGGTTCTCCTAAACAGAGGCTTTGACACAGCTCCAACGTGCAAGTTTCCCATGTGTAGATAAGATGTTTCCTGATGGGTGAGTCAAGAAACAGCTATATGCTGCTTTTGAAATCCAGGCCTCTGAGGAGAGATGCCTGGAAACCAAAGCAATGGATCTGATGAGTGCCTAGGGGCCTGTTCTTTCCTTTTTACCTCTGGGGACATCTGTCTATGGGTCTGAGTGCAGGTAGGTGCTCAGTTGGGCTCAGATTGCCCCTGTCTTTTTTGGGAAGCCACCACTATTGAGATGGATCAGGGACTTTGGAGGTTTATCCTATTAGAAGGGTTGTGGCCATTGGAATGGGCACATACATTTCCCTTGGAGAGGGCAAGTACAGTCCTCAGGTTTGGCTCCAGGGGCCTGAGCCTGTAGGTTGTGTAGGCCAGGGCTGTTTGGTCAGTTGTCTGAAAACACAAACTCGGCTTATGTTTCGGGTCATAGGTATGGTAGGACTGATCTACAGACCATGAGGAGAAATCTTCAGGATTTGAAAGAAGGGCGAGTGTGAGGCTCCTGCTCACGTTTTTGTCTCCGGATATCGTGTCACTCATGGTCGTGGAATTTCTGGGTGACTTCATGGGAAATGGACGAGTCTTACTCTCTGGTCGTTTGGCCCCGTCTAAAGAGTTTCGGGTCATTCTGTGGGCTGGAAGAAGTTTGTTTTTTTTTTTTTTTAGTATTGTTGTTGTTGTTTTCTTTTTTAACCTCAGGTGTCCCACCAAATGATGGATTCCAGAGTAGAGCCCAGGGGAGGGGCGACTGGACAATCAGAAATCTGGTTAAAAATTGGGGCCTAGGGACATGTCAAGCCCATTATGACATCTAATGATCCAGCCACTGAGAGGACTTACTAGAGGACAGGACTCATGCTGAGGGTCACAATGCGTGTGTATGCGCTCCTAACACTCAAGAATGGGAGGGGACTCAGGGTGAATGCTGGTTTCTCCTACACTGAACGTTGGAAAACGTGCCAACCACAAGGGTCCCTGCCATGGGTAAGGAGGAGTCCTGATTTCTGCATCACACTCACCCCTGGGCAGTGATTGGAGATAATGTCTCGGTTCTGAAGCCTGAAAACTGAGGTAGGGAACAGATGATGACTTAAGGCCATGGCGGGTTTTATGTGCTCAGTGTGCGGTCAGCTTTCTGGGTGTTGGTCAGGAGGTCTGGGCTCAGGTTGTGTTCGACAGTGCATTAGTGCCCAGGTTAGACTATATAATTTGGGTAAAGTCGAGTGCTGTGTAGGTTTACCCTCATTTAAGGTGCCTGGGCAGCACATGAGGCAATAATTTTTTTTCTAGAGGGCAGGCAGAGTGGTGCATTGTGGGTCCGGAATTGCCAAACTTGAGGGCTTCGGGACCAGGAGTGTGAGGACGGAAGTCTGAGAAGACAAGCTAGACTTGGGTTTCAGGGCGAGGGCACGGCAGGTACCCCCTGCAGATCTGAACCAATATCTCATCCATCTGAAGTCAGGGCGAGGATCAGACGTTGGCTCAGGTGGGAGTTTCTGAGCATGACGGCCGCTTCATGAAGGGAGCGGAATCTCGTGGCCATGGAGGTTTTCCCACGTTGGGAGTTGTGGGATGCCCCCTTCAAGGATTCCTTCTGAGGGACAATTGATACCTGTTGGACAGCTCCAGGACATCCCATATGGAATGACTCCAGAGCACCGTTCGCGGATGGATGCCTGGGTAGCCTGCCTCGCATTCCAATTGTCTCCTACCAATAAATCTGTTTAGATCTGTTGGCTCTGCTGGAGCAACCGGGGTGGCTGAGTTGAAATGGACTTTCGTGAGGATGGGTCCTAATGTGTTTTTGTGTCCATGAGGGCCTTGGAATGGGGCGGTGGCACCGGGACCCTGAAGTACTCTCCTAAGCTTTGGACATGGCTCCCATGCACAGGTTTCCTTGTGGAGACGAGATGAGTTCTGATGGGTGCCTCAGGAAAATCCCTATGCTCGTATTGGAATCAGGCTTTTGAGGACACATGCCTGTAACCCAAAGCAATGGATCCTATTATGGCCTAGGGTCCTGTCTGGTTCAATCTTCTTCTCTGGGGACATCCATCTATGGTATGAGTGGAGGTCGATTATCAGCTGGTGTCAGACAGCCCTTGTTTGTTCCGGGCGACTTACACTATTGGGATGGCCTCAGAGACTTTGGAGGTTTCTCCTAATTTGTACGATTTTGGACCATGGAATGGGCAGAATTCCCATGTATTGGTAGGCACAGTCCTAATGTGTGGCTCCAGGGGCCCAGCCTGGAGGGTGTGTGGCCCAGGACTTTGAGGACAGAAGTCTGAAAACACAAACTCAGCTTAGGTTTGGGGACGTAGGTATGGCAGGCCCGATCTACAAACCATGAGAAGAACTCTTCAGGATATGAAGAAAGTGCAAGTCTGAGGCGCTTGCTCAGGCTTTTGTCTCTGGATTTTGTATCAGCGATGGCCGTGGAATGTCGGCGAGGCATCATGGGCCATGGACAAATATTCCTCTCTGAGGATTTGGCCCGAATCCCAATTGCTTTTCGTCAATCTGTGGGATGGGAGGACTCATTTCAGGTTGTTACCTCAGGTGTCCCACCAAAAGAGGAATTCCAAAGCCAAGCCGTGAGGAAAACTGAAAAGACAACCCAAACTATGGTTAAAAATTGGGGCCTAGGGGCATGGCAAGCCCAATATGCTATCTCTTCATCCAGCCACTGAGTGGCCTTACTTCAGGACTGGGCTCAGCCTGAGGGTCACAATGTGTGTTTGTGATCAATGTGGCCCGCGAGCATGGGCGGGGCCTCATGGGCCACACTGGTTTCAACTACACTGAACGTTGGACAACATGCCAACCACAAGGTTTCTTGCCATGGGGAAGGAGGTCTGATTTCTGCATCACCTTCAACCCTGGACAGTGATTGGAGATAAGGTCTAGGTTCTGAATCCTGAAAACCGAAGTTGGGAAGAGATGACGACCTAAGGCCATGGCGGCTCGATGTGCTCAGTGTGCGGCCAGCTGTCTGGGAGGGTCCAGGGGGTCCAGGCTAAGGCTGTGTTAGAAAGGGCATTAGTGCACTGGTCAGCCATGTATTTGGGGTACACTCAATGTCAGTGTAGGTTGATCCTCATTTGGGGTTACTGGGAAGCCCCAGAGGACAATGTTTTTCTTCTGGAGGGCCGGCAGAGTGCTGCATTGTAGTTCTGGATTGCCAAACTGTGGGGCATGTGAGCCAGTAGTCTGACGACAAATGTCTGAGAACACAAGCTAGGCTTAGGTTTCTGGGTGAGGCCATGGCAGGCACAATCTACAGACGTGAATCGAGATCTCGTGCATCTGAAGTCAGGACGTGGATCAGACGATCGCTCAGGTTGGAGTTTCTGTCCCTGATGGCACCTTCATGAATGGGGGGGGGGCATCACGAGGCCATGGGTGTTATCCCACGATGGGAGTTGTGAGAAGCTCCAAACAGCAGAGAGTCTTCTGCAGGACAATTGAGACCTGTTGTTTGGCTCCAGGCCAATGATTCTGAGCAGGGTTCTAAGGATGGATGGCTGGGTAGCCCCCTCGCATTCCAATTGTCTCCTAGCAACAAGACAGTTTAGATCTCCTGGATCTTTGGGGAGCAACCGAGGACGCTGAGTTGAAATGGACACCCCTGGGGAAGGGTCCTAAAGTGCTTTTGTGTCTATGGAGACCTTGGAATGAAGCGGTGGCACTAGGGCCCTAAAGGGTTCTCCTAAACAGAGGCTTTGACACAGCTCCAACGTGCAAGTTTCCCATGTGTAGATAAGATGTTTCCTGATGGGTGAGTCAAGAAACAGCTATATGCTGCTTTTGAAATCCAGGCCTCTGAGGAGAGATGCCTGGAAACCAAAGCAATTGATCTGATGAGTGCCTAGGAGCCTGTTCTTTCCTTTTTACCTCTGGGGACATCTGTCTATGGGTCTGAGTGCAGGTAGGTGCTCAGTTGGACTCAGATTGCCCCTGTCTTTTTTGGGAAGCCACCACTATTGAGATGGATCAGGGACTTTGGAGGTTTATCCTATTAGAAGGGTTGTGGCCATTGGAATGGGCACACACATTTCCCTTGGAGAGGGCAAGTACAGTCCTCAGGTTTGGCTCCAGGGGCCTGAGCCTATAGGTTGTGTAGGCCAGGGCTGTTTGGTCAGTTGTCTGAAAACACAAACTCGGCTTATGTTTCGGGTCATAGGTATGGTAGGACTGATCTACAGACCATGAGGAGAACTCTTCAGGATTTGAAAGAAGGGCGAGTGTGAGGCTCCTGCTCACGTTTTTGTCTCCGGATATCGTGTCACTCATGGTCGTGGAATTTCTGGGTGACTTCATGGGAAATGGACGAGTCTTACTCTCTGGTGGTTTGGCCCCGTCTAAAGAGTTTCGGGTCATTCTGTGGGCTGGAAGAAGTTTGTTTTTTTTTTTTTTTTTTTAGTATTGTTGTTGTTGTTTTCTTTTTTAACCTCAGGTGTCCCACCAAATGATGGATACCAGAGTAGAGCCCTGGGGAGGGGCGACTGGACAATCAGAAATCTGGTTAAAAATTGGGGCCTAGGGACATGTCAAGCCCATTATGACATCTAATGATCCAGCCACTGAGAGGACTTACTAGAGGACAGGACTCATGCTGAGGGTCACAATGCGTGTGTATGCGCTCCTAACACTCAAGAATGGGAGGGGACTCAGGGTGAATGCTGGTTTCTCCTACACTGAACGTTGGAAAACGTGCCAACCACAAGGGTTCCTGCCATGGGTAAGGAGGAGTCCTGATTTCTGCATCACACTCACCCCTGGGCAGTGATTGGAGATAATGTCTCGGTTCTGAAGCCTGAAAACTGAGGTAGGGAACAGATGATGACTTAAGGCCATGGCGGGTTTTATGTGCTCAGTGTGCGGTCAGCTTTCTGGGTGTTGGTCAGGAGGTCCGGGCTCAGGTTGTGTTCGACAGTGCATTAGTGCCCAGGTTAGACTATATAATTTGGGTAAAGTCGAGTGCTGTGTAGGTTTACCCTCATTTAAGGTGCCTGGGCAGCTCATGAGGCAATAATTTTTTTTCTAGAGGGCAGGCAGAGTGGTGCATTGTGGGTCCGGAATTGCCAAACTTGAGGGCTTCGGGACCAGGAGTGTGAGGACGGAAGTCTGAGAAGACAAGCTAGACTTGGGTTTCAGGGCGAGGGCACGGCAGGTACCCCCTGCAGATCTGAACCAATATCTCATCCATCTGAAGTCAGGGCGAGGATCAGACGTTGGCTCAGGTGGGAGTTTCTGAGCATGACGGCCGCTTCATGAAGGGAGCGGAATCTCGTGGCCATTGAGGTTTTCCCACGTTGGGAGTTGTGGGATGCCCCCTTCAAGGATTCCTTCTGAGGGACAATTGATACCTGTTGGACAGCTCCAGGACATCCCATATGAAATGACTCCAGAGCACCGTTCGCGGATGGATGCCTGGGTAGCCTGCCTCGCATTCCAATTGTCTCCTACCAATAAATCTGTTTAGATCTGATGGCTCTGCTGGAGCAACCGGGGTGGCTGAGTTGAAATGGACTTTCGTGATGATGGGTCCTAATGTGTTTTTGTGTCCATGAGGGCCTTGGAATGGGGCGGTGGCACCGGGACCCTGAAGTACTCTCCTAAGCTTTGGACATGGCTCCCATGCACAGGTTTCCTTGTGGAGACGAGATGAGTTCTGATGGGTGCCTCAGGAAAATCCCTATGCTCGTATTGGAATCAGGCTTTTGAGGACACATGCCTGTAACGCAAACAATGGATCCTATTATAGCCTAGGTTCCTGTCTGGTTCAATCTTCTTCTCTGGGGACATCCATCTATGGTATGAGTGGAGGTCGATTATCAGCTGGTGTCAGACAGCCCTTGTTTGTTCCGGGCGACCCACACTATTGGGATGGCCTCAGGTACTTTGGAGGTTTCTCCTAATTTGTACGATTCTGGACCATGGAATGAGCAGAATTCCCATGGATTGGAAGGCACAGTCCTAATGTCTGGCTCCAGGGGCCCAGCCTGGAGGGTGTGTGGCCCAAGACGTTGAGGTCAGAAGTCTGAAAACACAAACTCAGCTTAGGTTTGGGGACGTAGGTATGGCAGGCCCGATCGACAAACCATGAGAAGAACTCTTCAGGATATGAAGAAAGTGCGAGTCTGAGGCGCTTGCTCAGGCTTTTGTCTCTGGATTTTGTATCAGCGATGGCCGTGGAATGTCGGGGAGGCCTCATGGGCCATGGACGAATCTTCCTCTCTGAGGATTTGGCCCGATTCCCAATTGCTTTTCGTCAATCTGTGGGATGGGAGGACTCATTTCACTTTTGTTACCTCAGATGTCCCACCAAAAGAGGAATTCCAAAGTTAAGCCGTGGGGAAGACTGAAGGGACAACCCGAACTTAGGTTAAAAATTGGGGCCTAGGGTCATGGCAAGCCCAATATGCTATCTCTTCATCCAGCCACTGAGTGACCTTACTTGAGGACTGGGCTCAGCCTGAGGGTCACAATGTGTGTTTGTGACCAATGTGGCCCGAGAGCATGGGCGGGGACTCATGGGCCACACTGGTTTCAACTACACTGAACGTTGGACAACAGCCAACCACAAGGTTTCTTGCCATGGGGAAGGAGTTCTGATCTCTGCTTCACCTTCAACCCTGGGCAGTGATTGGAGATAAGGTCTAGGTTCTGAAACCTGAAAACCGAGGTTGGGAAGAGATGACGACATAAGGCCATGGCGGCTCGATGTGCTCAGTGTGCGGCCAGCTGTCTGGGAGGGGCCAGGGGGTCCAGGCTCAGGCTGTTTCAGAAAGGGCATTAGTGCCCTGGTCAGCCTACGTATTTGGGGTACAGACAAGGTCGGTGCAGGTGGATCCTCATTTGGGGTTACTGGGTAGCCCCAGAGGACAATGTTTTTCTTCTGGAGGGCCGGCAGAGTCCTGCATTGTAGTTCTGGATTGCCAAACTGGAGGGCTTGTGGGCCAGTAGTCTGACGACAAAAGTCTGAGAACACAAGCTAGGCTTAGGTTTCTGGGTGAGGCCATGGTAGGCACAATCTACAGACCTGAATCGAGATCTCGTGCATCTGAAGTCAGTGCGAGGATCAGAGGATCGCTCAGGTTGGAGTTTCTGTCCCTGATAGCCCCTTCATGAATGGGGGGGGCATCACGAGGACATGGGTGTTTTCCCACGATGGGAGTTGTGAGAAGCTCCAACTGTAGAGAGTCTTCTGCAGGACAATTGAGACCTGTTGTTTGGCTCCACTCCAATGATTCTGAGCAGGGTTCTAAGGATGGATGGCTGGGTAGCACACCTCGCATTCCAATTGTCTCCTAGCAACAAGACAGGTTAGATCTCCTGGATCTGTGGGCAGCTACCGAGGACGCTGAGTTGAAATGGACACCCCTGGGGATGGGTCCTAACGTGGTTTTGTGTCTATGGAGACTTTGGAATGAAGCGGTGGCACTGGAGCCCTAAAGGGTTCTCCTAAACAGAGGCTTTGACACAGCTCCAACGTGCAAGTTTCCCATGTGTAGATGAGATATTTTTTGATGGGTGAGTCAAGAAACAGCTATATGCTGCTTTTGAAATCCAGGAATCTGAGGAGAGATGCCTGGAAACCAAAGCAATGGATCTGATTAGTGCCTAGGGGCCTGTTCTTTCCTTTTTACATCTGGGGACATCTGTCTATGGGTCTGAGTGCAGGTAGGTGCTCAGTAGGGCTTAGATTGCCATTGTTTTTCCTGGGATGCCACCACTATTCAGAGGGATCAGGGACTTTGGAGGTTTATCCTATTAGAAGGGCTGTGGCCATTGGAATGGGCACACACAATTCCCTTGGAGAGGGCAAGTACAGTCCTCAGGTTTGGCTCCAGGGGCCTGAGCCTGTAGGTTGTGTAGGCCAGGGCTGTTTGGACAGTTGTCTGAAAACACAAACTCGACTTATGTTTCCGGTCATAGGTATGGCAGGACTGATCTACAGACCATGAGGAGAACCCTTCGGGATTTGAAAGAAGGGCGAATGTGAGGCTCCTGCTCATGTTTTTGTCTCTGGATATCGTGTCACTCATGGTCGTGCAATTTCTGGGTGACTTCATGGGAAATGGACGAGTCTTAGTCTCTTGTGGTTTGGCCCCGTCCAAAGAGTTTGGGGTCATTCTGTGGGCTGGAAGAAGTCCGTTTTTTTTTTTTGTTTTGTTTTTGTTGTTTTCTTTTTTAACCTCAGGTGTCCCACAAATGAGGGATTCCAGAGTAGAGCCCTGGGGAGGGGCGACTGGACAATCAGAAATCTGGTTAAAAATTGGGGCCTAGGGACATGTCAAGCCCATTATGACATCTAATGGTCCAGCCACTGAGAGGACTTACTAGAGGACAGGACTTATGCTGAGGGTCACAATGCGTGTGTATGCCCTCGTAACACTCAAGAATGGGTGGTGCCTCAGGGTGAATGCTGGTTTCTCCAAAACTGAACGTTGAACAACGTGCCAACCACAAGGGTTCTTGCCATGGGTAAAGAGGAGTTCTGATTTCTACATCACACTCACCCCTGGGCAGTGATTGGAGATAAGGTCTCGTTCTGAAGCCTGAAAACTGAGGTAGGGAAGAGATGATGACCTAAGGCCATGGCGGGTTTTATGTGCTCAGTGTGCGGTCAGCTTTCTGGGTGTTGGTCAGGAGGTCCGGGCTCAGGATGTGTTCGACAGTGCATTAGTGCCCAGGTTAGACTATATAATTTGGGTAGAGTCGAGTGCTGTGTAGGTTTACCCTCATTTAAGGTGCCTGGGCAGCTCATGAGGCAATAAGTTTTTTTCTCTAGAGGACAGGCAGGGTGCTGCATTGTGGGTCCGGAATTGCCAAACTTGAGGGCTTCGGAGCCAGGAGTGTGAGGACGGAAGTCTGAGAAGACAAGCTAGACTTGGGTTTCGGGGGGGCATGGCAGGTACCCCCTGCATATCTGAACCAATATCTCATTCATATGAAGTCAGGGCGAGGATAAGACGTTGGCTCAGGTTGGAGTTTCTGAGCATGACGGCAGCTTCATGAAGTGAGCAGAATCTTGAGGCCATTGAGGTTTTCCCACGTTGGGAGTTGTGGGATGCCCCCTTCAAGGATTCCTTCTGCGGGACAATTGAGACCTGTTGGACAGCTCCAGGACATTCCATATGGAATGACTCCAGAGCACCGTTCGCGGATGGATGCCTGGGAAGCCCGCATCGCATCCAATTTTCTCCTAGCAACAAGACAGTTTAGATCTGATGGCTCTGCCTGAGCAACCGGGGTGGCTGACTTGAAATGGACTTTCGTGAGGATGGGTCCTAACGTGTTTTTGTGTCCATGAGGGCCTTGGAATGAGGCGGTGGCACCGTGACCCTGAAGTACTCTCCTAAGCTTTGGACATGGCTTCCATGCCCAGGTTTCCTTGTGGAGACGAGTTGAGTTCTGATGGGTGCCTCAGGAAAACCCCTATGCTCGTATTGGAATCAGGCTTTTGAAGACACATGCCTGTAACCCAAAGCAATGGATCCTATTATGGCCTAGCGTCCTGTCTGTTTCAATCTTCTTCTCTGGGGACATCCATCTATGATATGAGTGGAGGTCGATTATCAGCTGGCGTTAGACAGCCCTTGTTTGTTCCGGGCGACCAAATCTATTGGGATGGCCTCAGGGACTTTGGAGGTTTCTCCTAATTTGTACGATTTTGGACCATGGAATGGGCAGAATTCCCATGGATTGGTAGGCACAGTCCTAATGTGTGGCTCCAGGGGCCCAGCCTGGAGGGTGTTGTGCCCAAGACTTTGAGGACAGAAGTCTGAAAACACAAACTCAGCTTAGGTTTGGGGACGTAGGTATGGCAGGCCCGATCGACAAACCATGAGAAGAACTCTTTTGGATACGAAGAAAGTGCGAGTCTGAGGTGCTTGCTCAGGCTTTTGTCTCTGGATTTTGTATCAGCGATGGCTTTGGAATGTCGGGGAGGCCTCATGGGCCATGGACGAATCTTCCTCTCTGAGGATTTGGCCCGATTCCCAATTGATTTTCGTCAATCTGTGGGATGGGAGGACTCATTTCAGTTTTGTTACCTCAGGTGTCCCACCAAAAGAGGAATTCCAAAGCCAAGCCGTGGGGAAGACTGAAGGGACAACCCGAACTATGGTTAAAAATTGGGGCCTAGGGGCATGGCATGTCCAATATGCTATCTCTTCATCCAGACTCTGAGTGGCCTTACTTGAGGACTGGGCTCAGCCTGAGCGTCACAATGTGTGTTTGTGACCAATGTGGCCCGCGAGCATGGGCGGGGCCTCATGGGCCACACTGGTTTCAACTACACTGAACGTTGGACAACATGCCAACCACAAGGTTTCTTGCCATGGGGAAGGAGTTCTGATTTCTGCTTCACCTTCAACCCTGGGCAGTGTTTGGAGATAAGGTCTAGGTTCTGAAACCTGAAAACCGAGGTTGGGAAGAGATGACGACATAAGGCCATGGCGGCTCGATGTGCTCAGTGTGCGGCCAGCTGTCTGGGAGGGTCCAGGGAGTCCAGGCTCAGGCTGTGTCAGAAAGGGCATTAGTGCCCTGGTCAGCCTATGTATTTGGGGTACAGCCAATGTCGGTGCAGGTTGATCCTCATTTGGGGTTACTGGGTAGCCCCAGAGGACAATGTTTTTCTTCTGGAGGGCCGGCAGAGTGCTGCATTGTAGTTCTGGATTGCCAAACTGGAGGGCTTGTGGGCCAGTAGTCTGACGACAAAAGTCTGAGAACACAAGCTAGGCTTAGGTTTCTGGGTGAGGCCATGGCAGGCACAATCTACAGACCTGAATCGAGATCTCGTGCATCTGAAGTCAGGGCGAGGATCAGACGATCGCTCAGGTTGGAGTTTCTGTCGCTGATGGCCCCTTCATGAATGGGGGGGGGCATCACGGGGCCATGGGTGTTTTCCCACGATGGGAGTTGTGAGAAGCTCCAAACTGCAGAGAGTCTTCTGCAGGACAATTGAGACCTGTTGTTTGGCTCCAGGCCAACGATTCTGAGCAGGGTTCTAAGGATGGATGGATGGGTAGCCCACCTCGCATTTCAATTGTTTCCTAGCAACAAGACAGGTTAGATCTCCTGGATCTGTGGGGAGCAACCGTGGACGCTGAGTTGAAATGGACAATCCCTGGGGATGGGTCCTAATGTGCTTTTGTGTCTATGGAGACCTTGGAATGAAGCGGTGGCACTGGGGCCCTAAAGGGTTCTCCTAAACAGAGGCTTTGACACAGCTCCAACGTGCAAGTTTCCCATGTGTAGATGAGATGTTTTCTGATGGGTGAGTCAAGAAACAGCTATATGCTGCTTTTGAAATCCAGGCCTCTGAGGAGAGATGCCTGGAAACCAAAGCAATGGATCTGATTAGTGCCTAGGAGCCTGTTCTTTCCTTCATACCTCTGGGGACATCTGTCTATGGGTCTGAGTGCAGGTAGGTGCTCAGTTGGGCTCAGATTACCCCTGTTTTTCCTGGGAAGCCACCACTATTGAGATGGATCAGGGACTTTGGAGGTTTATCCTATTAGAAGGGTTGTGGCCTTTGGAATGGGCACACACAATTCCCTCTGAGAGGACAAGTACAGTCCTCAGGTTTGGCTCCAGGGGCCTGAGCTTGTAGGTTGTGTAGGCCAGGGCTGTTTGGACAGTTGTGTGAAAACACACACCCTCCATGCTAGGGATCCTGGAACCACACATCAGGATTGTTCCTGCCCTCTCAAAGGGAATTCTTCATATTCCATTGGCCACAACCATATAAATCAGGAGAAATCTCCAATGTCCCTGGGACCATCCCTATATTGTAGGCTGCTCGGAACAAACAGGGGTGATCTGACACTAGCTGAGCAACTAGCTCCACATAGACTCGGAGACAGATGTCCCCAGAGAAGAACATTGAACTGGACAGGCCCCTAGGCCCTAATCAGATCCATTGCTTTGGTTTCCAGGCATCTCTTCTCAGAGGCCTGGTTTCCAATACCAGCCTATGGGGTTTCCATAGGCTCCTTCAGAGCAAGTCTTGTCTGCACATTGGAAACTTGCTCGAGGAGCTATGTCAGAACCTCAGAGGCCTGGTTTTCAATACCACTATATGGGGGTTTCCTGAGGCATCAGTCAGAACAAATGTCTTCTCCACATGGGAAACGTGCTCTTTCAAGCTGTGTCAAAACCCCCGGCTAGGAAAATCCTTCAGGGCCCCGGTGCCACCACCTCATTCCAAGGTCTCCATGGACACAATCCCACATTAGGACCCATCTGCAGGAGAGTCCTTTTCAACTCAGTGCCCTTGGGTGCTCCCCTAGAGCCAGCAGATCGAACCTATCTTGTCACTAGGAGACAATTGGAATGTGAGGCGGACTGGCTAGGCATCCATCTGTAGAAAACTACTCTGAAGTAATTCCATATGGGACGTCCTGGAGCCATCCAACAGGTCACAGCTGTCCTGCAGAAGGAATCCTTGCGCTTTGGAGCACCTCACAACTCCCATCATGGGAAAAGCTCTGTGGCCTCGTGGTGCACTGTCCCCTTCATGAAAGAGCCATCTTGGACAGAAACTCCAACCTGAGCCAACGTCTAATCCTCGCCCTGACTTCAGATGCACGAAATCTTGATTCAACTCTGCAGAGTGTGCCTGCCGAAACCCCGCCCCGAAGCAAAACCTAGCTATTGTTCTCAGACTTCGTCCTCACACTCCGAGCCCCCCAGCCCTCCAGTTAGGGAATTCTGGAGACACAATGCAGCACTCTGACTGCCCTCCAGAAGAGAAACGTTGTCCTATGTGGCTAACCAGAAACACCAAATGAGGATCAACCTGCATGCCACTTGACTCTACCCCAATTATACAGTTTCGCTTCGGCGTTAATGCCCTGTCTTGCACAGCCTGAGGTCTGAATTTTCAACCGACACCCAGACAGCTGGCTGTACACTGAGCACATCAGACCCGCCATGGCTTTAGGTCATCATCTCTTTTCAACCTTGTTTTTCAGGCTTCAGAACCTAGACCTTATATATACTCACTACCCAGGGGTGAACGTGATGCAGAAATGAAACTCCTTCTTCCTCAAGGCAAGAAACCTTGTGGTTGGCATGTTTTCCAACGTTCAGTGTAGGAGAATCCAGTGTAGCCCATGAGTCCCCGCCCATGCTTGAGAACCGCAATGGGCACAAACACATTGGGACCCTCAGTGTGAGCCCTGTCCTCAAGTAAAGCCTCTCAGGGTCTGGACCAAGAACCCGCATTGCCATCCCTAGTCCCCCAATATTAATGAGAGGTTGAGAGTTCTAATCACCCCTATTCAGGTCTCTGCTCTGGAACCCCTGAGGAAAAAAAATATTGAAGGGTCTCCTCCATCCCCTGAATGAGCCCCAAAACTTGGGATCTGACCAAATCTTAAAAGAGAAAGAATCATCCATGGCCAAAGAGGCCATCCCGTCATTCCATGGCCACCATTGACACAAAATCTAGAGACAAAAACCTGGAGATATGCCTCACACTTGCCCTTTGTTCATAGCCTGATAAATTCTTCTCACGGTCTATAGATCAGGCATGTAATACCTACGTCCCCAAATCTAAGCTGAGTTTGGGTTTTCAGGTTTCTGTCCCCACTGTCCTGGCCCACACACCCTTCAGGCTGGGGCCCCTGGAGCCATGCCTCAGGACTGTGCCTGCCTTCTCCAAGCAAATTCTGCCCATTCCATTGGCCACAACCCTAAAGATTAAGAGAACACTCCAACGTCCCTGAGGCCATCCCAATAGTGTTGGCCACTCAGGGCAAACAGGGTGATCTGTCCCAAGATGAGCAACTACCTCAACTCAGATCCATAGACAGATAACCCCAGAGAAGAAGATTGAACCGGACAGGCACCTAGGCCCTAATCAGATCCATTGCTTTTGATTCCAGGCATCTCTCCTCAGAGGCCTGGTTTCTAATACCAGCATATGTGTTATTCAAGAGGTACCAGTCTGAACAAATCTCATTTCCACATGGGAAACATGCATTTTGGAGCTGTGTCACAACCTCCAGTTAAGGGAAACCTTCAGGTCCCAGCAGCCAACACCCCATTCCAAGGTCTCCATGAACACAAACCCGCATTATGACCCATCTGCAGGCGAGTCCATTTCAACACATCCCCTTTGGTTGCTCCCCAAAAGAAGCAGATCGAACCTGCCTTGTCATTAGGAGACAATAGGAATGTGAGGCGGGCACTCCAGGAATCCATCCTTAGAACCCAGCACTGCCGTGGTTCCGCATGGGACGTCCTGGAGCAATCTGACCGGTCTCGACTGTCCCGTAGAAGGAATCCTTGCCGATTGGAGCAACTTACAATGCCAATCGTGGGAAAGTCTCCATAGCCCCATGATGCCCCCCACCATCATGAAGAGGCCATCCTGAACAGAAACTTCAACCTGAGCCTACGTCTGATCCTCGCCCTGACTTCAGATGCATGAGATTTAGATTTAGCTCTACAGAGTGTGCCTGCCATAATCTTGACCCAAAACCTAAGCCTAGCTTGTGTTCTCTCACTTCCTTCCTCACAATTCTGGCCCACAAGCCCTCCAGTGTGAGAATTCCGTCGCCACAATGCAGCACTCTTCCTTCCCTCCAGAAGAAAAACGTTGCCCCTGGGGCTACCCAGAAACGCCAAATGAGGATCAACCTGCATGCCACTCAACTTTACTCCAATTATACAGTCTAAGCTTGGCACTAATGCCCTGTCTGACACAGCCTGAGCCTGGACCTCCTGGATGACACCCAGAAAGGTGGTGTCACACCTAAGGACTGTGCCAGTGCTCTCCAAGGGAACTCTGCCCGTTTCATTTGCCACAACCTTACAGATTAGGAGAAACCTCCAATTCCCAAGACCAGCCCAATAGTGTTGGCCTCCCCCAACAAACATGGGTGATCTGACACAAGCTGAGCAGTGACCTCCATTCTGAATCTTAGACAGAGACACTCAGAGGAGAATATTGAAAAGGACAGGCCCCTAGACCGTAATCAGATCCATTGCTTTGGATTCCAGGCATTGTTCCCCAGATGCTTGGTTTCCAATACCAGGTTGTGGGGGTTTCAGAACAAATCTCGTCTCTACATGGGAAACTTGCTCTTTGGAGCTGCATCAAAACCTCAGGTTAGGAGAATTCTTCAGGGCAACAGAGCCACTGCCCCATTCCAAGGGATCCATGGACACAAATCCACATCATGACTGATCCTCATGAGATTCCATTTCAATTCAGCCCCCTCGGTTGTTCCCCCAGTGACAGCAGATCGAATCCTCCTTTTCACTAGGACACAACTGGAATGCAAGTTGGACTGCCCAGGCATCCATCATTAGAACTGTGCTTTGGAGCATTTCTTATGGGACGTCCTTGATCCATCCAAAAGGTCGTGACTGTCCCGCTGACGGAATCCTTGTGGTTTGGAGCATCACACACTCACAATGTTGGAAATCTTCCATGGTTTCCTGATGCCCCCCCACCTTCATGAAGGGGACATCATGTACAGAAACTCCAACCTAAGCCAACATCTGATCCTCGCCCTGACTTCAGATGCACGATCTCATTTCAGGTCTGTAGAGTGTGCCTGCCATGTCACCGCTGCGAATTCTAAGCTGAACTTGTGTTCTCAGACTTCTGTCCTAAAACACCTGGCCCACAAGCCCTGAAGTTGGCAATTCTGGAGCCAGAATGCAGCACTCTGCCTGCCCTCCAGAAGAAAATCTTTGCCCTATGGGGCCAACCAGAAACCCCAAATGAGGACCAACCTTCACATCACTCGACTGTACCCCAATTATACAGTCTAGCCTGGGGACTAATGCCCTGCCTGACACAGCCTGAGCCCAGACCTCATGATGGACACAGACATCTGGCTGCACACTAAGTGCATCGGACCCACCATGGCCTTAGGTCGTCATCTCTTACCAACCTCGGTTTTCAGGCTTCAGAATCTAGACCTTATCTCTACTCCCTGCCATGCCGTGTACGTGATGCAGAAATCAGAACTCCTCCTTCCCCATGACCAGAAACCCTGTGGTTGGCATGTTGTCCAACGTGCAGTGTAGGAGAAACCAGCATGGCCCATGAGGCCTCAGACATGCTTGAGGGCTGCGATGGGCACAAACACACATTAGGACCCTAAGCATGAACCCTGGCCTTAAGTAAAGCCTCTCCGGGGCTGGACCAAGAGTCCACATATGGAGATTACCATGCCCCTACTCCCCAAACCTTAACCAGTGCTTGAGAAGTCTAGTCACCCCTACTCAGATCTCTTCTCTAGAATCCCTCCTTGATGGGACACATGAGGTTAAAAAAAAATAGAGAAAGGACTCCTACCGTCCAAAGAATGACCGCAAACACTTGGAATTGGGCCAAATTCACAGAGAGAAATACTCGACCATGGCTGATGAGGCCATCCTGACATTCCACGGCCACCATTGACACAAAATCCGGAGACAAAAGCCTGAAAAAGCGCCACACACTCGCCCTTTGTTCAAAGCCTGAAAAATTCTCACGGTCTGTAGATCGGGCCTGCCATACCTATGTCCCCAAACCTAAGCCAAGTTTGTGTTTTCAGACTTCTGTCTCCATTGTCCTGGCCCACACACCCTCAAGGCTTGGCCCCATGGAGCCACACCTCAGGACTGTGCCTGCCCTCTCCATGGGAATTCTGCTCATTCCTTTGGCACAACCTGACAGATTAGGAGAAACATCCGAAGTCCCCGAGGCCACCCCAATATTGTAGGATGTCCGGGACAAACAGGGACCATCTGCCACAAGCTGAGCCACTACCTCCAATCAGACGTGTAGATAGATATCCATAGAAAAGAAGATTGAAGAGGACAGGCACCTAGGCCCTAAACGAATTCATTGCTTTTGTTTTCATGTATCTCTCCTCAGAGGCCTGGATTCCAATACCAGCACATGGGGGTTTCTGGAGCTACCAATCAGAACAAATCGCATTCCACATGGGAATCATGCTATATGGAACTGTGTCAAAACCTCCAGTTAGGAGAAAATTTCACGTCACTGGAGCCACCGCCCCATTCCAATGTCTCAATGGACACAATCCCACATTTTGACCCATCCTCAGGAGAGTCCATTTCAACACAAACCTGGCGGTTGCTCACCCAGTGCCAGCAGATCAAACATGCTTTGTCACTAGGAGACAATTGGAATGCGAGTTCGTTGCCCAGGTATCCATGTTAGAACTCTGCTCTGGAGAAATTCCTAATGGGGTGTCCTTGATCCATTCAACAGGTCTCAACTGTCCTGCAGAAGGAATCCTTGTGGTTTGCAGCATCACACACTCGCACCGTGGGAAAACCTCCATGGCCTCGTGATGCCTCCACCTTCAGGTAGAGGACATCATGGACAGAAACTCCCGTCTGATCCTCGCCCTGACCTCAGATGCATGAGATCTCAATTCAGCTCTGCAGAGTGTGCCTGCCTTGCCCTCGCCCCAAAACCTAAGCCAGCTCACACTCCTGGCCCACAAGCCTTCCACTTTGGGAATTCTGGAGACAAAACGCAGCACTCTGCCTGCCCTCCAGAAGAGAGACTTTGCCCTAGGGGTCTACCCAGAAACATCAAATGAGGATCAACCTGCAATTCTCTAGACTGTACCCCAATTATACAGTCTAGCCTGGGCACTAATGCCCTGTCTGACACAGCCTGACCCCAGACCTCGTGACCGACACCCAGACACCTGGCCTCACACTGAACACATCGAACATGCCATGGTCTTAGGTCATCATCTCTTCCCAACCTTGGTCTTCAGGCTTCAGAACCTAGACATTATCTCCACTCACAACTAAGTGATGTACGTGATTCAGAAATCAGAACTTCACCTTCCCCATGACCAGAAACCTTGTGGTTGGCATGTTGTCCAACGTTCAGTATATGAGAACCCAGCATGGCCAATGAGGCCTCAGACATGCTTGGGGGCTGCGATGGGCACAAACACACATTAGGACCCTAAGCATGAACCCTGGCCTCAAGTAAAGTCTCTCCGGGGCTGGACCAAGAGCCTGCATATGGGACTTGCCATGCCCCTACTCCCCCAATCCTAGCCAGAGCTTGAGAAGTCTAGTCATCCTTATTCAGAGCTCTTTTCTGGAATCCCTCTTTGGTGGGACACATAAGGTAAAAAAAAAAAAAAAAAACAAGATAAAGAAAAAAAAAAGTAAGAACTCCTACCATCCAAAGAATGACCCCAAACACTTGGAATCTGGCCAAATCCACAGAGAGAAATACTCGTCCATGGTCGATGAGGCCAGCCTGACATTCCACGGCCACCATTGACACAAAATCCGGAGACAAAAACCTGAAAAAGCGCCACACACTTGCCCTTTGTTCAGAGCCCCCAAAATTCTCAAGGTCTGTAGATCGGGCCTGCCATACCTATGTCCCCAAACCTAAGCCGAGTTTGTGTTTTCAGACTTCTGTCTCCATTGTCCTCACCCACACATTCTAAAGGCTGGGCCCCATGGAGCCACACCTCAGGACTGTGCCTGCCCTCTCCAAGGGAATTCTGCTCATTCATGTGGCACAACCTGACAGATTAGGAGAATCATCCAAAATCTCTGAGGCCATCCCAATAGTGTAGAATGTCCTGGACATACAGGGACCCTCTGGCACAAGCTGAGCCACTACCTCCAATCAGAACCTTAGACAGATATCCATAGAAAAGAATATTGAACAAGACAGGCACCTAGGCCCTAATTGGATCCATTGCTTTTGTTTTCAGGCATCTCTCCTCAGAGGCCTGGATTCCAATACCAGCATAAGGGGATTTCCAGAGCTACCTATCAGAACAAATCTTGTCTTCACATGGGAAACTTATCCTTTGGAGCTCTGTAAAAGCCTCCAGTTAGGAGAAACCTTCAGGTAGCCGGAGGAACCGTCCTATTCCAAGGTCTCCATGGACACATACCCGCATTATGACCATTCGGCAGGAGAGTACATTTCAACTCAGCCCCGTCGATTACTCCCCCAGAGGCAGAATATCAAACCTGCCTTGTCGCTAGGAGACAACTGGAATGCAAAGCAGACTCTCTAGGCATCCATCCTTGGAATCCTGCTCTGGCGCCGTTCCATATGGGATGTCCTGGAGCCTTCCAACAGGTCTTGACTGTCCCACAGAAGGAATCCTTGCAGATTGGAGCATCTCACAACTCCTATCGTGGGAAAACCTACATGGCCTCATGAGATGCTCCCCTTTATAAAGGGGCCATCATGGACAGAAACTCCAACCTGAGCCAACTTCTGATGCATTGCTTTGGTTTCTAGGTATCTCTCCTCAGAGGCCTGGTTTCCAATATCAGAATATGGGGGTTTCCTAAGGAAACAATCAGAACAGATCTCATCTCCACATGGGAAACTTGCTCTTTGGAGCTGTGTCAATACCTCAGGTTAGGAGGATCCTTCAGGGCGCTGGCACCATGGCCCAATCCCAAGGTCTCCAAGGACACAAACTTACCTTATGATCCATTCTCAGGAGAGTCCATTTCAAATCAGCGCCCTCGGCTGCTCACCCAGAGCCAGCAGATCAAACCTTCCTTGTCACTAGGAGACAGTTAGAATGGGAGGAGGGCTGCCCACGCATCCATCCTTAGAACCCTGCTCTGGAGAACTTCTTTATGGGACGTCTTGAATCCAACCAACCTGTCTTGACTGTCTCGCAGAATGAATCCTTGTGGTTTGAAGCATCACACAATAACACTGTGAGAAAACCTCCATTTCCTCATGATGCCCCACACCTTCATAATGGGCCATCACGGACAGAAACTCCATCCTAAGCCAAAGTCTGATTCTCGCCCTGAATTCAGTAGCATAAGATCTCGATTCAGCACTTGAGAGTGTGCCTGCTGGGCCCTCACCCTGAAACCTAGCCTAAATTGTGTTCCCAGACTTCCGTCCTCAGAATCCTGGCCACACCACTCCAGTTTGGAAATTCTGGAGACACAATGCAGCACACTGCCTGGCCTCCAGAAGAAAAATGTTGCCCTATAGGGCTAACCAGAAACGCCAAATGAGTAACAACCTGCATGCCACTCAACCATACCCAAATTATACAGTCTAGCCTGTGAACTAAAGCCCTGTCTGACACAGCCTGAGGGCAGACCTCCAGTCCAACACCCAGACAGTTGGCCGTACACTGAGCATATCAAACCCACAATGGCTTTAGGCCATCATCTCTACCCAACGTCAATTTTCACCTTCAGAACCTAGACCTTATCTCCACTCACTGCTCAGGAGTGAACGTGATGCAAGAATCAGAACTTCTCCTTCGCCTTGGCAAGAAACCTAGTTGTTGGCATGTTGTCCAATGTTCATTGTAGGAGAAAGCAGCATGGACTATGAGGCCCCACCTATCCCTGAGGGCCACAATTTGCACAAACACACATTGTGACACTCAGCGTGAGCCCTATCCTCATGTAAAGCCTCTTAGTGACTGGAACAACAGCCCACATATGGGGCTTGCCAAGCCCCTAGTCCCCCAATCTCAACCAGAGTTCGAGATGTCTAGTCACCCCTACTCAGGGCTCTACTCGGGAATCCCTCTTTGGTGGGACACCTGAGGTAAAAAAAAAAAAAATAAAGAAAGGACTATTCCCATTCACAGAATGATCCCAACCACTTGGGATCAGGCCAAATCACCAGAGAAAGAATTGTCCATGGCCCTTGAGGACACCCCGACATTCCACGGCCACCATTGACACAAAATCCAGAGACAAAACCCTGAGCAAGCGCCACATACTCGCCCTTTGTTCATAGCCCGGAAAATTCTCACGGTCTGTAGATTGAGCCTTCATACATACATCCCCAAACCTATGCTGAGTTTGTGTTTTCAGACTTCTGTCCCCACAGTCCTGGCCCACACAACATCCAATCTGGGGCCCCTGGAGCCACACCTCAGGACTGTGGCTTCCCTCTCCAGGGGAATTCTGCCATTTCCATTGGCCACAACCCTATAGATTAGGAGAATCCTCCAAACTCCCACAGGCCATCTGAATTGTGTTGGCTGCCCAGGACAAACCGGGATGATCTTTCACAAGTTAGGAAACCAACTCCACTCAGACCCAGAGACAGATATCCCCATAGAATAAGATTGAACTGGAAGGGCACTTAGGCCCTAATCAGATCCATTGCTTTTGATTCCAGTCATCTCTCCTCAGAGGCCTGGTTTCCAATACCAGCATATGGGAGATTCCTTAGGCACTCATCAAAACAATTCTCTTCTCTACATAGGAAACATACTCTTTAGAGCTCCATCAAAACCTCCGGTTATGAACATCCCTCAAGGCCCCGGATCAAGCACCCCATTCCAAGGTCTACATGGACACAAATGCACATTATGACCAATCCTCAACTCACCCATTTCAACACACCCGCCTCGGTTGCTCCCCTAGATCCAGCAGATCGAACTTGCCTTGGCTCTATGAGACACCTGGAATGGGAGGCAGGCTGCCCAGGCATCCATCCTTAGAACCCTGCTCTGGATAACTTCCTTATGGGATGTCCTGGAGCCATCCAACAGGTCTCGACTGTCCCACAGAAGAAATCATTGTGGTTTGGAGCATCTCACAATTCCCATCGTTGGAAAACCTCCATGTCCTCGTGACACCCTCCCCTTCATGAAGGGGCCGTCATGGACAGAAACTTGGAACTAAGCCAACGTCTGATCCTAGCTCTGTCTTCAGGTATACGGGATCTCGAATCATCTCTGCAGAGGGTGCCTGCCTTCCCTTCACCTTGAAATCTAAGTCTGGCTTGTGTTCTCAGAATTTTTTCCTCACACTCCTGGCCCACAAGCCTTCCAGTTTGGGAATGCTGGAACCACTATGTGGCACTGTGTCTTCCCTCCAGAAGAAAAACGTTGCCCTCTGGAGCTACCCAGTAACCACAAATGAGTACCATCCTGCACGAAACTCGACTGCACCCCAATGATACAGTCTAGCCTGGGCACTTATTCCCTGTCTGCCACAGCCTGAGACTGCACCTCCCAACCCACACTCAACAGCTGGCCGAACACTGAGCACATCGGACACAACATGGCCTTAGGGCTTCATCTCTTCCCAAGCTCAGTTTTCAGGCTTCAGAACCTAGACCTTAAATCCAATCACAGACCAGGAGTGAAAGTGTTGCAGAAATTAGAACTCCATCTTCCCCATGGCCAGAAAACTTGTGGTTCCCATACTGTGCAACGTTCAGTGTAGGAGGCACCAGCATGGTACTTTAGGCCACGCTCTGACTTGAAAGGATCCTTGGGCACAAAACCACATTGTGAAACTCAGTGTGAAACCTATCCTCAAGGAAGGCCTCTCAGTGTCTGGACCAAGAGCCCACATATGGGGCTTGCCATGTTCTTAGGTCCCAATGTTAACCAGAGGTCTGGTTGTCCAGTTGCCCCCACCCACGACTCTGCTCTGGAATCCTTCTTTTGGTGGTCCACCTGAGGTAAATAAAAAACAAAAAAGAAAACAAAAAAAAAGTAAACAAAAAAAAACCAGAAAGGCCTCCTCCCTTCCCACAGAATGACCCCAAACATTTAGGATCGGGTCAAATCCCCAGAAAGAAAGCCTCATCGATGGCCCATGAGGACACCCCGACATTCCATGGCAATCGGTGACACATTTCCAGAAAAAAAAAAAAAAAGCATGAACAAGCACCTCACATTCGCCCTTTGTTCATATCCCGAAGAGGTCTCCTCACGGTCTATAGATCGGGCCGGCCATACCTACATCCCACAACCTAAGTGGAGTTTGTGTTTTCAGACTTTTGTCCAAATAGCCCTGGACCACACACGCTCCACACTTGGGTCTTTGGAGCCACACCTCTGGACTGTGCTTCCCTTTCAAGGGAATTCTTCCCATTCCATTGGCCACAACCTTGCAAATTAGGAAAAACCTCCAAAGTCACCGAGGCCATCCCAATAGTGTAGGCCGCCCGGGACAAACAGGGGTGATCTCAAACCAGCTGAGCAACTACCTCCACTCAGACAACAGATGTCCCCAGAGAAGAATATTGAACCGGACAGGCCCCTAGGCCCTAATCAGATCCATTGCTTTGGTTTCCAGGCATCTGTCCTCAGAGGCCTCGTTTCCAATACCAGCATATGGTGGTTTCCTGAGGCACCAATAAGAACAAATCTCGTCTCCCCATGGAAAACTTGCTCATTGGAGCTTTGTCATAACCTCTGGTTAGGAGAATCCTTCAGGGCCCTGGTGCCCCGCCCCATACCAAGGTCTCCATGGACTCAAACCAGCATTAAGACCATCCTCAGGAAAGTCCATTTCAACTCATCCCCCTGTGTTGCTACCCCAAGCCAGCAGATCAAACGTTGCTTCTTGCTAGGAGACAATTGGAATGTGAGGCTGTCTGCCCAGGCATCCATACTTAGAACCCTGTTCTGGAAAAATACCTTATAAGTCGTCCTGGAGCCATCCAACAAATCTTAATTGTCCCACAGAAGGAATCCTTGCGGTTTGGAGCATCTCACAACTCCAATAGTGAGAAAACCCCCATGGCCTCATAATGCCCCCCCTTCCTGAAGGGGCCCACATGGACAGAAACTCAAACCTGAGCCAAAGTCTGAACCTCGACCTGACTTCAGACGCATGAGATCTCAATTCAGCTCTGCAGAGTGTGCCTGCCATGTCCTTTCCCCGAAACATAAGCCTAGCTTGTGTTCTCAGACTTCCGTCCTCACTCTCCTGGCCCACAAGCCCTCCAGTTTGGGAATTCCGAAGCCACAATGCAGCACTCTGCCTGCCCTCCAGAAGAAAAACTTTGCCCTATGCTGATAATAAGAAACCCCAAATGATTTTCTAATGCATGCCACTCGATTGTAAAGCAATTATACAGCCCACCTTGTATACTAATGCCCTGTCTGGCACAGCCTGAGACAAGACATCCCAAACGACACCCAGACAGCTGGCCCCAACCTGGACACATAGGACCCGCTATGGCTGTAGGTCGTTATCGCTTCCCAACCTCGGTTTTCAGGCTTCAGAACCTAGACCTTATCTCCAATCACTCCCCATGGGTGAACGTGATGCAGAAATTAGAATTCCTCCTTCCCCATGGCCAGAAACCTTGTGGTTGGCATGTTGTCCAACGTTCAATGTGGGTAAACCTGCATTGTCCGAAAGGCCACGCCAGTGCTTGAGGGCCGCCTAGGGCACAGACATGCATTGTGACCTGCAGCGTGAGTCCCGTATTAAAGTAACGCCTCTCAGTGGCTGGACCAAGATCCTGCATATGGGGCTTGTCATATCCATAGGCCCCCAGGCTTAACCAGAGGGCGAGTATTCCAGTTGTCAGTACCCACTGCTATGCTCTAGAATCCCTCTACTGGGGGGACACATGAAGCAGAAAACAGGACACTTCCCTTCCCACAGAATGACCCCAAACTCTTGGGGGCTGGACAAACTACCAGAGAGGGAGACTTCTACGACCCATGAGGCAACTCCTACATTAAACGGCCATTGTGGACAAAACATCCAGAGACAAAAGCCTGAGCGACTGCCTCCCTCTCACCCTTCTTTCATATCCAGAGGAGCTCCCCTCATGGACTGTAGATCAGGCCTGCCATAACCTCGGCCCCAACCTGAGCTGAGTTAAAGTTTTTGGATGTCTGTC